>NW_027555625.1:71786558-72461558 GCF_003287225.1 Phascolarctos cinereus
TCAAGTGCTATTTTTATTGTTATTTAATTATTTTTCAGTCATGTCTGACTCTTTGTGACTCCTTTCGGGGTTTTCTTGGCAAAGATACTTGGAATGATTTCCCATTTCCTTTTCCAGCTCATTTTACAGATGAAGAAATAAGGCAAACAGGGTTAAGTGACTTGCCCAGGGTTACACAGCTAGTGAGTAAGTGTCTGAGACTGGATTTGAACTCAGGTCTTCCTCACTCTAGACCCTGCACTCTATCTTTTGCTCCACATAGCTGTCTGCAGGTTAAGGACTACCTTGTACATTAGCTTTTTGCTGATCCAGTACTTCCTTTCTCTCAAGGTATTGGCCATTCTATATCTCAAAATTATTCCATATTATTTTGTATTTACTTTTTTACATGTTTTATCCTCTTAGCAGAATATAAGATCTTTGAGAGCCTGGATCACTTCATTTCTGTCTTTGAATTCCAAGTGCCCAACACAATGCCTAGAATATAGTTGCCATTTCAATGTTTGCTGAATTGAATTGACTTTTTTTTCCCAGTCAGTCATTTTAAGCATTTTTTAAGTAAGTGGCCAAAAGGACATGGAAGTAAACTAAATAAACCATATCCAATAATAAAAAAAAAATGGCTTTATTGAATACAGAGTAACAGGCATTTAAAGATTTTTTAAAAAGAGGTAACACTTAAAGGGACCATTTGCTACAACACACAAGGGAGTGTGGCACATTGCCATTCAATGATACCTTGGTTCTTGACGTGACTTAGCTTTTTCAGCCTTTTCTGGAGCACGTTAACTCGCCTGGCCTCCTATTTTGACATTTCATTCTTCTTCTGGGCTTTGTCTGTGTCTTATATATTTGAACTTTTCTGAACCTCTGATTTCTTCCACTATTGTCTCTGTTGGTATGGTGACACCATCTGATTTTCCAGTTTGACCTTCAGCCTCCTATTTTGACAAAAGTTTTTTTTTTGTTTGTTTTTTGCTACCTCCACACTCCTGTACAAAGCTTTTTACTTGCATAATGAAAGACAACTGGCTGCTTCTGTGATTAATGGCCTGAGTATTAACTCTTTCTTGGCTAGAACTCATTAACTGGACCAGAATTTTATTTCTAATCGATCATCAAACATTTATTAATTGCTAGGCACTGCTCTAAGTACTAAGTTCTTGACTTGATCTCAGGGGGAATGAATGGAAGATTAAATCAAACATACTTATCTCATCCATTCAGAGTCTGGTTAAGTTCAATTCAATTCAACAAACATCTAAGTTGTTCCTATTCTGCATATAAGGCATCATGTAAGGTAAGAGTTATAATAAAAAAAAAAAGTTCTTGACTCCAAAAAAATGCATGTGGGGGGGAGGGAAGGAAGATATGTACACAAATAACTTTTAATTCTTTTATTGAAATATAAAGTCCAGAGTGGAGTAGAGCCCAAACAAATATTCAGTAGTGCTGGTGATGAGAGGTATCATTTCTAGCAGGAGGAATCAAAGATTGCTTCACCTAATAATTCATTTCAAATTAGAAGCAAATGGTTGCTGACAAGCATGATACATTCTCTCTTCCAGATAATATGTGCATTTCAATAGTCCTTTCAGTGTCATAAGGAAGAAAGAAGGTGGACATTTCAGATATGGAAGGCGAATGCTAGAGAAAGGATTTGGGGGGAAAAGAAATCCTTAAAAATCTCAGACTATTAGAGTTGGAAGAGGCCTCAGCAATCATCTAATCCAAACTATGTGGGAAAGCAATCTCCACGATAGCACAGTTGACAAATGGTCATCCAACTTCTGCTTGAAGCCTACAAGGAGAAGAAACCTAACACTTTTTGATGCCGCTCATTACACTTTTAAGCTGCTCTAATTGTCTAGTGTCTTTGTGTGTGTGTGTGTGTGTGTGTGTGTGTGTGTGTGTGTGTGTATTTTCCCCTTAACATTGGGACAGAATTTAGTTTTTGCAAATTCTACCACTCATTGCTTCTGCTACTGACCTCAAGGGCAAGATCACTCTTTCTCTTGATTGTCCTTCAAATGCTTGAGGAAGAGTATTATTCTTGCCCCAAATACAATCCCTAGTCTTCTCTAGGACAAATATTTCCAGGTCCATCAACCATTGGAATTATACCTACATTGCTTATGTATAAGATTCCCTTAGTGTGCCATTTTTGGGGGGATAATTAAAAATTATCAATAATATGTATTTTTTTCTCTGTTCACCTGCTTCTTAACATAGGATTATCTGTATAAAGTTGAAACAAACACCATTCTTTCTTAGTTCCTGTTCTGTTCAAAATTATTTGTCAATTACTGTTGAAGTGACACAAAAATGTCATTTTTTAAAGTGAAGATTATATGACCCTGGGAATGACAGCTGCTAATGATAAAGATAGCTTATGAAAATAAGATGAATAAATGGGTTGGGATATTAAAAATACTCTCAACAAGATGAAACAATGACCTTAATATAATAAAATTAAAATATATGGGTAAAACTGCAAAGAACAAATGTAATAAAAGACATTACCAGTGAAATTCATGGAGGAAAAAAAATGGTTGGTAAAGAGTTAAGAGGGAGGAATAATATGTGAATAAAGAGACTACTCAATGAGTAACCTGACAACATTTAAAAGGCCCCTAGTATGTTGGGTCAACCTCCTCTGGACAACCTATAGGGCTTGGACAAAAGCTTCATAGAATGAGGCAAGTATAAATGAGATCTGATCTGTGATTTTAGGGAGACTATGCAAATCTGAGGGAACTATGGGAATTGAGTGAACCACACTGACTCCATCTTGTGACTCCATTCTGGAGTTCCCTTTCTTATGAAAAAAAAACCAACCTTTATTCAATTTTGAAAATTGTTGGAAAACTCATTGTATTGTTTGAACCTAGTCCTGCATGGCTGGGAAGCTGGACCACCTCTACCTGTTGTTTAGAGACCATTAACTAAGGACCTACTTTATTCTGACCAGAAATCCAGTCAGATCTGAAGACTGATGCAAGGAGTTCTCTTACAATGATATATGTCAAACAATCCATACATCTTATGTGAAAACTGGCTCTGGTACTGGTCAATCAGTTATTGTTTCCACGTTCTTTTGATTGAATGTAGGCATTTTGGAGGAGTGGGATAACATTTTTTTTTCCTGATTTCAGGGAATTGCACTTGCTTGCATTTCCCTTTCCCAACTCAGAAATTCTCTAATCTTTTCACCAATTAAATGTCAGATTACTTGATCCTGTATCCTGTTTAATATGCTATTAATTGTTTTCTTTTAATGAATAAAAATTTGTCTCCTTATGTATTTGGGGTCCAGTGCTAAGCTGAGGAGACTGGTCCTGATTTGTCATACATACTTAATAAATCTAGATTCTTGGAAGCCCAAACCTTTGTTTCCTCAGTTATTTCATCTTTCACCTACAACAAGTCTAGGACACTACAGGATTAAATTGAATATTTGAGTGTATGTATTACATGTGCATTGTCTATAATCTCTATCATCTAGCTATGTAAGTATCATCTATCTCAGTATACAGAAAATACAACGTGGAAATTTCCTCTACTGATGCAGTTGAATAATTAGTATATAATTTTCAGTCTAAGAATTGCATGAAATAAGAGTTATATGTTTAAAGTTTAAAAAAATGCAATCAGATGCTCCAATACAATATATGAGAAACATGAGTAGATCACAGTTTAGGTTAAAACTACCTGAGTGATAATCTGAATTATTTTAACTAAAAATGCATGATCTAACACTGGTCAGATTATATCTGTATGCTTTTGTTAATTTCACAACATTTTAGGAAAGTAGTTGGAGTTGATGCAGAGAAAGGTGACCAAGATGGCTAGGGGACAGGAAGCCACAATATATAAGAATAACATAATGAAATAGGGATATTTAGTCAGAAGAAGAGATGACCTGGTATAGACCTGATAGCAGTCTTTAAATGTTTGAAGGTCTGTCATTCATATGAATGAAGATTAAGGGAAACTTTCATAGCAATTAGAATTGCCCTAAAGTAGAATTGGCTTCCCTGGGACATGAAAAGTTCTTCATTGGAAGTCGTCAAACAGAAACTAGATGACCATGTTTTGAATGTTATAGAAGAGATTTCTCCTGAAATATAACTTAGACTAGATGACCTCTGAGGTTTCTTTCAAACCTGATATTTGTGATTCCACAGTTCTTTGAAAGTGTTCCTTCCTCTATACACAGAGAGTGGGGAAAACAAGTGATTTCACCTTCACCGAATGACTTATAAATTTTGTAGTAGTTGACACTGAGCAATTCGTCTGTAACACATTCCCGCTGACACCACTTTAGAAAGGTGCTCAGGATCTGATTATTCAAAAAAAAAATTGCTTGTTGCCAGAATAACATGTCAATTTTAGTCTCCTACAAGAACCTGCAGTACCCAGGGAAATTTAACACTGCTTTTGAAAGGGGGCTTGCTATTCTTTTCAGAATGGAAATTGGAATGACATCGCTGTCAATCTAAAGAGAGATGTTTTGAGGGCACCATTTCAAAAGTGGACATCCATTCTAGGAAGACAATGGGTGAGACTTGTGTGTGTGTGTGTGTGTGTGTGTGTGTGTGTGTGTGTGTGTGTGTGTGTGCTTTAGCCACAACTTCTAAGTTTTGATTCAATTCTTTAAAAGGCTTTATCTCCTCAGTCCTGCAAAAATGCAACACAAGGCAAGTGCGGTATGGTGTAGTAATCCCAACCTTATCATGGATAAGAACCATTTGTTAATATTAAAAAAAAAAAAGAACCTTTCAGACTTTTCCCTCCTCTCCACATAGTCATTGTACTGCTAGTATCCATGACCTGAGAAATTTATGATGGTAAAAGGGTACTTTTTGTTTGTTTGTTTTTTTAAACTGAGAGGTACAAAGTACACCTGATGAGATATAGTTCTAGACTTGTAGTCAGGAAGTGCTGGGTTCAAAACCAGCCCCTAATACTTCACAGGTATGACCCTAGGTAAGCAAATCAATCTTTTTCAGTACACTTACCTGTAAAATAAATATACTTAATTATGCCTACAGATTCCACCTCACAGAGGCGGATTATATGTGATTTTTTCCCCAAAATTTTAAAGTATGCTCTAGTCAAGATATTATTATAATGATTTCAGTATTGCTTTTAAATGAATTTTTATTTTCTTTTCTCAACAGCATCTACATACATTTGGGGAAAAAATGCAATACATATATATGCATGATATTCATTCTACAGATTTAGAGCTAAATAAAATAAAAACTACATTTGGTACACATCTAGATTTGAGCTTTCCTTGCAATATAACTCAGTGAGTCTTCAGGGATAACAAAACTATAAGTCAGGAGCTACAGGTCTGTGGGAAATGTACTGAGCAAGAAACTACACATCCTGGATTCTGATTCTGGCTCTGTTACCAGCCATATCACTCTGGGAAATCATTTCTTATGTCTGATGATGTTTCATTGTATATAAAATGCAAATGATAATACCTTTCATGTCTACCTTATAGGATGACAAGCTAATAAAGGTGAAAGTGCTTTAAATGGTTAAAGCATGAGGCAAATGAGAAGCATTGTTATGATTATTTTGGATTGTTTTATCTCTCTGACTAGTTACCCAAATCAATCAAGTCAGCTTCCCTTGGTCCAATGATAATTGAGTTGTAATCTGATCATGCCACATTGAATGTCCTTATTTGAATGTGAAACAAGGTATCCGCCAAATTCTTTTCTTTTTGGCCCTAGCTTTCTCTGTAGCACTTGGGTGGCAGTATTCTCATCCCTCCTGCCCCTCCTGACTAGAAATGGACATAGTCAAAAAAAAATCCCAGAATGAGGTGATAGTATCTCTCCTAAGCATCTCTCCTCATTCTCCCTCCCTTGTCCTTTCTCTCTTCTCTCTTAAGACTGAGTAAAAAGAGAAACAATTAGCCTTAAAGGACTTCCAGGCTCTCACAGGTGATTACCACCAATAAAAATGAAAGACAGGCTCATGTTTTAGAGAAGCAAAGTGAAAGTAAACTAAGGTTTACATTTGATTTTTACTTTGGGAGTTTAGCTGTGAAGTATATGTAGAATAAATGGCTCATTAAAATATGGCCCCAGGTGGTCACTTGACACAAAACCTGAACATGAGGATCCTAGCTACTAATGACAATGGCCACATATGCAACTCTTTAAGGTTTGCAGACCACTTTACAAATATTATCTGAATTTATTCTTGCAAGGGACATTGGTTCTATTGTTTTCTCCATTTTACAGATGAGAAAACTGGACCAGGTAGCAATTAGGTGACTTGCCCAGGGTCACACAGCTAGTAAGTTTATAAAGCTAAATTTGAATTCAGGCCTTCCTAACCTCACCTCCACTGTTTTTTACACTGTATTACCTAGCTTGTATATTCTGTGAAATATGAAGGGTAAAACAAAACAAAATAACAAGCAAACAAATAAACAAAAACCACTCTCAGAGAAGTCAGTCTTAATAATCAGGTGGCATTTACAGTCATATTCAGCAAAAAGAGAAGATACTCCTTATGTAAATTAATCAATGTTAACAACAACAGCAACACTAACAACATTGTGCATTGAAAGGTCTATAAAATGATTAAAAAGCTTCAGAGAAAAAAAAATTATGTATGTACAATTGGACTTGTGGGCAGTTAGAGAGAGAAAAGATGCCCTCAGCCTCTTGCCTTAGCAGGTGATGGGTAAAAGTCTATCACTACTCCCCCTTTATAGTTACCAGTATTTTGTCTGTGTACCATAGACACCTCTGGTTTTCTGGAACAATCTGTGTTCTCTCTTTCCACCTTTCTCTTGGTGTGCCTTCCCACCCCCCCAAAAAAAATTACATTTTGGGAAGGTCTCAAACTTTCTTCTTGTAAAGCCAATGCAATTGCCAATACCATCTTCTTCCCCCTACTAAGCTGTCTCACTAGGCTTGAAAAGCTTGTAGGAGGGATAATGCTTCAGTGGTGTCTTAGCAAGGAGGTGATGGTGGAGGTTGAGTTTTTACTAGTTGAGAGAGAAATATTTTTCAATGTAAAGACATGGTTCAGGGTACAATCACAGTTTCAGAAATATCACTCTAAGTGTAGAAAATAGAAAAAAAAATACCCATCTCCTGATTCCACATATGACATTCCATTACTAATTTAATAACTTTAGGATTACATTGTTGACATTTAGGGAAGCTAAATTCTCAAGGCCAAAAACTGCTGGGTCTGAAACTTCTAGGCTTTACCTCAATATCCCTCCCTACCTACACACCTTTGTTCGAATTTCAAGGAAAGGCTTTAATGCAGTGGTGTAATAGTATAGTTCTATATTCTTGTGGCCCATTGGTTCATACAGGAATCACATTTTAAAATACTGAAACTATCTGTTTCATGTTTAGATTTACATTGAAACATCTTGGATCCAAAACGATTTCTGTCAGAATACTATGCACTTTCCAATATCAAAATTATAGTTTAAACATTCCAAATTATAGCCTTCTAAATTATTTTCAATTCACAAATGCAAATATAGTGTCAGTGTATCTAGGCAAGACATTGTTTGAATGCTCTGTTCAGAGGTGTGTGTATGCATGTGTGGTTTGTGTTGTGTTGTGTATATTATACATGGAACCATGATTGTTTTACACATTTTCAGAAACTCTAAAAATTGGGAGCTTATTTAATTGCTAGTATTTATATAATAGCTGGTATTTATAGAAGGCTTCCAGGACTGCAAAGTGATTTGCATGTGGCATTTCATTTGACTGTCACAAGAACCTTGTGAGACAGATGCTTTTATTATCCCCATTTTATAGATAAGGAAACTGGGTCAGAGAGAAGTAAATTGATTTGCCCAGGTTTACAAAGATGTAAGTGACTGAGGAAGGAATTGAACTCAGTTCTTCCTGACTCTTAAGTTTAGTACTCTATTCACATCACCAGATAGATGCTTATTTTACACAAACTCCAAAGTAAGCTCTCTCTTTCTGCACACAAACACACACACACACACACACACACACACACAAATTGGTAATAATGTGTCTGGACAGCTGATAATCAGCAATTTATTTTTTCAAAGCTACACCTCTATATTATACACAAGTCCATTTTATTTTTTGTTTTTTGTTTTGTTTTGAATTGTTTTCTGAACTGAAATAAAATATACCTTGATCACATTTGGGAAATTTCAGTTCAAATATAAACCATGCAAATCATTTCTCAAAGAAATGAGAAATCCACACCAATAAATTATCTTTTCCCCAAAAGAAGGGAATCTTCAATAGTTTTTGTTAATAAATCACATACTGTCTCTATCACAGTTGTTCTCTGAGATAAGACAGAACAATAAACTTCCTTCACTAAATCGCTTCAGTTCCCAGAAAGGAAGTTGCACTTAAAATATACCTGTATTTATGTCAAATAGACTGTGAGTAAAATCATTATATGTTTTGAAATGACTCCTACATCCTAGAGTTTCCATCTTTGAAAAAAAAAGGGCAATGATGATATAGGGTGAAAGGAAAAACAAAACATGAAGTAGATTTAAAGGTGGGAACCATCTTTGCACAAATATTCATATAACATAAAATTCCTATTCCAAATCTAAAATATTCATACTGAAAGACATCCAAGGAATCTCACATTGAGATACAGTATATTACATAAATTTAGCCAATGTCACTTTTATTCCCATCATAATATGCACTGAAGTAATAAAATTTATAGAATTCATAAATTTCATCATTTGTTCAATGCAACAAATCTCAAGAATAAGAGACATAATCTTTTTGTCTCTGTATTTTTGTTTATTCTCTCCCCCCCCCCACCTTCTACCCTTTTCATATTGGCCAGACCAAGAAAATAAAGGGAAAAAAAAAGAAACAGATGAAATATAATGACTCTGCTCATATCAGACTTCTAGTTATAGTCAAGTAGTCAGAATCATCTTGGTGAAAAGTTCTTATTTCTTTTTTTTATTCCATTTTTATTAGAGGTTGAATGGAGGGACCACATTCTCTAATATTATCAGAAAAATAAGTACTTTTCCTGGCCTATAGCTATTCATGAAACTAAAACCAGAGGCTTAACACAATAGTTAGCTAACTTTTCTGGGATGGATGCCAAGTTTAAGCATTCTAATTTGGTCTTGTCTAATTCTCACCTGTAAATTGAGGAATGTTTGGGGGATATCTGCCTCTGAAACAGTGAAACTGTTTGAAATAGAGTGCAGACAGTGAGGTTTTTTTCGGCTAGCTCTTTTATAAGTGACTGGGCTCTTACCTTCTTTTTCATCAAGGGCAGCTAGGTATTCTTTTACTATCTCCTTACTTGTACTGAGGATCAAATCCCCTTCAGTCATTTTTGTTTAGGGCTTTCTGGTATAACAATCATTCTCCTTGACAGATAAAAAAGAAGCAGAAATAGTGGTAATAATTGGGCAGCTCTGCCTCCTCTCTGTCATCAGTAATCATTGTCCCATCCAACCTGAGCAGTAGTCCTCCTTCCCTACCCCCCAACTTTTTAAAGAATCATTCTCCCTTCTGATGTACCTTTAAAAGAAACCCCATAGCTTCACAGCTATAGAGTTGGAATGGGCCTCCAGAAATAAGGATTTATTTATTTATTATACATCTATTTATTTACTTGTTTATTTCTTTATCAATTTCTTCCTTCCTTCCTTTATTTATTAATCTATTCATTCATTCCTTTGTTTATCTGTTTGGCCTTGGCTTCCATTGTCAAAATAAGCTCATTATAAGATCTTTCTGTTCAGTACTTCATATACTGGGATATCCTCTCTCTCTGAAATGAGCCAGCAGGCAATTACTGGGCAATGTGATAGGTCTCAATATAGTACACAGGCAGGATGGGGCACATTTTTTTTTTGGCAGTGGGTGGGAGAATAAAAGAATAAAATAAAATAAAACAAAGAGAGTGGAGAATAAAAGCCTATGAAGAGTCAAGAGTTCCAGAAACAGTAGCCAGTGAAGAATAATATAACACAGCAAATGAAGAAAAGAAAGACTACTGAAAATTTGCAACCAAAAATAGAGATGGAGTCTTTCTCATAGCAGACCATTTCAGGAGAAATTAGATTCTTGTGGTCCCAGAAGAAAGAATAAAGTTCTACAGGGACAGTGAGGTGAGAGGTTATCAAATAATGGGCAAATAGTGAGCATTTTTATAGTGCTTTTGCAGTTTGCATATACTTAAATCTATTATTTGAGAAAAAAGCAGGTGACATTTTTTATTCTTTCCTAGGTTACACTGAGGTGATGTTTTGCTAGTAACAGGGATGGGAATAACATTTGTGATGTCATTAATCTCAGGAACTTCGAGGTAAAGAAACTGCCTTTACCAGTGTAGGTCAGCACCTTCTTAGCAATTCATAGACTTAGGGAATTACCTAGAAGAGAGATATCAAACTTGGGGATCATGCTGTAAGCAGCCAGTAAAACTCCAGAGTACCCAGGAACCAGACTGAAATGTAATTGGGAAATGTTTAACAAAATAGATTTTTGAAAAATATACTTCAACTGTGTGGCTGAAAGGATGGTGATCCCATTCATAGTAGAGGGAAGTTCAGAAGAGGAAAAAGGTTGGGGGAGCAAAAATAATCCATTGTTTTGAACATGTTGGGGTTGAGATGCCCATAGGACATCCTGTTTGTAATGTCCAATAGGTGACGTAGGTGATGCAGAACTGGAGGAAAGGACAGAGACTAAAACTATACAAATAGATCTGATAATTATTTATATCACTTAGTACAGTGCCTGGAACATATCACTCACTTAATAAATGTTTACTGGCTGTCTGATTTGAATGGGTAAAACTATAGACTTGATTAGACCATTTAGTGAAATAGTATAGAAATAAAAGAGTTAAGATCCTTTCACAGAGGCTTGGGATAGTCAGAGGTAGTGACAAAGGGGATTAAGGTAGGGGGGGACACCTGAGAAAGAGAAGTTAGGTAGGAGAACCAAAAGAAAGCAGAAAACCCAGACAGGAAGAAATGTCCAGGAGGAGGTATTTGACAGCGTCAAATGACAGAAAGGTCATTTTGAGCCAAAAATGCTGCTTATATGTTGATTAGATCCCTTCCATTTCCAAATTACATGCCTATGTGATTTTATTCTATTTGACTATGTGCATTTATTAGGCATATAATATTTATAAGGTAGTGCACTGAATAACATTGTAACCAGGATTTTTTTGCATATGGAGCAAGGAGAATAGCTCACCTGAATTGTTTCTTTAGGGGATGAGACATTGAAATGCTTGCTGGAATGGTAATGTTAGTGTCCTCTAAATTTCAGCACCCTTGGGCAAAGCACCAATTGCCCTGCCCTAGTTACGGCCCATTACACTTGGCAATTAAGGGGCCATTGGTAATTTTGTAGAGGGCTGTTTCAGTTGAATGATGAGGATGCAAGACAGCTTGCAGAGAGTTTAGAAGTGAGTGATACTATAGGAAGCAGAAGCACTAAGTGTAGATGGCATTCTCTGTGAGTTAACAATAAATTAGAGAAAAGATATAGCAGGAAAGTAGAAGGGATTTTACAAAATGAGGAAAAAGAAGTTTTGACACAGATCAGAGAGATAAAATCAGACTACCACTCAGGCCTTTTGACTCCTTCAAACACTTCTTATCCCCACCACTGCTCCATTTTCTGATATTTTCCGATCTAAAGCAGCCTCCCTGAAGTACATGCAAGGTTTCTTGAGAGAGGAAGCTAGGTGACACAGTGGAGTCAAGAAGTCTCATGTTCCTGAGTTCAAATCTGGCCTCAGACATTTACTAACTGTGTGACCCTAGTCAAGTCACTTAACCCTATTTACCTCAGTTCTTCATCTGTAAAATGAGCCAGAGTATTCCACTCCAGTATCTTTGCCAAGAAAACCCCAAATGGGGTCATGAAAAGTTGGACACAACTGATACAGACTGAATAACAAGAACTCTTAAGAAGATCACTGCACAGGGAGTGCAACCCTTTTGGATGTCCAAGTCCTGATGTATTTGTTGTCAATACAGTCACATTTGATCCCTGAAGAGCTCTGTTATAAATAGTGGGCTCATATGATTTTTTGTTTGTGTTTTGTTTCCCCCTACTAGGTGTTTGTGTTGTGTGTGTGTTGTGTGTGTGTGTGTGTGTGTGTGTGTCTATTTAACCCTCAGTGGTTTATGTTTATGGGCCATGGTGGGGGCATATTTAAGAAACACAAAGGCAACCAAAGATAGTTTGTGATAATCTAATTACATTTCCACAATACCAGAGAAACTATTTGTTGTCACTAATAAAAGTACCATAAATTAGCTATTGACTAAAAAGTTTTAAATGCAATCTCTTTGCTGCTTAAAGTGAGTCTTTAATATTAAATACTTCAAAGGACAGCTGAATTTTCTTAGAAAGCAGAGGTATTTCCCTTTCATTTTATGTTCCATGTATTTAAAATATTGCATCATTTATGAATTTGAGTTCCTTTTAACTCTTGTTGTGGACAAGAATTGGGTAATGTTATCAATATTCTTTGAGCTTTGGTCTGAGATCCCCTGGCATGAATGAGATTACTCACCTAAGGAAGGAATACAAAGAATGAATCAAAATAATTATTTTTTTTCTTTAAGAAACTGTGTGGAATGGCGGCAAGAGTACCCAACTAGGTATGGGAGGACTTAGATTCTGGTACTAGATTTCACAATAACTACTCTGCAACTTTGGGTAGGTTGCTACACTTCTAAATTCCTTTAACTGAATAATGAACATACTGAATTATTTAATCCATGAGGTCTTTTCAAGGTCTCACATTCCATGTTCTAAAGTCAGTCACTTTGATATCTAACACTCTATGATTGCAGCATTCTGTATTTTAAGATCTCTTCCAACTCTAACATCCCAAATTCTAAGGTCATTTTCAGCTCTAAAATTACATTATCCTATGAATTTTAAAAAAATAATTTCCCTTTTTTTTTTCCCCTAACACAACAGGTAAAGTATCTATCAACATAAGTACTTAAGCTATATGATAAGAAAGTGTGGTACAATGGAAAGAATACTGAGTTTGGAGTTGGAAAAAATATATTTAAGAATCTCTGATTCTCATTATCTGTGAAAACTGAGTTAAGTCATTCCCACTTTCTTGTCTCAGTTTCTTCATTTCTAAAATGATGGAGTTCAACTAGATGACCTTTAATATCTCTTTCAAAACTCAATCTATTAAACAATCAGTATGTGATAAACATTCTAGATCAAAGGATAAGAGCCAAAAGTCCAATAGGGAAGAAAAGAAAGTCCCTAGGTTAGAAAGCCCAGAAAATCATTTTAGCCCAGGTTCAGAGCATTTCTGAAGTCTGGATAATTTGTGAGCTAGGTGCTTATCAACTGCTGTAGACCAATCGGTGCATCCTATGGCAAATTAAATCTATTGGGCTAACTCTGGAATACAACATTCCAGCCATGATCAAGTTTTCAGTGAATCTTCTATTAAACCTCTGTTGATTTATTAGCTCAATCACCATAGCAACTTTCCCAAACCTTTCCATCCTCGTCAGATCACCCATGACTAGCCCTCCTCCAGCCCTCAGAGATGAGAATTTTGTCCCATGTTTTACTGAAAAAAAAGTGAAGCCATTCACTTAGATCTCCCTCTTCTTCCCTCCCCCACTTAAATCACTCAGATAACTTCTCCCATTTATTTCCTTCACTCATGATGAGATGGCCTTTCTTCTTTCCAAGGCAAACACCATTATGTGTACAAGTTACCCCATTCCATCTCATCTTCTCCTGCAAATTTTCCTCTCTGTCATCCCTCCTCTCACATTTATCCTCAATCTCTTCTTATCTATTGGCTGCTTCCCTGCTTGCCTGCAAACATGTCCATGTCTCCCTTCTTCTCTAGTTAATCATTCTATACAGTCAATGCTCAGCTTTTATGCTTTTAACTTTCACAGCTTCAAGAATTCTGCCGAGGGCTTCTCTGCCCTCTCACACCCAGAACCCTCTACTACAGAAACCCAAGTGGGTGGAGCAAATACCCACAAACAACTGTACTTTTCTGCATATAATTATTTATAACAAAACATTAATTCTGACAACATGCATTTTTCCTAACACAGTAACCATGAGATAACTCATAAAATGCAATATACAAAATAAAATGGGTAACATACAAAACATTTTTTCCCCTCTCGAGTAGGACAGCTATCTCTAGTGAAAGATTACAGTTCTTAATGGTGGAGGGAACTTGTTACCTTGTATTTTCCAGAGGTTCAATGTATCAACACTCATGGTTTTTTTGTTTGTTTGTCTGTTTGTTTTGGTTTTTACTTTTGTGTCATTTTAAAGGAATGGCATCTCTGCGAATTTGAGCATTGATTGTATTCATTCTCCCTGTCATGACTGCTGCTGTTTATTCTTCATTTTCAAAGAGGACCAGTGACTTCACAGGGTGATGTCTTGACTTGTGCATGAACTGGATTTAAGCGGGGTAGAGTGGCATAAAGTAATCAACCTTACTCTGTCCCAGAGTCATCAAAGCCCAAGCAGCAAGACAAAAGTCAAGATGACTGCTATTGGCCCAGAATGCAATGGGTGACCTTGGCATCTTTGCTACCTAACCAAGCTCTAAGCTCTCCACTGCACCTGCTTCAGCTGTTTTCATACACCCATTCCACTGGGGAAAGTCTTTACGTGATTGCAATAAACATCCCCCTACCTCACCAATGGGTTTGAGGCCTGTTGGTTACTCTGGTTTAGCTCCTCTGCTGAGGCAGTTTTACTAGGGTTTTACTGTGCATGCTACAGCTTCTTGGAGGCACAGGTGAGAGTTGGATGGCAGGTGAACACCAAGGGTGGATGAACAGCCCTGAAAAGTGCTGAGCAAGCCCTCACTCCAGAGGTGCTACTCCTTCTTGAACACTCATGTAGCATAGGGCTTTGAACTATGAATTAAGAACTTTAAAATCAATCCACATAGCAATCTATAAGCTTTCAAGTGTTCAAAACTTTCTCTGACATTTCCCCAGTACAATTCCAAAGGTCTTTGTTATTGAAGCAAATCCCATTACAAGACATTAAATACTTACAAGAAGTTAGTCAGATGTTTGATAAACATGAAAAAAAAAAGAAAATGACTATTAACCTAGATGAAAAATAAGATTTCTGGTACCTGTCATGATTAAAATTCTTGAGAAAACCATCTCCATCTGGTTCTTCCATGACATTTCATCTCATTCTATTCTTAAATTTCTGTGGTCTGGATTCTGATCTCATTATTGAAACTGTTCTCTCCAAAGATTCTAATACTCTCTTAATTACCAAACGCCATGACAGTTTCAGTTGAGAATTAAGAAGGAAATAAAAGGAAAGGAAGCAGAAGCATCCATTGTAAATGGCCTCTCCTCTCAATCACTTCTAAATCCTTTGTAATCTTACCACTTCATTGAACCTACCCTATGCTCTCCAATCTTATTAATGATTTCTTAACTGTCACATCTAATAACCATTTCTCAATCCTCATACTTCTCAGCTTCTCTGTTGCAAGTAACACTGGCAATCAATCTCTTCTTCATATTTTCTTGTCTCCAGATGTTTTTTTTTTCCTTGACACTGCACTATCCTGGTTTTTCTTTTACTGGTCCTACTGTTTAATGTTTACTCATTCTCTTTCACTGGATCTTCATTCAGTTCATGATCTTCATTCAGTTCATGCCCACTAACTACATGGTGCAAAGGCTCCATCCTATACCTTCTGTCTTTATACTATTTCACTTAATAATCATGTTTCCAAGAACTGAATAATCATCTTTATGCAGATGATTCTCAGATCTCTTTATTCAGCCCTACCATTTCTCCTGACCTTCAGTCTGTCATATCCAACTGCCCATGGGATATCTTGAATTAGATGTCTCATAGGTAACTCAAGCTAAACATGCCCAAAACTAAATTCATATTTCCCCAAAAACTCTCCCTTAGTACTACCTTCTCTTTTAATGTTGAGAATGCCATCATTCTCTTTCCCATTCATCTAGTCTCACAAGGTATGTTTCATGCTAAATTTCTCATTCACTTTCATCATCCCCACCCCTCCCCCATATCCAATCTATTGGCAAGTCTTAATAATTCTAAATTTACTATATCTTTCACACACTTTCCCTTCCTCCCTTCTCTCACATTACCACCACGCAGGTACAGACTCTCATCATCTCATGCCTCAGTTAATGTCCCTGCTTAATCTCCCTGCCTTGAATCTCTCCTCATTTCTGTCCATTCTCCACTCAGCTACCAAGGTGATTTTCCTAATGCATACTTCTGAGCATGTCTCTCACCCTATGGCTCCCTATCCCCCTAAAGATCAAATATTAAATCTTCTGTTTGGTTCTTAAATACCTTCATAACATGGTCCCTTTGTCCATTTCCAATTTTCTTACAGTTTACTCCCCTCCACATACTCTATGAGCTCCAGGAACTTTCTTCTGGGAGGACCAGTACATTTGTGGACAGTTTTCATTGGCCTTTCACATAATTGGAAACAGTCTCTTTCCACTAATTTTCTTTCATTCAACCTCTTTTAATTGGTTTAAATATACCTAATTGAGGCACAGTTTTGTTCTTTCTCCTTACAGCAGGGTCTAGAGGTGATTTACTCAAAGTGATGTGATGCAATGATCTGAGTAGGGAAGTAACACCTTCCTCTCCACTTAGAACCTATGGCCCTGTGAAATACCTTGGGGCTTTGATCTTATTTTGTTCATCCTATGTCTTTCTATGTGCAGAGACTAGAGCTCAAGACTTAATATTTTAAGCCATTGGGAACTTGAAGCCTAGGATTACAGGATGGATATAGCAACTAAATCATAACAGAAGCCCTAAAAAATCAGGTCCTGGATGCAAGTCCATAAAGAGCTTTAGACTTAGAACTTGGAGGGAATAACACTACATGAAAACTGAGTTAAATTGTGAACCTAATTCATCTCTTCTGCACAGAGACTAAGATAAACTAGGATAGAGGTATCAAACTCATGGTTTCAATAGGCTTCACCCAAAGTGACTGGGAGAAGTTTAACAAAATTTAAAAATATATATAATATAATGTTAATTTGTGGTTTTCTGAGTCAAGATGCTGGTCTGCAGGGATTCCTTTCTATATAAGATTGATACCATTGATACAAGGATAATTACATCCCTGAGGTGTTAGGTGGGGTGGAGTAGGGTAAATGTTTCTATTATAGTTTGACTTAAATATTTCTAGATAAAACTTTATCTGACTTTTAAATATTTTAAGTGGAACCAGGGTGAATGGACCCCTAAAATTGGGAGAGTACCACTGATAAGCATTTGAGCCAATAACAGAAGATAGATGTCCCTTCAAATCCTGCAAGGTACCCTAAAACCTTGGCTGAGGGGTGAAAATGTATCACACAGCCTTCAAACATTGGAGGTCAGAATGATTATTATTGCACTTCCCTTTGAGATTACTTCCAATCTAACTTTTCTGTATCTTGTTTATGCATTGTGGTTTGCATTTTGTCTCCCCTTCCCCCAGATTATGAACCTTTTAAGTGTAGGAGCTATTTTTTTTTTTGTCTTTCTTTGTATTCCTGGAGCTTAATACAATACCTTTCACATTGTAAGTCCTTAATCGTGCTGTTTATTAGCTGACTTGTACCCTGGGCTACTTTAGCCAATACTGATCCCTTCCCAGGGTAGTCAATCCTAGGCTATGCCTTTCTTAGCTATGTCTGCTTAGATCAAGAGAAGACTGATAGCTGAGAAGAGCAATGACTCATATTCTGAGACCCAGCCTCCTCTCATCTCCTCTTGGGGTATAATTTACCATGTAATCACATAGTATATAAAGATTCACAGATCAAAGAAAGTCTCAGAGATGACCTAATTTTAGAACTGGAATGAAGTACGTCATCTAACACAACTCTCTCATTTGACAGATAAGAAATTGGGACCTAGAGGGGCAAAGTAACACTCCCAAAGCCAGAGAATCGAAATGGAGAGCTGGGATTAGCAGAAGGTGTCAAGATTTCCAAATCCAGTATTTCTTCTACTGTGTCAAACTGCCTAGTGAAATGAAACAAGTAAAATATCCAAAACAGAAACAGCAAGGACAGTGAGAGATGTTTTTCTCTCTGTTCACATAGCTGATATATTCCAATGAAGCTTCCTTTAATCAGATTGGATTCTGTACTGTTTACCAATCAAGTACTCCTGGTTTTTTGCCTTTGTGTCTTTGCTCTAGTTGTTTCTTATGCCTAGAACATTGTCACCTCAACTATAACATTTTCATGAGCTAAAACCCTATGATGACTGTAGGAAGCAGGTCAAATACTGCCTCCTCCATGAATTCCCTCCAAACCTCCTCCCCTCTCCTAATTAGAAACTATGTTTCACTTCACAGCTATTACATAATACTTTATTTTAAATCAGGTCCTATTTTGTATAGCAGTTAAGTGGTAAAGTGGTCACAACACTAAACTTGGAATCAGGAAGACTTGAGTTCAAATCCAACTTAAACCATTTATTAACTGTAACCCTGAACAAGTCACCTGACCTCCCTGCCTCAGTTTCCACATTTGAAAAATGGGGTTAATAATAATAATGCCTTCTTCCCAGGCTTGTTCTGTTTATAAAATGAGATAACATATGTGATGAACTTTCCAAAGCATGAAATACTTTATAAATGCTGGTAATTGTTATTTTATTATTAATTTCACTTATATATTATTTTAAGAGTAAACTCACTTTCATAACCATAATCTTGTCAGGTATTAACCCAATCTAATAAGTGAGGAACTTGAATTTCAGACATTTTTCCGCCCACAAACACTCAGAAAGGATAAAAAAGTGATTCAATCCCAGATCTTCAAACTCAGATGACAAAGTCATTTTCCTAAAGTACAGGCATTGAAATTTGTGCTGAGGCAGTTTAAATGATCCCATTGTTTCAGTCTTATTTGTCTCAGTACATACCTTCAAGTCAGCTCATAGCGTTAATTAGTCTGTTGGGGAGGTAACGGATAGTCTGAGACGCGCACTTTTGATCCCTTTGCCCTACCTGTCAATCTGGAAGCAGTCACATGTGAGTTCACCCCATTCCCTTATCTCTAATCTCATTTCTTTATGGTGTAGCCAAGGGAGAGGAGCTGAGACAAAACAGCCTTTGTAGAAGTGTGCTGATTGGGGATTGTCTTCTTATTACCTAATGTGGTCTTTAAAAGGTGCCCAAAGTTTGAATCCTGTGTTGTTCTCAACAGACATCCCACCAATGTTTTGTGCATTTGTAATTTATATACTCCCTTTAATTAATTTTCTTTTCTTGAGTTTTGCCTCTTTCATTAGGGCCAAGACTCAAACAAAGATTTTTCCTTTTAAAACAGGAATGATAATGTCATTCCTCCAATCCCTCCAGACCTCACTCAATAAACTCTAGTCTTCCCCTGTTACCCTGACGATCAAATATAAAAGTCTGTATTTAGCATTTAAAGCCTTTACCAACATGCCTTCTTACCTTTTCCAATTTTCTTACACTTTATTCCTCCTCCAGGTGTTCTCTGATCTTCTTCCTGTTTATCACACTTAGCTTTTGTACTGGCTATTCTTCTTTCCTTTCCACTCCTTCCTCATCACTCACTAAAGGCTTCCCTGGACTCTCTCAAGACTAATCTCAAATCATAACTTCTTCCTGAGGACTTTCTTGATTTTACTGATTATTCCCCCATTCCAATGATCTAGTACTTTCTCTCCAATTTTATCCCCACTTATATTTCATCTCTCATTTGTGCTAATTTTGGCCTGCCACCAAGAAAAAAAAAAACAGTTCTTCCTCCAGCCAGTACCACACCAATCATATATGGAACCATTGGTCACAGTAAATGGAGAAATTTTGAATGCTTTAGATAAATTCACTTACTGTGGCAATATAATTTCCAGGGATGTCCACACAGATGATGAGGTTGGCATACGTTACCAGAAGTGGCTTAGTGTTTGGGAGACTGAAAGAAAGTGTAGGAAAGAGGAACTATTAGACTGCATACCAAACTGAAGGTCTATATAGTCATTGTGCTGACTTCACTGTTGTTAGTCTGTGAAACATGGGAAGTGTATCAACATAATGCCAGAAAACTGAACTACTTCCCATCTGAATGTCTTACAAAGATTCTGAAGGTCACCTGGCAAGATAAGGTACCCAACACTGAGTTTCTCTCTCAAGCTGATCTGCCAAGCATGCAAACTCTACTGCATAGAGAGCAACTCTGATGAGCTGGCCACTTAACATGAATGCCAAATGCATGCTTACCTAAAAGACTATTTTACAGAGAACTTGTAGAAGGCAAGTGCTCACACAGAGATCAGAAGAAGTAGTACAAGTACACTCTCAAGGTTTCTCTGGAGAACTTTAGTATTAATTACGACTGGGAGATGCTGGCACGGGACCACCCAGAATGGAATGCCTGCATCAAAGAAGGCACTGAACTTCATGAGCAAAGCAGAATCTCAATAACACAAAGGAAACATGAGTTTCCAGAGACATATCCATCCCAAATACTCTAAAGGAATACATGTGCCCAACCTGTGGTAGCATCTTCTGAACTCATATTGGACACACAGCTGAACGCACTGTACCTTGATGTCAACATAATGATGCCTTTGGTCATCTTTGAAAATGTAGGATCGGGGCAGATAGATAGAGCAACCGGCCCAGTCAGGAGGACCTGAGTTCAAATCCGGCCTCAGACCAAACATTTGACACTTACTAGCTGAGTGAATCTGGGCAAGTCACTTAACCCCAATAGCCAAAAAGAAAAGAAAAGAAAAAGAAAATGAAGGATGAACAACACATTGATTGCTGCCTCCCAATTAGAACATGAGCTGATTGAAGGCAAGGATCATTTTTCCCTTTTGTTGTATCTTTACTGCTAAGTGCAATGCATGGTCCTTAATAAGTTAGCCCTTAATAACTAATTGTTGATCAATAATCTTTCCACCACACACATATTTCACTAACATTAAGATAATAGCATTTTCAAAAATGTATTGAAGAACTGGAAAGTAAGAGTTGCTCGACTATACAGGATTGTTGATGCAATCCATGGTTCAAGATATGACACTCAGTACTGATATTAGATGGACTGCATTCAGTCTTAGGGACTTTTCACACAAACCATTTTGAGGGCGGGGATCCTGCCTCTACAAAGGATATTCACCGGAGCTGTCAGGATTTAACTCATATCTAAGTTTCTGCAAAATGGAAAAAGAAAAAGAAAAAAACATTCCAGCTTCCATGAAAGCACATAAGCTAAGTATGTAATCAAAACAAGGCAAGGGTTATTTCTGCAACAGACAACACAAATCATATACAGTCAAAAGAACTCTAGTGTCTTCTTTGGAGAATGTTACATCCCCAGAAACCTATACAATTTTCCATTCTTATGGTACTACTAAAGGCTTAAGGTTATTCAAAAAGAAAAAAAAACATACATATATGTGTATATATACATAAATGCATATGTGCATGCATGCACGCATATACACATGTAAGATGAATGCAATGAAACTTGAAGATGACTCAAAGGGAAGGCACCAAAAGTGGAAAGGCGATGAGGAAGGCCTGAGAAAGGTGTCATACAGAGAGTATGACTTAAATTGAGTTTTGATGGAGACCAGGGAAGCCAAGAGAATATCAAGGAATGAAGGACAGTGAGTAAAATAGATATATGTAGAGTGTTGTGGGTGAGCAACCACAAGGCCAGTGTCACTGGATTGTAAAATACTGAAGGGAATCACATTTAAGACGACTGTAAAGATAAAAAGCCCATGGTATGATAGGCTTTACATGTCAAATAGACTATTTCACATTTGATCCAGGAGATAATAAAAGCTGTTGGGGTTTGTTGAGTTGTGGTGGGAGGGATAACATGGTCAGACCTACGCCTTAGAAAAAAATTACTTTTACAGCTAAGTGGAGGATGAATTGGAGTGGAGCGAGATCAGAGGCATGGATACAAATGAGAAAGCCTTTGCAGTACTCCAGATGGAAGATGATGAGGGCTTGCAAGAGGTGGCAGCTGCATAAATGTCAGAAAGGAAAGGCTTAGGATTGTTTTTGTTGTTCAGTCATTTTTCAGTCTCCAAATCCATTCTACTTTCCACTATTTTGTTAAGTCATTTTTCAGTCATGTCCAACTCTCCATGACCTCATTTTGGGTTTTTCTTGACAGAGAAACTGAAACAGTTTGCCATGTTCTTCTCCAACTCATTTTACAGTTGAGGAACTGATGCAAACAGGGTTAAGTGACTTGCCTAGATGCACACAGCTAGTGAGTGTCTGAGGCCAAATTTGAACTCACAAACTGACTTCAGTCCTAGCACTCTATCTACTGTGCCACTTAGCTCCCCCTAAGGCTTGGGATACATCAGTTTTTAATAACTGGAAATAAAAATGTACTTCAGGAGTCAAGATAAATTAAATTAACAAGCATTTATTAAGCACTGATTATGTGCCAGGCACTATGCTAAGACTGAGGTTAAAAAAGAAACACAAATAGGGTCCTCACCCTCAAGTACTTCATATTCTAATGGAAAGATCTAATAAGAATCCTAAGGGACAGTCAGTTCATAGGGGACTGTCAAGCCAATGTCTCAAAAAGTTCTATTTAATCTGTTGGTTCAGAGGACTGCTTCAGTCCCAGGATTCTTCTCCCTAATGCTTCTGGTTTCTTTGAAAACAAAGAGGAATAGTTACTTTGACAATGAAAAAAATGGTCTTACAGCAATGGACCAAACCTAATAAGATGAAATTTAATGTTGATAAATGTAAAGTTCGACAATATTCTTCAAAATCACCTGTGCAAGTACAATTTGGGGTTGTCGTGGCAAGAAATAGTTTACTTTTAATATGAAGGTTTTTTTTTTTTTCTGGATGGAAAGCTGCATGTGAGTCAATAGTAAAATGGAGCAACCAAAAACAATAATGAGATCTTGGGATCATTAATGAATACTTAATATATCAAATAAAGAAAGTGATAATTCCACTGTCTCTTGACTTGACATATCTGGAGCGTTTTGACCAGTCCTGGGCCCCATTGTTAAGCAAATACATTAACAAGATATTAACTAGCTAGAATAGATTCAGACAATGCAAATTTGGATCTGGAAGAGATTTTCAATGATGTCATAAAGGGATCCAATGAAAGAAATGGAACTAGTTAACCTAGAGAAGATAAAGCCCTTATCATGGGGAAAGGAAGGGGAGAATCACTGCATTCAAATATTTTAGGAGCTGTCATGGAGTGCAATATTTGAAAATAGCTTCTCTTGGTTCCATAAGGAAGATCTAAGACCAATGGATAAAATTCACTGAAGCAAAGTTTAGATTATCATAAGTGAACACTTCTTTTCCTAGAAATTAGAGTGTCAAAACTAAGTGAACTACTTCAAAGGGCAGTGAATTATCCATTACTGAGACCTTCAAGTAGAAGTTATATAAATCTCAAGCATTTATTTCATAGAGAGGATGACTTCTCAGACTTGGGTTTGATTGGAAGGTACAAGAGATTGCCTTCCAATTCTTATATACAAATGTTCTGTGATTCCCTAATGTTTGGCAATTTTCAGGCTATCAATTTATTGTAGTCTAGAAATATTCCTCACTCATCGTAGTGTTTGTACAGCCTAACACACAATCTGATCTCACAATCTAAAATTTATTCTGGAGGTTATAAGTCGTGATACAAGTTTGTGATATCTTTTAACTGAAAATGAATAGCCCAATCCCAATATGAATGGTAGTGAAGGAAAATATGCTTCTGTCATAAAATATTTGGATCTGTGTCATACCTTAGGGCAAATTCTTAAGCCTCAGGAAAATATCACTATTTGACATCTCTCCTGAAGAATGAAAGAAAGGTAAATTGATTTTTAGTTCCTGGCCAAGAAGGAGTATTCCTGGCTGGAGGAACTGGGCTTCTTTTGAATACTTCTGTTAGTAAAAGCTCCATCTCAAAGGCGAAGTAGAGAGATGGGAGGGAATGGTATTAGTTAGCATGTGCACTGAACCCTGCCAGATAGCCAGTTAGAATAAAAAGGCAGGCTTCCAATGGTCAGCCTATTTAGGAAAACTACTTTGACAATCAAGTCAGATCTAACTCAACCAGGCCTGGGCTGACATCCATGAAATGATGGCAAATACAGATCGTATTTCACTTGACTTAGAACTAGAAGAACTTCAAAGACAAAGAAATAATGCTGAATAGCTATAGACCGTAAGGCTTCTTCACTACACAGTCACTTTGATTCTATTTAGTTAAATTCAAAGCAACTCAACATTTATTAAGTATCAACTGCTTATAAGACATTAGAATCCTCACTAAGGATCAACAAAAATTAAAGATGTGGACCCTGCTTTGAAGGATCTTTCAGTCAAATAGGATGGTATGTACAAAAATAACTATGACACTGATCAGAGTAAAATATGGGGACTACACAATGAGTCTAGGCCTTAAAAGCCTGTTCAGAGTGCTTGGCTGATATAATCCTCACATGGATTTAGGAACATGTGCAGAAATTATGTACCTGGTTACATTCTATGAAGTGGTAAACAGAAACTTTTTTGATTGACTGTGCAGCTGGAACTGGGCCACATTTGAAAAGTAGTAACCAGCCAAAGTGTGTCTTTAGTCCTTATTCTTGCCTGGGTATATTCCATTGAAAAGGGTTTTGGTTGTCCTTAGTTCTCCAAGAGGACCATGACATCATGGAGGTGATACCATGACATGCAAGTGAATTTAATTTAAATGAGGGAAGGTTGTGCAAAATCGCCAGCCTCGCTTTCTCCTCCAGAGATACCTGGGTCTAGTGGCCAGATTTATATCAGGACACCTGGAGATGGCCCCAGATGGCTTGAGAGACCTTGGAAGGTCTTTGGCAGTTCTCAGTTTGACTGAGGTAATGCCCATTCATTGATTAAAACTAGTTTTAAAAAAAGAGGCAAAGAATGGCCTCTTTAACCTTATCCAGAAAAAAAAAAAATCAAACTGGGAGGGGAAGATCCTGAGGGTTCCTAGCCAAAACAAAACCAATTTCTATTCACTCTGAGTTCACTCTGAGTTGATCAGGTCCCAAACAATGACCAAGTGGGGTTTGGCCTGAAACCTATTGTTGGCCAACCAGTGAGAGTCAGAATGACCTGGGTTTAAGACATAGTCTTAAGAAAGAAATCCCAAGATTTCTGCAAACCCTAAGGTATCTTGTGACATTTCCAAAGGGAGAGGAAAAAAGAAAGACAAAAAAAGAAAGCAAGAATGAAAGAAAGAAAAAAGAAAGAAAAAGTAAAAGGAAGGAAGGAAGAAAAGAAAGAAAGAAAAAGAAAGAAAAGAGCTGTATTGTTCAACTGGCCAGTTCCAGATGGTTCTTGAAGATGCCATGATGACATGCACAGGAATTGTATTTAAGTGAAGGAGGGCTATGCAAAGTCACCAGCCTTACTTTCTCATCTAGGACAACTTGGGTCCAGTGGCCAGATACACAAGAAGGATGCCGGGAGATGGCCCCAGATGCAGTGGAAGACACTTTGTCCATTTAAAGCTATGGTCTTTGACCTAGGTATACCCATTCACTGATTGAGGCTAGGAAAAAAAAAATAGGCAAAGAATGGCCTCTTTAAAGTAGTCCAGAACTGGGAGGAGAAGACCCTTTTTTCTGGCCAAAACAGAAATAATTCCTACTTACATTAAAGAGGCAAAAACAGCTAAAAGCCAGCAGTGAGGTGAGAGGCCTCAGGCTTCTATCCCTATCAGAGTCATTGTAATGTATCTCATGAGCACACAGCCTTGCTGCTGCTTCTGCATTCATTATTTCAAATCTTTCCTACTGCTGGTTGAAGGAGTTTAGGAAAAAGCTATGTGTTTGTGCCCTTCAAAGATCAGACTGACAAGAACCCAGAGATCAGGGAGCTGGAGTCCATATTGGATTTTGTTGCCAGTGAGCATAGCAGCCAGCCCCTGAGGAACAACCTTTGTGATTTAGCCCAGTGTTAGCTGAGATTAGGATTTATGGAATAGCTATGTCTCATTTGGAAATGCACTTTGTAGGGCCAAGGAATGCTATTAAACTTCTTTAGGCTTGAATCTACTCTTCCATGGACCAGAGTGGTAAAGGGAACAGTGTGTCCCCATGCATGTGGGCAAAATGTTTGTACTTCTGTTCTTGCTGCATCTTTATGGTAAATATCTTCTAATAAATTAATTGGTTAATTGATACTAATTAGTTAAATGAAGGCCAGGGAACTAATCTTTGTCAGTTAATAGTAAGGGAAACATACCTGAAAATGGGCTACACCTGATGGTGATATAGAAAACCTGTGCTATCTCCTCAGGGGAAATGGCCCTAACAAACCTTGCTCTGGAAAATTATGGCAAAGACATCAAGTCATATTAATATTAACAAAAACAATAGAAATAATAAAAACTTCCATCTGTATAAAACCTTTTAGCTTGAAAAGTCCTTTTCTCACAATAAAACTTTGGAGTAAATAGAGAAAATATTATTGTCTTCAATTTACTGCTGAGGAACATGAGATTAATTCTAAGAGGTTAACTGTTAAATTAATTGTTCATGATTGTAAGTATTTCATGAGTGCAAAGAAGAATCTGAAGTCATGGGCTATAACATTTGAGAGTAAAGAAATTACTTGCACCTCTGGGTATTTTTACATTTCCTAACTGTTTATTGACTGATCCTGGGGTTGTTGACTTAGAAAGAATAGAAATCTTATTCTAAGATCACAAATACACGTGGGCTCTAGGAGACAGAAAGATTCTTAGAGATCGTCTAGTTTAACTCCATCACTATTTACATGGGGGAGGTGGGACTGAAAATACATGTAAAGATCACACAGGCAGACTTAGGTCTCTAATCCTAGTGCTCTGACTATAAATTCAGGGATCTAATGGAATCATAACTTCCTAGATCATTGATCTTATTCCTAGTAGGTTATATAAAGAACAATGAAATCGTCAACTGAAGGCCTGGATTGAAGTTCTTCCTCTAAGACTTACTGTGTGACCATGACCAAATTGCTTAAACTCTATGAACTCTTTTTTTTTCATATCTAAATAGGGATAATATTTTTGCATTTCCTGAGTCCCAATGTCCTTTGTAAATATCCGTGCTTTTATCATTTAATTAGCTGCTGGCTCAGGTTCTAGTCCTGCCACATGATCAGGTCGGAGTTTCATAGCTCTATAGTTGGAATGAGTCTCAGAGGCCATCTAATCCAACCTTGTCATTTTACTCATCAAGAAATTGAGAAGCAGATAGGTTTTGACTTACCCAAAGTGATATAGGCAATAAACCTGAGAGGTATGGTATGAACTTTGGTCCTCTCACTCCAAAGCTTGTGCTTTTTCCAAAGTGTCACTTTGCCTTCAAACGTTTATACCATAGGAAACTCGGCCATGTGTGCCTCTCACTGATTGCCTTCAACTCAATACCTACTTTCTTTCTTGTTCAAAGCTGATACCCCTTGGGCTTCTGTTGCTAACTTTTTTGGTCTGTACTTCCAGAATTGCAGATTTGTTAAACTCTACCTTCTTCCTTGTGTTTATATGGAGGAGGCTTACTTTATAATCCCTTCTCTCACTTCTCCCTTCAGCTAGGGAACCGATCAGCCAAGATAACTCACTATCCTACAATAGCTCGTGCACATTACATTTGCTGCCATACTCTCATGAAATTCCCATTCAAAGAAACAGTAAGGGCAAGGGTATTTCATCACACTTCCATTCCCATAAGTCCTCTCTAAAGGAGCAATTTTCATTTTGCCAGCTCTCCTGATGTTTTCACTTTCCACCTGCAGCATTGCCCCTGCAGAGAAAGACATTTCTGAAAGAATCATTCATCTTCGTTTGATTTCTAAAACTGCCTGGATGTTTGAAAAATCTTTTGCCTCACTAATAATAACACTAAAAAGGAGGAAAGATATAATTGTGGACAGCACAAAGCAGAGGAATGTTAAATTATATTTTACTAGATTAATTGTCCCTTCCTCCTTAACTCCCCAAAGATGCAGTTGTATTTCCAGTAACAAAGGTGTTCCAGCTGGGCAGTGAGGTGGCAAGGGAAAAATTGCCTCCAATATTGCTGAGGAGTGCCCCAACCACCTAACTGTCTGGAAGCTGACATCAGTCAACACTCCCACTGCTGATGTATGGAAACAAACCCTAAGCACACTGCATGTTCAGTGTTATGTGGTCTTTGGGGTGAGAGAAGAGAAGATAGGTGAGATTTTGTCACAGCAAAGCACTATGGCTATGGAAATCAAGTATTTATTCTGAGCATCTGGTAGCTATGGGATGATGGTGGCACTGTACCATAGCTGATGTTTCAGTAGACAAAGTCAGAGGAGTTGACAAAGTCACTGGAATTCTGGCTCCATCTCTCACTGGTTGGGTGCCATTAGATAATACTTTGATATCCTTAGTTGCACATTAGTAATACTGCCTGTCCCCTGAGGTTGTTCTGAAAAAGAAAAAGAGTGGGTGGGTGGGTTATAAGCTTTAATGTGTTATGGAAATGTGAGTTATCATTAGCTTCTCCTTTTGTGCCTAGTAATGAGTTTCTATTGTTATATGAGAGCTCTCCTTGTATGTGGTAGCAGAGGTGACCATGTATGTATGTGCTTCAGAATTATCTGAGGTCTGGACATATACTGTACTATTAGGGAGTGATCTGTCATAATTTAGCACTTTAGGACCGGTTTGTCTCATTGATGCCTTCTGAGATCATTTGTACTTTCTTCATTGCTCCCGCCTTTAGGGTGAGTTTCTGATAAATCTTAGAATCCTGCTAGACACTAAAGCCTGACAAACTGAATTAGACTTACAACTTTCGTCTTAGATGGATTCAATATGCAGCTTTCCATTGTGTATAGTTGGGTAGCTGGGGGATGGGGATAATCAAAGGATGTCCCATAGAAGGCATTTTGTACAGACTTTTGAATCAAGGGATATAGTAATTTTGGAATTAGAAGCTTTTTGGTACCAATAATCTATAGACAGTTACAGCAACCTCTGTAGTTACACAGTCAATAACATTCTTCTGGACCTAACCTAGGGCCATTTTCAGATTGTTTTTCCATGAGGCTCCAACTCCAGTTAGCAGTAGGCACTAATGGTATTGTACAGCTGCTTAGATCAACGTGGAACATTTGGTACAGCTGGGAACAACTGAATTTCCCAGCAAGCAATGATTAGCATTTTGAGCTTGATAAGCACTTTCCTGTCTGAATGCCAGTGTCTGAGTGATTGTTGTCACCAAGCAAGCCTTAAGCTGCGATTGCCCATATAGCCTGTGGTTTGCTTCTGCTTACTGAAAACACTTGATCAAATACTTATGCACTCCAAATGTGCAAGTGTATTAGGAGTAATTTTCCCTGATTCTATACTTTGGAGTCATTTGATATGTCAGTGTTCACAGCCACTTAGCTTGCACTGCAAAGTCAGAAAGTGTCAAAGGGAATTGAAGACAGAACCCCAGGCTAGCTGAGCCCTTAGCCTGTCGACTCCCCCAGGCCACAACTAAGTGTGGGGTGGCCTAGCAAAGGCTACATCCTAGTACAGATTGAAATTGGTTCCCATTTACTCTGACAGAGAAAACACCTTTTTTTCCTTGGTGTCAATGATCAGGTTGAAAAAATCTACTTTGTTCCTACCTACTCAAATATTGTCAATCTTTTTTGGGGTCAGGTCAAATTCCACCTTCACTAGGAAGTCTTAGACATATTCTAGCTCTCATTAATATCCCCCTTTAGAACTTCTATAGTCCTTTCAGTCTGTATCACATATTTTCACATAATATTGTCTTGTATGATCCTTAAATGTTTTCCATCAGGTTACTTCTTCCCTAAGTAATAAGCATCATAGAATAATAGACTGTCCACGTGCAAATGTATAGAGTCTAGTTCGCCACCCTCTCTACTTTGCAAATGAGAAAACTGAGGTGCAGAATGGAGAAGTTACCCACCCAAATTCATGCAGGTTGCACAGAGCTAAAGTCCTTTGATTTGACAAGTCCTAGTATCACCTTATTACGCTTCCTTCTGCTTTACTCAGCTAAACAACCTTATTAGGTACATGCCTCACTAGAAACTCTGATGCAATCTTCTTATACCACCATGCAAATGTTTCCCACACATCCGATGGAATTGAAACATGCCAGAGAAGTCCCTGTCAGTGTTACCAAAAGTCCCAACTGACCTCCATTCAACTGGTTGTTGTGTTTTTCTCTTACAGTTTTATATGCATTAACTTTTTTTTTCTCCGTAACATTAACTTAATCTCTGTGAAGGAAGGAGCCATGTTTTCTACATTGTCTATGTCCCCTGCAAAATCAAATGTTATCTAAATTGGCTATCATTTTATAACAGTAAGAAGACCCATGATACACTTATAAAAGAGAAAAGATTGTTAGGTGCTACCTGGCAAATGGTTATAGGAGCCATCAGATTTCAGGTTCTTCATTGTCAGTTGGTTGTCAATTGCAGAAGACATCCAGGAGGTTCTCTACAGTTCAAGGGTGTTATGAGACACAAATGAGATAATGGATGAGCAGCACTTCGCAAACCTTTTATGCTATATAAATGCTAGTCAATATTATGATTATCCTATAGTCACTAGGCTTCAGGTCTGGTGATGGTTTCATTCTCTGAGCCTTTTAATGACTTCTTGCTGAGATCAAGCAATGTATATACAGCAACAACAAGGTGTGCTGGTAAATGTTTAAAAAGAAGCAAGGAGAATGTGGGTACAACTTGAGCCTCAAAATTAATGTGTATAGGGCTCTCTCCATTGGTATAGGTTGATCATTCAATGCCCCAGGCATACTGCAAGGGACAGAGTTAGTAGGAACAGGAGAGAAGTGACATCTTGCTCCTCTGACTTTCAGTGTTGAAAGAGGAGACACACTATTCCAATCATTCTTCAAGTCCTTGAAGGGAGAAAGACTCTGGGAAGAGGCTGGCATGATCAAAGTTCTGGCTTCTATACTTTCTGGGTTCTTTCCAGAGATGATCCTATGTTTTGTGTCAGGTCAACGAATCACCAACAATGTTGGTGTCCCTTTCATCTCTTTTACCTTCTTCTCTAGGGCAGAAACCAACTTTAGGCATGCATTTATATTACCTGGTATTGGCAGAAACACAGATATAATGTGACCTTATTATAAAATTCTCCTTGCCCTCTTGAAGGAGTATAAGCATGCCATTCAATCTTTTGTCTTCTTTTTGTTGCTATTCCCTGTGGCCAATTGCTATGACAAACTTCATGTTTGCTTCATCTGTTTGCTACCCTGAAGGTTCCTGAGTGTTGCTTCATTTATTCTGGACTGACTTTTTGCAATTTCTCAGGAAAGGAGAATCCAATCACTGTGAACACATTGCTAGAGGCAACCAGGTGGTATAGTGGAAAGACCACTGGATCTTGAGTCAGAAAGTTGTGTGTTCAAATCCAGAAGACACATTAGCTGTTTGACTCTGGAGAAAGTCACTTAACCTCTGCCTGTCTCAGTTTCCTCGTTTGTAAAGTAGAAATGATATCTTCCTTCCAGAGTTGTTATGAAGATAAAATGAGAGATTGTAGTACTGACTCTTCCACTGTGAAACCTTGCACAAGTTACCCTTCTCTAGTAAAATAAACATATGAATCACAAGAAAGTCAGACTATGTATTTCCTTCTCAAATAGTATACAGTGCTTCCAGCATATTTGATCTGTGGAGAGCTTGGAACCCTCAAACATAATTGTGAATGATGTCCCTATATAAGTGATAGAAGAGACAAAGTATAAGAGAATTCAAACCCAGGTCTTTGATCTGCAAATGGATTTCTCATTCCTCAACATTATAGTGCTGTATAGATGTGTGGTAACTAGTAGCAGCAAATATCACCTTCAAACCAATTATCCCATGGCTAACAAGGCAGAATTCAGTAGAAACACTAGCATGGCATTTTTGTATCTCTGTAATCACCACGTATAGTGATACATACAGTGCATGACCTCATACACTGTCTAATATAAGGTATGTCTATACAACTGAAGTAAGGAGTTTCTTGTAGTCAATCTGGTCATTTCTGCTGTTGGAGGGATCAATGCAGATTGCAGCATGATGGATTCCACTGATCAATGCATGGTCAATCACAAAAATGGCTGCATTGACTACATCAGCCGTGCTTCAATGGATTCAGTCTCTGCAGGTAGCTATGCCCATAAATGCTATTACTCTGACTCCAAAATACTGTCAGTTTTGCTTCTTGTTTCTCTTCTAAATACAGTAGTATATACTGATCAGGCTATTACAAAGGCAAGAGAAATTCATGAGACTACATTTCCATTACATCTATTTTATTATTTAATGGAAGACTTATCCTAATGGCATTCAATGCAAATATGACCAGAATCTGATTGCAAAGTCAGCTTTTTTTTTTTCAGTTGGACTCAAATGCAGAAGTGATATTATTGAGCGACCATATTATGGTCCCTCCAGCTATATGAAGTTCTATTTGCTTCTGTCTTCTTTGTCAAGGATTGTGATCTTTAAGACCAGGAAAGACAAGGAAAGAACATGAATGGATAAAGTGAACTTCAAAAATAAGCAATGGACTTCTGAGAGCAGCTAGTTCCTTTAAGTGGTTTTTAGTCCTGACTATCCCCCTCCCCAGAATATCCCTAACCCCTCAAAGGCTATTATTTTTCTAAGCACTTAGAAGACTCTGGGCATGTACAATTTGGTACTTAATATATGCTTGTTGACTTGAAGTCTGTGATATATAGAACTATCATAAAAAGACAAATTCAGGTAAGACTGACAAAAAAAGAAGAACGTCTGTTGAGGCCCTGTGACTTCTGCCACCATCATACTCAGAAGAGGCAGCATTAGAAGGTAGTCAAAGACACAACCCTCATTGACTAAGTATCGAAATTATCATCATCCAAATACTCTAGTACTTTGTAAGTCTGAGACCTCAGAGAGCATGCAGGATATCCTTAAGAATGCAGAAAACATAGACAAGGTGCCTAGGAAACCAGATCTTTCACAACAAAAGGATGATATCGACCCTCTAAAATCAACATTTCTGCAATCTCAATTTAATGGAACAGGTAAGAAATACCAACTCAGTGACTTTTCCTTCCTTCCTTCCTTCCTTCCTTCCTTCCTTCCTTCCTTCCTTCCTTCCTTCCTTCCTTCCTTCCTTCTTTTAATATTCTAGCAATTTCTTTTTATTATTGCATAGTATAGACAACTAAAACCATATTGAGAAACTTGTTAATCTTCTTTTATGTATAATATGGTCCATATATAACATTGCATAGTATTTTATTTGTAGAACAAAATCATCAATTAAATATGATCCATTATGTGTTTCATATAAAAGGCAACATACTACAATAGATTAAAATATTGAAACATGGAGTCAGAAAGACTGGGTTAAAACCTGCCTCTTACAGTGTGAAGACCTGGATAAATCATTTAATCTAATGCAACTCTCTAAGAATTGTGTACTAAGTTTAAATGGCATATGTGTCATCACCTGTGTTTATGATTCACTAGAAAAAAAAATCAATCCTTGGTGCACTGATATAATACTCCCAGGTAGTATGTTGTCACAACTATTTTTCAGATGAAGAAAATGGGGCTGATAGGTTGCTTGCATGATCTCCTTACTACGCTACACACCTACGAGCCCAGTTTCCAGCCCAGGATTCCTGACTCCAAGCATTACGCTCTTTTGACCGAACTGGGTTGCCTGACAGTTATTGCTTCCTTATCTTGAAAATCAGCATCAAAAATGAAAAGGGTGAATTCACTACCAATGAAGAGGAAATTAAAGCAATAATTAGGAGCTATTTTACTAGACTGTATGCCAATAAATCTGGTAATCCAAATGAAATGGATGAATATTTACAAAAAATATAAATTGCCCAGTTTAAAAGAAGAGGAAATAAAATATTTAAATAACTCCATTTCAGAAAAATAAATAAAACAAAGTATCAATTAACTCCCTAAGAAAAAAAATTTCCAGGACCAGATGTATTTACACATAAATTCTACCAAGCATTCAAAAAAAACAATTAATTACAATAATATGTAAGCTATTTGTGAAAATAGGCAAAGAAACAATCCAACCAAATTCCTTTTAGGACACACGTATGGTGCTGACACCTAAACCAGGAAGAGTCAAAACAAAGAAAGAATAGTATAGATCAATTTCCCTAATGAACTCACTATTTGACAAAAAAACCTTCTGGGAAAACTGGAAAGCAGTAGGACAGAAACTAAGTATAGACCAACATCTTGCACCATATACCAAGATAAGGTCAAAAAGGGGACATAATTTAGACATAAAGGGTAATGCCATAAGCAAATTAGGAAAGCAAGGAAAAGTTTTCCTGTCAGATCTATGGAGAAGAGAAGAATTTATGACCAAATGAGATAGAGAACATTAAGACATGCAAAATGAATAATTTTGATCATATTAAACCAAACAGTTTTTGTGCAAACAGAACTAATGAAATTAAGATTAAAAGGAAAGCAGGAAATGGGAAACAATTTTTACAGCAAGTGTTTCTGATAAAGGCCTCATTTCTCAAATCTGTAGAGAAGTGAGTCAAATTTATAAGAATATAAGTCTTAAGAAATGGTCAAAGGTTATGAACAGGCAGTTTTCAGAAGAAATTAAAGCTATCTATAGTCAAATTTTAAAAAATGCTCTAAGTCCTTATTGATTAGAGAAATGCAAATTTAAACACATCTGAGGTACCACTTCATGCCTGTCAGATTTGCTATTATGACACAAAAGTTAAATGCTAAATGTTAAAGATGTGGGAAAATTGTGAAACTTTGTTGGTGGAGCTGTGAATTGACCCAACCATTCTGCAGAACAATTTGGAAATATGCCCAAAAGGCAATCAAATTTCGCATATTCTTTGAACCAGCAATACCACTACTAGGTCTGTATCCCAAAGAGATCATAAAAATGGGAAAAGGACCCACATGTACATAAAATATTTATAGCAGCTCTTTTTGTAGTGGCCAAGAACTGGAAATTGAGGGGATACCCATCAATTGGGGAATGTCTGAACATGCTGTGGTATATGAATTTAATGTAACACTATTGTGCTATAAAAATGTAACATTATGTGGTGATCAATTATGATTGGCTTAGCTCTTCTCAGTAATATAATGATGCAACACAATTGTAAAACACTCATGACAAAAAATACTATATACATCCAATGAAAAAACTATTGAGTCTGAATACAGATTGAAGTAAGCTATTTTCCTTTTTGTGTGTGTGTGGCTTTTCCTTTTGTTCTCTTCTTTACAATTGAGTAATATGAAACTATGTTTATGTGATTGCCCATGTATAACATCCAATTGTTTGCCATCTTCTGGAGGGGACGGGGGAGAGGAAGAAAAAATAATTGGAACTCAAAATTTTATAAAAAATGTTGAAAATTATCTTTTCAAATAATTGGAAAAAATGAATTACTATTTACAAAAAAACAAACAAAAACAAAACAAAAACAAACAACAAGCACAACTACCTACATGACCATGAGTGAGTCATTTAGCTTAACTGTGTATCAAATTGCTAATCTATAGCATGGCTGTAATAATACTTGTAGTAGCTTTTTCATGAGGTTGTGAATAGGAGATGCTATAAATAAAGCACAGTGCGATATCACCTACAATTGTTATTATCAGTAGTAGTAGTAGCAGGAGTGTTGGTGGCAGAAATAGTAGGAAAACAATTTTAAGGATGTAAAATGAGTTTCCATCTTGGCTTTGGTGAAGGAGCTAGATGATAATAGTCAGCCGATAATTATTGATATAAGATGGAAACTCAAAATAACTTCATGCATAGTGGCATGTTAAGTGTTGGGCACCACATCTTGGGAACGAAATTGGTAAACTGGAGAGTATGCAGAGGAAGGCAACCAAAATGGTGAAATGTCTAGTGTATGTCGTACAGGTATCTGTTGAAGGAACTGAGGATTTTCAGCCTGGAGAAGAGAAGACTTAAATGGGATACTACAAATGTTTTCATATAGTTGAAAGGCTTTCTTGTGGGAAAGGAATTAGAGTTTTGTTACTGTTTCCTCATTTGTTTGTTTGTTTGTTTCCTCATAGGGAAGAATTAGAAGTGGTGGATAGAAATTGCAATGAAGCAAATTTAGGTGTGATAGACGGGGCAAACTACAACAACAACAGACAACAACAGTAACTAAAGTAGTCCAAAAGTTCCTCAAGAGGTAGGGGACTTTGCTTCACTGGAGATATTCAATCAAGTCTGTATTACCATTTGGCAGCGAAGTTCAAGTTCAAGTTCAGTAGTAAGACCTTGTGTTCCTCATTCAAAACTTGCGAAACTTGAATGGTGAGGTAGGGATCTCTTTTCTGGTATGTTAGACAAGAAGGCCAATAAATTCCCTTCAAACTTTTAGATTAAATGATTCTAAGACACAACGGGACTGAAAACATAGATTTGATAGTCATCTGCACAGAGAAAATTATTGAATCTTTGGGGTTCAATGAGATCACTAAGAGAAGTGATAAAGAGAGAAGTTGAGAGGGCCTGGGACACAGCTGTGGGAGTTACCCACATTGATTAAGGAGCAGATCATAGAGGATCACCAAATAAGAGACTTGACAGAAAGATTAGTAGAACAAGTACACCAGAGAAGAGAACAATGGCACGAAAGGATGAGGAAGGGATAGGGAATGTACTATGTGCAAAAGACCTACTATGTGCCAAGGATTATGCTAAGTACTTTACAAATATTATCTCATTTGATACTCATAGCAACACTGGGAGTTAGCTGAAAGGGCAGACACTATGAAGGAAGTAGGTCCCCCACCTCCTCAGAAATTAATAAATGCTTGTATATTTGGAGGGAATGAATAAGATTAAAGTGAGTGGACACACAGAATATTAGTGGTGTAATAGACCTTAGAGATCACCTAATCCAATCCACTTAATTTATACTGGAAGAAACTGAGGGCTAGAGGGAAAAGTGTGCCTAAGTCACACTATGAAATGTCTTTTTAGGAGTTACACAATTAATTAAAGCTGTATAAACAATTAAAGTGGTTTTAAAATCCTTCCTTCTTTCTTTCCTTCTTCCCATCTAGATTCCTTACATAATTGCAGGTTGAATTTTATTCTATAAATTAGTTCAGTCACTGGACAAATGACAAATTTCTAAACGACATCAGCTGTGATCATATGACCACAGGTGAATGACACTAGAACCCAAAAATTCTCCATCTGATTTTCTGGGCTGGCCAAAACCTATGCAAGTATGAAAACCAGGTCATCTGGTTCCCAGTAAGGTTGTTAGGCACATCAGAAAAAAAAAAATTACGTCGAGCCAAATGCATTTTTCAATTGTTTTTCAATTCAGTCACATTTGCACAAACAAAGCTATTCCATTGTGTAGACATCAGCAAAATGTAAAATGGTTGACTCACATTGCAGCACCTGTTGTCACTGGAAAGCAAATAGAGATGATACAGATGTCACTTTCTGATAATGGCAACTACATCCTTCCAAAGACCAATGATCTTAGTTATTTTGTGCCAAATTCAGAAGCAAGATTAAATATTTTCTTTGAAAAAGATCATAGAATCATGTGATTTAGAGCGAGAAGAGACCTTATAGATTATCCAGTCCAATGTTCTTCTTTTACAACTGAGGAAACAGACCAGACTTGCTCATGGTCACACATGTAATTAAGCTTTTGAGCTGCAATTTGAACCCTGATCCTCTGCCCTCAAATCCAGTGTTATTTGTTTGTTGTTGGTGGTTATAGTTATGGCTGCTTTTCACATGACAGATGGAAAAGACAACAGAAACTTCATGCCTTTTGAGCCCTGCATTAAATGGTGGTCAGTACAATCAAGTTCAGCCACAAGAAGCTGAGTTCTTTTTCCTAGGATAGACCTTGCAAAAATTTAAATAATTAAATCTTATTGTTCTTTGATGAGCAGTTTGATGTCTCAAATTTGTGCATCAGCAGAAATGTGTTTTTCTAAGTAGGGCAAAAGACACAGATGGAAAAATGGTTTTCACTTCTGGAACTATTTGAATATTTTTGAAGCATATTTGCAAAACTACAGAGATGATTCAATAATTTATCGAAATTATCATAAAAGTTCAGTAAATCATATATTGAGTTAAGATCCTGGCATATGCTAGAGTTCCAGTTTTTTTGTTTTTTTTTTAACAAGTCAGCAGGTTTATAACTATACGCATTTGAATTTCAAATGATCAATTTATATCTAACACAGCCCTTGAATGCATAAAAAAATAAGAGGTCACTGTTTTGAGAAATTTAAAAATGAATTGTGCATTTCATAACTTTATATATGTAACATAATACATTACATGTTCTGAGTTATACCATGCTAGAAATGTTAAAGGTAGTATCAACATTTCTTTACTGCCAATACAGAGATTAAAATATTCTTCATAGTGAAAGGGATCAAGCTTTTATGTAGGAGAGCTTATGTTCAAATCTTACCATTAGTGTTTACTAACCTGGAGCCCATGGAATAGCTACTAAACTTCCTGGTCTACACTTTCCTCATCTGTAAGATGGGGGGAGCGGTGCAGTAATGACCTCTGAGGTCCCTCCCTGCTCCAAATCTGTCTTCCAATGATTTATGTTATTCTCCAACTAGCAAAGCAATTCTCTCGCACTTCATTATGGCATGCCCAAACACTATTCCAGTAAAGGACAGGCCCCAGTTTCTCCTATGAGACTAAAAAGACTTTAGTATATGGGCTCAGTCACAGACTGTGTTATGGTTGAGCAACGGTTTTCCTATGTTCAAAAAAGTTCATTACTGGAAAGAGGGTTGGCCACTGAGTGATGAATCTTTTTAGTTGTTGTGACTCATTAAAAGCTCTAGTAAAATATGGAAGGTAACATATAGACTGTGATGTATATTATAAGAATAAAATAATGGATCCTGGAAATTGAAAAATTTTTGTTTCAATAGCCATGAATCGTTTGTACAATCTTGTTTTTATTAAATAATTTGTTCTCCTAATTCTTCTCACAGAATTCTGCCTCAGTCCATTTAAGTCTTCCCAGTTGTCTCTGAAAACTGTTTTCTACATACAATCATATTCCATTACATTCATAGACAACTTTAAAAGACTGAAGAAGTCTGTTTGATGCAAGGATAACCCATGACTCTAGAGTAATGATGATGAAGAATGCTATTAACCTCCTGACAGGTCTATATCCAGAATAAGGAAACCATTTTTGGACATGGCTGATGTAGGGACTTGTTTTATTTGATTCTGCTTCTTTCTTATATGAGATTTATTTGTTTTCTTTTCTTCAGTGGAAGGGTAGGTGAGAGATAAGGATTAAAAATGAAACAAAGTGTCACTAACTCACTAGTATATTATATTTATATCAAGTATACTGGATTGGAACTGCTTTTATTTGCTCTCATGATTCTAGGAGCATCCTGAAGGATTTTTTTCCCTTTTTTTCTTCTGTACCATCAGTTTAAAGCCCCGCCAACTGTGCTCCCCCAAACTGAGAGGGACCAGTGACTTGCAGCGGAGTTTAATTTATTTTTATTTTTTATTATTTTTTTTTTAAGTCTTACAAAGATATTTACTTCAAAGGTATAGCACTAGCAAAGGTACCAGTATTTCTGCCAACACTCAGTCTCTCCTATTACTTAGTCTTTGGGGAGAGTAAGCTCAAACTTATCAGGGTTTCTACATAGCATTATATAGGTCTTACCAAGTTATAGAACTTAAACACTTGATCACTAGGGTGCCTAAAACAGCACTCACTCATTCTCCTCATCTTTTGAAATTCACTGCAACAGAAGCTCTGATCAACTCACCTGGAACAGAAAAGAACAAAAGAAGAGTCCAAGGACTAAGGCCCATTTCTTGGGGCCATATGTCAAATTCACAGTGTAGGGCCTAAGGTTTCTTTCCTTACTCTACTGTCTCCTAGTGGATACCATCAGCAAAAGAGTCCAACAAGGACGCTAGTTAGAAGCAGTAGTGTATGTTGGAAAAACTACAAAAAGAAGCAGAAGACCTGGGTGCTAGTTCTGCCCTCTGGCCCTCTCTTGAGAACTTTGTGATTCTAGGCAGGCTAACCCATCTCACTGAGTCTTATTATCCTCATCTAGAAAATGGGGATCAGCATTTCTTCACTTCATGTATGGTACATTTTTCAAACTTGAACAAGATAATAATGGAATTAACATGCTATGCAAATATTAGGGTTTGTTTATTGAATTTTGCAGAGCAACAGACTTTGTAAGAATGGCTGCTTTAAGATATGGCAAGGTGTGTAAAACAAGGGTTCAGAATGAGTTAGAATAAAAAAAAAAGAATATTCTATTACTATTTCCAAGGAGCTAGTACATGTGGAAACATACTGTTTGCTCTCCTGACTCTGGGCCTTTGCTCATGGCTGAAAGTGGCATCCTACTTCTTTCTTTTTGTCTTTTGAATTCCTACAAATACTTCAAATCCCTGCGCAAATGCAGCCTTCTCCATGAAGTCTTTCCTTCCCTTCCCTTCTGGTCATGACTTTCCCTCTCACCTTTTATGTATGTGCTTAGTTCTACACTGATATAATGAATTATTCTTTAATATTGCATGCTCAAGTGACGGGAAGCACGGAGAGGCAGCTAGAGAGATAGCCTCAGAGTCAGGTAAACCAGAGTTCAGATATTTCTTCTGACATATAGAGGCTGAGTGACTCTGGGCAAGGCTCTGAATTGCTCAGTCCTCCAGACACTTCCCTAAGATGGAAGACACAGAGCATTTGTTGGTAACCATTCTCGCCCCATACCCTCAAAATCAAGAATCTCACAAAACCATTCATGGTTTAACTTTATGAATTGATATTAACTCAGTGTGACTCTCATAGCCATAGTCACGCTTTCTCAGCTGGAGCCCCACTGGTTCACAGTCATCCTAAATTCTCTCCCTCCTTCTCATTCACACCAGGGCTATCCATACCAGCTCAATCACTTGGACTATAAGGCTAATTTTCCATCTGTGCTTCATTCTTCATTACACCCAAGGAGCTCATTTCCCTGGACTATACCTTCTCTATCTTGGATGTCAAGAGCAACTGTGATATTCTTGAATACACTTGATATATTACATACCAATCTGTTCTGGCACACCCTACAGTTCTCACTTATCAACCCATTTCCTAAGAGTTTAACAATGCTGCAGTGAAACTTCAGGAGGCAGGAATCTTGTTTTGAAATTTACATTTCTCCTAGTTTTTAATACACATAATAGGGGCTTGGGCAGCTAAGTGGCTCAGTGTATAGAGCATGGGCCTGGAGTCAGGAAGACTCATCTTCCTGAGTTCAAATCTGGCCTCAGACACTTACTAGCTGCCTTGGACAAGTCACTTCACTTGGTTTGCCTCAGTTCCTCATCTGTAAAATGGACTGGAGAAGGAAATGGCAAACCACTGCAGTATCTCTGCCGAGAAAACCCCAAATAGGGTCATGCGGCGTTGGAAACAACGGAATGACTCAACAACATAGGCGTCTAATAACTGCTTGCAAAATAAATGCTGTCCACTGAACTAATGAAGCTTTCCCTGACACATCCCTATCCCTACTTGAAGGTGATCATTCCCTTCCTCAATTTTCCTTACAGTGTTTTCTCTTTACTTTTTGTTTGGCCTTCTCACCTTCTTTGTATCATACTCATTTTTGTGCACATTATATCCTTCCCCCCACCCCTCCCCGCTGCCCCACACTTTCCAATAAAATCCTCAAAGGCTTAGACTTTGTCATTTTTCATCTTTTTACTCCCTAGCACCTAACATAGTATTTTGAAATAGAAATGCTTAATTGAATTGAATTAATCAACTTAATTAATTGAATATTTCTTAGCCAATGTAGGATATCTCTGTATTGCTGATAAAAAAAAAATTGACTTGCCCAGGGTCACATACTTACTAAGTATCAGGGGCAGGATTAAAAACAAGTTCCATAACTTCTAGTAAATTCTTTTTCATGAAGCCTTTGCTCTCTGCTTCTCCCCCCACCCCCATCTCCTCCTCTCCTAGTACAGCCTTCTTTTCTCTTTGAGATGTCCTTCATATAGATAGAGAGATGGATATAGATATAGTGCATGTATGTATGTATATGTACACATATACATGTACATACACATACATGCATGTTATGTAAACCTGGCTTTTGAGCATGCCCAATTTTCCTAATGTGAATCCCTGACCACATTGGGTGGTGTAGCCTCCTTTGATTGGTTGCCTGCATCTTTAAAGCTACTTAGACCAAGCAGAAACGATGTGAGAGGAAGGATTTCTTTCTCCTGCTCTATCCCTTGTTCTCTCTCTTTTACCCGGGCTCAGAGAAATGAGGCAGTAATATATCATTTGTTATGTGCCATTTTCAGATACCTGAGGTGATCCCCACAGGATTGGGATCCAAGATTGCAGGTAAGCATGGAAGCCCAGAGAAGCCAGGATACTTAGGACTCTAGTGCAAGGTGGGTTTTGGACTTGGAATTAAGGCTGTTCTTTAAGTGAATGGAGCCAAACTATGAGCTTGATTGTCTTCCCTGCGCCAGGTACAAGGGGGAAGTGGGGTTATGCCTCCCACAAGTTGGAGGAGCCTGTATTAGTATATTTGTGATTATCTTTGGAAGTACGTGTTCTTCTGCAAAAGTTTCTGTTACATATGTATGTATGTATGTATGTATGTACAAAGTTATTTACATATTGTCTCTTAGAACGCAAGCTCCTCGAGGGCAGGTACGGTGTATTTGTTTTTCCTTCCATCTATCTTCCTTAGCACAACTCTTAACATAGTAAATGCTCGATGAATACTTGTTGACTGATGGACTAAATACTGTCCTCAAGTTATTTTCCATTCAAATCTCACCAGTTTGTCTCTGGTTCTGGCTGTCCCTTCTACATCCACTCCCAACAATTCTTCAGAAATAATCTGGGTTCAAACACTAATTATCCTCCACTTTAAAATCTATCAGCATTCTTTTTGAAAGAAAAGCAAATATATAGCTTATGCTTTGAAAATTCTTCCATACTACTTACAACTCATAACTTAGTGCCTTCGACAGAGAGATTCTAGACAAACCTGTGATATTTTCAGAGTGCCTAGGAATATTTGGTGCAGAAACAGTCCCCAGTACACATGGCTCTCATGCTCTGTGACAGGCCTTTCTCCACTTGGCACAATTCAGAGGCCGCTGCCAAGGTCTACCCATCTGCTATGGTGGGTTCAGTTTGAAATCTGACACAAGCTACTGAGACAAGCTCTCTCTAGGACCCCTGTCCTACCACTGAGCAGGCCACTTCCAGGTGGCTGGGTCTAGTTGTCCACTGGTGACTGTCAATATCAAACTGTCAGGTACTGGGGAGCTCAAGGGGCCACCTTTGACCTACCTCACTAATCCACCACCACCTATTCATCCCTGTCACTACGGATATATGTTACTGTTTAATGCACCAGTCAACATGACAACAGCCTTCTGCGAGGGCTGATTTGGGCTTGGTCTTAAATTTTTAGAGTCCCTTTCTTTCTCCTCAAAAGTCTTTTTATTCTTAGAGCTGGATTTGAAATGACAGACATATGGATAATCAAGGCTTTCTTTAGCTTTTGTTTAGAATGAATGAAGTAAAAAGCATTTATTATGTGTTTCCTTCAGGGAAAGCACTGTGCTAAGCAGAGTTGATACAAATAGCTTAGCAAAAAAGTCCTAGATCTCAAACTAACATTCTAATAGGGGAAGAAGTCACACTTACCTAAGTTTTCGGATTCAATTCAGACGGAAAAAATACTTCGTTCCTTAGGGTTAGAAATTAAAGTATTAATGTGGAATAGGTACATTTTCAAGTAAGATAAATTAAAATCATAAGAAAATCCTAATATAGTCTATTGTTGAAAGGCTGATTCTTTGTTTGGGCTTTCACCCTCATTAAGGAAGCAAAACTCAGGACAAAGAGAATTATAAGGAGTTTATAAGTAAGTCATGGCACAGGCTGTCACGCTGATCACTGGAGATCAGTGGTAGCTTCAAGATGGTGCCAGTTTTTATTGATAACTTTTGTAATGCGATAAAGACAATTCAGATAGATCAAGGTCAACAAAAGAGGTTGGGTCCTTGAATCTCAGTTCCCAAGGTAGGAGTACATGACAATTTCTAGGTGGAGGGTGACTTGACTATGTCACAAATATGAGGACTAGGTGACTCTAACCCTCAACACTGATTAACAAGCAGGTCTGGGAACAATGGGCCCCTGAGTCAACATACCTTTTACTGCCATCTTATTCTGAACTGTTGGTTGTCAAATTATGCTCCATTGTATTTTATAGTAAACTTTCCCTGTAAGAAGAATTAACTTGAATAAGAGAAACTCTTTGTATAACTTAAATAAAGGTCAGGGATTTGGTTTTAGCTGAACACATTCCATTCCAATTTTTCTCTTTGAGAGGCCACAAAGTATAATGAAGAGACTGTGGGACTGAACATTGAGTGATCTGGTTCAAATCCTGAGTTTATGAAATGTTTTCTATATGATGGGAAACTTCTCTTCCCTGACTAAAATGAAATTTCAGGGTCTTCTCATTACTTGACACCAAGTGTACTTCTATCTGACCCATGTTTGCTACATTCAGCATAACATCCTCAGTTTTTTAATCTATAACATGGGGATGATATTTTTACCATTTATTTAGTCAGGCTGCCCTATACATCAAGGACCATAGTATAAATAATATCTAAAGCCAATAGATGGTTCCTATGGGTGACATCTATATCTAGATCAGTAGGTAACCCATTTCACATTCAGGTAACTAATTCTTAGCAAGTTTTTCTTCATACTGACTAAATCTTCCTTCTGTACTTTTCTCTTATTGGTAAGACTTGTTTTCCCTGATGCCCAGGAAAAGAAATCTAATCCCACTTCTACATGAGATTCCTTTGAATAGGGTGCCCTCAGCAGAGAGGAGGGGAGGGTTGGGGGATGGGGGGAGAGAGAGAGAGAGAAAGAGCGAGGAAAAGAGACAGAGACAGAGAAACAGAGAGAGACAGAGGCAGACAGACAGAAACAGAGAGAGACAGAGACAGAGCAAAGAGAGGAAGAAGGGGAAGGGGTAGAGACATAGGAAGAAGAAAGGAAAGAAGGAAAGGAGGAAGGAAGGTAAGAAGTAAAAGGAAGAAAAAGAAAGGAAAGAAAGAAAGAAAGAAAGAAAGAAAGAAAGAAAGAAAGAAAGAAAGAAGAAAGAAAGAAAGAAGAAAGAAAGAAAGAAAGAAGGAAAGAAGGAAGGAAGGAAGGAAGGAAGGAAGGAAGGAAGGAAGGAAGGAAGGAAAGAAAAAGGAAGAAAGAAAGAAAGAGAAAAAGAAAATATGCTTAGGAAAATAACTTCTTAAAAATGCAAAATAAAGACACTTATTAATGTGTCAGTTGTTTTAAAGATCATCTAGGGCAGAAATTCTTAATTAGCCTATGAATTTTAAAAAAATGCTGACTATTTCAGCATAATTGGTTTCTTTTTTAATACTATGTATTTTATTTTAGGGGAAAAAATCATTTGTTTTCTAAGAAGGGGTCCATACATTTCCCCAGAATGTCTAAGGGGTGCAGGACACCCAAAGAAGTTTAAGAACCCCTCCTCTGGGATAAACCACTTTATTTTTAAAAAAAAGAGAGAACTAAGCCCCAGGGAAGTGAAGTGACATCTCCAGGGTCATAGAACATTAGTGACAAAGCTGAGACTGGAAGGCAGGCTTTCTATCTCCCAGCCTCACACTCTAGCCTCCATACTATGATGATGCCTTTGCATCCACAGTCTCTTTGTCTGGTGCTGCAGTGAATCTGAATCCCATCCTTATACCTCTCCTGCTTTATGAATGAATACTGGCTATATCTAAATGGTATCTGTATTTCTGTGGAATGCAACAAACCCACATTGGATAATTTCCTTTTTCAAACAGCAGATGACACGTTTTGATTTTCAATAATCCTTAAAACCATACATTTGTTTCTTTTGTGAAATGGTAGCCTGCAATGATCATTCCTAGCATTAATCATAGGGAAAGGTGTGCTTAGGCTAATCTCTTTCTTCCTGCAGATAATAAATGTCAGCTGTTGACAGGAAAGTGTGAAAAGGTGAAGAGCAGGGTGATGCCTGTGTGTTTGTGAGATAAACAATCCATAGCCTCATAGAAAAAAAGCTGGGATAGTGCTGGGCCTGAGTGTTATCTTTGCATGAGAACAAGGCAATCCATGTCAGGAGGATCAGCGATTCAAAAGGCAGTGAGTTGAACAGAGCAGGTGCTTAAGGGATGTTTGTGAAATGAAAGACATCATCAGAGAACTGGCAGAAACTTAATAAGTGCTTTAAAAAACGAGGGTTCTCTCACCTCTTTATTCTTTGGTGAGTGGCGTTGCTTATACTGCAGAACTTTAACCAAGATATTGTTTCAAAACAAAAAAAAAAGCCCTTTGGCAATTCCGTTACTCATTCAAATATCATTCAAATTATTTAACAATCCTGTTTATAATATTTTGAAATAAGTGTGATGCTATTTACATTGTTTAAAATACAAGGAAGTAACTGCAAACGTGGGGCAGTCACTTATTACTCTTGCTGGATCTGCTTTACTGAATGTAAAACAATTATCTGTAATTATACTACATGGTGTAAAATGGGTAGCACCTTCTGCTAAAGTGGTCTTGAAAACATTCAGAAAGTGTCTCTTGAAAACAGGTCAAATGTTTGGAATCTGGAGACGATTTAGAGAAAGTTGATATGACATGTTGGTTTTGAAATGGTTATGGGAATAGACAATTGGAAATATACAATAGGCAATTGGCTAGGCAAAAGTGGAGTTGAAAGGAAACACTAGGACTTGATATAAAGAGTTAGGATTCATATTCTTAAAGATGATGTTTAAAAATTTCTAAGCTGATGACTTCACCAGGAAAGATGACATAATGAAAGAAAAAAATAACTCGTGATTAGATTGGTAGGACAAGATTGATGATCCAGCAAAGGATGCTGAGATGAATTGTTCCAGCAATTTGGAGAATAGATAGATGGATATAGATAAGATACTCAATAAGCAATAAGTTATTCAATGCCCACCATATTCCAGATACTGTACTAGGAACTCATTATTTAAATAAAAAATTAAACCACCTTTACTGTCCAAGAGGGTGAATTTCTCAGTTGAGATATGTACTTATATGTATACATGAGGTAATTAAGTAGGCAGCATACTAGAGGTAGGGAGAGGAGTATGGCTTTATATCAAAGGTGGAAATTGAATTGTGTGTTGAAAGAAGTGAACAATCCTCAGATGTGAGGGGGAGATGTTTGCCACATTTTAGAAGCAGTGCTCATGCCCTCAAGCATCTTACTCTCTAGAAGAACTATGACACAGGAATTACTAACACACGTGCCTACAAATGACCACAGCAATAGCATATGGAGGTTTATACATATGCATGTAATTTTGAAGAGGAATGAATGTCATAACTAAATTCACTTTAATTAAAAGAATTCCTTCAATGGATCCACAAATTAATTGGTGTGGGAACTTCCACCTCCACTGGTATTGACTACTGGAATTTATACGTTCAATGAGTTCATAGTCTAGTAATAAGATAAGCACCAACCAAATAGCTATAATATGCAATTGTGCATACTAAAGAGAGCTACACATAAAAATAATGAATGCTTGGAGGAAAAAAAAAGGTCATTAATGGAAAACGGAAGATAGGGAAGACTCCCTGGAGGAAATGGCATCAAAACTGACCTTTAAATGATGAATAGGATTAGATTACAGAAGGCAAACATTGAGACATACTTTAGACATAGGAATCAGATGGAACAAACATATGGAGCCTAGTGTATGCAGGATCTGCTCCTGCACTTTTTTTTTAATTTTAGTAGGAGAACAGAAAGATTGAAAGGCAGTAATGTGAGTTAAGATTAAACAAATTGCTTAGCACTACATTTAAGAAAGTGAAAGGAATTTGACCTTTATGCAGAAGACAATAGGGAAAATCTAAAGTCTATTGAACAAAGGTGTCTTACAGGCTTGATGAATTCATTAAAAAAAAAAAAAGTTGTGGGGAGCATATAGGTATGAGAGAGCAGACTGGAGCTTCCCATGGCCTCTCGTCGAGTACAATTCTCATACAGGTTGTTCTGTCTGTCTTTCACAAAGAATTTGACCCGCTCACTGCAGGCTTTTTACTGATTCTTTTAATATTTCGTAGTATTATAGTTTTAGTATTAGAAGAGACCTTTGAACCTATTGAATTCAAACTTTTACAGAAGGGGAAACTGAAACCCAGGGAGACTAAGTGACCTGTCTGGGGTCACACACTTACTAAGTGTCCAATGGGAGATTTGAACCCATGTTTTCCTGACCCCTAAGTTCAGTGTCATATCTATTATGTCATATAGTTTCTCAATTTCAGAGTTTTGTACTTTTTGAACAAGAATTCTTAATATTTTGTTGTGTGGATATGAATACATTATGAAGATATTTTATAGAAAATCTAATTAGGAGCTACATTTAGATATGTATATATCCCAGTGAAGAGAACTACTATATCAGAAGAATTGTTATTTCCCTAGATTAATCCAAGATTATTAAGGGAGAGGAACAGAGACTTTAGAACTTTAGTAATGACATAACAACATGAATAAAGCAATCTTGGGCAAATCATGAAAGAAGTTGTCTACTTTCTGCACTTAACAAATCTGACTGCTTTTGAAATAATCAACTCATAAATATTTAGCTCCTGTACATCCAAAGCAACATATTGTACAAAATTAAATGGTTCATTGAAACAATTAATTTCAAATGTTATGATTTATTGAGCTTGCTTTACTGGAAATTTAATAGAAATATGGGCTTAAAGTAATTTGAGCTAAGGATGTTTGCAGCATCTTTGATTTCTGGCCAATATATTTTCTGTCTTACCCTGCAGGTGAACCTCAAGAAAAAGCTAGCTTCCAGGAAAGCTCTCTGATTGAATTTACGGGTCAGAGGCTGATGAGAGACAGTGATGACCACATATTAGAAGAGGGGGGTGAAGAGAAACAAACAAGCTAACCTTCCATGTTTTACATACCACAGAAACTTTGATTTCTTTTGGGGTATAGATGCCATTTCAGAAAATCTCATCAATATCATCATCACTGTGACCATCATATCATTCATTCATTTCCATAATATTTTATTATTGACCTCTGCTTCAAAGAATTTTAATATCCAAATAAACATCCACCCAATTCCTATGCAGGATAAATAAAAATATATTCTACTTGGACTGTTGCTATATAGAGGGATGACTTTGCCTGTATGGTTCTGAAGACCACAGTTATTTCATTATAGCCTACCTTGTTCAATGATTCAATAGTTCCTCTCAGTTAGTAATAATTGGCTATATTAACCAAGTGGAAAATTGGATGATGGGACTGGACTATTCTCATAAAATCAAAGCATAATTAATCTAGAGCTAGAAAGTAATTTAAAGGTGATTTCATCCAATTCCTTAATTTTACACATGAGGAAACTGAGGCTGAAAGAAGTTAAGTGACTTGTTCAAGGTCTCACACAGTTCTTATTCCTGAGAATTATCTACTAATTTTAGCATTTTCCTTACTATAAACCTATGGTGATGAACTTCTGAATAAATTATTTCCATGAGTGAGGAGACAACAAGTCAAGACAGAGAGGCAGAGAGCAGCTTATTCAACCTTATCTCTCTTTAGGAATTCTCTCTCTTAATTTCAAATTAGTTGTCACCCAGTCACTCCCAGTAGATTGAAAGAGGATTGAATTTGGAGTCATACATAAAACCTGATCTCAAATCTTGTATTTACTATCACTGTGACCTTTGGCAAATCATTCCATCTTTCTGAGCCTCAGTTTCTTTAACTGCAAAATGAGAAAGCTGGGTTAAATTAACTAATCTCCCTTACAGCTCTAAATTTTGAGTTAAGTAAGCTATTAGCTATTTTTAAGTAACATAGGTGAACTGAGAACTAAGGGTCACCTCCACAGAGATAGGAACTTAGTGAATAACCTGATATGGAACTTGCATTTTGTAACTGGATGAAAGGATCAGTCTACCCTTAAATCCAACACCAAATGGATGTAGAGAAAGAAAGGTCATAGAAACAGTACCATAGAGAAGCAAAACCAAAGCATATGTTCTCTTGGAGGAAGTCTGCTGAGATAATACGTTAGAATAGTTCAAAAAGCCATCTCTCATATAATAGGCAGTTAGGCAACTCACTGGATAGAACACTGCACCTGGAGTCAGGAAGACCCCAGTTAAAATCATCATCCATGACTTAAAGGGTAAAACTGACCACTTGTTTGACAAGATGAAGACAGATATTCAGAGAGGTCTGAAGCTCCAGAATGAAAGATGTGATAGAGTTCTACAATACTGTGTTTCTGTATAACTATGGGAAGGTGATATTCAACTATAGACAAATATTTAGGATATCTACAGGAAGGAGGAAGTCCTAATCCTTTCAACTGAAACTATGGTAATGAACTCAGTGTGAAAGCCATGTTCTGTTTCCTTCAGCATGCACAAGAAAACAAAGGCCATTCAAAAAACCAATTGGTAACTGTGGTACATAGAGAGTACTGTGCTTAATTCTCGAAGACATAAAACTAATTTTGCAAAAGATCCATGCTTGGCCTTGGTATCTTACTTCTAATCAACTGATTTGGGATAACTACAAAATAGTAGGATGAGTGGCAAAACAAAGTGTCCATTGAAGTTTGAGGGGGTCAGAGAGGGACAATTGTCCACTGCAGGAACACAAAGGGTGCTATTGTTGCAAACATTAGGGAATAACAGAATCAAAGGTACAAAGGCAGGAAAGATGGGTATGTACAGATTTAATGGAGCCTTATTTTGAGAGGTGCCTATAACAGAAAGCTAGCAGTGTGTTGTGGAGGACTTTAAACTCCTAGCAAAATAACTCATCTCTACTTAGGCAATTGGGAGCTATGGAAGAATTTTGAAGAGAGCAGTGGTTAGGCTCCATCTTGGGGCTTGTTTTTCTGTCTTAGGTTTTTCATGGTGTTTTATGTCTTAGGTTGGGATCCCTATTTCTTGAAGTGTGGTAACCACCCTTATTTAATTCCCAGCTCACCTTTCTCTCAGTACTGCTTTACCTCCTCACCAGCAGCCTCTTCTCTTCCTTTCTAGCCTGCCTTAACATTTTTTTTGCCTATTCCTATTAGACTATAAGCTTCCTGAGAGTAGGAATCATCATGTTATCTTATATCTGCATTACCAGTCCTTAGAATAGTGACCAACACATAGTAAGCTTAATAAATGTTTTCTTTCTTTCTTTCTTTCTTTCTTTCTTTCTTTCTTTCTTTCTTTCTTTCTTTCTTTCTTTCTTTCTTTCTTTCTTTCTTTCTTTCTTTTTCTTTCTTATCATCTAGCTTTCTGACAAACAGAGATGTCTATTTAAATGTCCAGATGTTTCTTAACTCTGTAGACTCAGCCTGCATAATTAGGCACAGGAAGAAAGTGGTAACCTTCAGTTTAATGATGAAACTCAAGAAGATCATTGATTGTCAACACAGGATGTTCCTAGAAACTATGATGCCTGGATCTGTGGTTGAATGTTGAAGATTCTGACTAACTAGAGGAGCAACCTGAAAAGTATAACTGGGAATATGGAACATGTGACTATGTGTACCCTGGACAGTGAGAAGGGCTTCTAAGGGTACCTGATTCCATCTCCTTTTCTTTCTTCTATCTTCCAGCTTACCTTCTAACTCCACCTTCCCCAAATACCCATGATTTTTCTGTGCCCCACGATAAAAGGGTTCAAGACTGCCCCATCCTCATTTCCATGCAGTTCTTCATTAGGGAATGATGGTGCTTATTCAGAATGGGCAGAGTTTCCAGATGGAGACATGCATATTCATCTCCCCTGACTCTTCAAATGCTTCTGGGGGCATGGACACTTTGCCATGGGATACCAATACCCTTGGAATGCCACCTCTTTGCTGCATGAAAGGGAAGGTGATTTCATAGACCATCCAGAGTCTCCGATATCTTAATATAAGAAGGGAATATTCAGAAGTATTCATTTGTGTATATCAAATAAACAATGATGGAGAGAAAACGAGCTGCTTAACTCATATTGTTTCTAATTTTTTGTCAGGGGGAATATTCTTTGGCCTTCAAAGGATAAAAGTAAAATGACTAGTATGAAGTTGATAACTAAAGTACATTTGCAGACTAATAAGGAAGCATCTAATTGTTCTTGATATGTTCCAGTTACCAGGCTCAGATGAATTATGTGCTCAGGTAGTAGGAAAATAAACCAACAGAAAAAAATGTATTTGAAAGATCGTGGATAATGGAAGAGATACTACAAGCCTAGATTGTCCTTATTTTCAAAAAAAGAGAAGAAAATGAACTTGATGTAATATAATCCCATGAGTTTGACTTTAAATCTTGCCATAATTCTGAAAACATACTGGTACACTCATTCTGTCTGTTCTTCCTCACCATACTTTCTATATTATGTAAACTGGTTTCCTTTATTCAGAACTACTTTTGGACTCACAGCACAGTGTGACTAATTACTAAATAATCAACCTCTTATATTAAAAATTCAGCTCTCACACAACCCTACCATTTTTCTTGGACTTGGATGAACACAATCCTTTACCTGGACTGCTCCTCTGTAAGCATTGACTGAATATTGTTTGGGGCAGGGGACTTTTTATGATCTGGCCCACTTGGAAGAGTTAGAGGCACATAATTCAAATAAATGAACAAGAATCCTCACACTCTTCAAAGGCCCATGCAATGAACATGAGCAAATCATTTAACGTTCCTGTCCTTCTGTTTCATCATATGTAAGATGAGGAGTTTGGACTCAATAGTCTCTAAGGTCCCTTTAGTTCTAAATCTATGATATTAGAGTCCATATTTGTCTGCCTTTCTCTGGCTACAGATCTTTTTAGGTACTGAAGTCAGCAAAGAAGCAAAATTCATCCTACGTCTAGAGATAAAAGAATATAACTTTCCTAATGATCTTGGAAGGACCTGACAAATCATCATCACTGTGGGGATATCTCTGCATTTCTTCCTGGCAGAATGAAAATTCACAGTGCCCAGGCCATAATTAGCATTGTTTTTCCTCCCCCATATTCAACATGTATGTGCAAACACACGGTGTCACACCACTGGTACTGGGAAAACACCAGAAGTGATAAAATGTTGAAAAATGGGAAAGCTCCCTTTCCTTGCCACTCATAGTGACTTAAATCAAATTTGTGTTTTCAGGTTTTTCACTTCTATTACTAGATACCAATAATCACTATCATCATTATTGTAAAACAATTAATGAAACAATGTATGTTCTCAGTTCCATGGTATTCGCCACAGCTGTGTAAAGCAAATTTTTGGTGGCCAGCTTTCAATAACAACCAGCTCTCTAGAGCTGGTAGTCAAGGTGTTCTCTCTTTAATAAATGCTATTTGGGTTGCCGCTTAAAAGAGATGAGTATAATGGCTTTGTAAAGACCACCAAAAGTCATCTCTCTGCTAACTTCTTTGGTCTACACCAGGGAGATTATGTCAGGTCATGCTCCCAAGTAAATGGGGAATTTGATCCTGGGATAATAGAAGCCTCCAAATAGTTTAAGGAATTTAGTTTGTAGCATTTGATGAGGGGTAGACTGATAGCAGGCGACTTTGGAGAATTAGACCCAGCCCTTTTACTAAATAGCTGTGTGAGCTGGGACCTTAGTTATCCTCATGTGATCTCAGTTTTCATACATTGTTGAAAAGAAGAAATAAAAAGAATTTTATATAACATTGCACCTGATTTTTCAATTACTATCTTATAATAGAGGTAATTGATCTATGATATTCCTCACACACGATACTATAACTTTTGATGTTGGTATTTGTGGTAGTGATACTGATAAGGAGATTACAATATCATCCTAATAATCTTCACTTAACAAAGTAAATGAAAAAAAATATATATTAAGGAGAATGTAATGTGTACCTAGATTGGTAGCCAATTAAAATGTTCCACAGTAGCTGACAGCGAACAATGATACGAGTCCAAAATTGAGTAGAATGATAGAAAAGTAGATTATATTTGAGAGATTGTTTAGTACTTGTAATTATCTGCACCAACCTATTGCTACAAAAGCCTATATCTTTTAAAAATACTGTCCCAATTATACTATATTGTTATGAATTAGGAAATGTCATGATTTTAGAAGAATCATAATTATAGGAAACTGAAAAGGCAATGATAGGTATGTGTTAAGTATAAGTCAGATCAGCACATTGCCAAAGATGATACAAAAAGTGGTATAAAAGACATGATTGAGGACTGCGTGGTCTTGTGTGGTAGAGAAATAGTCATGTGAGAATGAGAAATCAAGTGAGAATAACGTGATAACCCTTAAGCTGTACTGACAACTATGAAATAGCAAGGAATGAGGGAAAGAATTAATATGCATTCTATCGATGTTCTTCTATAGAGAGGTTTTGGAAAGGTCTATGCAAGTTTCATTCAAGATGAGAAAGCATATAAAGGTTGTGAGGTGCACAAGTGGAGGAAATATCCAAAGTGTTGAGAGCATGAGTTCAGTTCATTATCAAAATAACAATAAGAATGATGATGGTGATGCTGCTGATGATAGATGATAGATGATGATCAATGATGATGACAATAGCTCACTTTTACATGGTGATTTTTAAAATATGCACTCATTCAACCTTGCTATTCTAATAATTGATATAACATAATTTTCATTAGTAATATGGCATATCCATACAAATCTTTGTGATAAATGTGAAAATAAACTCCTGTTCTTTCTCCAGCTGATCACTCAAACTCTGAAGAAAAATAAAAGTCTCCATAGACTTGTGTGTGTAAATAAATGTGTGTATTAATTCTACATTCAGTCTTCTAAGTAAGTCACCCAAACAATAACAATTATATTTGTATATCACTACTATATTCCAGGGGCAGTAAGGTGGCACAGTGGATAGAATACTAAGTCTGGAGACAGGAAGACTCATCGTCCTGAATGCAAATCTGGTCTCAGATAGTTACTAGCTGTGTGACGCTAGACAAGTCACTTAACACTGTTTGCCTCAGTTTCCTTATCTGTAGATCTGGAGAAGGAAATGGCAAACCAGTATCTTTGCCAAGAAAACCCCAAATGGAGTCACAAAGAGTCAGACACAACTGAAAAATAACTGAACAACAACATATGCCAGACACAGTGCTAAGTGTTTTACAAATATTATTTCATTTCATCCTCATAACAACACTGGGGGATAGGTGCTATGAAGATTCCCATTTTATAGTTGAGGAAAAGGAGGTTAAGTGACTTGCTCAGGGTCACATAGTAAGTATCTGAGGCTGAACTTGAACTTAGGTCTCCCCAACTCTAGGCCTGGTGCTCTATCCACTGCACCACCTAAATTTATTGAATCACAGACTTCCCTTGTGAAACGATTTCCCATCATTTCAATGAGGCAACACGAAGGTAATGATTCCATGCCTAAACATTCCCTTGTCTTTTCTTCAGTGAATAGCTATCTTAGCTCACCCTCAACTAATTTTTTATGTATCCTTCCCACATAATATTTTTGAAAATCTTTTTAGTATTCACAATTTTTAAAATGTTATTTTTATTTATGGAATAAAATGAGCATTTTCATAACATAGTATAACAAAATATATTATAATATTTTATTGTTAACTTTTTTTCTATCACCTGCACTTCAAATGTATCCCTCTGCCATCTCCTTACAATATACGCAAATCTCATAACAAAGAATAAAAGAAAAGAAATAAAAATTCAACAAAACTAACCTATGTCAAAAATATCTGACATTTTTGGGGTGTCCCAGACCCCTATTCCATTAACTCTGCAAAGTGCTCTCCATGTTACACACACATACATACACACACATACATATATGTGTGTATATATATACATCTATGTATATAATTAAATCTATTATATTTAACATACCACAATAATGGTAAATTTATTTATTTTTATTTGTTTTATTACCTCAGAGACAATAATATATGACTATAGCTATCGGTCTTTTTTCTCATTATATTAACTCACCCATTTCCTCCCCTATAGAGGGAAGAGAGACAGATATATAGGGAGACAACAAATATTTATTGAAGACTTACTATGAGACAGACACTGCTAAGGTCTGCTTGATTTATAAGTCAAGGATCTGGTTTCAATTCCTGGTTCATCTCTTGGTGGCCTGGGTAACTGCAGATATGACACTTAAGGTCTCTGAGACTCAGATTTCTCATCTGTCAAATGAAAGAGTTGAACTTGAATATATCTAATATCCTTTACTGTTCTAAATCTATGATCACACAGTTCCATCATACATGTCATTAATAATGAATTTTACTCACTTCTTGAATATATATTTTTTATAAATAGGCAACCATGTACATTTATGCCTAGTACACATTTTTCCATCAACCTTGAGATTATTTGTAATTGTCATTCGTTGTGTATCCATATGTCCATGATTCTTAGCCATTTAGCATCACCAGAGCAGTAATAGGGTATTGGTATCCACTGGCCTTTTCTTTTTTTTTTTAATTTTTAATTTATGGAATAAAACAAGCATTCCCATAACATAGTGCAATAAAAAATATTGCAAATGAAACTGCAAATCTAATATACACAACTTCCTATTCCTTTTAACTATACAACAAAATTATCATGTAATTTTTTTCTTCCCTCCTTGCCCCTCCATCCTAGAGTTGGTTACCATTAGATCCAAATAAGTATGTGTCTACACATATGTATACATATATATGTATATGTACATATGTAAAATTGTTCTATACATATTTCTATTTATCAGTTCTTTCTCTGGATGCAGATAACATCTTTCTTCATGTTCTTTATAGTTAATGTGGATATTTATAATATTAAAATAATTTATTCACTTAAAATTGTTCTTAAAACAATATTGTTGTTACTGTATTCAGTGTTCTCTTGGTTCTGCTCATTTCTCTCAATTATGTAATGCAAGTAATTCCATGATTTTTTAAAATAAAATCAATGAGGTCATCATTTCTTATAACACAGTAGTATTTCATTCACAATCACATACCACAACTTATTTACCCATTCTCCAATTGATGGACACCCCTGCAATTTCCATTTCTTTACCACCACAAAGATAGCTTGCTATAAACATTTTAGAACATACAGGTTCTTTTCCTTTTTCCCTAAATATCTTTGGAAATAGACCATGTAGCAGTATTGCTGGGTCAAAGGGTATATAGGTAGTTTAGTAACTCTTTGGACATAATTGCAGATTGTTTTCCAAAATGGTTGGATCGTTTCACAATTTCACTAACAAAGAATTAGTGTCCCAATTTTTCCACATCCCCTTCAACATTTGTCACTTTCCCCTTCTATCATTTTATTGGTAGGTATAAAATTATATTTCAAAATTGTTCTAATATGCATTTCTCTAATCAATAATGAACTAGAGCATTTTTATGTGACTATAAATTGTTTTGATTTCTTTATCAGAAAACTGCCTGTTTATATCCTTTCACCATTTATCAAGGCTTTTTTTCTTTCAGTAGAGAGATATCTAGGGTCTGGTTGAGTCCTCCTTGATTTTGAAATTGAAAGGGGAAGGGAAGGAGGCTTGGTTAGCTGCGAATCACCTGAATAGGGGATGATCAGCCAGGACACTCCTCTAGTGTCAAGTCAATACAACAAACCAACTGGACTAGGCCAAGGCTTCTCAACATGTGATCAGGTTATCCCTGGGGATCACAATGACTGCTTCAGAGAGGTCTGTAAACCAAAACTATTTTCCTAATAATATTAAGACATTTTAAATTTTAATATGGTAATAACAATGGATGTTACCCACATACCTCAATAAGTCTTGAGGGAGAAATCCTCAAACGTGTAAAGGGGTTCTGTGACTAAAAAATTTTGTGGAAATAGGTTAGACAACTGTGCTGCAAATTCAGGATGTGCCCTGCCTCAGAAAGCTTACTTTCTAAAGTAGCAGGTTATACAAACAAATAAACAGACAAGGAATTTCAAGATAATTTGAGAAAGAAGAGAGTAGTAATGATCTGGGGAATCAGGCAAGGCAACTCTTTAGAGGCTTATCTTGAAGGAAACTGAAGATTAGAAGATGCACAGAGGTAAGGAGAGAGTGAATTCCAGAAACTTTGTTGTTCTTCAGTTGTTTTCAGTTGTGTCCAACTCTATGTGACCCCATTTGGGGTTTTCTTGTCAATTCCTTTCTCCAGCTCATTTCCAAATGAGAAAACTGAGTTGTGACTTGCCTAGGGACATACAGTTAATAAATAGCTGAGGCCAGATTTAAACTCAGGAAGATGAGTCTTCCTGACTCCAGGCCCAATACTCTATCCACTGTGCCACCTAGCTGGCCCGTTGAAGAGACAAGACTATAAATTTCTCACCACCATCCACTTAAATTCCTCTCTAGGAGAACCACTCTTTTAAAGGCATAAAACTCATATGAGAAGAACAATCACTCACCTAACTTTGTGATCAATGAAAATGATGTGATTTTTGAAATATGATTAAATAACCTTAGAAGACCTTTTAAAATCAACTAATCAAACTCTGTTCCCTGTCATGTGATTGAAGAAAAATCTGAGTCACAGAATGGGAACCGATCTGTCTTAGGTCAGGAAGTTAATAAGCTGCAGAAAGAAGAATTCTAGCAGGAGTAGTATTCACATTTCCTTTTGCCCAATTCTATAACCTTTTGTGCTATACAATTCCATCTTCCCTAACAGGTGGTGTCATGCTGTTATGCATCCAGCAGAATAATAGCAGAAAATAAAGTAATTAACTCCAACATATTCAACCTGAGAGATTCACTTTATTTACTTAGGTAACAGAGCAATCAGACATTATGGCCCTCCCAAAAATTGGACTCTTAAACTTCTTCTATTGGCTTGTTACTTCCACTATTCTCATTACCAACAGACAAAGTGAATTGCAGACATTGACCCAAAAGGAAAAAAAAAATCAAGATGTCCTGATAAAGTGTCAGTAACTAGAGATTCAGTGAGAATTAATTTCTACTAAACATATTTAATTTAGAATTAATAAGGTGGTAGTATGGAAATTAAATCTCAAATGGTTGGAGAGAAAGAGCACCTATTGAGGTATAAATATATATTAGATAAATCTACTTACAATGTAATTAATTCAAATCTGCAGAACCAATAAGTGTGTGGCAATGTTCCTATTATTATATTACACTTGTGAGGAATGCTTAGGAATTTAATTAGCATTTAACCATACAACTAAGGAAAATGAGATATTAAGCATGCTATCTAATTAACTTGCTATAGATTGCTTGTTAAATAAATATTAAATATACAAACACTTGAGGACCAGCTGAAAATGTGGCCCTAACTGGATCTTCATTTACTCATGAGCATTTTGTTTCATTTGAACTTAGTTATAAGGACCAAAATTACATCCCCACCAGTGAAGTGGGAATGTAGACTTTGTCCTTGAAATATAAACCAAGTGACTGACCATTGCCGCAAGATTCTGATTCTGAGCACAATGAGATACTTCACCTCATTTTGGAGAGTTCCAATGACTAAATGTCCAATGCTGATGAACCACTTGCAAGGAAATTAGTAGCAGCTGCAAGGTTTGTTCCTATTAATGGCTACAGGAGATAAAGTGATCAGGTGGAGGATGGAGGAGGATAAAGAAAGCAGAGAGGTAGAAATAGGTCATCCTGTTTTCCATCTGGTACAGAAAACAACAACAATAAGCACTGGTATGAACTCAAGTTCTCTGTGTCTCTGTGTCTCTGTCTCTGTCTCTCTGTCTGTCTCTATCTCTGTCTGTCTCTCTCTCCTGGATTTATTTTGCTCTGTACATGGTTTATTTTAGCTTCATTTCTGCCCATTGATTAGATCCACAGACTTAAACAAATCCCTTTTCCTCTTTTTCTATATTTTCCTAAATTACAAAATGGACATTTTAAAACTTTTACTACCTGCCTACTTCATATGATTGTGGTAAAAGAAATAAATAAAAGATAACAAAAAATAAGTAGATTATAAAGTGTTGTTTCTATTTGATAATAAAGTGATTAATAGTAACAGTAGTAGTGATGATTGTTGCTTAAGTGAATTATATGTATGAAGAACCCCAAAGCATAACTATTTAGTAAACATCTGCATGTCCTTAAATCATTATGTACATATTATTCTTAATATTTCATTTGTTCTGAATAAGCATTGTAATATATATGTATACATATATATGCACACATATGTACACACACATATGTACATGTATACATACATATATACATACGTATATACATATTTTTTTCCTTAAAAAGAAACTACACATATTTGATATATTTGTTACAGGGTAAGACTGGAATAAGGGTAAGATTCTTTTTTTTTTTAAAATAAGTCCTCTCTTTGACATATATAGACTCTGTCATATTGGACTGGTCATTCACCTCTTAATACCTGGGGCACTGAGACTCCTCAGGACTGCAAAGTATGATGTAGATATCTATCTGCTCTGAGAGAGTCAATTCCCTCATTAAGAATTTCCTACTCTAATAAAATACTAAATCTGGTATTTTGTCCAGTTGTTCAATAGTATCCAAATCTTTGTGAGCCCATTTTGGATTTTCTTGACAGAGATAAGTGGAATGGTTTGCCATTTCCTTCTCTAACTCATTTTCCAGGTAAGGAAAGTGAGGCAAATAAGGTGAAGTGATTTACTCAGGGTCACAGCTAAGTGTCCAAGGCCAGTTTCAAACTAGAAAGATGAATCTTCCTGACTCCAGAGCTAGAGCTCTATCCACTGCACAACTTAGCTGCCCAAGTCTGGTATAGACACACAGATGAACACATGTAAATGTGTATTTGTGTCTATATGTGCATAAATATAGGACGATAAATTTATCTAGCATTCAAAAGGTTTCATGGATTTTATCTGTATCTAAATTTTGACACAAATTTCTATGGCAGACAATAGAAATAGTAGTAGTAGTAGTAGTAGTAGTAGTAGTAGTAGTAGTAGTAGTAGTAGTAGTAGTAATAGCTTACATTTATATAATGCTTATTATGTATTGGGCACTGTGCTAAGTGCTATAAAATTAACATTTCATGTAATTCTCAAAACAACTCTGAGAGGTGTATGCTATCATTATCCCATTTTACAGATGAGGAAAGTGAGGCAACTGGGGTTAAGTGACTTGCTTAGGGTCACACAGCTAGTAAGCATCTGAGGCCAGAATTGAACTGAGATCTTCCTAACTCTAGACCCAAGGCCGTTTCTACTGCACCATCTAGCTATGAAACTATAGGCATTATCATATTCATTTTGCAGGTGAGGAATCTGGGATTCTGAGAAGTTCAGTGACTTGCCTCTGGTCTCGTAGCTAGTAAATTTGAGAGGTGATACTCCAACCCAGTTCTACCTTAATTCCTACTCAGTAATGTTTCTATCATGTCACATTCTCCTGCCAACATAACTCCTGAGGAGGACTACATAGCCTTAAAAAGAGGAACCTTAGAGTGGGAAGTGTGGTTATTCCCAGCCGTAGCAGTCAGGGGATGCAAGGGAGGCAAGCGAAGGCACAAGACATGTAGCTGCGGGAGCAATAGCACCTGTGGGCTGGGGGGCAGAAGCTGAGTGAGGAGGATTGGTGACAGGCAGGCTCATAAGCACCTCACCTCAGCTCTCATGACACCTTCTCCTTGAATATTTCAAATCAGATCCCCTTCTTGGGTTTAGCAGGAAAACAGACCTTTCACTGCTGTCTCTTCTAATCTGCCAGTCACTTGTTCAGTCTGTGGAACACCAACTGACAGCTATGGAAGTTCTGTTTGGAGAGATGACTGCATAATTTGTACTTGAGAAAGAAGTTCATTTGGTATTAGAGACAATTTATCATCCATTTAGGGAACTAATTGGACCATGTTTCACCCTCCTAAAATATGCCCCCCTCCTCTCTCTGCTTGTTTAATTCTTACCCACACTTCAATATCCAGCTTATTTAACCTTCCGCAATTTTTCCCAGGCCATCGCAGCCCACAGTGACCTCTTACTCATGTTGGCTCCTTAACCCCTAAATTTCTGTGCCTCTCTCCCAGCAATCAACCAAGCACTACCTTGTGGAATCTCTTCTCTTGTCTGAAACTATTATTTAAAACTTGAATTTATTTACTTTTTTATTCTCCCAAAGTAGATGGTTGATTCCTTGAGGGCAGGGACTATGTTTTCTCCATCTTATATTATCTCTATCAACAAGTAGAGGTCTTTTCCCACAATCAATAGTTAATTATACTTTGAAGGAAAGAAGGAAGGAAGGAAGGAAAGAAAGGGATTTGTGAGAAAGAGAAGGGAAAGAGGGAGAGAAGAAGGAAAGGAAGGAAGAAAGGAATGAAAGAAGAGAAGGAAGGAAGTTAGGAAGAAGGAAGGAAGGGAGGAAGGATGGTGTGTCCATGATAAGTAATCTTACCATTGACTTAGAGCAAGAAAAAGCTCTTCATCCAGTTGCTACTCATCATTGTAGGAAATCTCATTTAGACTTTTAAGTCAGTTTCCCCAAACTGCTTCAATAATTTTTTTTAATATTCATCTTCATAGGATTATTTAAATTAGCAAAACATATTATGCCAAATGTAGTAATCACCCTTGCAGGCCCTGATTCTTACATCCTTGAATTTCTTCTGAGAATCAGCAAAGCATTCTGTCTAAAATAATTGCCTTGAAGAATTTGAACACATCAATATTAATAAAAATTAGGATTTGGCTTGTTTTTTTTTCTTTTCTAATATTAGTTTATTTTTCCAATTACATGTAAAGTTAGCTTTCCACATTCATTTTTATAAGATTTTGAGTTCCAAATTTTCCCCCTCCATCCTCTCACCCCCTTCTCCCTGAAATGACAAACAATGTGATATGTTATATATGTGGAATCATGGAGATATATTGCCACATTAGTCATGTGGTAAAAGACGAAGCAGAACAAAAAGAAAAGCCATAAAAAAAAACCCATGAAAATAATATGCTTTGATCCGCATTCAGATTCCACAGATTTTTCTCTGGATGTGGATAGCATTTTCTTTCATGAGGCTTTTGGAATTGTCTTGGATCATTGCATTGCTGAGAAGAGCTAAGTCTATCATAGTTGATGATTGCATAATGTTACTGTTACTAAGCACTAAATTCTCCTGATTCCTCTCACTTCACTGAGCATCAGTTCATTTAAGTCTTTCCAAGTCATCTCTGAAATCTGCCTACTTATCATTTCTTATAGCATAATACTATCCCATTACATTCATCTACCACAGCTTGTACAACCATGCTTCAATTGATGGGCATCCCCTCAATTTTCAATTCTTTGCCACCACAGAAAGACCTGCTAGAAATATTTGTACATATAGGTCATTTTCCATTTTTTATGATATCTTTGGGATACAGAACTACTAGGGTATTGTTGGATCAAAAAGCATACACAATTTAATTTCCCTTTGGGTTTAGTAACAAATTGCTCTCCAGAACGGTTGTATCAGTTCACAACACCACCAACAATGCATTAGTGTCTTAATTTTCCCACATCTTCTCCAACATTTATCATTTCCTTTTTCTGTTATATTAGCCAATATTATGGGTGTGAGGTGGCACCTCAGAGTTGTTTTAATTTGCATTTCTCTAATCAATAGCAATTTAGAGTATTTTTTCATATGAATACAAACAGCTTTTATTTCTTCTTCTGAAAACTGACTTCATATCCTCTTACCATTTATGAATTGGGAAAGGACTTCTATTCTTAGAAATTTGATGCAGTTCTCAATATATTTGAGAAATGAGGCCTTTATCAGAAACACTGGCTGTAAAAATTGTTTCCCAGCTTTCTGCTTTCCTTCTAATCTTGGTTGCATTGGTTTTGTTTGGGCAAAACACTTTCTTAAATTTAATTTAATCAAAATTATCCATTTTGCATTTTATACTGTTTTCTATCTCTTGTTTGGTCATAAATCCTTCCCTTCTCCATAGATCTGACAGGTAAACTATTTCTTGCTGTCCTAATCTGCTTATGGTATCATCCTTTATGTCTAAATCATGTATCCATTTTGACCTTATCTTGATATAGTGTGAGATGTTGATCTATGCCTAGTTTCTCACATACTATTTTCCAGTTTGTTTGTTTTTTTGATCATTTTTTGTCAAATAGTGAGTTCTTATTCCAAAAGGTGGAGTTTTCAGGATTATCAAGCAGTAGATTACAATGCTCAATTACTACTCTGTCTTCCATAACTAATCTCTTCCACTGATCCATCAAGGTATTTCTTAGCCAGTACCAAAAAGTTTTGATGACTACTGCTTTAAAATATAATGTTATATCTGGTATTGTTAGGCAACCTTCCTTTGATTTTGTTTTTCATTAATTCCCTTGATATTGACCTTTTGTTTTTCTAGATGAATTTTGCTTTTTTCCCCAACTCTAAAAAATAATATTTTGGTAGTTTGATTGGTATGGCATTAAATAAGTAAATTAATTTAGGTAGAATTGTCATTTTTATTATATTAGCTCTGCCTACCATTGAGCAATTGATATTTTTTCCAATTGTTTTGATCTGACATTATTTGTGTGAAAAAATGTTTTGTAATTTTGTTTGTATATTTTCTGGGCCTATCTTGTCAAGTAGACTCTCAAATATTTTATATTGTCTGCAATCATTTTAAATGGAATTTCTCTTTCTATCTCTTGCTGCTGAGCTTTGTTGGCAATATGTAGAAATGCCGATGATTTATGTGGGTTTATTTTATATCATAAGACTTTGCTAAATTTGTTAATTATTTCAAGTAGTTATTCAGTTGATTCTCTAAATATACCATCACATCATCTGCAAAAAGTGATAGTTTTGTTTCCTCATTGCCTATTCTAATTCCTTCAATTTATTTTTTCTTCTCTTATTGCTAAAGCTGATGTCTCTAGTATAATACTGAATAATCATGGTGATAATGGGCATCCTTGCTTCAGCCCTGACCTTTTTTTTGGAGGGGGGGCGAGGCAATTGGGGTTAAGTGATTTTTCCAGAGTCACACAGCTAGTAAGTGTTATGTGTCTGAGGCCAGATTTGAACTCAGATCTTCCTGACTCCAAGGCTGGATCTCTGTCCACTGTGCCACCTAGCTGCCCTCCATTAATTTTTTAGGATTAGATTATTTAGTTTTCAATTATTGTTTAGGCTATCTTTCCATGGCCCTTTATTAAATGTAATTTTTATTGCATTATGATATGAAAAAGACGTATTAAATATTTTTGCCTTTCTTCACTTGATTGTGACATTTTTATTCCCTAATGTATGGTCAATTATTGTGTAGGTACCATGTGCTACTGAGAAAAAAAGGTATATTCCTTTCTATCCCAATTCAGTTTTCTCCTGAGGTCTATCATATCTAACTTTTCTAACATTCTATTCAACTCCTTAAATTCTTTTTAGTTTATTTTGTAGTTAGATTTATCTAGCTCTGAAAGGGGGAGGTTGAGGTCCCCCATTAGTTTAGTTTTGCTGTCTATTTCTTCCTGCAACTCACTTAACTTTTCCCCTAGGAGTTTGGATGCTATACCACTTGGTTCATATGTTTATCATTGATATTACTTCATTGTCTATGGTACCTTTTAGTAAGATGTAGTTTCCTTCCTTGTCTCTTTTAATTATATCTTTTCTTTTTCTTTGCTGAGGTGAGGAGTGCTATCCCTTTTTTTTAACTTCAGCGGAAGCATAATAGATTATACTCAATCTCCTTACCTTTACTCTATGTGTTTGTCTCTCTATTTCAAGTGTATTTCTTGTAAACAACATATTGTAGGATTCTAATATTTAATCCTCTCTTCTATCTGCTTCTGTTTTATGGGAGAGTTCATTCCATTCACTTTCTCAGTTATGATTACTTTCTCCATCCTCCATATCCCCCCCCATCCTTTCACCCTGTCCCTTCTCACCAGTGTTTTGCTTTTGACCACTGCCTCCCTCCATCTGCCTTCTCTTCTATTCGTCCCCTTCCCATTTTCTTTTCCCCTTTCCCCTCCTGCTTCCCTATAGGGTAAGATAGATTTCTTTAACCATTTGAGTGTGTTTGTCTTTCCCTTTTTGAGCCAAATAAGATGACAGTAAAGTTCAAACAATGCTCACTTCTTCCCTTCTTTCCTTCTACTGTAATAGGTCTTTTGTGCCTTTTCCTGTGATGTAATTCATCTCATTCTGCCTCCTCCTTTCCTCTTCTCACAGTACAATCTTTTTTTTTTCAGCCCTTAATTATTTTTTTTTATTACATCAAAGTTAACTTATACCCATACCCTCTAAGTATACTCCTTCTAACTGCCCTAGTAGAGATATGGTTCTTAAGAGTTACAAGTATCATCTTCCCATGTAGGGATGTAAATAGTTTAGTGTTATTGAATAACATTTTCTGCTTTCTTGTTTACCTTTATATGCTTCTCTTGAGTCTTGTATTTGAAGATCAAATTTTCTGTTTAGCTCTCGTCTTTTCATCAGGAAAGTTAGAAAGTCCCCTGTTTCACTGAATGGTTATTTTTTCCCCAGAAAGATTATGTTTAGTTTTGCTAGATGGTTGATTCTTGGTTGTAATCCAAGCTCCTTTGCCTTATAGAACATTGTATTTCAAGCCCTTTGATCATCCAAAATAGAAGCTTCCAAGTCCTATGTAATCCTGACTGTTGTTCCATGATATTTATTTTTTTTCTTTTTTCTGTCTACTTGTAGTACTTTCTCCTTGATTTGATAATTCTGGAACTTGACAACAATATTTCTTGGAGTTTTCATCTTGGGATCTCTTTCAGGAGGTGATTAGTGGATTCTTTCAATGACTATTTTACCTTTTAGTTTTAGGATATCAGGGAAGTTCCTTAAAAGATGCTTTCCAAGTTTTTTTGATCATGACTTTCAGGTAGTCAATAAGTCTTAAATAATCTCTCCTTGATCTATGTTCTAAGTCAGATGTTTTTCCCATGTTATATCTTATATTTTCTTATTTTTTTTTCATTTTTTTCATTTTGTTTGACTGATAATCTGTGCCTCATAGAGTCATTAGCTTGTCCAATCATAATCCAATTATTTTCTTCAGGTTATGTTTGTAACCTTTTCCATTTGGTTAATTCTACTTTTAAAAGAGTTATTTTCTTCAGTGGATTTTTTCCCATTTGTCCAATCCCATTTTGTAAGGAGTTGTTTTCTTTAGTAAATTTTTGTGCTTACTTTTCCAAACTATTAACTCTTTTTTCCCCCCATAATTATATTGCATAACTCTTATTGTTCCCCATTTTTTCTTCTACCTCTCACTTGACTTTTTAAATCTTTTTTGAGCACTTCCTAGAGGACTTTTTGAGCTTGAGAACAATTCATATTCCTCTTTGAGGCTTCACATGTAGGCATTTTTACATTGTTGTCCTCTTTTGAGTTCATGTTTTGAACTTCCTTGTCACCATAGTAGCTTTCAATGGCTATGTCTCTTTTTTTGTTTGTTTGTTTTTGCTCATTTTTAAAAGTTGAGCTCTGTTCCTGGGGTAAAAGGGACACTGTCCCAAGCTTCTTGCACTGGGGGCCAGAGGTCTGGTCACTAACTTTTTCTACTGGGTCTTCTGGGGCTGGAAGCTTACACGTCCACCAGGCCTAGCCTGGTTGTACCTGTTATGCCCAGGGATATGAGTCTGGGAGTTTCCCTGATGTTCTAGGGCTAGAGGTCTCATAACTGGCCTGTAGAGCACAGACCCTGGGGCCTTGGTTGCTGATATGTGTTGTGGCTTCTGAAGAGCCTCCTGATGGCTTTCCCAGACACCACCTGCACTGGGTTTAGCTCCCCTTTTACCCAAGTGAAACAGACTTCTCCTGAAGTCCTTCTAAGTTATCTTGGGCTGGACAATTGTTTCACTCTGTCTTTTTGTGGATTCTGTCACTGCAGAACTCTTTCTGAGGCTTTATTTAACATTGTTTCTGAGGGAAACTGAGGAGAGGTCAGGCAACTTTCTGGCTTCTCTCTGCTATCTTGGCTCCACCCTCCCTGCCTTTGACTTACTTTTAAAAAGAGAATAATGAAAAATAAATTCACAGGGTATAGAGTGAGCGAGTAAGCCTGATAACAAGAAAGAGTGATGGTCTGAGAGCTGATCTCACTCTAGTGTGATGCCTGATGAATAGATCCATGTTGGTATTGCATATAAATACAGATATGAGTAAGGCTCTGAAAATGAGATCTGTGATAAAGATAAGAACAGCTTTCTTTCAAAAGCCTTGTATGTCTTGGAGCCATGGGATATTTATGGTCTCTATTTGTCACTCTTATTAGAGAAGTCAGATAATATCCTCATCAACAGGACATAAACTACTTATATGGGGCCTTTAAAAAAATTCAATTAAATTCTCTGCCACTATGATTTCTCTCATTTATTTATTTTTTTTAAATTTTTTTCTTTCCCCAGAGTCCTGCAATACATTTCTTAGATATGTGAAATATAATAATTGAATTTTAGAGCTGCAATATTAGGACACAAAATAGACAATGATATAGCTAGAAGGGAACTTAGTATGTAGAAAGTTAATGTACTATAATAGGTGGAGGGGACCTTGGAGACGATGTATCAAATGATCTTCCTAAAGGGAGGTTTGTTTGTATCACACTCCCACCCCCTTCCTTCAATAAATCCTGGTGGCTCTCTGTTAACTCTACGTCCAAAAAGGAAACAAATCAAATAAAAAAAAACATAAAGAACCCCAAACCCCAAATCTTGTTACATTTTAAAGTCTTTCACAAACTGGTCCCTCCCTACATTTCCATTCTTTTTATTAATACTTTACTCACCTGCATATACTGTACTGTACAGCAGTACTGACCTCCAACCTTTTCACTTGCATTTGGAAATCAATATCTAACTCTCTTTTCAATGACTGTTCTTCATAGCTGGGATGCTTTTCCCTCTCACCTCATCCTATGAGCTTTCATGACTTCTTTCAAAAGCCAGCTCATCTTCCACCTTTTAGAAGAGGACTTTCCTTCTTTCCATACACTTTGCCCCCATCCCATGTCTTCTTATTGGAATCACCTTACATTGACACTATATATGTCTTTTTTTGTTTTAAGCAGCTGCCTTAATTATGCATGTTAGTTGATTTTCTAAAATTTATTTTATTTTAATTTATGGAATAAAACAAGCATCTCCAAAACATAGTATAATATAAAAAATATAATTGCACATGATACTAAAAAATCTATTATGTACAACTTGCTATTCCTTTTAAATGTATGATAAAGTTATCATGTTTTTTTTCCTTTTTTCTTCCCTTCCCCCAGCCTTGCCCTAGAAATGGTTACCATTAGACATAAATAAGTGTGTGTGTGTGCATGTGTGTGTGTGTGTGTATGTGTGTGTGTGTATACACACATATACACATATACATATGTATACAAAATAAGTGTATGTATATAGTATATACACAGTATAGTGTATATATACATATATAAACAAGTATATATACACACATATAGACACACACACACACACACACACACACATATATATATATATATACACATAGACAGGAATATGTATATATGTATATACATATATACACATAAGCAGATAGCATCTTTCTTCATAGGTAATTTGTTTTTAATTTGTCTACTTGTAATATTACTATTACTGTATACAATGTTCTCTTGTTTCTACTCACTATGCTTTTCACTTTTTCTTGCAAATCTTCCTATGCCTTTCTAAGATTATTGAGCTTATCATTTCTTATAGCACAGTACCATTTCATAACAACTATGGACCACAGCTTGCAAAGCCATTCCACAATTGATAGGGATGCCTGCAATTTCCCATTCTTTGCCACCACAAAGAGATCTGCTATAAACATCCCATTCACATTCATAGTTATAATTTCTAATTTTGATTTCCCTCTGTCTTATTTTTACTCACTATTTTCTTTCTCAGCTTCTCTTTTTACCTTATCTGTATTACCTTATCTTCTCTCCCAACTCTCCCATTCCCCATCTTGCCCACCCCTCCAAAAGTCTTCCACCCTTTCCCTCCACACACTCCTCTAAAAGTCCTTCCCTCATCCTCTCCCCTACCCTTCCAAATCCCAATCTATAGACCCCACCCTGTCCACCAGTTTTCTTACCTCTCTACATGTTCAGAAGACTTCTACAAACTTTGAGTTCTACATTACTGTTTCCTCTTCACCTACATGAGAGTAAGGTTCCAATATTACCAGCCAGCCCTCCACCCACACCTACTTCCTCTCTATTAGTTATTCCTTTCATATCGCATTTTTATAATACAATTGCTCCCTTTACATTTTTCTACCGAAAGTTTTTTAGAATCACCCCATCATGCACATTCAGCCCCAACCTTTCTTTCAAAATATCTTAATAATATTGCCAATTTAAGAATACTGACAACATATATATACATATATGTATGTGTATATATCCATATATGTGCATATGTATATATACATATGTGTGTACACACACACACACACATATATATATATATACATATATACATATATGTATGTATATATGTAAACAGTTTGACCTTAATTTGTACCCTATAAGTAGTTAATGTTTTCCTTGTATTTCTTTTGGATCTTTTATATTGAATTTTCCACTGAGTTCTGGTCTTTTTGTTACAAATGCAAATACATGACTGAAATTTTCCAGGTTATATAGCAAGAGGACATTATTCCACAATAGTTCAAGGATGCCTCCATTGTCCATCTCTATAAAGATAAAGGAAATAGATTGTCCTGTGGCAATCACTGAGGGGTCTGTCTATTAGTTGTTGCTGGCAAGATTCTTTCCAGAGTACTCCTTAATAGGCTGATCCTTCACCTGGAAGATGGTCATTTTACCTGAGAGCCAATGTGGCTTCACAAAAGGTCAAGGAACAGTCTGTATATGTTTGCTGCCTGACAACGCCAGGAGAAATGCCAGGAGCAGAACAGAAGTCTGTACATGATGTTTATAGATCTGACCAAGGTCTTTGGTACTGTCAGTCATGAGGGCTTATGGAAAATTATTTCAAAATTTTGTTACCCAGAGAACTTCATCAGCATTGTATGTCAGTTTCATGATGACATGCTTGCCCAGGTTCTGGATAATGGACAATCCTCTCATGCTTTCCCAGTCACCAGTGGAGTTAAACAAGGCTGTGTGTTTATTCTTATTCTTTTCAGCATAATGTTTTCAACTATGTTGTCAAGTGCTTTCAATGAGGACAAACATGGCGTCAAGGCCAGCTATGTCACTCATGGTAAATTCTTCAACTTGAAAAGGCTACAAGCCAAGAACAAAGTGGAGGGAGTGTTGATGCATGATTTTCTGTTTGCAGATGATTGTGCATTCAATGTAGCCTCTGAAGTTGAGGTGTAATAATGCTATGCTTATGCTAATTTTGCTCTAACAATTAACACCAAGAAAACATAGGTGTTCCATCAGCCACCACTACATCTTCCATACGCGGAAGCATTGGTTACAGCAAGTGCAGAAGTTTTGAATGCTGTGGATAAGTTCACTTACCTTGTTAGTATACTTTCCAAGGATGTACACATTGATAATGAGGTCGAGGCACACATTGCCAGAGCTAGCTCAGTGTTTGGGACTTTCTAAAGGAAAGTATGGGAGAGAAGAGGTATTAGGCTGACTACGATACTTAAAGTCTACGGAGCCTTTGTGCTGACTTCATTGTTACCTGTTTGTGAAACCTAGACAGTACACCAGCGCCATGCCAGAAAACTGAATCACTTCCATTAGAATTGTCTTAGAAAGATTCTGAAGATCACTTGGCAGAATAAGATACCAGATACTGAGGTCCTTTCTTGAACTAACCTGCCAAGAATTCAAACTCTGCTTCAGACAGTGCAAATCCGAAGGGCTGGCCATGTTGTTTGAATGCAAAATGCATGCTTGCCATATGACTATTTTATGGAGAACTCACACAGGGCAAGCATTCACATGGTGATCAGAAGAAGCAATACAAGGACACTCTCAAGTTCTCTCTTAAGAACTTTGCAATTGGGGGCAGCTAGGTTGTGCAGTGGATAGAGAACTGGCCCTGCAGTCAGGAGTACTTAATTCAGATCCAGTCTCAGACCAAACACTTGACACTTACTAGCTGTGTGTCCCTGGGCAAGTCAATTAACCTCAATTGCCTAAAAAAAAAGAAAAAAGAACTTTGCAATTGACTGTGTGACATGGGAGACATTGGCACAGGACCACTCAACATGGAGTGCCCACATCAGAGAAAGGGCTGTGGTCTATGAGCAAAGCAGAATTGAAGTAGCTCAAGAGAAATGCAAGATGTGCAGACTTAGAGAATCCACACCAAATGTTCACAAGGACTATTTGTGCCCGACGTATGGTAGAACATTTGGAGCTTGTAATGATCTGATCAACACAATCAGACACACTGAAACTTCTGCCTACCATAGTGATTTCATTTTGGTCCTCTTTCAGAATGAAGGACAACTACTAAAAATACAAATACAAATAATGACTTAGAGAATTTTTTTTGAAATTTCTCCTTCTGCAAACTACTCGTTTATATTAATTTATAATGTATCAATTGTGGAATGGCTTTTTTAAAATAAATTTGAGAAATGATGTGTTTAACAGAGAAACCTGCTGAAAATGTTTTCCCAGTTTCCTCTTTTCCTTCTAGTTGTAATTGCATTAGTTTTGCTTGTGCAAATAATTTTTAATTTTATATACTCAAAGTTATCCTTGTTACTTCCTATCTTTTGTTTGGTCAAAAAATCTTCCCTTATTCATAAATCTGATAAGTATGTTTTTCATGCTCCCCTAATCACTTATGATAACATCCCTGATTTCTAAATTATTGATTTTCACTTTATCTTGGTATATGGTGTGAGACATTGGTCGATGCCTAAGTCTTCCAACTGCTTTCCGTTTTCCTAGCAATTTTTGTCACATGGTGAGTTTTTACCCCAAAACTTAGATCTTTGGGTTTAACAAACACTAGATTACTATGGTCATTTACTACTATGTATTATGTATCTAATCTATTCCATTGATCCATTACACTATTTCTTAGCTAGTAGCAGATTGTTTTTATGATTGCCATTTTGTAATATAGTTTGAAATCTGGTATTGCTAGGCCATTTTCTTTTATTTTTCTCATTGCTTCCCTTGATATTCTTGATTTATTTTTCCTTCCAAATAAATTTTGTTATTATGCTTTTCAAGCTCTATAAAAAAGTCTATGGAAGTTTGATAGCTATAGTACTGTAGAAGTAAATTAACTTAAGCAGAATTGTTATTTTTATTATATTGGCTTGGCCTAATCATGAGCAATTAATATTTCTCCAGTGTTTAGATTTGTTTTCATTTGAGGGAAAAGTGTTTTATAACTATTTTCATATGGTCCCTGAGCTTGTTTTGGTGGCTCCTGTCATCTTTTTAATTTATGTAGAGATCTCATTTCTCTTATGGGAGAAGCATCAGAGTGGATAGACCTTCAGAGTTGGTGTTAGGCAGCTGGGGTTTTTGAATCACTCTTTCATCCCCCCCCCCCCGAAAAACGAAAACAAAAATTGTTGTGGACCTGGTCAAATAATTTTAAGCATTCTTAGACTGAGTTTATCATTTGTAAAAATGAGATAAGAATATTTGAGTTAGGATTATAACCTGGAACCACGATCCTAAATCTAGTATTCTTTTCATTTTGGTATGTTTTTTTCAAGCCTCTGAATTTTATATAGAGGGAAATTGTGGGTCTGAGAGCTTTAAGAATTTCCTAAAGTAGTACAACAGCCTATTGTCCAAGAGAAGATTCACACTCAGGTTCTCTGATCTTCAGCCCCGTAATTTTGCACAGCACTAAACTGAGTTGCTTATTAATAGAGGGAATGAGAAAGTTTGAGTACAGATGCTACTTCCAATGCTGTTGACATTTCATGTGCCACTCTCCTGAGCACAAATATAACCTATCCTTGGCCCTATCACTATTAACAAGTACAGAGGGAGGTTTGGGCTTTTTTGAGGCTACAACAGGTGTGTTACCTAATTTGTGGGCACCTAGTTTGACAGTAAAATGATACATTTATGCACGATTGTAGATATGTAGAGCCAAGTTGGGTAACTGTGAAGAGACTGTGTACATTGGCACTTACTAAATTGGTTTGCATGGAGGCTAGTAGTGCAAAGCACCAGATGAGTACATTTAAGCCATAAACCTGTAGAGCTTGAAGAGGTCTAAGATTTCTAACCCTGATGTTTCAGATGAAGAAACAAAGGTCCAAAGAGAGGAAGTAAATTAATAATAATGATAGTTATTCAATAAATCAGTAAACATTGATTAATTACTTAATCTATACCCTATAACCATCTTGGTAGATGGACTAAACCAGGTTGAGGTAACTGATAGTCCTCAAACCTGTTGGTGAGTTAGTAGAATGTGTAGCCCAGGCATGTGAAGAATTCGTTAAGCAGAATGGACAGCTTAGAACAATTTATTTCAATGTCCATGAAGGTGGCTGAAGCAGGCAATGTGGAACAGTTAGAGCTTGGTCAGACATCGAAGATGCCAAGGCCATTCACTGCATCCCAGGCCATTGCCAGTTATCTTGATTTTTGTCTTGCCATTGGACTTTAATGACTCTGGAAGAAAGAATGAGGCTGATGACTTTGTACAACCATGCCTCACTTAAATCCAATTCACAAACAGGTTAAGACATTACTCCATAACATCATTGATTCTCTTTGATAATGAAGGGCAAAAAACAACAATTCTCTAACTTGGGTAGAGAAAGCCAAACAGGAAATGGTTCACACCTTCACATAGCTCTCATTTTATAAGTTATTATAAATGTTAGAACTACGATACAAGTGTTTCAATTTCGATTTCAATACTTTTTATTTATTTTTTTTACTAGATCATAAAAAAAATCTGTACCCATTTCAAAAATGATGAATCTGAGACCAAGTTTTATTTGAGAGCTACAATTTGAGAATTATAAAACTAATTTATGTACAAGTCTGCTTCATACATATTCTTTCACTCCCAATTATTGTCATTTTACCTTTTCTTCAAGGCTTGGGTAAAATGCTATCTCTTTCTTGAAGCCTTTCCTGATATTCCCAGCTGGAAAAACTCTCCTTTGAACCGTCACACTATTTCAGCAGTAATTCCTGTAGGATTGTACACATGATAGAAGGTAAACTCTACAAGGGCCAAGACTATTCAGTTTTTACCTTTGAATCCTCAGTACTTAGCATAGTTCCTGGTATTTGGTACTTAATAAATTCTTGTTGATTAATTCCACCTTGTGCTGTAGTCACTTTTATTTATGTACAGGTCTCCTTTCTGTTACAAGAGCAAGAATAGAGTGAATAGAGCACTGGATACAAAGTTAGGAAGTCTGGAATTTGACTCATCACTGGACTTGCCCTTAAAGTTACTAGTTCAAGGTCACAGAGGTCAAACAGTTAGTAAGCCGGCTGTAGAACCAGGTTTGTAAACTCAGTTCCGAGAGTAGATACTGGATGACATTATGATAGAGATGTTTCATTTCAGGAAGCCAGGTGGCATGATGAATAGAATACTGGACTTGGAATACAGAAGACCTGAATTCAAATCAAGACTCAGTTGTGCAACCTTGGGTAAAGCAATGAACCTCTCTCAGCTTCAGTGTCCTCATTTGTAAAATGAAGAGATCGGATTTATCAATAACGCTAGTCTTGCCATTAAAAAAACGATTTGGATTGGGTCATTTCTGAGGTCCTTATCAATTTTGACAGTCTGTGATTTTATGGTATGATTTTCTGAATCAGAAGGACAAAGTGAATGTTTTTGCCTTTGAATCAGATCTAGCACTATTTTAAGAAACCACCAAGGGATCACAGGAACAGGTAAATGGCTTCTGGAGTTCCATGTTGTTGTCTCTAATCCAACACTTCTGGTTCAGATGCTCCCTAATTTTCTTACCATGTTCTGGTACATAGCATAGTGTCTTTTCAATCAGTGGCAGTGCATGGATCACTGGCTTTTGAAAAGGAAGTCAGGCAGTCAACCTCGCTTAGCTCTGTCAGGGGTGAGGAATCCCTTTTGATTCAATCTCCAGTTACCTAGAGACACTTCTTTTCATTATGCTAATTGACTCTTTCAAAGACTCCTGGGTTTGAAAAATAAATGCACTTTCTGCTGACAACCCTCACATTAGCACCTGAAGCTTAACCTAATTAGACTGAGTCAGTAGTCAGAAGTTTTAACCTTCCAGGAGAAGAATATCCCTGTTGCTAGTAATCATCTCCCATTTTTATTTGCTGTTGTACTTTGAATCCTTACAGGAAAAGCAAAATTGCCCATGTGAGGGATGTGACCTGAGTATCCTTTATCATGTGGAGTTCTATTTTCCCTCCCTTCCCCAGCTTGGAGAACAAGGAAAATGAGGAGGGTTGGTGTCATGAATCACCAGCCACTGCTTGGGTAATGGAAAGAACCCTGGCCTAGGAATTAGAAAATAGGGTTTCTAGCCATAGTTGTTTCACTCCCTAGACTCTTGTACCAGAAGTGAATCTCACTAGTCACCTCTATGACTTTGGGCAAGTCACTTAATCCCTTTGGACCTCACTTTGTTAGTCTGTAAAATTAAAGTACCTATCTTAATGACATATAAGATTTCTTTCAGCTCTAAATCCTTGCAACCTGTAAGTAAATTTTCTTTCATCTCTGGGCCTCGGTATCCTTACTTAACAAATTAGGATTTTCAACTAGATTAGACATTCTTAACCTGGGTTCCACAAATGAAATGCACAACATATACAAACATATATATTTGTATGCTGTGTTTCAATATAATTCGTTCTGTTTATAACCTTTTTATTTTATTTTATTTTATTCACTTCAAGCTATTATTGTGAGCAGTGCATAGTCTTCACCAGATTCCAAAAAGGTCCAAAGTTTAAACACCCTTGGAATAGAGAACCTCCATTTATGAGAAGGTCAATGAGGCTTGCCAATTATCTGCTTTCTCTGACTCCTTTATGTCTTATCCTTCACATTCAAATCTACACTATCAGGATTGGTGCTCACTTGTTTAGATATTCATAGTTATTTGGATAGAGAATGCATAGTTAGCTCCAATTCAAAGTAGTGGTCTTAGAAAAGGCAACCAGAAATGAAACATATGATGGGACTTAAAGAATGAATTTGGATTTAAATTCTATTCAATAATAAAGCAGGGAGGGAGGGAGGGAAAGAAGGAAGGAAGGAAAGAAGGAGGGAAGGAAGGAAAGTTCCAGAGAATTTTTGTCTTACAAAGGAGTGTCAATTGCATCTTCAAATACTGCCCCAGTGCAGTTTAATTAATAATAGGACTGATAAGGACCTAAGAAGAATGAAGAATGGAAAAATATGTGCAGAGGATAAAACAAAGTATATGCACATATACACATATACATACATGTGTGTGTGTATATACACAGGTAGTCATTTCTATGGCAGGGAAAAAGGAAAAAAATATTTTTTTCATGATAATTTTGCTGTATATTTGAAAGAAATATCAAGTTGTGCATAGTAGATTTGTAGTTTTGTGTGCAATTATCTTTTTTATTGTACTATGTTATAGAAATCTTTTTTAATTTCATAAATTAAAAATAAAAAATATCAAATAAAGCAACAATTAAAAAAAGGAAAAATATATAATGAAATTTACAAATATGAATTTTTCCATATACCAAGAAGAACAGAGAAAGGGTACTGCATACGAAATTATGAATCTTCATTATGTACAGGTCTTTAAAAGTGCATTACCAATTCAAGATGATATGTCTGGTACTGTCCATGTTTTGTGAGTTATCTTTTGAATTTTCTTCTGCCAATTTTGTTCATCTTCACCCATTGCCACTTATTTTGTCCCAATGAACAAGTGGAACTGAGCATACACTTCTCAGATTTACTGATTTGATAAATGACAGGGATAACTGATACAATGAATGACAGAATCAGAATTCAATAAGATTATTACAGATTGGAATAATGGTATGAACCATAAATAAACAGATAAATAAATGAATGAATAACAAATAAATAAGTGAGTGAATGAATGAATAGATAAATAAATAAAAGAACAATGAATAGAATGTGGGACTGGACTATGGGAGACCTGAGGTCAAATCTAGACTCATACATTTACTAGCTACGTGACTCTGGGCCAATCATTTAACCCACCTGGCCTTAGTTCCCTCATCTGTAAAAGGAGCTGGAGATGAAGAGGGTGGAGAAGGCAAACTACTTTAGTATCTTTGCCAAGAAAACCCCCAACATGGCATCATGAAGAGTCTGACATGACTGAAATGACTGAAACAACAAAAACTATTGCTAGTAGTTTGCATGTTTGTTTGTTTTCTTTAGAGTAGGAAGGTGGCATGGTGGACAGAGTGCTGGGCCTGGAGTCAGGAAGATATATATATCTTCCTGAATCAAATCTGGCCTCAGATACTATCTGTGTGATCCTGGGCAAGTCACTTAACCCTGTTTGCCTCAGTTCCTCATCTGCAAAATGAGCTGGAGAAAGAAATGGCAAACTACTCAGTATCTTTGCCAAGAAAACCCCAGATAGGGTCACAAAGGGTCAGATATGACTGAAACAACAGAACAACAACAAATAAATGTGAAATCCTATACTTGGGTTGCAAAAAAATCAACCATACAGGTAAGAGATGAGGAACATAGAGCTAAACGTCAGTTAATGTAGTGTGGAAAGCAAAAGCAAAAGCATCCTGGAACTTCCAGTCAATTAAAAAATACTTGATTCATCATTATAAGGTATAACATGTGTATATGTATACATATATGTGTATATATGTATGTATGTATGTATATATGTTTGTATATGTGTGTGCGTATTGCCCTTTGGTTGCTTTCATATTATGTTCAGTTTAAAAAAGATCTCTAGGGCAGCTAGGTGACTCAGTGGATAGAGCAATAGCTCTGGAGTCAGGACGACTTGAGTTCAAATCTGGCCTCAAACCAAACACGTGACACTTACTAGCTGTGTGACCCTGGGCAAGTCACTTAAACCCAGCTGCCTAAAGAAAAAGAAAAGATCTCACTGTATAGTGTCCTGGTCAGTCCCCATTTGTAGCGTTATGTTTAATTCTTGGTAACCCATTTTATGGAAGATTTTGAGCAGATCTAGAAAATAATCCTCACCAGGATTGGTGAAGGATCTTAGGATGTTTAACCTGAAAAAGAAAAGACTAAGGCAAACTGTGCAAACAATATTCAAATACATGAAAGACTGCCATGTTTAATGATGATTAGATATGTTTTTCTTGGTTTTAAATCAGAACTGGTCAGTAGTTGTAGGAGGATGGGAGTAGTTACTTTAACAATAGTTTATCTCCTCTATATATACTATTGCTGTACTCAATTTATGCAAACAGTGTCAGTAGGGGTAGAGTGATAATAGCATAGGTTCTTTCAACTCCATTAATTGGGTTATAATAAAAAGATTAGAATTTTATTTATAAATGAATAAACAAAACTAAATAGATATATACATAAATAAGTAAATACAGAAACAAGGGAATGAATGAATGAATGCATAAATCCTCCATTTTCTAGTTGTAAGAATTTGATCAAGTTACCTAATCTCTTGAAGCCTTAATTTTCTCATGTGATAAATGGATATTACAATAGTTGTCCTTTTTACTATTTATTACTATTGTGAGGATCATAAGAACTATATATACAAGGGATTTATAAGTTATAAAGTACAATATACATGTGAGGTGATTATACCATTAGACCACTGTCAAATTAGTGCTGGCATACGCAGCAAAATAGTGCTGAAAATGGCTTTTTAATTTTATATTTCCAAAATTCTAACCATATTCACTGTTTCCAAAAAAAGGGAGATAATTATTAAGATTGATTCTTTTTTATTTTTTTCTTTCTTCCTTCAAGTAGTATCATAGAATCATTAATTTAGAATTAGCAAAGAGCCTTACAGTTATCTATTCTAACACACTCATTTTGTAGTTGAGGAAACCTGAGTCCGAGATAGGTTGAATGACCTGCCGAAAATCAGATCAACAGTACACAGGAAAGCTTGGATTTGAACCAATGTGCCTCAAAACCAGGACTCTTCAGCTTAATCATGCTGCCTCTCATCAAAAATAGATGGACTTGGACCTTAGTTAACAGCTAATTCTGCAGTGTAAGGGTTTTTTTTTTTTAATTTCACCATGTTGTTCCCTCTACCAATGCAAACAGAATCCTGTTACCAATTTATGGAGCTGATCTTTGGTGACTGATTTTGCTGGCAGAGGATCTGCCACAAAAGAGTACTTAATAAAGGCCTCACTGATTGATTGATTTGTTTATTGGTTCTTGAATAAGAGGCAAACAGTTTGCTGCTACATTTTTTTCAGTCTTCAGTGGCTTGCCCTTCCAAGAATGTAGGGTTATCCACACCTCATAATGAAGCATTCAAGTATTAATTTAGTGGATGAATTAGGATTAAAATGGCAATGTCTGAAATATGTTTCATAAAATGATAGAAATTTAAATCTGGAAAAATCATGAGAAATCATCCTCATAATCTTGGAGGTAGATGTGTGAGTGTCAAACTGGGTTACTTTGGTCACGATTGTTCACCTCAGCTTGTCTGTACATTTATTAAAATATGATGTCCACAGTTATATGACAATACTTCAGATGTGGATGACCAGTAAACTAGGACCCTAAGAAACTCCCCCTCCTATCTCTAACTACTATCCACTATCTGGAATAATATAATGGTTCACATTTATAAAGTATTTTGTGAATAAGAGAGAAAAAGATAAAAAGAGAGAGACAGAAACAGAGACACACAGAGACAGGCACTTTCACAAAGCCACACCATTATTATACGATACAACTTGAACCCAAGTTTTCTAAGAGAAAATCCAGTGTTCTTTTTAGCATATCACATTAGATGAGGCTTAAGTGTGCCATGCCAAGCAAAGAAGAGAGGAGAAAATGAATCTTTCTCTGGATGAATTTAAGAAGACATTAATTTAGTGTTCATCAAAGAAAAAAATAATGGTTTAAGCTAGAAATCCCACACATTTATATGGTAAGCCACACTTCAAAGTCACCCTGTAAAATTACATGACATTTTTATCACAATCATTTTCAGTCTGGGTCATTATCTTTAGCCAAACATTTGTGCCACACATTGAGCAGAGACATATATCAGCTTGGCAGTAGATTGTGCTAGCAAATTGAAAGGAGACATTTCCAGAATCGTCCGCAGGAATGCCAATCAAGTGATGATGGAGATACTGAAACAAGGAGAGGAAAAAAAAAATCTTTAGGGAAGAAATTCTAACAGACTAACAAGTTTGTATGTACAAGGACCTGGGGCTGGATACTGTATAGTTTCATTTTTTGTTTGTTTGTTTTCAAGCATAATCAGTTGTTCATGCTTCCATTGGCATTAAAGTTATTAGTTGAAGAGTCATCCTCATATTTCTGCCTTTCTAGGGAAGCAGAATGTCTCACCTACTTCACTCCATGATAAATCCCATTGGGTCCATGACTACACTTAGTAGGGCAGAAAAGACTGGGTTGAGCACACAACCTTTGCCTGAGAGAAGTTTGATGTGGCTCACATGTGGTCTTCTTGACTTTTTTGACTTCTATGTCCGACTCCCCATCTTCTCTGACATTAAACTCTTTGGGCATTTCCAATTTCCTTTGAACGTTTTAGACCAACATTTCCCAATTTTACCTAAGCCTCATAATGGTAATGATGAAAATAAGTTCATGGAGAACAGAGACTTTCTCTTTTGTATCTGTAGTTCCAATACCTACCACTGTGTTGGACGCATTGTACTTGTAAATAAATGTTTGCTTGTTAAAATATGTGGATGTAATCCACAAACGCTGATCTGGAGAATAAAATCCCCCCTTAGATGAAAGAGATTGTGAAAAATCTTAGAGCAGAATGAAGGTAGTTAAACCTATTTTCATACTGAAAAATGAGACACATAATAAGTTTGTTGATGCATAAATTACTTCATATAGATCATTTTTTGTTAGTGACAGTATAGATCCACTATGGGTGATGAAGGCTTTAGACAAAGATGACTCCAAGATATGTTTGACAAATTATGTTGTTCTATGACAACTCTGAACATATAACTTTTTAGCTCTTTGACTTAAGCCTCACACAATTTTTAGTGTATCTAGTCTGCTCTTCTTGTCTTATCATACCCACATTCATCTTTCCCTGATATAAACACAAATTCAATGGCACTACTGGTATTATTCTCAAAAAAGATAGGAAGAAGCCCACTATGTGCTCATCTAATATGAAAAAGATACGGATGACAAAGATTAGATCCAATAGTGCAAAATGAAAACAAAAAAAAAGAAAAAACTAATACAAAAAAGGTTAAAAAAATCTACATAAAGTTATTTGTGAATCAACAAACTTATTATATGCTTATTTTTTTTCAGCATGACAATAGGTTTAATTACCTTTATTCTGCTCTAAGATTTTTCACAATCTCTTTCATCTAAGAACTATTTTATTCTCCAGATCAGTTTTTGTGGATTACGTCCACATATTTTAACAAACGTTTATTTATAAGTACAATGTGTCCGACACAGTGGTAGGTGTTGGGACTATAAATACAAAAGTGAAAGTCTCTTTGGTTGTGTTAAGAGAAATATAATGTACAAAAGAATAGATTATATAATAAAACTAATCTGCCTTGGTCAAACCACATCTGAAGTATTATGTTTAATTATGTATGCCATATTCTATTGAATACATTAATAATCTGTTATGACTCTTAAAAAGTGATGGAGATGAGGATCTTTGGAATCATGCTATATGAGCATTAATTAAAGGAGCCTATCAACATATATTTATTAAATACTGACTGTATGGGCAGGCAAGTATTTTGCTAGGCATTGGGAACTATTTTTTGTCCTTGATTTTGAAGAGGACCATTAACATCATAGGTGATGTTTTGACTGGCATGTGAATTGGATTTAAGTGAGGCATAGTTGCATAAAGCCTTTAGCCTCACTTTCTCTTCCTGAGTCACTGAAGTCAAGTGGCAGGACAAAAATCAAGACAACTGGCAATGGTCCAGGAAGCAGTGGATGACCTTGACATCTGACCAAGCTGCAAGCATTCCACAACACCTGTTTCAATAGCCTTCATGGTCATGGGAGAAAATTGTTCTCATTGGTCCATTTCACTGGGAGGAAGTTGTCATATGTTTGGGGTAGACATCCCCCTCACTCATCAATAGATTTGAGGACTGTTGGTTAGCCTCAATCTGGTTCAGCCTGTCTGCCAAGATGGTTTTACCTGGATATGGCAGCTGCACATGTCATAGCTTCTTGGAGCTATAGGTGAGAGTTGGGTGACTGGTTGGACACCAAAGGTGATGGGCAGCCCTGGAAAGGGCTCAGCAAGCCTCACTCCGGAGGTGCTAATCCTCCTGAACACCCCATACAATCCAAGCATTAGGGATACAAATGCAAAGAATGAAACAATCCCAACTTCAAGGATCTTACATTATTATAGAGACAACTAAAAGACTCAAACACATACATATACACATACACATGGTGAAACTGAATAAATACAAATATATACAAAACACTTCAGATGTTTATCTTGGAGAGGAAAAACCTTAAGGGGAAAAGTGAATATATCTGTCTTCAAGCATTTGAAAGACTGTCATGTGGAAAAGGGATTTGATTTCTTCTGCTTGGCCCCAGAAGATGGAACTAGCAACAACAGGTGAGAGTTGCAACGAGACATATTTTATCTCAAGGGAAGGAAAAAAAAACTTCCTAAAATTAGAGCTTTTAAAAAGTAAAATGGGTTGCCACTGGAGGAAGGGGCAACCCCTGAAACTGGTGCATTCAAACAGAGGGCAAGTGAACACTTCCCCAGGAAGTTGAAGAGGTTATTCCAGGTAAAGTACAGTTGGACTAGATGACATCTGAGATCTCTTTCAGCTTGTAGGTTCTCCAAATTTATGATTCTGTGAACTCTTAGAGCTCTCAATGTCTGTTCCATTGATTTAACAATTAGTCATGCATAACCTAGAGATATCTTCTTTTCTTCTTTTGAGCTATTTAAATTCATATTTAACTTCTGTCATGTTTGAATCTGATCTCCCTGACTAGACTGAACTCAATGAAAGCAAAGATAAAGTCTTATTCTCCCTTATTTTGCCTTAGGATGTACCCTTATACTCACGCATGCATGTACGTGCACAGAGAGACATCACACTGTATACACATATGTGTGCACACGTACATATGTACATATGTGTGCACATGCATGCATACATGTGTATATATGAATGGAAACTCTGTTATGAGAGAACATCTTCCTAATAATTAGAATTGCTTTAAAGTAAGGTAGATTACTTTTAAGAGCAGTGGGCCCTCTCTCCCCTCTGGGGGGGAGTGTGTCTTCAAATGAATTGTTAATGAGCTTGTGCCAGCTGTTTTTTTTTTTAGAAGTGATCCTTGGATATAGGTTCATCGGATCATTAATATAGAAGCCTTAGACTTCTATATGGAAGGAGCCCTAGACACCATCTAGTTCTCCAAACCCAATCTCTCTTTTATAGAGTAGTAAGCTGAAGGATAGAGAGGCCAATGTCACACAGAAAATAAGGAGCAAAGCAAGGACTTTGAGCCAAGTCTTCTAGCTTTGAAGCCAGCCTTGTTCCATACAGCTCACTTACTCCTTTGAGTTGGACTAGATAGCTTCTGAGATCCCCTCCAGCTCTTAAATTCTTTGACTTAATCCTCTCAAAGCCCATTGACTTGGGCTCAGTAATATCTAGTCCTGCTCCCCAACTCAGATAGTCAGTCTGGGACATAAGAACTTCAGAGTAAAAACTAGAAAAATTTCTCACAGAAATCCTGATCATATCACACAGAATACATGTGTTCTAGAAGATATAGTTTGGGGTGTAATGGGCTCGATACTTTATGTCTTTCTCCCTCCAGTCTTGGATGCCACCTGGAGCACCGTAACTTGCTCTTCCCTATAACTTTGTACTCATGTTCTTGAATAAGATGAGGTGATAGTCTCTCCAATCTAGGTATTTGTCACACTTCCAGCAAATTATAAGCTTCCGTAAGGTGAGGAGTGCATTTTATCTAAAATTTATATATCTACCTTTTACTATCACCTAACTCTTGGTTCTGTACATAGCAGTCAATTAATGCCTTCATGGTGTGATGAGTAAGTAAATGAATGAACGTCTATTTAAATTTCATTTACTCAGGTACAAAATCAAAATTGATTCCAGTTACCTACATGTTCTCTCCTAAATCAGATTTGCAGATATGGTGGCTGTAGCTCCATTTTAACTAAAAGAAAAAAAAATAAGATGGATATTGTTACAGCACATTGCTGAGTGTTGACATTGTACAAATGACTCTGAGGTCGTAATTTATGGTGCACTGGGCTCAATTTATTTTTAGGTGTCCAATGAAGCAAGGTGTCAACACTTTATCAATATCACACAAAAGGATATAGATCAAACTCCAGGAAAATGCAAGTCTGCATTCACACTCCAAATACTTTTTTTTTGTGAATAATTTGAGGGGCTATGATAGGCCACCTCCGTGTTATAATGGGAGAAGTCAAGTGAAGTTTTGTAAGTGAAGCCATAGTTATGTACTGAATTGAGTTCTCCTTGCCACAATTGCAGCAGCCAGTCATCAGGCCCAAACAGAAGTGATTTTCTTGAGAACTTTTATCTTTGGAACATGTATTCATTACCAGGCATTTGTTCACTCATTCATTCACCTACTCTGAGCAAAACACTTTGCTAGGTGCCATAGTAATTACACAATGTAGATCATAGTAGAGGCCTGTTTCTCATAAACCTTACAGCCAAATAGGGGTACACCTCACATGGAGATATAGTAAATGTAATGCAAAACAATTATAGTATAATGACTTCATCAGAGAGGTACATTAGTATTAAGTAAAGATAAAAAGTAAAGGAAAAAAAAACTAGTGTTAATTAGTAGAAAAGGGAAAAAAAATGGTCAATGTAAAAAGCTTTAGATTTACCAAGAGAAGGCCAAGATTTGGATTCTGACTCTACTAGTCACTGTGCATGAATCTGAGCAGGTCACTTATCTTCTCTATGCCTCAGTTTCCTCAAATGTAACAACAGGTGGTTAGACAAAATTAGAAGTTCTTAACTTGAGGCCTGTGAATCTTTTAAAATAATATATTGGTAACTTCATTCCGATATAACTGGATTTCTTTGTAATCCTATATATTGTATTTAATGCAGTTAAAAACTTTATATTGAGGATGTCATAGATTTCACTACTCTGCCAAAGGGGTTCATGGTGCAAAGAGGGTTAACTACTCCTAGACTAGACAATCCATAAGAGTCTCCATTTCTAAATCTTTACCCTATAAATTAGCATTTAAAAGATGGATAGAAATCTAAGAGATGAAGAAAGAGTAAGTGGATATTCTAAACACAGGGAGTTACATGAATAGAGATGGTGATATGGTAAAGATCTGGGGACTAGGGAGTAGCTGAGTTTGAGGGGAATATACAGTGTAGGAAGAGGAATGAAATGAGATGAGATTGGAAAGATAGGGTGCTGTCACATCACAGAAGGCTTTGCATTTGGGGCAAATGTCTGTGATATCAGGCAAAAGGGCTCTCCTTTAAGTTTGGGGCACAGGAGAGACATCAGGAGATCTATAAGTAAATTGCCCTGAGAGCACTTTGAAGGATGGTTTACAGGGAGATAATAATGTGGTTTGGAAGACCTGTTAGGAAGCTATTGAAATAGTACAGACTAATGAAAAAATGGTGATCTCTTCTAGGGTTGTAGCTGTGGGAATGTAGAAAAAGTGATGGATACAAAAGGGATAGAGGAAAAAATGAAGGATTGTTAACTGAAAAAAATTGAATTTAATAAATACACACATGTGTGCATGTATGTGTATGTGCATGTAAGTATGTATGCTATACTGTGAATTGATCCAACAATCTGGACAATGATTTGGAACTATGCCCAAAGGACCACCAAATTGTGCATATTCGTTGATCCAGCAATACCACTGCTAGGTCTGTATCCCAAAGAGAGCAAAGAAAAGGAAAAAGGACCTACATGCACAAAAATTTTTTATAGCAGCTCTTTTTGTGGTGGCAAAAATTGAAAATTGAGGGAGTGGCCATCAATTGGGGAATGGCTGAACAAGTTGTGGTATATGAATATAATGGAATGCTATTAGCACATAAGAAATGGTGAGCAAGCAGATTTCAGAAAATCCTGGAAAAACTTACATGAACTGATGTTGAGTGACGTGAGCAGAACCAGAAGAACCTTATACATAGTAACAGCAACATTGTGTGATAATCAACTATGACTGACTTCACTCTTTTCAGCCATACAATCACTCAAGAAAATTCCAAAGGACTCATGAGAGAAAATGCTATCCACGTCCAGAGTAAGAACTATGGAGTCTGAATGCAGGTCAAAGGATACCATTTTCAGTCTGTTTTTTGTTTGTTTGTTTGTTTGTTTTTGCTTTTTGAGACTTTTCCCTTTTGTTTAGTTTCTTCTTTCATAATATAACTAAAATGGAAATATGTTTATATGATTACACACGTATAAGCTATATCAGATTACTTGCCATCTTGGGGAGGGGAGATTGGAGGAAGGGAGAAAAAAAATTGGAACTCAAAATCTTATAAAAAATGAATGTTGGGGGCAGTTAGGTGGTATAGTGGATGGAGCACCAGCCCTGGAGTCAAGAGGACCCAAGTTCAAATCTGGCCTCAGACACTTGACACTTCCTAGCTGTGTGACCCTGGGTAAGTCACTTAACCCCATTGCCTAGCCAAAAAGCAAAAAAAAAAATGTTGTAAACTACCTCTACATGTAATTAGAAAAAATAAAATACTCTTTACCAAAAACATATGCTGTATATATACACACACATACGTGTGTGTGTGTTTGTATGTACATATTTATAATAGGAGAAAGAAAGGACAGAGCCAAAACTAAGAATTATTGTATCTGAGAAAACTAAGTCAGGGATATAGGGGTTGGGGGAAGGAGGGAGCTAGGGAAGTAGAAGACAATCTATTCCAGTTCAGTTATGCTTCGAGGAGGGAAAGCTCTAGATAGTTCAGGTTGTGTACAGACTTTTCCCAGGCAATGAACTCTCCCATTTTACTGAACCACCAACTCCCAGAAAGAGGTGTGGAAAAAACATCTGAGGTACTTTGTTAAGGGAGTTGGCCCCTAGGAGAGAGGTACTTCAGCAGCTGGCTCCTAGAATGGATGGTCAAGGGTCAGGAAAGGGAGAAAATCAGAGGAAGCAAATCCCCTTCCATATGTCAGTACCTTAGAGACAGTTTTTCGTTATTGAGTGCTAGTCGTGATTCTGGGGTAAAGTTAAAGGAGACATGGTAAACTTAATGGAAAAATCTAGTCAAGAGGTGGTATTGGTGTATGGGAAAATATAACAAGAACAATTAAGTTTAAAGTATGATGCGGACTGTTAATGATACAGCAGGTTAGTGAATGAAGAGATCAACGAAAACAGAAATTTCATGAGGAAACAAGGCTTGGGGAATGACTTAAAATAACAATGGAGGAAAGAGAATACTTCAGGTATGTGGCATGGAAATAGAAATAAGAAAGGTTTAGAGGAGAGCTGTTAATGATTACATTCATTTGCCTGAAGTGGAAGGCCAGTAAGTAGTTAGGCAATACACATTCATTAAGTACTTACTGTGTTCCAGGAATTGTGCTGAGCACTGAAGGGTGAGGGTAATATATGCCAGTAGAGGCTAATGAAAAAAGCATTTTGCCTGGCTATTTGCTCAATACGTAAACATGACAAGTTTCAGTACATACCATCAAGTTGCATCTAAAAACTCATGGTAGGGGCAACTAGATGGCACAGTGGATAGAGCCCTGGATTCAGGAGGGCCTAAGTTCAAATCTGGCCTCAGACACATAACACTTAGTAGCTGTGTGACCTTGGGCAAGTCACTTAACCCCATTGCCCAGCCAAAAAAATAAAAATAAAAAAGCGTGATAGATCTTTTAATCACTCTATCTCAAATATAGAGCTGAATGGAAACTTCTGGATAAATATGAGTTTCCTTATCTGTAAAATAAGGGATTTGGACTCACTGACCTCTTTGGTCCCTTGCAGAACTAGATCTGTGATCCTATGATACTGAAATTCCTAATTTCACAAGTAAAGAGTGGTCCAAAGGGGTAAAGAAGAATGAAGTAGGAATTTCACAACAAAGGTGGGATATTTGCCACTTGCAATCTGTGTCACCCTGGGCAATTCTGTTAACTTTTTTACTACTTGATTTCTTCATTTTTAGGAGACAGTTGGACTAGCTAGACAAATTGAAAAATCGCTTTCAGTTCTCTGCCTATGACCTCAAGTTAAATGACTTAACCCAGGCCTCATAGCTGATAAGTAGTAGAGCCAAGATTTGAACCCAGGTCCTCTGACCCTAAGCCTTCTGCATTTTTCACTTACCATACTATTTATCCAGCTATTCATAGCTCACTTCAATTTCTGCCTCATATCAAATGTGTCAAACTAGTTAAGCCCAGGAGCCCGTACTTAGTGTCATGACACTCAAATCAGATCATTTAAGCAAAGTATAGGCCACTCAGGTGGGAGAATTGGTAAGCCCGCTTTAATTAAAATGTCCATAATACACTCAACTGCTCACTTCGTTGAGATTTATTCAAAGAGATATTTGATGTTAATCAAATGTCAATTGATTCCCCCCCAAAAAAAAAACATTTGTTGAGACTTAACAGCTTGGTTATATGTGGCATACAGCTCTTAAGGTCTCAACAAATCTTTTTTTTTTCCAAATCAATGTAAATTTAATTAAAATGCAAAAAAACCCCAACTATCTGGCCCAGTTCAAATCCTTACTTTGTGCAATTAATGTGAGGCTATTAAGAGTCTGATTTAGTGACTATATGGAAGGGGGAGATTTAGTGTCCCTTAAACCAGGCAACCTTAGGCAGGTTACCGCTTTAATAAACAGAATGGCAGGGCAGACCTCCCAGGAACTTGGCAGGTGGAGGCATTGCAGCCACTTACCACTCAGGTCTCTGTTTCAAGGATTCAGAAAAGCAGCATTGTCCAATGGAAGTCCAGTGAGGCAAAAACAATGCTGGTCCCTGCTCTGTCATTAGTTCACTGCATGACCTCTTGAGGAAATCAGTGAACCTCATTTTCCTCATCTATAAAATACAAAGATGATTGGGTAATCTCTAAGGTACTTGTGGAAAGATAGAAGTTGGGAAGAGGGGCATAAGTAGAAGAAAGATCACTGCATCTGTAGACTGAAAATGGGAACATTGAATTCTGATACCTGCTACCTCAGGTAAGGGCTCAGATAAGGTTCACTAAAGTTTCTCTTTAGTGTTCTCACTTGGATAATGAGGGAATTCTGTGAGAAGCGATAAATATCTCTTCCAGTGCTAAATCTTACGAGTCTGTGACATTTAAGGTCCCTTTAAACTATAAAATCCTTACCCCGTCATCTAGTTGGGGATGGGACCTTAGAGATCATCACATCTGTGCATTCTTAAGTTGGGGTTTATATACCTTTGAGGGGTCTGAAAACAGTTTTAGCTTTCTGTAAACTTGAAAAAGAAAAAAAATACTTTTTTTTAGTTTTTCCTAACTTTTGATTTCCTTTATAATCTAATACATTTGCAAATATTATTCTGAGGATGGGTCCACAGGATTTACCAGACTGCGAAAGGGATGGGACAGAAAAGTGTTTAAGAACCCATGTTTTAGAATCTGGGAAATGGTTTAGGTAATATTATAAATGCATATGTGTATATGTATGTATATATATATTTGTATATGCATATATATATTTGCATATATATGTATATAATATTAAATTGAAGTCACTAATAGATTTTCTTACCTTTGTTCTTTGTACTTCCTTGTACTTTGTTCATCTTTCTTACCTTCGTCCTATGGCAGACAAAGATTCACATAAGCTCAGACTAAGCCATCAAAAGCAGGCTTCAATCCTGATGAAAATTGGCTTAAGTCAGTCATGGGGATGATTCAGACTTTCTCTTACCACTGTTTTCTCTTCCATTTGCACTGACAATAAACAATTGTAATATGCAAACCTCCGAAAGAATAGATTTGAAAACAGATAATGGATTTGATTTCCCAGAAAGCACTAACCTAGAACTCCTGCTGAAAAGTAACATTCCTAACCCATGTCAGAGACGGCCTCTCACTGTATAAAAGGACAATCCAGGAAGGCACGTCTGGAGTTACACCACCACTACCCAAGTCTAGAGGGAGACTTCCCTTCTGTCTCCAGCCAGCTATAAAGACTACTCTCCAAAAATTTCTGATCTAGACACATACATTATGTCCATTTTCCCCCACCTAGGTTTTACCCTAGAGTGTTATTTTCCCAAATAATCTAGCATTTGGAGAGACTTCCGCCACAAAATGTAGACAGTGATATCGGTAAGAGAAACTGATTAAATATCATTAAAAAAAAAAAACCTGGAACTCCAAAGAATAATTCTCATTCAGATTGTTTCAGTCAGTAGCTCTAGGGAAGGTGCTCCCCAGATGTTGGTATCCCAGAAAATTCCCAGGGTATCACAGCCTTTTTACAGCTCTGATATAATGATCTGTGGCTATTTAGGCAGTTCAGGAATGGGATCTGAGAGACACATCAAAATTAACTAAACAGCAGAGAGAGAGGGGAGAGCTATGGGAAAAGGAACAAAGTCCATGACTCTAAAAACTACTACAATATTCTTTGAACTACTACTACTACTACTACTATTACTATTACTATTACTACTATTAGTACTACTACTACTACTACTACTACTACTAGCACTACTAGTACTACTACTACTACTACTACTACTACTACTACTGCTACTACCACCATGAGATTTAGAGATGGGAGGGATTTGGGAATATTTGATTTCTATTTGGGAGGACCTTAGGAATAATTTAATTCAACTCCCTGTACTTTATGAAGACTAGCATCTGAGTGCAAAACAAGATCTGAATGCCTTGTATCTAACAAGTGTTCACTAAAGTTGCTCTGATAAAGAAGACTTGTTCATCCTTTTAATTCAGCGAAAATTAGATGTCTCTTTAGGATTTGAAGGGACGTTGACTTGGGGAGCCATGTCCTATCAGTCTGAGTACCTAGGGTGGGCACCTGAGGGTGAATAGGGAAACATCAGTATGAAGACTGGAACATCTCTTCCCCTACATCCTCTCATTTGAGGTCCGAACAGTCTTAAAAATAGTTTGAGGTATTTTGGTTAATCATGGACTTTCTATATAATGGGTGTTATTTGGGCAGAAGTAATTCTTTCTCCTATGATAAAACATATGTCACATTCCTATCACATCCACCCCATCTTGGATAAATATAGCGTCCTAAGGGGCATAAGTTGTTTCTTTTTCTTTTTCTTTTTTTTTTTTGGTATCCTTGGCACTTAGAACAATGCCTAGGTGCCTAGTATACTGTAAGTACTTAATGAAGGTTTTTTTTTAAAATTGATTGCCTAATTGATACTTTCCCTAGAAACAAGAGGCAGTTGCCTAAGCTTCTGAATCAAGAGTCACAAGATTAATGACATGCTTTAGGAATATCAAACTAGTAGCTATGAGGGGAATAAATAGGAGTGAGGAGGGACTGGAGGCAAGGGGACCGATTTAGAGTCTATTGTAATAGTCTGTGAGAGACAATGACAGCTTGAGCTGTAGTTGCTGCTGAGTCAGTTGGATACAAGAGGCCATATATACGACCTAGCATGGAGTTAGACTTAGCAGCTTATTGGATAAGAAAAGGACAGTTGAAGATGGATGAGTTTTCAAACCTGGATGATGGGAAGGATGGAGTGTCCTTGACAGAAACAAAGAAGTTAGTAGGAAGGACTATTGTTCAGGTAAACAATCCCATTTTGTTTAATTTATCCTTAAATAATATGATCTCAATGTCCTTTATTATTCTGGTTTCACTCTTCTGGACCCTCTCTAACTTATCAGCATTCATCTACAATGTGGTGCCCAGATATAGAACAGCAGAAAGAGCACTGAGTGAAGCTAGAAGATTTAGTTGAAATCCCACCTTTGGTGCTTACAACCTGTATGATCTTGATCTTGTAAGTCTAGTGGTCTAGTCATTTAAATAAGTGACTTATTTAATAGTAACTGCCTTATTTAGAGTTAAAAATAACTGCCTTGACTGAATTCCTAAAGCAACTTTATTGAATCTTCCATATGGTAATGTATTACATTGTTTTATAGTTTACTTGTAATCATGGCTTATCTTCCTCTTGAGGCTGTAGCTCCACCAGGGAGTAAAGCTTCCCTTTTGATTCACATCTCTTTAATCATCCAGTAAAGAGCCTCCTACATAGTAGGTGCTTAATAAATATTTTTGAATAAAGGTAGGCATGCATGCATGCATGAATGAACGAATGAGGAGTCTTTTAGCCTGTGGATTGTCTTGTGCTATTGGCTTGTTTGTTCTGCCTTCTAATGATGAAGCATTACAAACCTTTTCTATATCATTTCTTTATTTGCTGGTCAGAGGGTGGGGTGGGGAGACACATGATGTTAAAGATTCAATTTGACCTAATGCCGAAAGCAGAAATATTTTTGTAAGAAATCTTAAAAAAGAACCACTATTCAGCTTCTTCCTTTAAAAGAAATGTAATAAAATGAGGTTGAACAAAGCCAATTATTTTCAGTCATGGTAGCTAAAGTCATTAGACTGTGTTGCAAGAAGGTGTTTAACTTTCAGTTATTCTTAAATACATTGATTCCCTCAGCTCTGCCCTACTCCACTCTTGTTCCCTACTGTCACAGCTATCTGCCTGCCTCCAAGCCAAGCTAAATGAGAAACTAACTTTTGGTGACCTGTCATAGCAAGCTCCTCCCTGGCTTAATAATTGTCAATTTCTAGTAAACTGCTGGGTTAAATGATCTAGAGAAATATAAAGAAAGAACATTGAAAATCTCCTCCTATCCTTCAGTGATACATCTAGCAGCCACTTCCTGAGCTCCAGGTAATATTGTACAGGGATTGATGAAGAAGCTGAACATGAACTATCAATTGCTGTGAAGGTGGTAGAACACTCCATTACATTTCATAGGGGTTCCACAGAAGAAAATTACTTCCGTCACCCATATAACTTATAATATCAATATGCATAATGCTTTTTTCCCCCTTCCCTATGCAAGAAACCCTCTCTGTCTCTTAGATTTTTCCTCTATTATTTCTTCCTTTCTGGTGTCTGATCCAGCGCTAAACTATATCTCTCCTTCCTCATCACTCTTCCATGAGTTTTATTTCTCTTCCCTTTTTCATTGTCTCTTTTCTTAAGATGCCCACCCTTTCTCTTCTCAACCTGCTCCCTCCCCTCGCCCTCTGACTCCAGGCTCCCTTCTGCTCCTTTGAATATTCACCCCAGGCTTAGAAGAGGCATATGCTGAGCACAGCTGTGCACAATAGACTTACTGTATGGCAAAGAAACCCTCAGGAAAGAAAGACACTGGGGTAGCTGTTAACTCAGTTGATTTGTATCATAAGATTTGGAAACAGAAGGGAGTGTAAAAGGATTATCTAGTTCAAAGACTTTATTTTGCAGAAGAGGAAACTGAGACGTGAAGCTGTATTTTTTCCCAAGGTTAGTGTCAGAGGTAGTACCCAAACCAAGGTCTTCTGACTCTAAATCCTACCAATGTGGTCCTCTATGGGTTCACCCTTCTATTCCAGTTCAACTCACCAATTCAGTAAGAACTCATGTTTTTGTTTTTGTTTTCAATATGTTATGATTTTAAAAGTGTTTTCCTCATAGCAATACTAAGGCATATGGGCTTTAGTAGATTGCTAATTTGCAATAAATGAACACGATGATAAACAAGATATGTATATATACATATATATGTGTATATATGTATATGTATGTGTATTTATATATACATACACATGCACATATGTATGTATATATATACATATACATGTATATTGTATATATACATATACATATATATACATATATATATATACATACATATATATGTACATATATGAAGAGAGAGTGAAAGAGAGAGGGAGAGAGACAGAGAGAGACAGAGAGAGAGCATTGATATCGCACTTTAAGGTTTACAAAGTGTTTTCAAAATGTTCTCATTTGATTCTCACATTAGCCCTGTGGGGTAGATACAATTATGTTCTCCATGTTACAGTTGAAGAAACTGAGGCTGATGGTTGTTTTGAATTCCCCAGGGTCATATGGTTAGTAAACATCTGAGGCATAATTTGAACTCAGCAATTCCTGATTTCTAGTCTAGGACTCTATAAATGGCCAGACTTAGTTGTCTCAAAAAAAAAAGAAAGAAAGAAAAAAAGAAAAAAAAGGAAGGAAGGAAGGAGGGGAGAGAAAAAAAGATAGAAAGAAAGGAAAAAATAAAAAAAAACTAATCTGATTTTGGGCTACATCACTAGAGACCTAGTTTTCTGAAACAAGAAGGTGATAATCCTTCTATACTCTGTTATAAGATCATATCTGGAGTAACATGTTCATTCTAGGAAATACGTTTTAGAGAAGACAGTGATGTTCAGTTAATCAGTCAACAAATATTTATAAAGAATCTACTATGTGCTTAAGAAATAGGCACTCTACTAATTTCTGGGGATACAATTATGAGTTTAAAAAAAAGGCAGTTCCTGCTCTCAAGAAGCTTACAATCTAATGAAGAAAAACAGCACATAAAAAGGAAGCAGAGAATGGAGGAGGGGGAAGGAAACTAGTGGGAGAAATCCTAAAAAATGCAAGAGTAGTATAGCTTATGGGAAATAGAAAGAAGGCTGTGACAAGGACCTCTCTTAAATAGAAACCCTGGAGACCATTGTCCTGTGGTTAGTCAGAGGGTCTGAGTGTACTGATAAAATGTTATCAGACAGGATAATGAGATTTCCCAATGATGTTATTGTTGTGTTTGTCCTTCATTCTTGGAAGAAGACCATGACATCAGGGAGGTGATGACATGATCTGCAATTGACTTTGACTGGAGTGATGGAGGACTGTGCAAGGTTACCAGTCTCACTTTCTGCTCCAGAGCCATCTGGGTCCAGTGGCCAGATATTCATCAGGACGACTGGAGATGGCCCAGGATGCAATGGGAGACCCTGACCCTTTCAAGACATGGTCTTTTCAGGTTTTCATTTTGCATGAGGTAACACCTATTCAGTGAATGGGTCTCTTTGCAAGTCATGTCATCATCTCTATGGTCCTCTTTGAGAAAGAAAGACAAACACACAACTCAGGGTTTACTGTCTATATTTCTTTCTCAAAGGCAAAGCCTTAAACCCAGTTCACTCTGAAGCTCATAGACTGGACAACAATACATCCCTGCCCAAGTGTTATTTTTTGGGCCTTCCTGGCTCAGAGTCAATGTAAACAGTAACAGTTTCTCTTTTGGCCAACAATCCTGAGAGTCTTCCCCTCCCATTTTTATTTATTTTTTTAATTAAAGGGGCCATCCCTTGACTCCCCATGATGAGTATGTTGTGAAAGGAAGGCAAGTTGGAGAGGTCCAAAGACGTCCAACTGCTGAGTAGCTGTGGGGGTGGGGGAGAGGGATGAACAATGGCTGGAGGATTGGTGAAGGGCCTTGAGTCCATAGCTTTGGAGGATTCACTGAAGGAACTAGGGGAATTTAGTCTGGAGAAAAGATGATTCAGTGGGATTGTGATAGCTATTTGGCACCAGACCTAGGAGTCAGAATAATCTTCTCAATTTCCTAAATAATCTGCTAAATTTCCAGAGGCCTTGAATACTTGCAAAGGAAATTGGACATTAGGCCATAAGAGGACACTGAAAGGGTTTGCACAGGAGAGATATAGTATGAGAACTGTGGTTTCATAATGACCTTGTATAGAAAGTACTAGTGAGAAAGATTCGAGGCGGGTTTATTAGTTTGGAGATTACTGCAATAAACTTTGAGAAAAATAATGAGGGCTTACATTAGATTGATGACCATGAGCAAGGAAAAAGGAGGTGAGAAATACATGAGACAGCATTTGAATAAGTATATACCATCTGTTTCATTGAGAAATGCAGTAATATCTCACATAACTCCAATACTTCAGAAATAACATGTTCTCATTAATTTTCCTGGTTAATTCAGCATTAAATAGAAAGAGATTGTTGTTCCATCTTTTACTGGTAAACATGTTTCTAAATCTAGAGGAGTTACCTTTTTGTTAATGACTCAGAATTTTATAAGGCCACAAGGTATTATATTCTATTGTGATCAAAGAGAACCAAAAAGGATGCATTGGGCCACTCAAGGTGGTGTATGGAGATGCAAACCAGTTGGGAAGTCTGGGGATACTGAAGACCAGCCTAAATTTGAACAGAACACTCTCAGATATAGAAGTTGGAATGCCATCTAGTTTAGTCACCTTTCTAAAGCATTGTTTACATTATCCTTTTGCTTGAATAAATTTTACGACAGAGATTTCATTACCTCACAAGGTGCCATTATTCTGTTGCTGTAACTATCTAGGTATTAAGAAAGTTATTTTTCCCTTTAATGTATAGCTGAAATCTTCCTTGTTAAAACTTATACCCATTGGGCCACAAGGCATATTTTCCTCTTTTCAGCAGACACTCCTTCAAATACTCCAAGCCCTGAATCATGAAGGCTCTAAATTTTCTCTCCCACATAATAATTGGCTCTAGCTCCAACAATTAATCCTCCTGTAATGTGGTTTTCAGGCAATTTATTAAGTTGGTCATCATTCTCTAGACAACCTACAGATTATCATCCTATTGAGTGTGTTGGTGGTATGAGCCAGTAAGATTATGATCAGCCTTGAAGGCAAGCAGGACTGCATGGATATGTTCCAAAGCCAGTATCTAACAGTCTGGGTCCCTCTAAATCTGTTCTGTATCTAAATTTTGGAAAGGGGAGAAAGAGACTCTATTAATTTCTAGGTATTCTATTGATTCTCTAGAACTACAATTTAGGAAGAACATTGACAAAATGAAGAGTGTCAAGGGAATGATGACCAGACTAGTGAGGGACCTAGCTGCTGCTGTTGTTTACTTCATGACCCTGTTTGGAGTTTTCTTGGTAAGGACATTGGAATGGTTTGATATTTTCTTCTGCAGCTAAATTTACAGATAAGGAAACTGAGACAAACAGGGTGAAGTGATTTGCACAGGGTCACATGACTAGTAAGTGTCTGAGGTTCAGTTTGAACTCAGGTCTTCCTGACTCCAGGCTCATCACTTTTTCCACTGCTTTCCTCCTTCCACCTAGCTGCCCCAGTGGGATCTAGACACTATGCTATACAAGAATTGGTTCAAGGAAATGAGAAGGCTTGACCTGGAACCAAGAAGATTTGGCAGAGGAAAACATGATATCCACCTTCAAATACCTGAAGAGGCATTTGTTGCATGATAGAATACAAGTGAACTTGGGGTACAATGAATTGCTCCCATGGAGCTCCCCAAACCTTAGATTGTGCTATTATTATCAGAAAGGAAGCTAAAATGTAAAGATGGGCAATTTGTATTGACTTTGCCACTGGGTGGAATGAAATAAGGTCCAACTGTAGGACATTTGGGCAAGAAGAATATGGAGGCAGTTTTAGGAACTGTGGTGGAGAGAGAGTTCCTCAAATCTCAAGGAATCTACTTATTGATGGCTTTCTAACTCCTTGCCAGTGACTTTTATTTGCTGTTATCTTTCTGAATCACTTTAACTCCCTGGGAAAACACTACTACTTGATGATACACACACCCATAAACACATTATATATACATACACACACACACACACACACACACACACACACACACATATATATATATAGCACACATATATACCTATATGTATGGGTGTGTGTGTGTGTGTGTGTGTAAAACAGTTCATTTAAAATTGCTATCCACACAATATACACTTGTTCTGCATGTTCTTTGAGGGCAGAACACATACACTCACACACACACATGCATATACACACACACGTACACTATGTATATATATGTGTATATATATATACACTATATATATACACATATATAATGTGTATATATATACACTATATATATATATACACATATATAATGTGTGTGTGTATACACAGTGTTCATTTTTAAATAATTCTACTTTTGTGCTTTCTGTGCAAAGACTTCTGAGCAATAGAGATACAGGTATAGGAATAGACGATGTAGAGATGTATGTGTAAGTGTATATGTGTTTACATGCATATGTAGATAGTAGGTATATATTCACATCATAAAAGCAAAAAAGGAAATGGTAGAACTAAAATAACATTTTGATGCTCCCTCAAGGACTCTATGACACTCTCATAGAGTGGATGCAATCAGCATTGAGATATTTCACACGTTTAACCTTCAATTGTCACATTTTTTAGAATCCCTCATGGGGTGTTTCATGAACCTTCTTTATAGATGAGGTCTTTGCTTTTCTTTGTGTTTGCTTTATTCACAGACACACTGTAGCTCTCCACAAAGGATCCCATTTTACATGACCAGGTTGTGAAATAAAGAATCATTTTGATCATCTGTGCTAATCAAGGAGAGAGGCTCCATCCTGCACAAACACGAATTATGAAGGCTATGAAGAGAACTCAAAGACGACTCAAAAACAAATTAAAAATTAATGACAAGCAAAATGAAATTCCTTTTGTGGCCAATATTCTTCCACCTGCACATCGCTATAAAAGCCATCGCAGAGAAAAACACATTAGTTTCTAATTTAAAGTGACTTCCTCTAAGAAAATAATCGCTAAACCTCTAATGACATTTCTCTGACAACTTCCCAATCCTTATGAGTTGCTGTTAGGAGCTGTATCCAGCCAATTCCTTCTCTGTTCTATTTCTCACTAGAGTTTTTCAAGGAAACGTAAAAGCTATATTATGTGAGAAGAAATCTAAACTTTTAAAAGCACATCTAATGGTAAGATCTCACAGCACATAGTAATACAAATCACACCTGCTGGCATTACTTTTGTCATCTGCAACCGATGGTGTCAATTACTGAAAAGCAATAATAAAGAATAACAACCAGGCAAAATGGTTGTATAGACATTTTCCCTTAACATAATTCAACCTACTTCATAACAGAACACCTAGGCCTTGTTATTATGGTTTTTTCCTGCCACTTAACTATGCTATAATCAGTGTCATAATATGTCATGCAGAGCTAGTCATTTGTTTGTATTTTAAGTTTATTCAGGTATGTTTCTAAAAAAAAATTCAAAAGCAAACTGTTAATGGATATGTTTAAGTTCACTTGGTCCTTTTATGTAGTTCCTTTTTCAGAACCTTTCCTGTAGGACTCCCCTGACTCTCGATTTTTGATTTCTTGTTACAGTGGTACCTCTTAATCAGTCCACATTTTCCTCATGAACTGATCCTACCCAAGTGGCTTAGATTTGACAGATCTAGGAGACACAGTGAGCTAAGAATTAAATTAATCATTATCAATCAAGGTTCATTTGTGATTCTTAGAGGTATAAACCACTCTTCTCAAAAACACCTGATGAAATAGGTAATGTGGGCAATATTACCCCCAATTTTATAGATGAGGAAATTGAAACTGACATTACAGGTTCTTGCGCACAGTTACATACCTAGTAAAGGGCAGTTTTGACACTCCAGTCCAGCCTAATATTGCTGAGGGATGTATAGGGTGTTCAGGAAGGATTAGGACAGCCCTTTTCAGGGCTGCTCATTCACCTTTGGTGTCTAGCTGTCTCCCAACTCTCACCTGTGGCTCTAAGAAGCTGTAGCAGGTACAGTGGCTAAACTCCAGTAAAACTGTCTCAACAGACTGGCTAAACCAGGTTGAGGATAACTAACAGGCCTTCAATCTATTGGTGAGTTAGAAGGAAGTCTACCCCAAGCATGTGAAGATTTTCTCATGATGGAATGAATATATGAGAACAATCTGGCCCAATGGCCACAGAGGCAACTGAAGCAGGCACTGTAAACCTCTTAGAGCTTGGATTAAATATAGAAGCAGCCAGGGTTATCCACTGCCTCCTGGGCCATTGCCAGTCATCTTGAATTTTGCCCTGCCCTTGGACTTCAATGACTGGAAGAAAGAATGAGGCTGATGACTTTGGCAAACTTTGCCTCACTTACATCCAATTCACCCGGGAGTCAAGACATCACCTGTGATGCCATCGGTCCTCTGAAAATGAAGGCTGAACAACAATTATGAACAACAATGCTCACTTTACTTTATTTGCTGATTCATATACTATAAAAGTATATATTAACATTACATAGTAATTCACAAAATGTTAGAGCTAGAATTGACTTTAGAACATAGAATATGAAAACAGAAATGTCCTATTTCTTAGAATGTTTGGGATAGAAAGAGACTCAGTACTGAATTTGAGAACACAAAATGCCAGAGCCTAGAATATTAGTGTTTTAGAGACAATATGATATATTGTAAGTGCTAAGTGGAATCAAGAGGAAGCCAAATTTAAATCCAAGATCTGACACTTAATAGATGAGTTAATCTAGCAAAGACTTCCATTCTTTATAAGCTTCAGTTTCACCATCTGTAAAATGGGGAATGTGTTATTTCTATTACCTTTTTTTTCCCCAGGCTTGTTCTGAGAAATTAACTTTGCAAGTCTAATACAAATGTAAATTACTTTAGCAGTGGAAGAAACCTTAAAATATTGGAGAACAGCATGGTAGATCATTCAGATACCACATGACTCATATAGTAATACTTCTTTTCACAAATGGGGAATCTAAGAGCTACAAGGGGAAAATAATTTGCCCATGTTAATTCATGGGCAATTCATACCAGAGTTAAGGTTAAAACACTGGTTAGTACAAATGTAGTATGGAGTAGAAGAACACTGTGTTGAAAGACCTCTAAAGGCCCAATATACTATTCATTCTTTTTGTGACATTGGGCTAATCACAGAGCTCACGAAAGCTTGGAACTAGTCTTATGATTGTATTTAAGGCATCATTTATAGTATATCTTAGTACATTTATAGTATATCTTAGCCAAAAAGGGATCATGGATATCAGATAATCCCAACACTTGGCCTCATGTAAAGAGATGTTCAATGACTCATCCAGGGGTACACAGGTAAACCAAATCCATAATTTGACTTCCAAATTAAAATGCTACAGTTTCTATTGCACATTTACATTCAACCCACATTTATTGAGCATCTATTATACAACCATCACTGAGTTAGGTATTCTACACCAGTGTCATCAAATTCAAATAACATGGGCCACTAAGCCATTAGGATCCCTGAGTCATATATAGACTAAGAAAATTACACATTAATGTTATTTATGTTTTATTGTGTTTTGATTTATTTTGAGAGTGCTGCAGGCTGCATGTTTGATACTTCTGTTCTGGGTGACTGCAAAGAAATATAAAAATCATCCTCTATTTTATCAGTTTGTAATCTATTGTGAGGGAGAGGGAAAAAAGTAGTGTGAAAATTAAGATTATCATAATCCAACAACAATGTAAAACAATAAAACCAAAATTGTGTTTAGCCATTCTAGACCAAGTACAAAATATAGATGACAAGTGCTATTAGAATTTAGGAGAAGGGGAGAATATCGTAGGAGAAGATTCACAGGACAGCCTTCTTGGTGCGGGAAGGACTGAAACTGGACCTTGAAAGGTGAGTAGGAGTTAAATAATTAGAAAGGAGGAGGTGTGTATGTGTGTGTGTGTGTGTGTGTGTGTGTGTGTGTGTATGTGTGTGTGTGTGTATGTGTGTGTTTATACATGTACCTGTCTGTGATGGGAGAGGGTTGGAGAGGTTGGGGAGAGGGTTGGAGAGGTTAAGGAGAGGGGTGAAACATTTCACAGAAGTCTGTGGCGATCAGCTTAATATATTTAAGAGACAGTATATAGATTAATTTAGTTGTAGCTTCTATATAGAAAATTATATGGTAGAAGTCTCCAGACTCCAAACCTAATATTCTTTGAATACTTGCTTCCCTATTTACTAACCCTTGTGACTCTGGTCCTGTCACTTTACATCTATTTTATCATCTGTGAAAATGGGGATAATAATGTATAAACTCTGTAACTCAAATTATTGTGGTGAAATCATGCTGTTAACTTTAAATCACTACACAAATGTAGCAAACATTATGATGTTACATAATGATAATGAAATGTTACTGTATTATGGAAGAGTTTTCATTTGCAGAAATAGAGCAAGTAACCATGCTAATGTGATTTCTCATCCTCATCCTCATTGTCAGCAGCAGCAGCAGCAGCAACAGCAGTAAAGTAGTAGTGTTTAATTTGGTCTTTTCAAATTAAAGACCTTATTGCTGGAGATTATCTGATAACCTTCTCTAACCTGGGAATTAAGAAAAATAAATTTACAGGGCTTTAATTCCCTGTTTGTCAAGTCCCTCTGACCTCAGATACAAACATGCCGTAAGGAAGGGAAAGGAAAAATTTCTGTAGCTCTTGTCAAGGATTTAAAATTCCATGATCACAGATTCTCCACTCTTTATAGGACCCAAACCTTATCAAGCTTTACAATGTGGACTGGTAATCAAGATCTTCCTGGAGAACATTCATAGACTAAAGAAAAGGAAAGACTCTTAGGCAAACATGACCCCAGCAGAATTACTTGCTCCATTGCCTTACTGGAACAAGAGCCCTTCACTTTCTCTCTTGGAGCCACTAGAAGAAGATTTTCTAACAATGTGATGATGGATACTTTCCAAATACCAGTAAGAGAAGTCCCTTTTCTTTCTCCTTATTTCTGCTTTCTACACGCAGCTTTAGGATAAGAGAAAGGCACATTTCTTAATTGAGACAGTTGCTGACTTCTGCTTTCCCTCTGTCCCCATAGTTAAATCACATTGGTTTCCTTTCGCTGATAGTATGCTTTTCATGACCATGCAGCTGATCTAAGAGACAGAGGATGGGTTTTTAAAAATAATTTCCATCACTGCCTTTTAAGTTGATGTAGCTACATGGAAATCAGCATCAAAAACTGGTAAGTGAAAGCAGGGGATGAATCCAAAGATATATTATATAAGACAACCTCATAATTTTTTCCATTATTAACGTTAGTTTGTCCATCTTCAGCTATAGGCTTAGTACATCTCAGCTGGTAGGTTTTCTTTAAACATTTATATATTTAAAATTTTTATTGATATTGGGTGGGGGGGAGAGATTACATCACCTTTATTTCTAAATATGTGTCTTTCCTGATCTCCATCTAGAGATTCATTGCTTATAACAAAGAAAAAAATGAAGATGAAAAAAAGTTTAAGAAAAAAAACTAACCAATGAATCAATAGTATTACAATATATTTGATGTTGCATACCCATTGAAGACCACTTCTTCCAAAAAAAAAAAAAAGGAAACATGTTTTCATCTTTTCTCTAGGTACATGTTTGGACATTTTAATTTCACAGATTTCTATTTATTTCTTATTTCTTTCTTCTATTCCTCCTCCTTCCCTTCCTCCCTCCCTCCCTTCCTTCCTTCCTTCCTTCCTTCCTTCCTTCCTTCCTTCCTTCCTTCCTTCCTTATTACAATATTGTAATGTTTACATATGGTTTCTTTAGTTGGTCTTACTTCACTGTGCATCAGTTCATATTTCTTCCTATGCTTTTATGCAATTTTTTGTATTCATTTCTTATGGCATTTTATTATATTGATACCCCACAATTTGTTCAGTCATTCTAGAATCAATGGGTGATTATTGTTTTTCCCCTCAATTCTTTGCTATTTATAAAGTATAGCTGATTGATTTTGAGGGCAATTCTTTTTTTTTCTAGGTAATTGGGGTTAAGTGACTTGCCCAGGGTCACACACCTAGTGAGTGTCAAGTGTTTGGTCTGAGGCTGGATTTGAACTCAGGTCCTCCTGACTTCAAGGCCATTGCTGTATCCACTGTACCACCTAGCTGCCCCAAGGGCAATTCTTTAGGTCAAAACTGTGATGGGTACATGATTTTATTTCTGTAGAAGTTCCCTTCTAGTGAATATTGCTATTGCCAAGAAAACTCTCTAAATGAAGTCACAAAAAGTCAGACACGATTGAAAAGCAACTAAAAAACAATAAAGCATCTACTCTGTGTCAGGCACTGTGCTAAGCTTTGGAGATATCAAGACAAAAACAATTTAGCTCTAACTAATCTTACATGTCATAAGGTAAAAGAACACATACATATGTATTATACACACATAATTTAAATATATGTGCATAGGTATGTTGTTCTTTTTCAGTCATATCTAACCCTTCATGACGACATTTGGGTTTTCTTTGCAAAGATACTGAAGTGGTTTACCATTTCCTTCTCCAGCTCATTTTATAGATGAGGAAACTGAGTCAAACAGGGTTAAGTAACTTGCCCAGAGTCATACAGCTAGTAAGTGGCTGAAGTTAGATTTTAACTCAGAAGATGAATCTTCCTGACTCAAGGCCTGGCACGCTATGCACTGCACCACCTAGCTGCCCATGTAAGTACACATTATATATGTATAAATATATGTTTACATATGTATATGTACATATATATAAATACATATATGTACATATGTATGTACATGTACATACATATATACATATGTACATATATAAATACATATATGTACATATGTATGTACATGTACATACATATATACATATACATATATACACACACACACATACATGCATGCATATATATACATATCTATCTCACTAGTACCTAAGGGAGGCAACAAGGAAGGGTCTCAAATAAAAACTGATGGCTGAATAAAGTTTTGCAGAAAACTATGGATTCCAGGAGGAAGACATGATGAGACAGTGAATTTCAGACATAATGACCAGACTGTGCAACATTACAGAGCTGAGAGAGATGGGATATTATTTATGAGGAACAGTAAGTACGCTAATTTATCTGGACCATCAATAAGTAGAAAGGAGTAATGTGGAATAAGTCTGGAACTAGCTTGTGAAAGATATTATATGTGAAATAGAGGTATTTTATGTTTTCATAACAGCAATAAGGCACTATTGGAGCTTTCTAATCACAGAAATTGTATGGTCAGAACTATGATTTAAGAATATAACTTTGGGTTCTGGGAGCCAAGATGGTGGAGTAAGCAGTAAGTTACTCTCACCCGCCCTTATTGACCTCGAAAAACCCAGAGAATATTGCCCCAGGAAAAATCCTGAAATAGTAGAGTCAGCAGAATTACTAGATACAGCAATCTTTTAGCTTGTGAGGCTAGGGAGATTAACAGGAAAGATCCCTCTTGCTGTGGTTGAAGGGGACCAGTACAGGAATGGAGGTGTCCCAGAAAGACAGTGGCAAGTCCCACCTCAGCAAACCAGTAACTAGTCCCTAACCCCCAGCACAAGAAGCCTGGGACGGTCCCCCCCCTGCACCCCAGAGGCAGAGAATTATAAAAGCTAGACAAATACGCAAACAACATGAGCAAAAATCAATGTAGAAAAATAATGACCATTAAAAAATATTTTGGTGACAGGGAAGATTGAAACACAAACTCAGGGGAGGATAACATTGTTAATGTATCCGTATCTGAAACCTCAGAGGGGAATATGAACTGGTTTCAAGGCCAAAAAGCCTTCTTGGAAGAGCTCAAGAAGGATTTTAAAAGTAAAATGTGGGAAGTAGAAGAAAAATGGAACAATTCATTTTTTAAAAAAAATAGGAAAAAAAGTACACTGAAGAAAACAACTTCCTAAAAAGTAAAATGCTTCAAATGGAAAAGAAGGTACAAAAGCTAATTAAAGAAAACAATTCATTAAAAAATAGAATTGGGCAATTGGAAGCTAATGACTCTATGAGACATCAAGAATCAGTAAAACAAAATCAAAAGAATGAAAAAAATAGAAAAAAACTGTAAAATTCCTCATTGGAAAAAACAACTGACCTGGAAAATAGATCCAGGAGAGATAACTTAAGAACTATTCTTCTACCTGAAAGCCATGATGAAAAAAAGAGCCTGGACAGAATCTTTCAGGATATCATCAAGGAAAACTGCCCTGAGACATTAGAACCAGAGGGTAAAATAGTCATCAAAAGAATTCACCAATCACCACCTCAAAGAGATCCCAAATTGTAAAGGCCAAGGAATATTGTAGCCAAATTCAAGAATTATCAGGTCAAGGAGAAAATCCTGCAAGCAGCCAAAAAGAAACAATTCAAACATCGTGGAACCACAGAGGATTATGCAGGACCTTGAAGCTTCTATATTAAAAGATTGGAGGGCTTAGAGTATGACATTCTGTAAGGCAAAGGGGCTTGGATTACAACCAAGGAAAAACTACTCAGCAAAACTGAGCATAATCTTTTAGGGTAAGAGATGGACATTCTATGAAATAGCAGACTTCCAGACTTTCCTCATGAAAAACCAAGAGCTCTATGGGAAATTTGATCTTCAAATAAAAGAGAAGCATAAAAAGGTAAACAGGAAAGGGGAAAAAACATGTTATTCAAAAAGGAAGAAAACAGTTTACATCCCTACCTGGGAAGATGATATTAAAACTTGAGAACTATATCTTTATTATGACATTTAGAAAGGATATACATAGACAGAGGGGGTGGGTTTAAGTTGACTTTAATGTGATGATTAAAAAAACTTAATGAAATGGTGAAAAGGAATTGTAATGGGAGAAGAGGAAAGGAGGAAGCAGGAAAAGGTAAATTACATCACATGAGGAGACAAAAAGACATATTACAGCAGAAGGAAAGAAGGGAGGGAGATGAGAATTGTTTGTACTTTACACTCATTGGATTTGGCTCAAGGAGGATATAACATATTCAGTTAGGTATAGAAATTTAACTTGCCATATAGGCAGTAGGACAGGAAAGGGGAAAGAAAAGGGAAGGGGGAGAGAAAAGAGGGAAGAAGTAGTAAGGGAAAAGGGAAAGAAAAGAGAAGGGACTGATAGAAGGGTGGGCAGATTGAGGGAGGTGGTGGTCAAAAGCAAAACTCTAGTGAGGAGGGAAAGGAAGAAAAGGAGAAAGAAAAGCATGAATGGGGGAGGGAGGAATAGGGTGGAAAGAAAGACACAGATAGTAATCATATCTATGAATGTGAAAGGAAATGGATAGCAGAATGGATGAAAAACTATAATCCTAAAATATGTTATTTACAAGAAATACATTTGAAACAGAGGGATATACACACAGGGAAAAGGTAAAAGGCTGGCATAGAATATTTTATGCTTCAGCTGAAGTAAAAAAAAAAAAGCAGGGGTAGCAATTCTGATTTCAGACAAAATAAAAGCAAAAATAGATGATATTAAAAGAGATAAGGAAAGAAATTACATCTCGTTAAAAAGCATCAAAGACAATGAAGCAATATCATTGCTAAACATATATGCACCAAGTAGCATGGCATCTAAATTCTTAGATGCAAAGTTCAGGGAGTTACAGGAAGAAATAGACAGAAAACTATACTACTAGTGGACCTCAACCTCCCCCTTTCTGCACTAGATAAATCTAACTAGAAAATAAACAAGTAAGAAGTTAAGGAAGAATTTTAGAAAAGTTAGATATGGTAGACTTTTGGAGAAAATTGAATGGGTATAGAAAGGAATATGCCTTTTTCTCAGTGGTTCATGGCAGATACACAAAAATTGATCATGAACTAGGGCATAAAAATCTCACAATCCAATATAAAAAGGCAGAAATATTAAATTTATTCTTTTTAGATCATGATGCAATAAAAATTACACGTAATAAGGGGCCCTGGAAAGATAGCCTAAAATTTAATTGGAAACTAATTTATCTAATCCTAATGAATGAGTGGGTCAAACAATAAATAATAGAAACAATCAAAACCTTCATCCAAGAGAATAATAGTAATGAGACAACATACCAAAACTTATGGGATGCAGCAAAAGCAGTTCTTAAGGGAAGTTTTATATCTCTAAATGATTACATGAATAAAATAGAGAAAGAGATCAATGAATTGGGCATGCAACTAAAAAAAAAAACTAGAAAAAGAACAAATTTAAAATACTGAAAACCAAAGGAGAGATTAATAAAATTGAAATTAAGAAAACTACTAAACTAATAAATAAAACTAAGGGCTGGTTTTATGAAAAAAAATAAAATAGAGAAACCTTTGGCTAATTTTATTAAGAAAAAAGAAAGAAGGAAATCAAATTACCAGTACCAAAAATGAAAAGGGTGAATTCACAACCAATGAAGAGGAAATTAAAACAATAATTAGGAGCTATTTTGCCCAACTGTATGCCAATATATTTAACAATCTTAGTGAAATGGATGAATATTTATAAAAACATAAATTTCCCAGATTAATGGAAGAGGAAGTAAAATACTTACATAACCCCATTTCAGGAAAAAGAAATTCAACAATCCACCAATGAATTTCCTTGGAAAACATCTCCAGTGCTGGACCATTTTACAAGTGAATTCTATCAAACATTTAAAGAGCAAGTAATTTTAATACTGTATAGACTATTTGGGAAAATAGGTGAAGAAGGAGTCTTACCAAATTCTTTTTAATGATACAAATATGGTATTGTTACCTAAGCCAGAAGAGTGAAAACAGAAAAAGAAAATAATAGACCAATTTCCCTAGGGAATATAGAGGCAAAAATTTTAAATAAAATATTAGCAAAAATATCACAGCAACTTATCATAAGAATAATACACTGTGACGAGGTAGGATTTATACCAGGAATGCAGGGCTGGTTCAATATTAGGAAAACTATCAGCATTAATCACATCAACAATAAAAGTAGCAGATTATATGATGACATACTTACAGAATCCTAGAGAATCAAGTAAAAACCACTTGAAATAATGAACAACTATAGCAAAGTTGCAGGCTATAAAATAAACCCACATAAATTATCAGCATTTCTATATATTGGCAACAAAGCCCAACAGCAAGAGATAGAAAGAGAAATCCCATTTAAAGTTACTGTAGACATTTAGAAAATATTTAGGAGTCTACCTCCCAAAGCCAACTCAGGAATTACAAGAACACACTTACAAAACACTTTTCACAAAAATAATGTCAGATCTAAATAATTGGAAAAAAAATATCAGTTGCTCATGGTTAGGCCAAGCTTAATATAATAAAAAATGACAATTGTACCTAAATTAATTTATTTATTCAGTGCCATACCAATCAAACTACCAAAACATTTATTTTCTAGAGCTAGAAAAAATAATAACAAGATTCATCTGATAAAAAAAATGGTTCAAAATATCAAGGGAACTAATGAAAAGAAATGCTAGGGAAGGTGGCCTAGCCATACCAGATCTTAAATTGTATTATAAGGTAGCAATCATTAAAATTACTTGGTACTGGCTAAGAAATAGAGTGGTGGATCAGTGGAATAGGTTAGGTACACAAGACACAGTAGTCAATGACTATAGTAATCTACTGTTTGATAAGCCCTAAGACCCCAGCTTCTGGGATAAGAACTTACTATTTGACAAAAACTGCTGGGAAAACTAGAAAAGAGTATAGCAGAAACTAGGCATAGACCAAAATCTTACATCACATACCAAAATAAAGTCAAAATGGGTTCATGATTTAGATATAAAGGGTGATACTGTAAGTAAATTGGAAGAGCAAGAAATAGTTTACCTGTCAGATTCATGGAGAATAGAAGAATTGATGACCAAACAAGAGACAGAGGACATTATGATATGCAAAATAGATAATTTTGATTACATTAAATTAAAAAGTTGTTGCACAAACATAGCCAATGCAACCAAGATTAGGAGGGAAGCAGAAAACTGGAAAATAATTTTACAACTAGTATCTCTGATAAGGGCCTCAATTCTAAAATATGTAGAGAATTAGGTCAAATTTATAAAAGAATACAATTCATTCCCCAATTGAAAAATGTTCAAAGATATGTAACAGGCAGTTTTCAGATGAAGAAATTAAATCTGTCTATAGTCATATGAATAAAAAAATGCTCTAAGTCACTATAGGTTAGAGAAATGCAAATCAAAAAGACTCTGATGTACCATATCACACCTATCAGATTAGCTAGATGTGACAAAACAGGAAAAAGATAAATGTTGGAGAAGACATGGGAAAATTAAAACACTAATGCTTTGGTGGAGTTGTGAATTGAACCCACCATTTTGGAGAGTAATTTGGAACTATGCCCAAAGGGCTATAAAAATGTACATACCCTTTGATCCAGCAATAGCACTCCTAGGGTTGTATCCCAAAGAGATTATAAAAATTGGACCCACATGTACAAAAATATTTATAGCAACTCTATATATGGTGGCAGAGAATTGGAAACTGAGAGGATGCCTATCAATTGGCAAATGGCTGAATGAATGTAACGGATTACTATTGTGCTGTAAGAAATGATGAGCAAGTGGACTTCAGAAAAACCTGGAAAGACTTGTATGAACTGATGCTGAGTGAAGTGAGCAGAACCAGATAAATGTTGTACATAGTAACAGACACATTATGCGATGACTAACTTTGATAGACTTAGCTCTTCTCAGCAATGCAAGGATCTAAGATATCTCCAAAAGTCTTGTAATGGAAAATATTACCGATATCCAGAGAAAGAAGTACAGAATTTGAATGCAGATCAAAGCATAATGTTTGCTCTTTTTTCCCCCTATGTTTTGTTTTGTTTCTTCTTTCTTGTGGTTCCTCTTATTGGTTCTAATTCTTCTTCACGACCTGACTAATGTGAAAATATGTTTAATAGAAATTTACATGTAGAGCCTATATCAGATTGCATGCCATCCTGGAGAGGTAGGTAGGAAGGGAGGGGGAGAAAATTTAAAACTCAAAAGCTTATGAGAGTGAATGATGAAAACTAAAAATAAATTAATAAAAAAAAAGAATATCACTTTGGCAGCTGTGTGAAGGATAGATTGAATAGGTAGGTGATTTGAGACCAATGAAGAGGCTATTGTAATTATTTTTTTTACGAGGAGTGCTGTGGTCTATGTAACCAGTGAGAAGAGACAGTAGTAGGAAATTAGATATAGGTAGACTTCACAAGAATTAGCAACTGATCAGATGGAGAATGAGAAGTCAAGGATGACTCACAGGTTGCAAGCTGCTTTGCCTGCAGGAATAGTGGTTCTCCTGATATAAATTACAAAACATACTACAGGGGTTCTTATTCTGTGTGTTTGGGGGCAGGGCGATACTGAGTTTTATTTTAGGCATAGGTTTGAGATAGCTATGAGACAGCTAGTTAAAAATGTCCAGGAGGCATTTGGTGGCATGGAACTAGAGATTAAAAGAGAAACTCCACCTACGTAAAAGTAAATACAAATGATAATTGACCCCATAGGAGTTGATGAGGTCACTGAATAAGAGTATAGAAAGAAGGAGAGCACAGGGCTGAGACTGTAGTAATCCTTTCCACATTGAAGGATTTAGGGGAGGGTGCCACACCCAATCTGGAAAAACAAATTTGATCCTCTTCTTGTACCAGAGAAGAGGTCTGAATTTTTTCTTTTATGGAGTGTTTATAGCACCTAATTGTAAAATTTGGGTTAAATATTTGATTATAAACTAAGAGACACAAGATACAAGAAACTCGAGATGCAAAGATCACTGGGAGATCATTGCAAGTATGTTTGGTATCTCCAAACTCAGGTCTTTTACTACAATTATAATTTTAAGAAAAAAAAATTGTAAAAAAAAAAAGAAAAAAGAAAAAAATTGTGTAGCTATTCATTAATGTTATTAAACAATAAAATACGTAATCTACAGGAAATATACATAACAGTACATACATTTTATGCATTCATGAGTTACTAAACTTTTTAAAGCTATCTCTACATTTCTAGCTTTATGTGTCATCCTCTGGCTTTCACATTCTTTTTGTAAACTTTAACTTTTTACTTATTTTAACTTTAAAAATGAAATTGTGTACATTTATGGTATTAAAAGATAAAATGTTGGCATACAATACTATACATATAATGTATGCATTTCTGAGTTGCTAAACTCTTTCTGTGTCATCTGCTGGCCTTTACATGTCATCCACAGCTTTGGCAAAACCCCCAAAGAATTCCTGTTTAACCTCTTATGCCAACTCCTGATATATTGAAACTACAATGGGGAAAATCACAACGTGGAAGGGATAACTGTATACACACTGTTAAGTGAAGGGGTATATGATACTCAGCAGACTGATAAGGGTTGTCCAAAGGAAGGAGCCAAACCATTTGATTGTTGTACCATTAAACAAAAATCAGAGAGGAGTGAGCATCCAGTAAGAAAAGGTGATGCACTGTGTCAAATACTGCAGAGAATTTGAGAGGTTATAACCTAAAGCGGGGCTTGTGTTTTGTCTGTCCTTCAATTTTCTAATAACTTACATTTTACCATTGGGCTCTCCTCTCTATTATGCTCATCTTCTTTTCTTTTAATTCATGGGCTCAAAGATGTGCTTCATGACACTTTCCAGTCCTAACCAACACTGTACGTCCGTGTGCCAATAGAGTGTTGAGTGAGCCAGCAGCCCCTATTGCGACTTCTTATTTTTTCAAGGGGAAAGGGACAGGGGAAGAGAAGGTTAATCATAAAATGCACTGGATGTGGAAACAAGCATATTCCTGCAAGTTATTCTTGTTAGAGTGCTGAAGACTTCTTACCATTGCTTTTATCTCTACATTACCCTTTGGGTCACTTATAATTTCTGTTCTTTTGATGAAATTCAGAGACGTAACCAATGTTTCCTTCTCCCATTTTTTTTCTTATGACAATAGTTATTTCAAAGCCTAGAGAAAAATCCATCATCAGACAAAAAAAGAATGATTGATTAACAAGGATATAATCAAATAAGTTATTTGGAGAATAGGAAGATGATGTCAGATGCAATAAAACTGAGCAAAGCCATGAGGAAAAGGAAGCAGCAATATATCCCAGTGTAATAGCATAAGGATTTATTGGAGATAAATATTTGTAATGTAATTATAGGTCTGTCATCCACACCACTATAATTTAGTGTCAATCACCACTCAAATGATAAGGTCTTATTTTCAGAGGTTTATAACTCTCATACATTACAATTATCTCCCTGATGAATCTCTACAGACATGGATGCCCAATCACACACACACACACATATATATGTATATGTACATATATATGTATATGTACATATATATGTACACACATACATATATGTATACAAAGTGAATCAACAGTGGCTTATTTGTTTGATTCAATGGTAGCTATAGAGACTACATTCTGTAGTGCAAAGAAAATGGGCATTTAAGTTAGGAGTCAAAAGTTCAAGTCTAGATTTTCCCATTTCCTAGTGGTGAGAAGCTAGAGAAGTCCTTCCACCTCTATGATCTTCAATTTCCTCGTTCATAAAATGTGAGTAAACACAATAGTACTACTAATCTTACAAGGTTGTAAAAACAACACTTTGGAAATGTCAAATTTCCACGGAAGCCTGAGCTATTCATTACAGGATCAGGGGTGGGTTCGGAACCTCTGTCCTGGAGGCCGTATGTGACCTCAAGGCTGCAGGTGCCCCACCCCTGTCTAGGTTGTAAGCTTTCTGAAGAAAGTAGGAAATTTGGAGCAACCTTCATTATTGAGTATAAAGGATGATATCAGAATGCTTGAGTGTGAAGCACAGTGATTTTATGTGTGTGTGTGTGTGTGTGTGTGTGTGTGTGTGAAGAAGATACTTTGCTTGTATACAAATTCAGAAGTCAGGATGATGATAATAAAAGAAATATGAGAGAGACTTGAACAAGTGTATCTTGTACTTTAAAGACAATACAATATTGAGTGAAGGTGATAGAATGATAGTGTGGAAATGGTACTAGAAAGCAATATTCTTAACCTTGCACAACCAGCCATGGTTTGCAGGAGATGAGGTGGCCTATATCTCAGTGAGTCTGACCTGTAACTGTGAGAGTATAGAAGGAAGAGGGGAAACAAGGTGTGAGAATACAGACCTCAGAAGAGAACTGATGTGGTTAGAGGACTCTAGTTCAAGGTAAGACAGTAGTGTGGTGAGGACAGGGTGATATTTGGCATGCATTAACATTACTAAGAAAACCGTGAGAAGGACATGTTCCCCAAGAATTTTTGTACTGTGGGCCAATATGCAAACTACTTACTCTACCCTATTTGCCACTCTGCATTGAAAGATTGAGAAGGTGAAGGGCTTATTTGGTTAGGAATGAGAGGAAGGGAGTGGGGCTCATCATATGATAGGATCAGAAAACTTAACAACCTGGAAGGCAACATCTGGCTGGACTTCGGCTGGGCTATGGGGGTAGGGGAGGAAGGGAGGGCATTTTCAGGCCATGCTTCTGCCCGGCCCTTTCCGCTGGATGAAGAGCCAGTAGCGTAGGTCTGCCTTACAGGGATATAAACCAGCGCTACCGGATCTCCTGGAGAGGGTGGCCACCTCCTTCTGTTTAAGGCCATATGCCGAGCCAGTCTGTGTCTTGTGCTGAGCAGCGGGAGGAGGCTTCTGATTTGATTCGTGAGACTCTGAATTCTCTACCCGCAGTAGGAAGAAAAAAAGCATCAGTGAGTGGGCTCCTACTTGTCGCTAACCTGAGGGTCCCTAGCCCCTGCCCCTGCTCACCAGTCTCTGTCACCAGAACACTGACCTACCTGCCTGCCCATCTCGCGAAGCTGTTGTGAAAATCAAATGAGGGAACTTGCAAAGCACTTCACAAAGCACATTTTAAAGAGCTATAGAAATGCTCGCTCTTAATAATAGTAGAAGTATGATGTTAAACATTCCATTTGAGGATGAGTAAGCAGGCTGTCCTGCCTCCCTATTCTCACATAATTAAAAAAAAAACCTTTTTTTAACTCTAAACATTTCACAGAACAAGACTTCAAATGAGAAAGATCCATATGAAAAGTATAAGTCACTAATAAAATATATTAGTATTGAAAAATCAAACCAAATTTGCACTTTCACAACAGGCCCATCATGTGAACAAGGATGATAAGGACTGGATCTATGATTTAACTGCTATAGAGAACTTGGAAGAGAAATCTGAGAAGACTTGTATCAATTGATGCAGAATGAAGTGAGCAGAACCAGGAGAATATTTAATGCAATAACAACTGCATAAAGTTAAACAACTTTGAAAGACTAAAGAACTCTTATTGATGCATTGATCAGTCATCATTCCAGGATACCAGTGATAAACCATGCTACCCACCCGATGAAAGAGAAGCATTAGATTCAAAATTCCCATTCTGGTCATTAACGTCATTCTGTGTTGTCTTGCTTGATCATACAAATTTGTTATAGGAATCCTGTTTTTCTTTTTCAATGTGAGGCAGGGAAAAAAAATTTGTTAATTGAAAAAAAATACAAAGCAAAACAGTATGGGCTGTCCAATGGTTATCCTTCACTCTGTACATGTGACCAGCTTATGGTCTTTTTTTTTTATCATACGTTTCTTTGATTTGACATTCTATTTGGCCCTCATAATTCTGAGTTAAGTATGTGTTGCAGTTTATTTACTACTATCGCTTTTTTTTTAATTCTTAATTTCATTTATTTGGGAACCATAGTGTTCAATGACTTGACTACTAAACTCGCAGAAGAATAAGGATATTAAAAAAATGATTTTCTTTCAGGGAGGAGTTATCAGTCATTACAGAAACTTTGCGATTTCCAAAATGCAATTCAGACTGTTCTCCTATTCTTATTCCCTTTCCAGTAGATGATTTTATATGTATAAATGTGCATATCTACATACAATCAGATACTGAACATCAGATATATAATAATCAGGTACACACACATACATACATATATTATATATATGCATTATATGGTATATGCACGACATTATTGTTCCTGACCTCATTTGAGATTTTCTTGGCAAAGATACTGGAGTGATTGTCATTTCCTTCTCCAGCTGATTTACAGATGAGGAGCTGAGGCAAAGTTAAGTGACTTAGCAAGGGTAATGCAGCTAGTAAGTGTCTGTGTCCAGATTTGAACCCAGGTCCTCCTGACTCCAGGGTCAGTGCTCTATCTACTGTGCCACCTAGCTGCTCATATATAATACACACACACACACACACACACACACACACACACACACACACACACACACACACTTGAGTCTGTCTGTGTGAGGAGAATAAGAGGAGAACAATGCCATGAAAAGAGAGAAAATGGTGTCAAGTTGGAGAAAGTGGTCAAATTAGCAATTAAGGAATCGATATTAATTTAGCAAGCAGCAGTTTCAGTTGAATTATGAGGCTAGAAGCAATATTGCAAAGCATTTAGAAGATAGAACAGGAGAGGAAATGTAGGCACTGAACCCAGAGGGCTTTTCCAGTTAAGCTGAGGGTAGCTAAGTGATAGGACAATAGGTACTAGGAATGGTAGGATCTAGTAACGGCTCTTTCAAGTTTGAAGGAGAGGTGGATGTTTCTGTATGCAGGAGACAAGGGACTAATAGATAGGGAAGAATTAAAGATTAAAGAGAGGTGGCAGGGAGAGCCATCTCATGGAGCAGTTGGGAGGGGATTGAATCAAAGGTACACATAGAAGGATAGGCCTTAGGAAAAAAAAACCTTTTATTTTCTATTTAAATTTTTATGATGAACTTGACAAACAAACAAACAAAATAATATTCCCATATAAAATGAAAAGAAGCTGGAAACCTCTATTTACATACAGCTTGTTTTGTTTTAAAAATATATACTTATATTGTCTTGCCCTTCTGTTGCCTAAATTTTTCTGCTCTTCTGTGTATTTTTGTTGTATTGATGTACTTATTTGCTTCACTCTCACTCTCTCCCTCCCCATCCCCCATTGACTGCCTCTCTTTGTAATCATACAATTGTTAAATGAAAAAATTAGTTCTGTCTGAAAAAAGCATGTCTTTTCTTTACCTATGATCTACACCAGAGGCATTGAGGCCTGCACCAAACAGCCTGGAAAACTCCTCAGTGCTACTAAACTAGAACAAAATTAAGTAAGAAATGTTTAACCAAATAAATGAAAGTATGATATAGCATTTAAAAAATATGAAAAGTATCTTAGAAGTCATCTTGTCCAGTAATTTCGTTTTATGCTGAAGTGAACTGAAGGCCACAGAGGTACAATGACTCATCCAAAGTGATACAAATAAATATCCCTAGCTTCCTTCATGGTTCAACTTAAATCCTACTTTCTGCAAGAGTTCTTTGCCTTTCTCCCAAGCTGTTAGTGCCTTTCCTCACTGAGATTACCTTCCCTTATAATACATTTATTTTTTGTTTGTAGTTATTTACATGCCTCAACCCTCCTCTATTGGACTTTACACTCCTTAAGGGCAAGGATTGTTTTGGCTTTCCTTTATATCACTAGAAATTGGCCCAATACATGGTTTATAATAAACACCTAATAAATATTTGTTGATTCAATGACATCTGTGCTGAGATATAGAAAACCAACTGCCTCTAAAGGGACTATTTTGAAAGAAATGAAAAAACAATGTTCTTCAGGTGTTATAAGTCCTGCCATTTCATTATCAGAGAGTGAGTGTGTAGTCCTCAGTTCTATCGGAACAAAATCATGACCTATTATTTTGTAATTTCTTCCCTGCCCCTTTCTTTTCAGCAGGAATATTGATAAAGAAGGTCATTATGCACAATGGTTTCTTTTCTTTGTGGTCCATGTGCATTTCCTCACCACACACTTTACTCACATCTGCTTACTGGTAGCTCATCTAGTGCTTTTCTCCCAAAGGAGTACTAAGATTTGTACAAGTATAAACAGACATACCAAGGACATACAAGCCTGTAAGGAAGGCACTCCAACAGTAGCGTAGAAAAACTTGAATCAGGCAGGAATAACAACCTAAGATTACAATCAAAAATTTGTTGGACAATAAGATCCAAGGAATTATGATTTATAGGCAGTTGTCAGCATCAACAGAGATATCCGGTAGAGTGCCCACCAACTAGTACTTAGGTCCATTTTGTCCCTCATTTTGTCATTGATTTAGATGAAAACATAAATCATACTAGCTTTAAAAGTATTTATATCTTTTATTTTATATCACTTTTATTTAATGCTATGTCCCTTTTCTTTCGTTTATGCAGTGAACCATTCCTTGTGACAAAAAGAAAAAAAAACTGAAAAGAAAGGGAAGAGAAGGGGAAGGAATGGAAGGGAAGGAAAAGAGAGAAGAAGAGAGGAAAGGAGAGGAGAGGAAAAGAAAGGAAAAGTGGGGAGCATTTCAAGAAAACCAAATCATAGACCAAGTGTTTGGTATAACATTGTCACAGTACCTACTTCCTTTTTTTAAAAAATGTTTTATTAATTTATTTTGAATTATCAACAATCACTTCCATAAGCTTTTGAGTTTTAAATTTTTCTCCCCCTCCCCCCATCTCCATCTCCAAGACAGAGCACAATCTAATATAGGCTATACATATACATTCCTATTAAACATATTTTCACATTAGTGATGTTGTAAGCAATAATTCGAACTAATAGAGGAACCACCAGAAACAGGAAATAAAACACAGCAGAAGAAAAAAAAATAGCAAATAGTATGCTTCAATCTGCATTCAAACTCCATAGTTCCTTCTTCGGAAGTGGATAGCATTTTCCATCATGAGGCTTTTGGAGATGTCTTAGATCCTTGTATTTATTGCTGAAAGGGATTAAATCTATCAAAGTCAGTCATCACTCAATGTGGCTGTTACTGTGTAGAATGTTCTCCTGGTTCTGCTCACTTCACTCACCATCAAACCATACATGTCTTTCCAGGTGTATTGGAACTCTGCCTGTTCATCATTTCTTACAGCACAATAGTATTCCATTACATTCATATATCACATTCACAATTATGATTACTATCTATGTCTTTCTCTCTATCATTCCCCACCCCGTTTATTCTTTTCTTTCTCCTTTCTCCTTTTCCCTCCTCACTGTGTTTTGCTTTTGACCACTGCCTCCTTCAGACCCTCCTCCCTTCTATTAGCCCTTTCCCTTTTATTTCCCTTTACCCTTACTGCTTCTTCCCTCCCTTCTATCCCTCCTCCCTTTTCTTTCCCCTTTTCCCTCCTACTGCCTATAGGACATGTTAGATTTCTATACCTAACTGATTATGTTATTCCCTTCTTGAGCCAAATCTGATGAAACTAAGGTTCAAACAATGCTCATCTCCCTCCTTTCCCTCTGCTGTAATAGGTTTTTTGTGCCTTTTCCTGTGATGTAATTTACCCTTGTGCTTCCTCCTCCTTTCCTTTTCTCTCAGTACATTATCTTAGTTATATCAGATTAATTCACTTACTTAGATCTGTTTAATCCACTTGATTAGATTTTTTCATCATTACATCAAAGTCAATTTATATCCACTCCCTTTATGTATACCCCTTTAAAATGGTGCAATAAAAATACAGTTCTCAAGAGTTACAAGTGTCATCTTTCCATGTAGGGATGTAAATAGTTTGCCCTTATTAATGACATGTTGTTTCTTTCAGTCCCATTTACCTTTTTATGTCTCTCTTGAGTCTTGTATTTGAGGATCAAATTTTCTGTTGATCTCTGGTGTTTTTATCAGGAAAGTATGGAAGTCCCCTATTTCATTGAGTATCCATCTTCTCACCTGAAAGATCATGCTCATTTTTGCTGGGTAGTTGATTCTTGGCTGTAATCCAAGATCCTTTGCCTTATGAAATATCGTATTTCTCATCCTACAGTCTTTTAATGTAGAAGTTGCAAGGTCCTGTGTAATCCTGACTGTGGTTCCATGGTATTTAAATTGTTTTTTTCCGGCTGCTTACAGGATTTTCTCTTTGACCTGTAATTTTGGAATTTGGCTACTATATTCCTTGGTGTTTTCCATTTGGGATCTCTCTCAGGAGGTGATCAGTGGATTCTTTCTATGGCTATTTTACCCTCTGGTTCTAGGACCTTAGGGCAGTTTTCCTTTATGATTTCCAGAAAGATACTGTCCAGGCTCTTTTTTCATCTTGATTTTCAGGTAAACCAATACTTTTTAAATTGTCTCTGCTGGATTGATTTTCCAGGTCAATTGTTTTACCAGTGAGATATTTTACATTTTCATCTATATTTTGATTCTTTTGTTTTTGTTTGACTGATTCTTGCTTTCTCATAGAGTCATTAGCTTCCATTTGCTCAATTCTAATTTTTAACAAATTGTTTTCTTCTATTAGATTTTGTACCTCCTTCCCCATTTGGCCAATTTTATATTTTTAGGGACTTATTTTCTTCAGTGTACTTTTTTTTTCCAGTTGGCCAATTGTATTTTTTGAGGACTTGTTTTCTACAGTTAATTTTTGTCCTTCCTTTTCCAACCTATTGACTGTCTCTTGCATACCTCTCATTTCTTTTCCCATTTTTTTCTTCTACCTCTCTCATTTGATTTTTAAATACTTTTTGAGCTCTTCTAAGAAGGCTTTTGGGGCTTCAGACAAGTTCATATTCCCTTTTGAGGTTCCAGATGTAGGTTTGTTGACAATGTTGTCCTCTTCAGAATTTCTGCCTTGATCTTCACTCTTCCCATGATAAGAATCTAACTTACATTTCTTTTTCCTCATAGTGTTTGCTTATCTCCTGTCCTTTAAAAAGACTGGGGTCTCCTGCTGGGGAGCAGAGGGCACTAACCTAAGCTTCTTGTTTTGGGAACCTAGGGCCTGGTCGATGGCTTTGTGTTCTGGGGCCTCCAATGTTGGCAGTTGGAGGCTGTAGGGTTCTGGCAGCTTAACTGGTATTGGGCTGGAATCAGCAACACTGGAACTCTAGGGGTAGGATTGGGTAGTGTGGCTTCTGGAGATTTTCTGCTCACCCAGGCCTTTCCTTCCTTTTGCTTTCTTCAGCTTCTTTCAGATGGATGTTGTAGGATGTTTATCTTCCTGGGGCCCCTTGGATGCTGCTTCCCTTAGTTTTGCTGAGGTACTGGGAGAGCCGGTTGCTGTAGAATGCCAAGGCACCTGGTGGTTTTCTCAGCTGATTTCCACCAGTTCTCCCCACCCTCAATGAGGCATTTGGCAACCCAGGTGTTGGTGTTTGCCTACTTCACCATCTGGAATTCAGGATCTCTTCTTGGTATGCTGAGGTGGGGCTTTCCACTAGCTTGCTGGGACACCTCCTGTTCTATACTGCTCCCCTTCCCCCAGGGTAAGAGGGACCTTTCCAGTTAATCCCTCAAGCTAACTGGGCTACTGGATTGCTGCACCCCATCTTTCTTCTGGTTCAGCTGTTCCAGGGTTTTTCCTAGGGTGATATTTTCTGGGCTTTCAGGGGTTAATAAGGGAGGGTAAAAGAGACTCACCTCTAACTCCACCATCTTGGCTCCTGCCAGAGTACCCTACTTCTACAGAGAAAGGAGAAAGTTGAATTTCCTTAGCACTTTTCTAACATTCAGCTTCTTTCCAATGATGATGACAAAGTCAGCTTCGTCTGCTTTTGTTCTTCTTATTTATATTGTTATGAAGTTGTTACATGACTTTGTATGGGTTTATGAGGTACTCAAAGAGAACTAGAACCTCTGATGTGAGGACATGTTGAGCCCTTTTTAGGGCTGCTAATCCACCTTTGGTGTCTACTTATATCCCAACTCCCACCTGTGGTTCCAAGGAGCTGTAGCACATGCAGTGGCCATACTTCAGTAAACCATTTGGGCAGACTAACTAAACCAAATTTAGAATAACTGACAGCCTCAAACCAGTTGATGAGTTAGTTGGATGTCTACCCCAAGCATGTGAAAACTTCCCCCAACAGAATGGGCAGATGAGAACAATTTGTTCCAACGGCCATGAAGCCAGCTGAAGCAAGTGTTGTAGAACACTTAGCACTTGGTAAGATACAGAAGAAACCAAAGTTATCCACTACATCCTAGTCCATCACCAGTTGCCTTGACTTTTGGCTTGCCATTGGTCTTTGATGACTCAGGAAGAGAGAGTGAGGCTGATGAATTTGTACAACTCTGCCTCACCTAAATCCAATTCATGCACAAGTCAAGATATCTCCCTGTGATGTAAATGGTCCTCTTCTAAAATAAATGGACAAACAACAACATAGAGTAATGGATAGAATGATAGACTTTGAGTCAAGAAGAACTGAGTTCCAATCCTACTTCAAACATTCAACAGCTCTGTTATGTTGAGTACGTCACTTAATTTCTATTTACCTCAGTCTCATTAATTGTTCTTTTTCCCCCAGGTTATTATGAATATAAAATTATATAATACATGTAATTTTAAAAAATCTTGAAAGGTCATAGAATTATTGTTATTATATAAATATTATATAACCATATATTGTATATAATTATATTATTATTACACAACCCAGAAAGTTTATATAAATTATTGTTTTTAGTATTTTTATTGTTATTATGTTATTAGGTTGAAGTGATAGAGAGCTGGCCTTTAAATGAGGAGGTCCTGCATTCACATCTAACCCTAAACACACATTGGTTGTGTGACTAGGAGCAAGTCACTTAACCTCTTTCTTCTCTGTTCACCTCTCTAAACTGGTAAGTTGCAGAACTGACTTACACTGGAAAGGAAATTTTCTTACCTGGGAGTTTTTCTTTAATATCTGGGAAATCCTAGATCTAGTCTCTCTCTCTCTCTCTCTCTCTCTCTCTCTCTCTCTCTCTCTCTCTCTCTCTCTCTCTCTGTGTCTCTCCCCCTCTCCCTGTCTTTCTCCTTATTGTTTTATTTTACAATTTTTACTAATTTGACTTTGTACAAGTTCACTCAAGACTCTCCATGCTTCTCTACATTCTTCATATGTATATTTTCTGTTGCACTGAAATATTTCATTGTTTTCATATATCACAATTTGTTTAGCAATTTCCCAATTGATAAGTATAAGAGATGATATTCTTATCAAATGTGCAGATGGGACAATACTTGGAAAGACAGATACTTACATTGGATAATAGATCAAGATCCAAGAGACCTAGAGAAGTTGAGAAAATGGACTGAATGTAGTCAGATGAAATTTAATAGATACAAATTCCAAGTCATGAGCATGCAGTGAGCAAGAAGTTAACTGCAAATATATGAGATGAGGAAATGAGATGAGAACAATTTGTCAAAAAATGACTTGAAGTTGAGTGGTTAGCGGATATGAATGCTCAATGTGAGTCAACGATTTGTTACAGAATCCAAAAAGTTTAATGCAATTCTCGTCTTCAAAGCCTGATATACATTATATCTTGGAAGGTGATTGTCACTTTTACTCTGTAGTGGACAGAACATAAGCTAGATTTGTCTGTATAATTCTTGACATGGGAATTTAGAAAGGAAGTGGACAATACTGAACATTCCAGAGGAAGATGGTCACAGTCATGAAAGGTCTTAAAGCCATGGCAAAAGTGCAAAGACAAAAAAAAGCAAACAAAATGAAACCTAAGGATTATTAATCTGTTGTGGAGAAGACTTGGGTTGGGAAGACTTATAGTTATTCTATGCTATCTAAAAAGCTGTCATGTAAAAGGAGGATTATATGTTTTCCTGCTTGTACTTAAGAATAGTGGTAATTCCATAGAGTCTAACTTGAACTCTGCATGGTGGTGGGGGTAAGGAACTTTCTAAAAAGTGGAGTTGTCTAAAAGTAAAATGGTCTGCCTCAGAAATGTGTTCTTCCTTATTGTAGTTCTTTAGAGAGAGACAAACTAACCTTTAAAAGTTTGTATGAGATATTCGGTTTAGGTACAGTTTGGAAAAAGAACTCTTCCAGTTCTGAGATTCTATCTACTTCAATTGCCATGAAAAGCAGATTTACCTATGATACAACTAGTTTTAAGGGCAGATGCATCAGTAACAAGCTAGGATTGTTTCACTTGTGTCTAAGGGGCAGATATAGAAGTGACATACTTAGGCCTAAATGCAGAACTTTGGAGAAGGTAACAGAGTACTTGGTTAATTGCATAGCAATGTCACCTTTGATATTTAGTGAAGGGAAGGAAAAACACCTAGCAGGTGTCATTCAAAATGCCATAAGATGAGTTCTGTACTTGAGCTGACTCCTGAAAAATGAGAAAGGAGACTTTTACGAAGCTCACACAATTTGTAGGCCAGGTGTAGAATCCTCCCTTTAGCTCTCACTTGACAATTGTATATAAAGTAAGATATTCAATTATCATGAATACACTGAAATTGGGAGTGACAGCTGACAGATGAGGGAAGAGACAGAACTATAAAAAGTTAAGGAATATTACTGAATTACAACACTGTAAAATAGAAAGTATTCCTGATCATGACCCTGAGTCATCAAGAAATGATTAGGTTTTGTGTTGTATTCTCTCTTTGAGATGACTCCGAAGTGGACAATTCATTTTAGTTAGTTTCATATCTATAGAGGCATGATATGATTGGTTGGAAATTGAGAATGATGGGCTAGAAAAAATACCCTTTTCCCTCCTGTGACTAAGAAGTGTTCATTGTTTGATTCCACCTGTGAGATAGTGGAAAGATAGTATACTAGATTCTGGATACAAACCAGACATCCTTAAAGAATAGCTTGGTGGTTGGTATAAAGGTACCAAACCAGACTTCCTGGTGTCCACTCCCATCACTTATGGGTAACAGATTTCCTTGAGGTAAGAATATAACATCGATCAGCAGGAGAACTGGGGATTTCAAAACTCAAGTTATTACAGAGCAGCTGAATTTCTGAAGTAAATTCAGAAACAAAGAACCATGACAAGTTTACAGGACAAGTTTAGTTAATTGTAAATAGAATCAGTTAAAAGATGATACAGAATCAATGTGATTATGTCATAGGTTAGGGTAGCTTATTTCCTAAAAGAAAAAAAAAAACCAAAACAAAACCAAAACAAAACAAACAAACAAACAAACAAGCAAAACTAAGGAAAGTGTACTCAGGACTTGATTGGCCAGAGAAGCTAAGGCTTAACTTATCTAGCTGTAGATAGCATTATGCAGTGGTCTCAGTTTATATTGACACAGTTTCCTAATCTTCTGATATCTTAAAAAGTCATCTCTACTTGATACCTGGTCCTTCAGACTTGATGGATATCCCAAAACCATGAGAGTCACCCCATCCTTTCCTGCTCACCATATCATTTCTATAGAAAACAGGATGGTCTACTTCTATCAGATCTAAGTGCTGTATCTAAATTTGTTAAATATCCCTTCTTTGTTATAGCTAAGTAAACTTCCTTAAATAGTAAACTTAAATAATAAATAATAAACTATTGAGTGACTTGAGTATGTTATTTTATTCTAATATCAGACCTGAACTATCAGGAAATTTATTTTATTTATGCCCTGTCCTCTACACTGTCCAAAAATTCTTAGTAGAGAAAAATGAATGTCAAAAAAGAAGGAAATAAAAAAAACACGAAAAAGTTAAAATTATCATCATTTTATGTTGGGATATTTCAGGACTGTGATCTCTTTATGAGTATTTAAAAGTTATATTGATATATTTGTGGTTATATCACAGCAATTTTCTGGTAAATTTTCCCTTATAACAACAGAGCATCCCTAACATTGTATGTTTTGCAAGAAAAATAAAATAAAACAGCTTGATACATTGGCCACAACTGACCAATTATGAAACATTCCACATCCAAAGCGCCTCACCTCTCCACCTACAGTGGAATCATTTCTTCATAATTTTTCTGAGTTTGAGATTGCTAATTACAGTTAATCAAAGTTCAGTTTCCTTTCACTGTTCTCCACCAACCCCTGTTAGTGTATATTGTTCTGGTGGTGTTTGTTTTACTCTGCATCAATTTGTATACATATTCATCCTTCTCTCAATTCTTCATATTGGCCTTTGCTTATATAGCACAACCTTATTTAATTACATTCAGTGGCTTTACCTTTGATGGTGCCCTGCATTTAAAGAAGGATATGCAGATAAGAGTATGATTGATTTTGTTGCAGTATCATTTAATTATGGAGCATGTGTCAAAGGGTACAAAGTCCCTGTATTCTCCATACTAAAAGCCCATGTGGCAACATAAAAAAGCCAGCTGGATTCATGGTACAAATTTTTCCCACTTCTCCCATTTATAATAATGGTTTAATACTCACACTGAACTTCCTCTACAAAAAAAAAAATCCACTGAGAATAGCAGTGCATAGATAATTAATTATACTATATAACTGAGAGAAGTAAATCTCAGAGGAGTAAAAGGACTTTCCAATGGTCACACTAGTGTTAAGGCTGATATTTGAACCCATGTCTCTTGAATACAAATTTAATCCACTACTCTTATGCTTATAGTAAATGAAATGTAATTTTTGATTCCATTTGGCTTCAGCAAAAGCTTCAAACCTATAAAATTTGATAGTTTCATTTTCCCTAAGACAAATTCTTTTTAAAAAGGCTACAGACAGAAAAATGAGGGTGGGTAGACTCTTAATAATTGCAATAGCATGAATCTGTATGTTGATTTAAAATTTTACGTAATTTTCTACTCATTTCATTTTATCATCTTAACTAAGACTATATAAATGTGAGTTATTATTTTAGCTTATTATACCTGACTGATAATAATAATAGCATATTATTATTATTTTATCTCATAATCACATACTGAACTACATAAATGTTTGTATGATCCTGTGACAGCATGTATAGCAGAGAAATGCCTATTTGCAAATCAGAAGACCTACGTTTTATAGTCTACAGTTGTGTACAGGTGACTTTAGGCAAACAACAATTTTTGTATGATTTCCTTTTGTGACTGCAACTTTATGAGCAGGTTTTCTTATTGACACTAGGCTTATTTTAAACCATAGAAATTTTATTGAGCTTCCCCCCCACCCTCACCCAAATTTCTTTAGTTTGCTATGAATTGATTACTGAATTGTGTGTGATAAACACATGCTGCATTTCTCTGGATTGTTGTGTTTTTAATTCTATGGTTTTTAGGATTGTATATTTTTCCAATAAAATGTGCAAAAATTGTAGCTCTCAGAGAGCAGACTGTTAAAGGTACTGGGACAACTGCTGATGAAAAGAAGTTAAGCACTTCTAGGATAATTCAAGCCCACAATGGGTAAGATAAGTTGCACCAAAGCAGAAAGGAAAGTCCTTTAAAATGAGGAAATAACCAAGAACTGACAATTTATGGCCACAAACAGCCTAATTAATCCCCATAAGACAAGCAAAGAATTTTAGAAGGCCATGGCAGTGTGAGGGATTGTTGTTCATGCCTTTCTAGCATGTTGCAGGTGTCTTTAAGTTGGAATAAGAACAAGAAGACTAGTAAAATGCAGCATCTTATTGTTGGTATGCAGAAAAAAATAAATAGGCAAGATAATAACAAAACCTAAAGGACTGAAGTTTGGGAGGGAGGAAGTAATTTAACTGAATAAAACATACTTTTTCATTCAAGGTTATTACAACACCATTGTTAGAAGTCCAAATGAGCCTTTAATATTTGAGTATCTTCCTCAGATAGTAAAATGTCACTTCAAAACAATGTTGGGGAGGAGATGTACTTCTGATATACCTGGAAGTTTTGTTTCGATTTATGGAATGATAGACTTTAATAAACATATGTATATACCAAGAGGTAGGATTTTCCAGAATCATGAATACTTCCAAATGAAGATGAAATGCTGCAACATGACCTTGCAATAGGCTATAGGTCATGAAAGGTTAAACATTTATCCAACAAATGGAGCTCACATGCTTCAATAGCCTGAGGACTTGGCTGATTTACAACCTATTTGAAATCTCTGTGCTATACTCAAGATTAAACTTAGAAAAATGAATGGTTGTCAAAGCTTGACCCCATTTCTTTTTTACCCCATCAGGCCCCATTTTTTTCTTCCTCTTCTTCTTCTTCTTTCTTCTTCTTCTTCTTCTTCTTCTTCTTCTTCTTCTTCTTCTTCTTCTTCGTCTTCTTCTTCTTCTTCTTCTTCTCTTTCTCTCTCTCTTCTTCTTCTTCTTCTTCTTCTTCTTCTTCTTCTTCTTCTTCTTCCTCTTCTTCTTCTTCTTCTTCTTCTTCTTCTTCTTCTTCTTCTTCTTCTTCTTCTTCTTCTTCTTCTTCTTCTTCTTCTCCTCCTCTTCCTCCTCCTCCTCTTTCTTCTTCTTCTTCTTCATTCTTCCCCCCCCCATCCTTTGGAGGCAATCAGGGTCAAACAACAGTCACATAGCTAGTAAATTTGTGAAGTCGCATTTGAACTCAGATCCTCCTGACACCAGGGCTGCTGCTCTAGCCACTGTGCAACCTAGCTGCCTCTAGGCCCCATTTGTTCATCTCTAAAATGGGCTGAGGTGGATGAGGTAGAAAAGGATATATATATATGAAGATCTTTAAAGTGCCTTTCCTCCACTAACATTCTTAGTGGCCATTTTCCCCCTACAATATTGATAGCTTGCACATGGGCTGAAAGCTAAAAGATAACTAGCAAATTCTTTTTTTTCATCCAGAAATGTATGAGCAAAGGGACCCTAATGGGTACAGAGAAAAGACAATTTTCTCTTTTCTTGCTTTTCTAAATTTAGATTTGGGGATGCATATTTGCTGTGATATTGGCAATAAGAATGCTGGCAAAGGGACATACATCTCTGATAGTCACTAGCCCAAACTCCCTTATGAGAGAGTTGCTATTGCTATGAAGCGAGGGAGAGAGCTGTTTATCTCTTTTGTACTTGTAACTTTCTATCCCACCACCCTCCACTTGAACATCCTATGACACTGTAATGGATCTACCTCTGTTCTTATATGTTTGATCATCTCTTGGCACTAACTGGGAAGGAGGCATAAGTTGTGGCAAAAGCAAGTTATTTTTGAGAAGACAGTGAACAGAAGAAAAGATTGTAGGGATTGGGGGTAAAGTGGAGAATTGAGCTAAAATTCCAGTCTCTCTCATATCATTAAAAAACAACAACAACTGAGATTTCCTCTTAAATAGAACAAATATATCAGCATAAACTATCACAAAAACATAATAAATGGCCATCGAATGCTTTATAAACCACATCCATGAAAGTAATGTACTTTGTAATGATGATGGAGCTTAAGCTCATCAGTCATGTGGCGTATTCATGAAGGACATCCAAATTTTAATTAGCTTATGCTAAACGGATTTAGTACCAATTTAGCCAAAATTCCATACTCTGTGGAATTATTTGGATGGTCATTAGGATTAATAACTCACAGAGGCAAATTATCAAGAGAATACTGTTATATCAGCTGACATGGGTTGTGTAAATCACAAAATTATCTGGGAAAATATGCAAAAGAAAAGAATCATGCAAGAGAACATGCATGTTCATATATAGATACTTTAAATGACAGACATAGATAAACATGATATTTACACACATATTTACATATAAATTCATATGTATATGAACACATGTACACTTTCATACTCTCGGGGTATACATACTATGTAATATATTGGTTCAAATATAGGCATATCCCCAAACTTTGAACTCTCTGAAATGAAATAAACTATATGTTTATAACTCTTCCTTTTGGGATATAGTATATATTTTGCTGAAATCTCTCTCTCTCTTTCTCTGTCTCTCTCTTTCTCTCTCTCTCTCTCTCTCTGCCTCTATTACTCTTCCTCTTCATCTCACCCTCTCCCTTCCTTCTCCTCCCTTCTCCATTTATTTTCTCTATGTGAGAGACATTGTGGTGTAGTGCCTAGATAGCTGACCCTGGAAACAAAAAGAGCCGTGTTTAAGTCCTGTCCAGAACACACACTGATTGTATGACCCTGGACAGGTCATGAACTTTCAATTTACAATAAAATCTCTAAGACTGTATGAGAGAATAGTTGTCTGTCTTCGTTCATAGAGGGAATTTATTTATCTAAAGATTCCTATACTTATGAGTCTATAAATCTAATCAAATATGTTTTGTCATAGTCAAGATTCAGGTTTTATTCAAATCAGTTAGTGTGTGGGTGTATGTTCGGGGGGAGAGATTCAGCCTCTATTCAGATCAACACAATATATACACATATACTACACAACCATATCCTTTTCCAGAATAGTTTTCAAATGAGATATTCAAAATCAGTGAAATTCTCAGATAGCTGAGCTTGGCCACTTTGTGTGTGTGTGTGTGTGTGTGTGTGTGTGTGTGTGTAGTTTGTTTTTAAAGCTAATTTTTACATAAACCTTTCTTTTTTAAAAAAGGATATAGTTGAAGCTTTCAGCCAAGAATACTGCTTCTCTATTTTGTTTATATTATCACCAAGTATCTCTACGGCTTAAAGTCCAATAGCGGTTTGACACTTAATTGGCTAATTAAATCAATGGTGTCATGGATCCATGATGGTACTGTAGTATAAGAGCATTCTTGGTTTGCTTTATAGTTTTCCTGGTTCACTGTGAAGCTTTCAACTATCACTTTTTTGCTTTCTTCACACATCTGTCTAATAGTCCTCCTGTACCCTCTACAACACAGGTTATATCTAATTTTCTATTTTCTGGGGAATAAGAAAAACAAAATTGGCCATAATTGTAGAAGAAATGGCAGTCAATACAGCCCTAAAAGAGGATTTAAGGAGTAAAAAAAAAATAAAGCTTTTTTTGGTTCCTTTTTGTTTTGTTCTTTTTTTAGTGTATGGGCACTGTGACAATTTCTGAAAAGATCAGACACCTTATCTTTTTTTTTTACTTCTGAGTTTGATTTACCTGAAACACTGATTTTTTGATTAAGTAGACTACTTTCATGCATACTCTTAGCTTCTCCTTCATCCAGGTAATACCTTAAATAACAATAAATATAATCAGCATTTTGTTATTTTATTCTTCCCTTTATGTTGTAGTTATTTGCCATGCTACAAAACATGGAAATTTATATATTTACCTTCATTTGTTGTTGTTCAGTCATTTTTCAGTCATGTTTGACTTTTCATGATCCCATTTTGTGGTTTTCTTGGTAGAGATACTGGAGTGGTTTGCCGTTTCCTTCCTTAGCTCACTTTACAGATAAGGAAACTGAGGCAAACAGGATTAAGTGGCTTGCCTAGGGTCACACAGCTAACAAGTATCTGAGGTTAGATTTGAAATTAGGAAGATAAGTCTTCCCGACTTTGGGGTCAACACTGTATCCCCTGTGCTACCTAGCTATTCCTTTCATAATGCCCTTTATTAGTTGTTATTTTATAAAAATATATTAATTATAAAAGGTCACCTCTTTTATACCAACATTAGTTCTGGTGGAGAAGCAGCTTAGTACAGTGAAGAAGGGATTGGACTAATTATCAGAAAAAAACATGGTATTGTTTCTGATACGTTATTCTCTAGGTGACATGGGCAAGGTGCTTAGTTTATCATTTATCCTGACATTTCTTAAAGATGATAAGTAACAGATAAGTTTTCAATCTGCATTCCTAATGGAAGTTTTCATCCCAGGAATTCCCCAACACTGTTGTAATTAGTAGCACATACACATGTACATAAACACACATACACACACATTTCTGTGATGATGTATGATTGAAATTTCTAAAACCTAATGATCTTGGAAAAATAAAAACTGCAAATTATCCAGAGACTAATACAAGATACATGACAGATATGAGTATGTGTGGTATGTTACCAATGATCCCTTAAATGTGGGAAGAAACTATCAATGACATACAAGACAGGCAAAAGATGTGGGCTAGTTGTGTAGTAACAATGTGAAGCATCAGAAGGACAACTGAGTATTACTTTGTGACTATAGAAATATGAAAGGTACCACAGGAAGGTTATCAACTTGTAAAGGCCTTTAGAGAAGATTTTTGGAAAGATAGAAATGAAAGTCTGATGTGATACTTTTGAGAAACTCAGAACTCTTTCACTGTCCCCAAGCTTCACAAAATTGCAAAATCCCTGTTTTCAATACAAATAATTTACTAATGTTAGTGTATGGAAGAGAGACCTAGGACACTGCTGCTGAAGAACAAAAGATGCCTATGTCCAGGAAGGCAGTGGAAAATTGCATATTAGATATAAATATGTTGAATAATAAAACTAGTAAGAGACTCAGAAAAAGAGGACAAAATTATAAGTGAAGCATATATGAATTGCAACCAGATTAGCTCAGTACATCATGAAAGGGATGTTCCACTGATATCCTTCTGTTGAGATAAAGTGAAGAAGGTTTCCATTACACTAGGTAGTTCTCCAATGGAAAACCTATGAGAGGACACAGACAAGAGTTTCATATGATGGGAAGACATGGATCTGCTTCATTGGAGGGAACTCCAAAATCAGTTTGATTATGGATACATTTGAGAATTTCAGAATTCAGTGTATATGAGAGTAACAATAATAGTGATACTCAGCATTTATATCCCTTTAAAATTTATAAAGTTCTTTAAAATTCCTATCACATTTTATTCTCAAAACAACCCTGGGAACTAGGTGATATTATTATCCCCATTTTACAGATGAATAAACAGAGGTTATATTACTTGTCTGAAGTAGAGGTCTGGGGCTGAATTTGAACTCAGGTCTCCTTGATTAGAGGTCTGCCTCTCTGTTTACAGTAACACCAGTCTGCCTCACACATAAGAGGAAAGAATGGAGGGTTTCTGAGCTAGACTAAATTATTGTCTTTAAACTTTTATCTCTCTATCCATTTTTTAGTCTCACTTCAGCTTTCCTGAACAAGAAAAGTATCTTAATTCCATGGAATTGTTGGTACAGAGGATTAAGAAAGTTCTGTTGAAGTCGGTTATCTTTTACAGTCGAATGTTTTCTTGGAGGAATATATAACATCTAACACTATGTGTCAACATCAGAATTAACTTTATACTTCTTTTCCTAGGCTCCCTGAAAATTGTTTTCAGGAGGACTAGCTTGTACTTGTAGCAGCTAGTTAGGTTCACGGATGTGTAGGCAGCTTAGGATTGATCATTCACACTTTTGTAGTGACTAGATAAATGTCAAAATGCCTATGATACCTTAAGCTGCATAGATTTTATCTGAGTGTCACATACACAAAACCTACCATGATTTTTTTGCCTGAAAGTTCATCCCCTATCTGTGGCTATTTGAGAGATGTAAAAGTTTTCAGGACTGAATGAAATTAAAAGGCATTTATTAAGTGCTTACTATGAAAGTGACACTATATTATGTACTGGGGATACAAATACAAAAGAAAGATAGTCCCTCTTCTCGGAAGACTTACATTTTAATAAGGGAACAACATAGACAGGGAGGTAGGAAGTAGAGAAAAGTGCTTCAATTTGAAAAATCACAGGGAAATGTAGTAGAGCCAAAGGACAAATTTCCTTGCCTTGAAAAGACCACAAAGCTGGTGTAGGTTTTCTTACTATTTGCAGAGCTAGAAATGAAAAGAGGGATGGGAATTCCAGTGCAGTAGCAAGTCAGAATATGGACCTGAAAGAAGCACAGTGTAGGGAGGGCTATGTGAACCCTCAGAAATGAAGTCAACATGGCCACATGGACAGAAAGGGATTAGCACCTCCAGGGCATGAGCTAAAAGGGTCCCTTTAGGGGTAGAGTTAACAGTAACTGCAAGTACACAAGGTCAAAGGGCTACAGAGCAACAATGGAGATGTACCCCAAATGTCAACGGTTATAAAAATGTTTGGCCCCATATGTATTGCTTATGCTCATTAACTCATTCAGAAACAATTTTTGAGCACCTACTTGTTTCTTTTTGTTTTGTTTTACTGTGTGTTTTTTTTCCCTTCTAATTAGTAAGCATTTATTTTCTCTTCCTCCCATCCCACTCCCATAGAGGAGGGGGAAGAAAAACAAAGTCCTTATAACAAAAGTTCATAGTCAAGGGGGAAAAATTCCCCAAATTGGTAATATCCAAAAATATATGATGCAATCCACCTCCTGACTCAAGACGAAGAATGAGCGCTTGCTATTTTTATGACCTGTTCTGTGTACTGGGGGTGATAGAAAGAAGAATAAGGCACAGCTTCAGCTACCATTGAGTTTGGAATTTAATAAAGAAATGAAACATGTGCAGAGAAAGCTGTAATACAAAGTAGAAGGTAATAAGTGCATTTAATTTTTGAAAGTATCCAAAAAAAGAGAGACATCAATTTCTGCTAGGTCAGTGAGTCAACACGTATTTAAGTGCCTACAGTTTATGGGGTATTATGCTGCACTGGGTATACAAAGAAAGGCAAAAGATAGTCCCTGTTCTTAAAGATCTCACAGTCTAATTGGGAGTCATCATGCAAACAAAAAAGAAATGTACAAAAAAAAAGAAATATGCAGGAAAATTCAGAGATAAATTAACAGATAGAAAGTTCTATCATTAAACAGTGAATGTGGAAAGGTTTGTCACAGAAGCTAAATTTGTCATTGGGGTTTGAAGGAACCTAGGAAAGCCAGAGGTGATAACAGAGAACATTCCAGGCACAGGAAGAGGAAGTGAAAATGCCCTGAGCCATTAGATGGAAGACTTGCTAGTGAATGTGGCACCCACCATTCACACAGGGGCAAGTAGAATTTCAATGGAAAGGAAAGGCACTCCTGGTCTAGGAACCTATTATATATTATATAATTCAACTTAGTTCTATGCTAGACCATGTTGTTATATTGAGTTTTATTTCTATGCTATGATGCTCATATAGCTATGTATTTTGCAGTTTGGTACTCTATCCACTGTGCCACCTAGTTGCCCTGTTAAGCTTTTAGTATGTGCCAAAGAAAGGTAAAAAAAATCTCTGACCTCAAGGAGCTCATAGTCTAATGTGGGCAAGAACATAAAAACAACTACGTACAAATTGCAAAAAAATTTAAAAAAATTTTAAAAACAGAATAAACTGGAGATTATCAGTAGAAGGAGCTTGAATTAAAGGGGGATCTGGAAAAAACCTCTTATAGAAGATGGAATTTTAGTTGGGGCTTGAAGAATTACAAGGAAAGCAGGAATTACAGATTAGTAGGCTGGGTATTTTAGGCATAGGGGATACAGCAGTGAAAATGTGTGGATTTTGGAGGCCTAAGGAAACAAAGTAGGAGTGTCCAGGTGGCAGGACAAATTGACAAGTAATTATTAGTTGTTTCTAACGAACCTATCACTCAAGTGGGCCACTGAGACCTGGCTTATAGGGGAGTGGGGTGGAGTCCATTAAACCAGGGCATTTGGTAAGGGTGAAAATTAGATTTAAAGAAACATGTTCTTAGAAGATAGAAACACCATTAAAGTGGATTTTGTTTGCATGCTTTTTTGTTGTTTTCAGAATAACAGGGGAGGAGAAGTTTGAAAAGCCTCTTGACCTGGTGTCAAAACTCCCAAGTCTAAGCCTTGGCCATACCCACTTACTGAGTAACCTTGAGCAAGGTCAATGTCATGTAAAAAAGTACTGGTTTTACAACTGCAGAAACTTCTTGTAGAATTGTTGAGTTTTAATGTCATTTCTGCTACTTCTTACCAATGTGACCTTGTCCAGGTCACTTCCTTGTTTTCCTCATTTATAAAATCAGAAGTTAGAATTAGATGATCTCCCCTTTCCCTTCTAGCTCTGTGGTTCCCAGAAATAGCTGAGCACAAAAAGCGTAGAGACTTCAGGCTTTTTGTTCTCCCTATACTTGCAGCAATATTGTTTCTAAAAGCAGACAGCAGCCAAAATACCTATCAAAGGCTTCCTTCTGTCTTCACCAGGAGTTGATATATGACCACTGAGATTGCCTGCTGAGACGATCAAACTGAGTATTTACTTAGACTAGTGATGATCAATGTCTTCTGAGTAATATGGAAATTGAGTTCAACACTTTGAATAAAACCCAAACACAGAAACCTGGCAAAATAGTATTACCCAATGTAGCACACCTCCCCACCCCCCACATAATTGCTTTTCTTCTGCTGCAATTTTCACAATACAAGAAACATTTATGTGCACTTACAAATTTTACCGTTGACTGCATGACTGTAAAACTAGTTGAGGAAAAAACAAGAGGAAGCAACAGTCATAAAAATGCATCCAATGTCCATGAAGGCTACTTTTTAACTGCCTCAGAGGAAAGTCTCCATTCAAGGCCTATTTATGGAATCTCTGTAACTGCTGAGGAGGATGTGAGAGAGCCGTGAAAGAGCTTCTGGCTTAGAATCTCAGTTTCTGTGTGTATCAAAACCATGCAAAGGCAGTCTCTTTATGCTGAGCCTTCCTCAACTCTATCTATAAAATAAAGAGTCGAGGTAGGATAACTTTCTCCCTACTCACCTTACTTAAAAGGGTTAAAGAGTTCTTCTTATTTTTTCCCAACATGTTAGAGACAATGGACCACCCATTAGGACAACTGGCTTGCAGTTCTAAATGTATTACAAGCTATTTGTTTGGTCTTTGCCTACCCCAGGACACCATTCTGAGCCTTAGCTTTCTCCTCCACAAAATAAATAGGCTAGACTGATGAGTATTGTAAAAGGTGCTTTGGATTTGGAGTCAGAAAAAAAGGTATGTTGAAGTCCTGTCCCTATCATTCACTGTGACCAGGTACAAGTAACTTTACCTTTGATAGATAAATGCTTATTTCATTTCCTACCCTCATGCCTGTTACATAATTGTTTCTCTATGGCACTGTTTATAACTTCATCAATTTATTGTTTTTTGTTGGTCTAATTTCCCTATTAGAATCCTTTAAGACGGGCATTGTCTAATCTTTGGTATCACCCCCAGGACTTAGCAAAATGTTCTTCATGCAGTTGTTTAATAAATATTTGTTGAAATAATTGAATTCAAATTTGACATGCAAGATCTCCAAAGACCAGTGACAAGTATCTATTGATCAATTTCTGTATACACTCAGTGCATGATCAGCAATATGTGAGAATGGAGAAAGAGAAAGAGAGGAGAGTTATTCAGTATTTTATTCTGATATGCAAACTCTTAGTGTTGATGAAAGGGCAAGCTTTCATTTACCTTTCCATTTAGACAAAATCCTCTTACTCATATCTAGTAGGGATAGACTAATATTCATTAGTTATCAGATTCAGAATGGCGGACTTTCAGATGAGATTTAAAGAACAAGTTTGTTTGGGGATCACAGTATGTGACAATTAGGGCTATCCCTACAATTTTCCTCATTGAATTGCAAATCAAACCACAACTTCATTTACAAGTACAATCTTATTACCCTTACTCCTGGAATCTAATGATTTCATAAAAAAAAAAAAAAAACTGAGATAAAGTGAAAGAATGAGTTAAGTTTTCATCTTTTTGTCAGTCTGCTGGAACTCTTAATTAACAGGATTCTATACATAAAAAGATTTGCCAGACATTGATACTCCCCATCCATCTTTAAATGCTCTAAAAAAAATCACAAGCATCTATTTTGGGAATATGTATGTCCTCAGCTTTTAGCTCCTCCTTTTCTGAAGACAATCCAAAATGCTTAAGTTAGCTTCAAACTACAGGGCAGGATGAAGTCAGATCCTTATTCCCCAGGCACCCTCTTGGGTTTTCCCTAAGTAATCATAATAAGAAAATCATTTATAAAGTGCATTCCTGACAACACCTTGTGAGACATATGAGACAACTATTTGTATACTATTTAATAGCTAAAGAAACTAAGGAACGTGTACCCCCCCCACTTTTTTTGATGCATTGTCATTTCCTCACTGCATTGTATTCTCAATGGCAGGGAATTTATTGCTTTTTTTTTTTTAAGTATTCCCAGCACTTAGTGCATAATAAGCATTTAATCAATTTTCTTTCTTTCTCTCTCCTTCTCTCTCTCTCTCTCTCCGTCTCTCCCCCCACCTCTCTCTTTTCCTCTCTCTTCTCAGCAGCCCTGCCCTATCTATGAACTTCCTATTACTCCCAATATGACTTTAAAATACCATTCCCGTATTCTTTTTTCTCTTCCTCTACCACACCTCGTGTTTGTTCTCTATTACCTGCCTTTGCAATCATCTTCTATACATTTTTGGGTGGGTACATAAGAATAGGTCAACGAGTTCCCTTCGCATTAAAATAGACAGACCTCAATTTTCTCATCAGACTTTTTTTCCATTTTAAGAACTTCACATTTGAAAGTTTCCCACTAACTATTTGGCTGAAGTCTTCTTTTGAATTTTTGGTCTTAGTATTCTGCCTTTCATTTTAATGAACTCTTTGAAATCTATTCTCTTAATAGATAGTGAGTATGCCAAAACATGCCTGGCTTTCCTCTCTCTATCACAGATTCTGAGAAGGAGTTTTTAAATGACTCTCATCATTTCTTCCCCAGTGATAACTAGTTGATGAGAATCAGATCTAGAATGTCACTCTCCCCAGTGGTTTCTTCCAGCTTTTGAAGGCTATGTTATCATTAAGGTAAACTAAGAAAGCTGCTGGGAGGAGCAAAGATCCAGAAGAAGTCTGGAGAAGTGAACTCCCCAGAGCCAGAATTGTCATGGTGGACTAGGGATCTGTCTCTATCACTAATATTGGGGTAGAGAAGACCCAGTATCTCTGCTTGCCCCTCCCATATATGACACTTATTAATAACTCTCCTGCTCCCTTTGTAACCCAGGTTTGTTGCCACCTAGAAGCCTGTGGCTGTCATGTTTTTCCATCAGGATACCTTCCCACCAAAATGTACTACTCTCCTCCTAATACCTACCCTGGGGGGCCTGGTCTATGTGGACTCCCTAGAGCAGCATGGCTACAACAATGATTGCATTGATTATGGACTATTATTTACCATTTCTCCGACTAATTAATTCTTTGAGGGCAAGGGCTGTGTCTCATGCTTCTGCTTTGATCTAATACAGAGAAGTTGGTTCTTGTCCTTAGTTGCTGCTGTTGTTATTGTTTTTGGCTAGGCAATGGGGTTAAGTGACTTACCCAGGGTCACACAGCAAGTGTCAAGTGTCTGAGGTCACATTTGAACTCAGGTCCTCCTGACTCCAGGGTCAGTACTCTATCCACTGTGCCACCTAGCTGCCCCTTGCCCTTAGTTCTTGAAGAGGACCAAAATGACATTACTATGTTGGGGTCAAGGTACAGTGCGTCCAACTGTGGCTGATTAGACCAGGAGGAGCTCAGGAGGCTCCACCCCAGGTCAGCCATAGAGAGCGCACACAAACATTTGCAGTGAAGATGTCTCTATATTTGCTCGTCTCACATTTCTTTTAAGCTACTGTAATTCTGCTTTGCTTATAAAGCAGAGCACCTTCTTTGATGCAGACAGTCCATGCTGGGTGGTCCTTTGCCAGTGTCTCCCATGCAAAGAGTTCCATTGTTCTTCAGAGAGAACTTGAGAGTGTCTTAGTGTCACTTCTGACCTCCAGGTGAGCACTTGCCTTGTGTGACTTCTCTGTAAAATAGTCAAATGTAAAAAAGTAAATGTACATTTGGCATTCAAACAATTGGCCAGCTAATCAGAGTTGCACTCTCTGCAGTAGAGTTTGAATGGCTGGAAGGTTAGCTCTAGAAAGGATCTCAGTTTTCAATACCTTATCTTACCAGGTGATCTTCAGAAACTTCCTCAGATAGTTCAAATGGAAGTGATTCAGTTTCCTGTCATGTTGCTGGTATAGTATACAGCTTTCCCAGGAATACAATAATGAGGTCAGTACAACAGCTCTGTAGACCTTCAGTGTGAGAGACAGTTTAGTACTTCTTCTCTTCCACACTTCTTTCAAACTCCCTTGACTTTCTTTTGGAGCCTCTCAAACACTGAGCTCGCTCTACCAATGTGTGTCAATGTCATCATCTTTGTGAACATCCCTGAAAGAATACTGACAAGGTAAATGAACTTATCTACAGCATTCAAAATTTCTCCATTTGCTGTAACTGATGGTTCCACATATGGATGGATGGTGTGGCGCTGGCTGGTGAAGAATCTCTGTTTTCTTGTTGCTGATTGTTAGGCCAAATTTAGTACAAAAAGCAGAGAATTGATCCATACTTTGTTGCATTTCAGCTTCAGAGGCTGCATTGAGTGCATAATGATCTGTTATCAAAAAAAAAAAACCATGCACCAATTCTCCTTCCACTTTATTCTTGGCTTGTAGCTTTTTCAAATTAAATATTTACCATTAGTGCTTTACCTGACCTTGATGCAGTTTTTGTCCTTGTGGAAGGCGTCTGACAACACTGCTGAAAATATCATGCTGAAAACATGGGGAAAAGCACATAGCCTTGCTTCACTCCATTGGTGACTAAGAAAGTAAGAAATCATCATCCATGTATGTAGAAGCCAGGCAAGCATACCATCATGAAACTGAAGTACAATAATGATGAATTTCTCTGGGCACCCAAATTTGCCATCATTTTCCACAAGCCCTCAAAACTGACAGTATCAAACACTTTAGTCAGATTGATGAATATTGTATACAGACCTGTGGTTTACTTCTGTCATTTCTCCTGGATGTGCTATACATCAAACACCATACTGACCATTCCTTAGCCCTTTCTGGAGCCATACTGGCTCTCAGGTAGATAACCATCGTCTGGGTGTAAGATCAGCTTATTAAAGCAGACTTTGGCAAAGATGTGGCTAGCAATGACTGAGAGAGATTCTCCTGTTATTGTCACAGGACATTCTATTTTTTTTTAGCTTTATAGAGAAGGACAATGGAGGCATCTTTGAACTTCTGAAGGATAAACAACCCTTTGCCATATAACCCAGAGAATTTCCGTCAGCTTTTGTATGAGCAGTGGAATTCCCACTTCATAAATCTCAGATGGAACAGAATGAGCATCAGGTGTTTTGCTATATTAGAGGAATCAAATGGCATTCAAAACTATTCTTCAGTTAGAAGTTTGTGTAGAGAGGGATTGACTTTAACCTGAGCACGTGGCCAATGACTTCAACATTGACTGATGGCAGTCTGTTGAGAACACTATGGAAGTGTTCAGGCCAACTCTCTAAAATCATGTCCTTTTCACTAATTAATGTAACTCCATCAGCACTGAGTATTTAAAATGTACCATAGGTCTTTGGCCCACAAATAGCCTTCAGGACATCAATAAAAGTGCTTTGGATTATTACTATCAGCATAAAACTGAATTTCATCTGCCTTCTTACTGAGACAAGAATCCTTCATCTCTCTAAGCTTCACTTGCATTTTAGTTTTGATGGAGTTAAATACTGCCTTCTTAGAGATGGATGTACTATCCTGCTGGTAAATCCTGTGGAGTTCTCATTTTTCATTTAACAGCTTCTGAATGTCCCCATCATTTTCATGAAACTAATCTTGATATTTGTGAGTGTTCTGGCCCAGATGAGCAAATGAAATGTTGTACCCCAAATCCCTGAAAACTGCCCGCTCCTTTTCTACTCAGATATTTCTAATCATGTGTTGGCTTAGCTTTCTCTCCAAGTTAGCAACAAACAATTCCCCCTGGGAGAAGTGCTCTAATCTTTTGACATAAAGTCCTCTGCTAGTCCTGTTTCCTTGTTGAATATTTAGCTTGTAGAGGATAAGTCTATGACCAGTCCAGCACTCTGGACCTTAGTCCTACCATTCACTTCTTTATGTAGGCATGCAAGCTTATTGATTAGATTAGTTTTGATTGCAAAACCTGCACCAGCTTCCCCATACTCCCCTTCATTGTGGCCACACCACAATGTCAAACTGTAAAATGGTATGGGTGATGTCTTTTGATTTACATATAAATAAGATTTAAGTGAGGCAGAGTTGCAAGAAGTCATTGACCTCATTCTGTCTTCCAGAGGCATCAAAATCCAATGACAAGACAAAAAGCAAGATGACTTCTGATAGGCCAAGTTGTAGTGGATGACCTTAGCAAATTTGCTGTCTAAATAAGCTCTAAGTGCTCCACAATGCCTACTTTAGCTGCCTTCATGTTAACTGGAATAAATTGTTCTCATCTATCCATTCTAACAGGAGAAGTCTTCACATGCTTGGGGTAGACATCCCCCAACTCACCAAAGGGTTTACCCTAAACCTAGTTTAGCCCATCTTCCAAAATGTTGAATTTAAGTGTGGCCACTATACATGTTGCTGCTTCTTGGAGCCACATGTTAGAGTTGGGTGAACAAAGTGGACACGAAAGGTAGAAAGCGTCCCTGAAAAGGGCTCCACAGACCTCCCATCAGAGGTACTAGTCTCTCTGAACACACCCTACACCCCCAATAGAGCAGTCATGCCCTGACCAGAAGAAGCATTGAGTCTTGTTTGCATATGATAGTAATATTTGATATATTCCCTGAAAACAAAATAAAACAACATAAAACAGAAACTCTACCTCAGCTGTCTGAAATCGACATCTTTCTCTGGTTTTCCTTTCTGCTATGCTTGGTGGATTCCTTTTCTATTGCTAACTAAGTCCCTTTAGGAACTAGGTGGTAAGGTAGACAGAGTATTGAACCTGTGATCAAGAAGTTCTGAATTCATAATTCCACCTCAGACATTTAAAAACTACATGACTCTGGGCAAATCTCTTAACATCTGCCAATCTTGGTTTTCTCATCTGTAAAATTAAGATAATATCAATACCAAATTACTAGGTTTGTTATGAGGATAAAATGAGAAAATGTCTGTAAACTGCTTTGCAAACCTTAATTTATAATTTATACATTATTTAATTTACAAAATGTTTCTATTATTATCATCACCACCACCACCACCACCACCACTACCACCATCACACCAGATTTATCCCTTCACCCTTTATTTCTGAAACTTCCTAAATCTTAGCTTCCTTTTGAAGACAATACTTTCCTTGGTACCCTTTTCAGGGCAGGCCACTCATTCTCTCATACCGCATGAAGCCCAGAACCAGGAAGAACTTTTTTTCCCCCTGGTCTTTACTGCCATCTTCATCCCCTACTCTGACACTATTAGTTAGCAACCACCTTTTCTCCTTTAAAGTTCACTCCACTTTTTCTAAACTTGTTTGTGTACCTCCAGACCTGTGGAATATTATTCTCTTTTTTAATGAGTACATTGCATTTCATGTCGTTTTTTCTATCCCAACATTTGCTCCTTCTTCAAACCAGCTATCATCCCATTTCCTCAAACTCCATAACTCCCGTGAACTCTGTCTTTAGTGTGCTTCAACTTTGTGCATATAAATAAGTACAATCATAATACAGACCATCTCATTCTGGTTCAACTGAATTTATCTTAGGAGTTAGAATGCTTAATTAGGTCTATGGAATTTCCCTCCAGAATCCCCTTTACTACCTCATACCTCTGCCAGGTATGATAAATTATCTGTAATAAATACTCTAGGTAATACAATTTCTCTTTCTCCCTCTGTTAATATTCACCTAAGAATATCCAAATTGTTTCCCCCTTCCTGTTCCTGGATCTGCTTATATGACTTAATCTTAAAATGCAAAGTCATTCTTATGCATTTGTTTATTTTGTCCTGATACCACTCCAGAGTCATATTTCCATCAGGTCTTATGATATCTATGTAGTTGGCAAGTTCTTTTATGATTCTTACTTTAGCTTGCCTGTTACTTAAAATATTGTGCATACATAGATGCTTCTGAATCAGAGGTCTCATTATTTGCTTTTTTGGTGTGGGTGTTTCCTATGAATATACTGGATACATTTACTGTCATTCCACCCTTCCAAAACTATCCTTTTACTCTCTAGTATCTAGTTAGACTGATATGAATGGGTAGTATCCTCACTCCCCCTTCTAGCTTAGCACGTAGGCTTCTTGAGCACCTTGGAAACATTTTTGGTAAAAGTATTGTGATTGTTATTTTTTTTTGTTAGCCTTTCTTAGGTGCTATCTGTACCTGCCTAAGTTCCCAACATTCCTGTTCCTTAAACTTTGATCTAATCTTACCTCTTTTGAGATTCAAGGTTCTTGCCTCTTGAATCCTTTTATTTCCTTTGATTCCATATTGAGTCCCTTCTTTCATTTTGCAAATAATATTTCATTCTCTGTTAACCTGTCGTTTTATTATATTTTCTTGAACAGGGACACTAGACTATACCTTGATCATAGATGCAGTTTTGTGATACTGTACAGTGTTCCACTTTATAGTGTTGAGACATTTTAAAAATTAAACTTTTTCATTTTAATAAAATTTCATTTTCTGACTCCAATAGTTATGTCTATTTCTACTAATCTGACCCAGAATGTTAACAAGGTGAAACCAGATTGATCTGGTTTGCCCTCTTTTATTGAGTTTTATGTCAGCTGAGTTCTGTATTTCATACCATACATGTCTTTCATTACTTTCTTTTGTGTTCTTGATTTTACAGTTTTAAGCCCCAATATTCCTCCGAGGAATGTGTGTACGTTGTAGCATTTAAAGAGCACACTTCAATGAGTCTTTGTGATATTGTAAAAGTTCTTGACAAGAAGAAGGATTTCAAGGATCATTCAAGCCCACAATAAAACAATATAGTCATATCAAAGCACAAAGTTGAGTGGTTGAAAATGAAAAAAAGTCATGAAGAATTAATAAACTATTGTGTGAAATAACTTAATCAATTTCCATAAAACAAGCTAAGTCATTCAGAGTGATGTAATAACTGGGCAAGTCGTTAACTGATTTTTCTGCAGGGGTCAATCAGACTTAGCAACCATTTGATGTGAAAAATTAGTGGCAGCTATTTTTCAAACAGTAGAATAGTGGATCTGGAGACAGTTAAAACTAAGATTGAATCTGGCTTCAGATATTTACTAGTGTTCCTGGGCAAGTCACAACCTCTATCTTTCTCAGTTTCCTCATCTATAAAATAGAGATAATAATAACTACCTCCTAGGATTATGGAGATGATAACATGAAATAATATTTGTAAGCTGTTTCACAGGTCTTAAAGTTCTACACAAACATTAAATACTAAAAAAAATACAAGTTTTCAAATAGAATGATTGCTGGTAGTACTGATGATAATAGAAGAGGGGACATCAGTTTGAAGAAAAATCAGTCAACTTGTTCTTAGGTATATTGAGCTGGAGATGACAATGAGAGAACTTTTGTGGTTAGTCAGAAATTGAGCAGGGTGTTCAAAACTGGAGAAACTGAGAAGTTCGATATTTTGAAGTACAGGTGGAACAAGCGTTGTAAGATAACACCAAAGTTATAATCAATTGCCACTATATATATATATATTTATAACTACTATGATTAAATAATATTTAATTATTAAATTAGTGAAGTATATAATATAATTTGAAAGACACAGAATGCCAAGTCTAATGTGGCATCTTCACTCTTTTATTTTTCCAGTGACTATTTAACATGATTTTCCCAATGTGTTATGGGAATTTCAGGGCCTTATGTTTTTTTTTTCCTACTTGTGTTCATTGAAAGTTACCCATGAACTAGTTTTCTCACTCTGTTATAGTCAAAGGCCCCATAACTCCTCACTTCTATATACCTAATCAGTTGTTAATAGACACTACTTCAAAATAAGGTACAGTGAATCCTATCTTTATTGAAAAAACTTGCTCACCTCATTTCCTTGCCATCTTTTCCATCCCATACACCTCTCTGTCTTGAAGTCTGACTCTGCTGTGGAAATTGTGGCTTATAGTCTGATTCACACTCTGGACTCTTTTATATTCTAACTTTGACTGTCCTCCCCAGTAATATGTTTTATTTTATTTTGTGGTTCTACATACCAGCTGATATTTATAAATATTCTGGGATAAATTTCCAGCTTCTATCTCACCTAGTTTAATCCTTCCCCATAGCCCATTTTACTATGTTTCCCATATTGTTCTGGCTACTTCCTTTGTAATATCATTCCTGTATAGCACGCTTCATTTGAAAAACTTGTAAATACCACTTCCAAATTCTGATATGTTCTCCATTAAACATCTTGTCTACTGATCTCATTAGTCTCAAAAACTTATATGGAGCTTTATATACATTTCAGATTTTTCAATAACTCTAGGAGATAACTACAGATGCTATTCTTTTTGCTTTGTTTCAAGAAAGGTAAATTTATAAATGTGCATTCTTGCTAAACCTCATTTTTTATTTTTAATTAATTAACTTATTTTTAGTTTTCAATATTCACTTCCATGAGCTTTTGATTTCCCCATTTTCTCCCCCTCCTTCCCCTCCCCCATCCCTAAGGCAGCATGCAATCTGATATAGGCTCTACATATACATTCCTGCTAAACATATTTTCACATTAGTCTTTCCATAAAGAAGAATTAGAACCAATAGGAAGAACCAAAAAAAGGAGAAACAAAACAAAACAGAAGAAAAAAGAAGAGCAAATAGTATGCTTCAATCTGCATCTAGACTCCATAGTTCCCTCTCTGGATATGGATAGCACTTTCCAGCATGAGTCCCTGGGAGATGTCTCAGATCCTTACATTGCTGAGAAGAGCTAAGTCTACCAAAGTTAGTAATCACACAATGTGGCTGTTACTGTGTACAATGTTCTCCTGGTTTTGCTCACTTCACTCAGCATCAGTCCATGCAAGTCTTTCCAGGTTTTTTAGAAGTCTTCCTGTTCATCATTTCTTATAGCACATTTGTATTCCATTACATTCATGTACCACAACTTGTTCAGCCATTCCCCAATTGAAGGGAATCCCTTCAATTTCCAATTCTTTGCCACCACACAAAGAGCTGCTGTAAATATTTTTGTGCATGTGGGTCCTTTTCCTATTTTAATGGTGTCTTTAGTATATAGTTCTAGAAGTGTTATTACTGGGTCAAAGGGTATGCACATTTTTATAGCCCTTTGGGCATAGTTCCAAATTGCTCTCCAAAATGGTTGGATCAGGTCACAGCTCCACCACCAATGCATTCCCAACATTTATCATTTCCTTGTTTTATCATGTTAGCCAATCTGATAAGTGTGATGTGATATCTCAGAGTTGTTTTGATTTGCATTTCTCTAGTGATTTAGAACATTTTTTCGTATGACTATAGACATCTTCATTTTCTTCCTCTGAAAACTGTCTATTCACAGCCTTTGACCATTTATCAATTGGGGAATAACTTGTATTCTTATAAAGTTGACTCAATTCTCTATATATTTTAGAAATGAGGCCTTTATAAGGGACACTGGTTGTAAAAATTCTTTCCCAGTTTTCTGTTTCCCTCCAAATCTCGGTTGCATTGGCTTTGTTTGTGCAAAAACTTTTAAACTTAATGTAATCAGAATTATCCATGTTGCATTTTATAATGTTCTCTATCTCTTGCTGGTCATGAATTCTTCATTCTTCATAAATCTGACAGGTAAACTATTCCTTGCGCTCCCAGTTTGTTTATGGTATCAGCCTTTATATCTAAATTGTGTATCCATTTTTACTTTATTTTTGTATATGGTGTAAGATGTTGATCTTTGCCTAGTTTCTTCCATACTATCTTCCAGTTTTCCCAGAAGGTTTTTTTTTTAATTAAATAATGAGGTCTTGAGTTCTTATCCCAGAAGCTGGGGTCTTTGGGTTTATCAAATAGTAGATTACTATAGTCATTGACTACTTTGTCTTGTGTATACAAATGCTATTCTTATTCACATTATGCAGGTAAGAAAACTAAAGCTTAAGGATTATCTATGAAATGTTCTTAGTCATGTAGTATCAATTTATCAGCGTCAATTCAGGAAAAATCTGACCTTTGACTTCCTTTCTCCCATCCTGCAGGAGTGCAAATAGCACTATCTCTGTATTTTTCTGTCTTTCTGTCTTTTTCTTGCTAGATAGATAGATAGATATGGATACAAAACTATACACATTTAAAACATGTTCATAGACCCCAGGTTAAGTAGTTTTATAATTATATTTCAATATAATTGGTTTTCTTTGCAATATTTTTCATCTTTTTATCTTTTCAAAACATTATTCCCATAACCTTAAGAAGTCCTGCCCTACACAATGCTGCTACCACTCTAAGGGGTTGAGAATCTTTACTCAACATAGAGGATGAAGTGTCCATACTAATAAAACTATCTCTCTTTTAAAATATCAAAACATTTTGAATTTCATTCCAAGTGTTAATTAATATAGAACATCAAATCTAGAATATGATGAAATATTTTGGCATATTGTGATTGTATTTGGTGGAATCTGTTATATACCTGTCACTTTGGTTTGACAGTATACAATGACAATTCATATTATATTATAAATTCAGTCATACCATGTCTGCATAATTGAAAAAATGTCGAAATCATATTGAAATGGAAGACACAAAATGAAATTGAAAGATCTGAATAAAGGTATTTATAGAAAGCATCCATTCATTTCCTCCTCTAGGATAGAAATTTGGGGAAAATAAGAAATAAAGACAAATGTATTATGTTGCATTACAATATACTATCAACCAATTTTGGGAAATTGAATTAGTGATGTAGTTGATCATTACAAGATGGATAAGAAGATGAATAACAAGCCCAGAGTACCATGAAAGGAGAAGCAAGCAAAATTATAATGAGTCTTTAAAGTCATACTTCAAAACACTGTAGGATGAAGAAATTGGGAAGAAGCTAATCAACAGATTTCAGAGCACAGGATCAATGAGAGGAGGGGAAGAACTTGACAAGAATGAGCCACAACTGTTGCAATCAGTAGAAGCTTGAACTTGATTCATTCAGGCAAAGTAACTAGTATAAATCCTTGTTGTTAATACATAAGAACAATAAGAGATCACCATGCAGAAATACTGGAGTATTGACAAGAAGGTTAAAAGAAAAGTGTATTTACTATGATCACTTGTTCATGGGTAACCCAAGTATATTACAGAAACTTAGCATTAGAAAGGATCCAAGAAGTAATTTCAGCCAAGCCAGTACTGAGCTAGAATTCCATTGGCAGGTTATCTAGCCTCCATTTATAGATCTCTATTGATGATTAGCTTAGTATTTCCCAAGGAAACCTCTACTATTTTTTTTTTAAATCAGAAAGTTCTAATTTTTTGTCTCTACTTCTTCCCTCAGATCAAGCATGATAAAATATGTCTTTCAACCATTGTTCCTAGTTTTGTCCTATAGAGAAGCTTATTCCTATTCTCACAAGCTTCTTGAGGACAGGGACCATTTTTAAGTTTGGTTTTGAATCTTTAGAGTGTCTTTATGTGCTAAATAATTAATAAATACTTATTGGATTGGATTCCTCATCATAGTCTCTCAAATAGTGGATGACAACTATTATGTTCCTTCTATATGTTTTCATCTCAATGTGAGAACATCAGTCCTTATCTGACATGGCTTGGATAACACTCATGAATCACAAAAAGCAATGCACAAAATGTTTATAATGCTAAAGAAGGAAGCACAAACTATTTATGGGCTTGATCCTCCTTTTTAAGAGGCAAGAGTGAAATAGGATACTGAAATAGCCTGTGCACATTCTGACATACATTGGGTTATAGAGGAGAGAGGCAGGGAGACATGTTTAGATCAGGAGCTCAGTCATTAAGAATTTATTAAGCACTTATTGTGTGTCAGGCACTGTGGTAAGGACTGGCAATACACCGACAGAAATGAAACACACATATACACCCACACTCACCTGCATATTTGTCCCTGACCTCAAGGAGCACATATTCTAATGGAGAAGTGACATACATGTATAATTAATTTAATAAATTAGATAGATAGATAGATAGATAGATAGATAGATAGATAGATAGATAAGATGATTTGGAACAGAATGTATTAGCTTGTGGAGAGATCAAGGAAAGTCTCCTTTAGAAGTTGGCTTTTGACTATAGTCTTAAAGGAAATGAAGGATTCTGAAAATTGTATGTGAAGAGTAATTCCACTCCAGGGAGGGAGTAGGATGTGGTTATAAGAATGAAGAGAAAGGGTACATAGGGGAGAAGTAGGTAAGATAAGATTTCATGATTTAGCAACTGATTGGCTATAAGGTATGGGGAACACTAAGGACTTGTAGCTGATGCCAAGATTCCACAAGTGGGGTGATTAGGAGTATACTGGTACCCTCAGCAGTAACAAAGAAGTTCATAAGAGATGAGTTTTTTGGTAAAGATAAAGAATATTATTTGGGGCATGTTGAATTTAAGATAGTGAGAGATACCTCCACAGGCATGGAAGATGAAAAGTGAAATAGAAGGAATTCTTGGCAAATAACATTTTTTTTTCAGTAAAATATGTGGTATGGCTCTCAGCTGAGAGGTGTGGGAAGGGGTGCTTTAAGAAGTTTGAGGAGAAAAGAGGTTTGTAATAATAGTTGTGGTGAGTAAGCTAGAGAATCAATTATGAAGGAATAGAAGAATAGCTTTGCTATATTAGGGGCCCTGTTGAGATTAAACAACAAAAATATATAGTGAGTACAATCATCATAGTTTCAAGTTTCCTCCAGATCCATTTTTTTGTTTTTTTTGCAGCAATGCAGTAGAAGGGAAGGATGCAAATGTTGTGAGTATTCCAATCTTGTTGTTTGTCAATGCCATTAGATTGCAATATCCTTGAGGGTAAAGACTATTTTTTTTTGCATCTTTTTCTATCCAAAGCACTTATCACAATGCTTGTCATGTAGCCAGATTTAATAAATGGTTATTGATTTCTTGATTATAGGCAATGCATCAGAGCATCTTCATGCAGAGATAAACTGATTCACCAAGAGGTCTAGATTTCAAAGGGAGAAGATGAGAACAAAGAACAGGGTTAGGAACTGTAATGTATAGGGAAAGACAGAAATGGAAAAAAATATGATCAGATAAAGCAATTTAGGAATCCATAAACATGGAAATGGGACACTTATGGGTGATAGTTAATTCAAAGTTATGACTAGCTCTGCCAGTAGAGGAAAGGAAGTAGAGGATTACATCATGGGAACTTACTAAACTGAAGAACTGGAAATTTAGGTTATTTAAGGTAATACCAATATACTCATTGGAAGTCTCCTACAATCAGGACAGGAGTTGGGGTGTAGAGGGAAACTGTAAGACAAGAAATAAATATAAAGTCAGTCAACAAGAAATTAAAAGAGGGCTCCAAATAATGGGGAAAATAAAAATGGGAGGCAGTCAAATACTCCATTGAACTGGAAAAGGACAATCCTTTACAAAAATATAACTTTGTGTGAATTTGAATACATGAATACATTCTTCTTCACAGGATTCATTTTTCAAACTAATGAAGAACTGATATCTTCAGTGCTTACTTATTCTGGACACTATCTTAAGAACTGAGAGTATAAAGAAACTCAAAGCAAACCATCCAAAAATATGATCCTTGCCCTTAAGAATTCACGTTCTAATAGGAAGATAATGTGCAGAAGTTGTGCATATAAGATACATATAGTTGAAATAAAAGGTAGTCTCAGAAGGAAGGCATTGTGAGGGAGAATAGATTTTTAGTCAAATAAATGGAATGAGTAGAAAGAGGAATATGAGATTAAAGAGACAGAAGCAGAATCTTCACGTTACCAGAGGCCTATGGCCCATGTAGCTGTTGAACACTGCTTAGTTCCTCTGCTATAAATCTAAATGAACTCTAATAGCTGTACTGGTATGCTTAGAAAGGCAGTCTAGGAAATAAGCAGAATTGTTTAAAACATCCCCAGGTACCTGCCTCTAGTTTAAATAAGGATATTAAAGGGGCTGAAAACATACTACATGGAGATCAATTCAAGGAATTTAACTTGTTCGTTCTTGAGAGAAGACATAGAGAAAAATAGACTTCAATAAACACGTATTTAAAGAGTAGACACATAGAGGAGAAATGGGACTTCTGTTTTTACACAAAAAGTCAAAAGAAGGAGATACAGTATGGAAGATGTATGTATGCAATGTGGAAGATGTATACAATATGGAAGAAGTATGGAAGATACAGAAGAACAGATTTCTGACTGATTTGTGGGAGGCTAGGCTCCGTAAGAATCAGAGGTAACTAAAAATGTTGCATCCCTGGGTTGAGGTGAGTTCTGTCATCACAGGACATCTTCAAGTGAAAGCTGGATATTAGCCTTTCTCTGGTTATTGAAAGAATTTTATGTCTCCAGAGTCTATCCCAGCTTTGAGGTTCAGAAAATTGGTGATTCCACACCTCAGTTCCTTTATTCTTGAAACCAAAGATGAAGTAGCCTACTTTAAAGGGGCAGGGGGGGGAGGTGGTAGAGGAAGAACACCTTATTTAGCATTAGAAAACCTGGCTTTGACTCCTAGTTCTGTTACGTGTAACCCTTGTGGCCTTAGTCAAATCATTTGATCTAGTTAAGCCTCAGTTTGCTATTCTATAAAATGAAGGGGATGGGTTAGATGATCTTCAATGTCCCTTCCAGCCTTAAATACCACGCTCCCAAAATGAACGCATAAGGCAAGGGGCAGGGGAGTCCAATTAATTTTAGTATAACTAGCTAGTGGTCATTCAGCAACCAGAAGATATAACAGGAAAATATGATTTTAGCCCACTTCTGAGAATGCAGATGAGTTTATCACAAAACCAGTGGCACAGATGACTATAATGATGGTTTGTGTTGGCACTTGCATCAAAAGGGTTAGAGGTTGAAAGCACAAAAGGAGTCCCCCAACCTATCCCACCTTTAAGCCTTCTGAGGTGGAAACTTCAAAGGAGAGGTGAGAGGTGTTGGCAGGACAACCTAGTCAAATAGACCCTGTCCATCAAATATAAGAAGGCAGTAATCAGTGCTAAGACAAGCAGCCAGAATGGCAAGTTGCCACCTTTCACTGCTTCTAAATTTGTCAAAAGATCACAGGAAGAAAAAAAAGTCATTAAAAATGTTTGCATGTATTCATTCCATCTACAGAGTAGGGGGTCTACATTTAACTAAATAGAGGTCACCTTTAGTTCACAGTCTCTTAGCTTTTTTTGTTTCATGTTGGAGAATCAGAATTTTCAGTGTTACACTAGGATTCTAATCTCCTCCCTTTCCCTATCTGTTGCTTAGATTCATCAAATCCTGAATATTAGATCTAGGAAGATCTATAAATCCACAATTTATAACTGAGGAAATAGAGGCCCCGAGAAGGGAAGTGAATTGATTAAGGCCACAATAACAGTCAAAGTCTTATACTAAGTGCTACAGATTATAGGCAACCCCACATCTTCTGACCATAAAACTGTGGAGATACCATAGAAAAGCAAGAAAACCCCTACACTCAATGATCTTACATAGTGGGAGACAACACATGATGGAGGTTTCTGATACCAGTCAAATGGAGAGACCCTGTTATCCTTAGGGTATAGCAACAAAGAAAATGGTAATGCATCTTATTTATTTTTTCCCATTCATTAAAAAATACCCCTTTTAAAGACTGAATCATTTGTCAGTGCCAAGGACTTTGTTGGTGAGAATATTATTTTCCCAGTCTTCAGTAGCCGTGACTATTGAGGATGTGCAATCTGTAGTAATAATAGCATTTTGGCAAAGGTACTCACCTGGACTATTTCTGCAGGGGTCAGGTAAAGACCAGAGCCAAAAATCTGGGCTTTGGATGGGGTAGTGGTGGAATACTGTTCCTGGAGCTTATGTCCCCAGTTGCTAATAGTTAGTCAATTGCTGGCATTTGGAAATGGTAGCAGTGATTGGCCCTTTCTCCACAAGGGTTACTCCCCTCAGTACTTGCAATAGCTGAGTTAGAAATAGGGCCAGTGGTACTGGGGTCACAGCTATTTCCTCGATTCTTGGGCTTAGGGTCTTGCGATGCCTTGACCAGAGTCTGAGGAGAGGGAGTTTGATCAACCAGGAATATTTTACCACTTATCTCCTTCAGAGTGCCTTGCCACTTTTGTTCAGTTCCAGTATACCATTTTTATGCAGCTTAATTTATTATGTAAATGTGAGTTACTAAATTCAGAGAATAAAAGTTAGGAGTGACTGAAAAGACTGTTTAGCCTAAACCATTCTTTTACTGATAGTGAAACTGAGGCCTAAGTGAAGATGATTGGTTCAAGATCAGGCAGGAAGCACCAAATATGGAGCTCATTCAATAATAGCTCTTCCCCTTTCCTCCTTCTTCTTCTCCTTCACCTCTTCATCTTTGCCCTTCTTCTTCTCCTGCTACTTCTATTTCATCATATATTTCTCTTTTTCTTTTGCTTTGTCACTGGCTATTTATGATGATCCTTGATATTTCCCTAATATTTCTAAAGCTGGATTCCCTTGTCAAATAGCAATAGCTCTGACTTTGTTCCATCTCTACTGAGGGGTCTGGCGCTTCCTTCTCTTTCAAAAACATTTTATGAAAGGGGAGAGGGAACATATTAACCACTGGATACTGGTTGCTTTTGTTGCAGTTCTATATTGTATTCTGCCTTCCACTCTGAAACCTAACTGCAGTGACCTCTATGCTACATTAATTGGACTCTGGCCTAAACCCATTTGGGGGATGTGAATTATAGGGTAGAGATTTTTGAATTGTAATATTACAAGAGGTACCTCTGAGCCAATCAATGTAGATTTAATCCTTTATGTATTTCTTTCCTCCCAAATGTGTACTAGGCACAACCATATTTATGCTAATCACTGCCTTTGGATAAGGATATTTACATTTTGTATAACAACAATAGACATTGAACATTGAATACATGTATTCTTCACAGATACAACCTTATAACAGGACAATAGAGTTATTACTTTGGGAAGTGTAAAGCATTGCAAACAAGCAACTGCAGCATTGTGTGTGTGTGTGTGTGTGTGTGTGTGTGTGTGTGTGTGTGTGTGAAAAGGGATTATACTTTGCTGTGGAATGAATATCCTTCAATTATTCTCATTAAGACTATAAAATGATAAAATTTTGTATTTTTTTCTGGCTGTATAGTAATTAATAAGGGACACAGTCTTAGTTGTGACATTGATCTTTCTTATAAATTGAGTGGAGTCATTTAACTAAGAGCTTCTCTCTAAAGCAAGAAAAAAATCATCATATCTTATAGTCCTTTTCACAGCAAAAACTGCTATGAGTACTCTGGAAACTGAAAGAATAACAAAGACACTGTCAGATAGGAAGTGAAGGCACAAGAGCCATAAGGATTGTGACTTCCACTCTGAAAGATATGTTCAGTCCGGTAAAAGAACTCCCTGGCTACAACTGTGTTCTAATGATGGGTGAGACTTCCAAGACTGGAGTAACCTAAGACAGGAAATATGTTCAGACCCTTTTGCCTCCACAACTAATAGCTTCAACCAACATATAAGTCTGCACATGCTCAAATATAGAAAGATGAAGGGATTACCATCTGAGAAAATAAGTATCCTATGGCAAAATCATACTTCTATAAATAAAGCCATGTTCAAGGATCAAGAGCTGAGCTAGTGAAGAGAGAGAAGATACTAATGCAGAAAAGAGAGAAGAATGATGGGGGATCATGAATTCTGATCATGGGGAGAGGAAAATAGAGGGAGGAAAAGGGACAAAATTATTGGAGGACATTTTCTATCTAAGGAATTCAGAACAACAGCTGAAGCCAACTCTTATTTGCATTCTGGCTTTAGCAGAAATCTGGTAATTATGGATCAAAGCAGCTCCCCAGGCTAACCTCTTATTAAAATACTAGGTCCGTTTTAATAAGACTTTCTCAGGAGCAAAATGTGATTGGTCCCCCAGTTTGAAAATAGCAGTTACCGTAAGAGTTAATCACGAAAACACTTGAGGATGAAAAATTCCCCTTAAAAGTCTATGTGAAGTAAGGGGAATGTTGTAGTGGCCTGCAAAGACTAAGCTATGTTTGTGCTTTTGGCAATTCTAAGTTAAGAGGCTGTTAAGTGGTGCAATGGATAAACTTCTGACTCTCTAGTGAAGAAGACTTGAGTTCAAGTCCACCCTCAGACATTTATTGGCTGGGTCACCTTAGGCAAGACACTTAACCTATCTCAGCCTTGGTTTCCTCATCTAAAAAAAGGGGGCAGTAATAACAACTAACTCCTATGACTAACAGGAGTATCCCATGAGATGATATTTGTAAAGCACTTTTAAGTGTCACATAATGTTAGTTATGGTTATTCTTATTTTTTGCCCTTACTATTATAATTATCATTCCCAGGAATATCTAGCTATAAACAAAAGGTAAGTATAATCATTCTTCTAGATGATCATAGATCTACAGGGATAACAGAGATTAGAGGTAATCTAATCTAAACCACTCATTTCATAGATGAGAAAAAAGTGGCCCAGAGGGGTTAAATCACTTGCCTAGGTCAAACAGATGACAAAGCCGGGATTTAAACTTAATTCCTATAACTCTAAAAACTCAACACAATTCCCACTATACATCAAGGTGAGCTGGATGGAGACTTTTCCAATTCTCATGTTATTAGGGATCATAAAAATTGCATTGAAATAATGTGATAAGATGTTTCTACTTGTGTCTTCAGAATTTTGTTCTTTGAGAACTTCCCTTTCCAAATCTCAAATCCTAAATAAAATCCTGATATAGGCAGCTTTCAAAGAATGGCACAAGGAAACAAACAATGAGGAGGAAAAAGTGAGTAATCTAAATAAACTCATGTAGATTCACAAAGTAGTGATGCAAAATTCAACTGTTTGGACATCTGCTATAGTTCACCCTCAGCTAAAAGAAGATTAGCTGACAAATATACAACTTTTCTGACTGCTAATTTCATCCTTTCAAAAGTAGAGGAACTTCTATGTTGAACTAATAAAAGTTTCTGACTTCCAAATGATAGGAACCATTGGTTAAAATTAATCGCTTCATCTTCAAAACCATGAGAAAGGAAAGGAAATCTGGACATGATCTGATGCATAAACTCGATTTTGTCAAAGTTGACAGGAAAAAGTAGAATCTCAGGGTCTAAAATTCTCCAGAATTTGACAAAAGGGAGACATAAAGAAATCCTGTGAGAATGGGGGAAAAGCCATGTGTTATCTGAAGAGATCTGGGTAGATGTACAGAAAACTAACCGACCAACTTTTTTTTTTTAAATAAGTACAAAAGAAGTAATCGGGGGCAAATAATGAAGAATGATGGTTTTTAAAATGCATGATGTTGTAAAAATTAACATCCTGAGTATGCTGTCTTATTTTGAATGAAAGATGATTTTTTTTTTTTACATCACAGCTTTATAACTAGAAGGGACTTTAAAGGCTAACTCATCCAGCCCCTTCATTTCTAAAACAGAAAGCTGTGGGTGAGGGAGATGAAGTGACTTGCCTAAAGTCACAGAGTTAGGAAATGATAGAGGTAGGATTTGAACCCAACTCTTCTGGACTTGAAGTACAGTATTTTATGACTGACATTCCACTATCATTTTTAGCCAAGAGGATACAATCACTGCTGAGGGTGGATGGAAAAATGCTGGTGCTGAAAGACTCCTCTTTGATCTCAACATATTGATGAGGCCAGCACTGAGAAATCTCAAGCCTGTTTCATCACCCACAAACTGATTGATTAGTTGAAATACTTCTAAACTCGCAATGATTCATAATTTGTAAGATTCTCAAGGAAAGCCAGTTGCTATGGTTTGACTGCATATGTTCTCTTACTTTGAGCGCACTGTCCTGTGGACTTTGTATGCATATGTGGGAAAGCACGTCCCAGCCTTTGGGGGAATGTTTTTTCTACCTTCTGCTCTTGTTAGACCAGATTAATAAATGCTTCTTTTTCCTAAAAGCAAAATAATTGTGATTAGCTAATTTATAATCAGTGGAGAAGAGGGAGCATACCAGATGGGGAGTTCTGAACAACATTACCATAAAAATGCCCATCCCCTCATGGTTATCCCTATAACTATAAGGGGAGAATTAATCAGCTATCCTCTGGCCTTCCAAACTACCAGGGCTAATGAGAGTGGAGAATTAGCCCTGGGGTATGTGCTAACAAATGAGCTCATTTTTTTTTTAATATGGATTTTTTTCCTTAAATATTTCCCAATTACATGTAAAACAATGATCAAGATGTTTTAAAATTTTGAATTCTAAATACCTTTCTCTCTTCTCGTGACTCCTTATTGAGAAGGCAACTGATTTTTAGTACAAATTATAGTAGTTGCTCAGTGGATAAAACAATGGGGCCAGAGTCAGGAAGACCTGTTTCAAATTCAGCCTCAGTTACCTTCTAGCTGTGTGATTCTTGGCAAGTCATTTAACTTCTGTAAAATACACACACACACACACATATGCACACACACACAAACAGGTCCTTTTTCCTTTTCTTTGATTTCTTTAGGATACACACCTAGGAGTGTTATGGGTAAAAAGATATGCACAGTTTTATAGCCCTTTGGACATAGTTCCAAATTGTTCTCCAGAATGTTTGGACTAGTTCACAACTCCACCAATAATGCATTAATGTACCTATTTTTCCATATCTTTTAGCATTTTTCATTTTCCTTTGCTGTCATGTTAGCCAATCTGATAGCCATAATGTGGTATCTCAGAGTAGTTTTAATTTGATATTTTTTCCTAATCAGTAGAGATTTAGAAAAATTTTATGTGACTATTTAGAGCTGTCATTTCTTTTTCTGAAAACTGTCTGTTTGCATTCTTTTACCATTTATCAATAGGGAATTGATTCATATTTTTATAAAGTTGGCTCAGTTCCCTAAATATTTGGGAAATGAGGCCTTTGGCAGAGAAACTTGCTGTAATCCCCCTCCCCTTGTTTCCTGTTTTCCTTCTAGTTTTGGCTATATTAATTTGTCTTTTGGCAAAACCTTTTTAACTTAATGTAATCAAAATTATCTTTTTTACTTCCTGTAATTCTATCTTTCCCTGGTTTGGCCACTTTTTTTTTTCCTGATCCATAGATCTAATAGATACATTTGTTCCATGTTTTCCTGATTTTCTTGTGATATCACCCTTTATGTCTAAATCATTTATCCATTTTAATTTTATCTTGCTATGTAGAATGAGATTTTGTTCTATGCCTAATTTCTCTCAAACTGCTTTCCAGTTTTCCCAGCAATTTTTATGAAATGGTGTTGAACTCACATTGTAATGGAACTTCAAAAAATTAGGAAACATTTCTTATGGCAATCCCATGAGTTATATAGTACTGGGAATATTTCGCTGATTTTACAGATTAAAAAAAAAACAAAAACAAAAACAAAAAACTGAGATTGAAGGAAGTTAAATGACCTGACTGAAATCACTAGGGAATCAATCCTATATGTCTGGATTACAGAGACACCACTGAATCCTGACTCTATCATGTCTTCTTGTGTACCACACTGCCTCTCATTCTTTATCTTTGTATAAAAGGCCACCTATTGTTAGTCTGGACTATTGAAGATTAGAGTCCTCATTTTGGTGTTTCTTTGGGGTAATCTACTCTACACATTTCTTTCCACAAATACACAAAAGAAAATTTCCCTTAAAAGTATAGACTAAATTACCATCTAATCTTCTTTCAAATAAATAAAAACAACAAACCGCCATATACTTGAAAAAACCCAAATTGTAGCTATAATAGAAATCTAACTTTTTTTTCTCCAAAGCCCTCTTCTTCCTCCCCTCATCTCTCCTCTTTGTCAACCCCCAGTTTGGCATCTCCCCCCAGTATTCTAAGTCAATAAGCAACTGTCTCAATAGAAGAAACATGCAGTTATCTCAAACAGGACAGACATGGTTCCATTTGCTCAAAGGGATGGTACCCTATTACAGGTACACAGCATGGCTAAAGTATCTTCTTTGTTTGAGACCCTTCAGTCACTCTTTGGAACAAAATAAGAATAATAATCGTCCTTGAAAATATTTGCCCTTGCTTGGGGAAATTAAATAGCTATCTATGTTTCTGTGACACATGTTTCCTGCCTGCAGTGAATCTATATCTATCTATAGATATATATATACACACATACATACATATGATACTATGTGTGTGTGTGTGTGTGTGTGTGTGTGTGTGTGTGTGTATAAAACTCATTGAGCTATCACTGTTTTATTTTTGCAACAAGGTGGTGCAGTGGATGGTGTGCTAGGCCTGGAAGGAGGAAAACATGATCAAATTTGTCCTCATACACTTACTAGTTCTGTGGTCTTGGGCAAGTCCTTTCATTTCTATCTGACTTGGTTTCTCCAATAGTAAAATTAGGATATAATAGAACTTACTATCAGGTTTTTTGTAGGAATCAAATGACATATTTTTAAAGGGCTTGGCATAGTGTTTGATACAAAATAGGCACCTAAGTAAATGTTTATTTTCTTCCTTTATCTCAAAGCTTTGTCCTATATGTACGTAAAAAAAATAAGCAACAAACAAACAAACAAAAAGTAACAAATGCAAGTTTAATGCCAATTTAGGACTTTTTTGGTGGGGGTGAAAGAACAGGAAAAAATAAACTTTCATTGTTTTGTTATTTAAGTAAACCTATTTTATTATTTAAATTAATTTATTTTTAGTTTTTAACAATCACTTCCATAAGTTTGTGAGTTTTAAATTTTCTCCCCCTCCCTCCTTACCTCTCTCCCCAAAACAGTGTTCAATCTGATATAAGCTCTACATATACAATACTGTTAAACATATTGTCATGTTAGTTTTGCCATAAAGAAGAATTAGAACCAATAGGAGGAACCATAACAAAGAAGAAACAAAACAAATTAGAAGGAAAAAAAAAGCAAATAGTATGCTTCAATCTGCTTTCAAACTCCATGGTTCTTTCTCTGGATGTGGATTGCATTTTCCATCTTGAGACTTTCGGAGATGTCTCAGATCCTTGCATTGCTGAGAAGAATTAAGTCTATCAAAGTCAGTCATCACAAAATGCGGCTGTTACTGTGTACACTGTTCTCCTGGTTCTGCTCACTTCACTCAGCATCAGTCCATGCAAATCTTTCCAGGTTTTTCAGAAGTCCTCCTGTTCATCATTTCTTATAGTACATTTGTATTCCATTACATTCATATACCACAACTTGTTCAGCTATTTCCCAATTGATGAGCATACCCTCAATTTCCAATTCTTTGACACTACACAAAAAGCTGCTATAAATATTTTTGTACATGTGAGTCCTTTTCCCATTTTTATGCTCTATTTGTGATACAGCCCTAGAAGTGCTATTGCGGGGTCAAAATGTCGATACTATTTTTATAGCCCTTTGGGCATAGTTCCAAATTGCTCTCCAAAATGGTTAGATCAGGTCACAATTCTACCAACAATGCATTAATGTTCCAATGTTCCCATATCTTCTCCAGCATTTATCATTTCCCTGTTTTGTCATGTTAGCCAATCTGATAAGTGTGATGTGGTACCTCAGAGTCATTTTGATTTGCATTTCCCTAATCAATAGTGATTTAGATTTTTTTTATGTGACTGTAGATAGCTTTAACTTCTTTATCTGAAAACTACCTGTTCACATCCTCTGACCTTTTATCATTTGGGTAAAAATATCTTTTAAAAATGGGAAAGAGATCATTTTCATATTTACAGCAATGACAATATCATAGAACCAAAATTCTACTGAGATCACACTTCAAAGGCTCAGAACTTCAAGGGAACTTAAAGATCACCTAGTCCATCCCATTTCATTCTAGAAAGCAGGCCGCCAAGGGCCAGAAATATAACATCACTTGCCTAAGGGAATACAAGCAGAGTCAGGACTCTAAACCTCTCTGACTTAAGCTCCAAGGCTGAAATCTGGGCTCAAGCACTTACTACTTGGGTAACTAAATTTCCTTCACTGTAAAACATGACTAATAATAGTGCCTGTCTCACAGGTTTGGTATGAGGATCAAAGAAGATAATACATGTTAAAAAAAAAAAAAAAGAGACACAGCACATTTATAAGCTTAGCACACAGTAGTTGTTATAATAATATTTATTCCCTTGCTTTCTTCCTTCCCTTTCCTCTTCCCTTTCAATGTCCTTTTTTTGTGACACACTGACTTTCTTATTATAGGTTGGTGTCAACTAAGAGGGAAATTCATCTAGTTATTTCATTTTATATGAGAGAAACCCTGAGCACAGTGAGGTTAATTGATTTTTTTAAGGTCACACAGCTACAAAGTGCTGAAGATGGAATTTGAACTTCTGTCTTTTGACTCTGAGTTTAACAAGGAGATCAACAACACAATTAAGCACCTACTGTGTAAAGAGTCCTATATTCAGGGCAGATTAAACATAGTCACTAACCTTATGCAAGTTGCTTTTTAGTACTAACGTTAATAGTTGTTCTTCTTTCCACGATACCACTAGTAGATTCTCTATAGAAACTCACTCAGCTGAATTACCTACATTTCTTTTCTGCCAAGGTCAATCCTATCTATACTTTACTGTCTGTTTAAAATTCTCTTTCTTCGGGGATCACCTGTCCTGATAACCATTTTCTTTGAAATACTGAAATATAAAATGATGAATAGGATGATTTCAAGGTATACATTGTAGGACCAATGGCATTTAATAGAGAAGAGTAATCCATGTAAAAGAAATAGAATGTGCCAAGATATAGATATGGGAATGCATATATTGTATTCATGGAACAGTAAGTACACCAGTTCGCTTTTTTTTTTCCCAGAGAAAAATTCATGTAAGGGAGAAGTGAATTTTAAGATTTGAAAGGCCATTTAAAAAAACATTATAGAGGATCGTGAACACCAAACTTAGAAATTTTCACTCTAAGCAATGAAATTTCTAAACAAGGGTGTTTTTTAACAGGAAAGTGACATTCCGGAGAGTATTTGAGACACCTGCATAGGATGCATATGTGAAGGACAGATTGAGGCAAGAACAAGCCAGAGTCAGGAATCTGTGTGAGGAGGTCTTGCCCTTTTCTAGAAATGTAATACTACGGGTATGGAGCAGGATGGTGACAGTGGTTATGGAAATCATATGGCTGTTTGAGTCATATAGCAGCAGAGGAAGAATCAGTATAGGTTGGTGACTAGATTGTTATCTGTCCTTCATTTTCAGAGGACCAATGACATCAAGGGTGATATATGGACTTGCACAGGAATTAGATTTACGCAAGACAGAGTTGCACAAATCCCCAGCCTAACTGTTCCAGGGTCATAAAAATCCAGTAGGTCAAGAGTCAAGATGACTGGCAATGTCCCAAGATGGAGTGCATGACTCTGGTGTCTTTCATGTCTGATCAAGCCCTATGTACTCCAAAGGACTTCTTTCATCCATTTTCATGGCTTTTAGGAACAAATTGCTTTCAATCACCCATTCTACTAAAGGAAGTAGACATCCCTGTAACTTAACAATGGATTTGAGGCCTATTGGCTATTCTAAACCTGATTTAGTTTATCCACTGAGAGAGTTTTACCAGGGTGTAGCTGCTTTTCGTGCTACAGCTTCTTGGAGCCACAGGTGAGAGTTGGGTGGTAGATAGACACCAAAGGTGGATAAGTAGTCTTGAAAAATATTCAGCAAGCTCTCACATCAGAGGAACTAGTCCCTGAACACTGCATACGCACTGTGACTAGATAAAAGAGACACAGGAAATGGATGAGACAACAGAGCTGAAACTAAATTCCAATTGTTGATGAGTAGGAAAATGATCATACCTTTTCCAGCTTAATAGGACATTACAAATAATAAATCCTCTAAATAAGAGAATTAAAAATAAAAATACACAGAACTTTAATTTCCCTTTACAATAAAAACTCTTGAAGTTACTGACTTCGACTTCTCTCAACACTACTCTCAAATCTCATCAGTTGTCATCCCCAAATAACCTATCCTACAAAGTTAAGACTATGAACCTCAAGGACAGTCAATAAAACAGATGAATACAAATCATTCCTTCAAATGAATGCAGAGGTGATCTAGGTGTTCAACATGCAAAATGAACAAACATCGTACTTGCAAATAATAATGAAAGACTATAAAATGTAACCATTTTTTTCCCTCAAGCACTTGGATCAGAGGAAGGATGTGAATGTGAGGCAGAAGAAAATTCTTTTTTTTTGTTTATTTTATACTCTCTTTGAAAATAACATTGAGAGCACTTCTAGGAGCCAAGATGGTGGAGTAAACAGTAAATCACTGTAACTCTCCCATATATGCTTCCAAACAACCATAAAATACCACCCCAAAAGAAATCCTGGAACATGAGAATCAGCAAAAAGTCAGGGTGAAACAATCTGCTAGCCCAAGAAACTTGGAAGATTAGTAGGAAATATCTATCTCACTCAGGTAAAAGGGAAGCACACTCCAGGAAAGGAAACATCTCAGAAAGCCAGCAAAAAGCCCTACCTCAGCAAACCAACAGAAGATCCTGATCCCCAGTGAGGTGGAGCAGGCAAACGCCAACACCAGGACCCACCACATTACTCAGGACAGCCAGAGAAACAGGTAGACTCCAGGTCCAAGAAACACCATATGCTTCAATGTAGCCCTGGGCAAACAGAGAAACTCCAGTGGCCAGACCTCCACATGTTTCAACTTAGTCCTAGGTAAAAAGGCATCCTCCAGTGGCCAGACCTCCAGAGAAACATAGAAATCCCCCACCAACCTCACCACATGCCAGACACCAGCAGGAGGACCCCAGCTCAGCACCAGGTAATCTGACAGACACCTACAGCCTCCAGCAGCACCAGTCAGCCCCCCTACCTTACACCCTCAGTGCACAAAGGTCCCCCAGGACCTCAGGGCAACATCAGTGCAGCACCAGGTAAACAGCCAGGGCCTGCAGCCCTGGCAAAAGAATCCTAAAACAGTGCCCTTTCCACCCCAGAAGAAGATCCCAAATTTAAAAGAAAGGAAAGAGGCCAAAATGATGAACAGAAAACAACAACAACAAAAATAATCTGACTGTAGAAAGTTGTAAAGGTGACAGGGAAGAACAAGACACAAACTCAGAAAAAGACAACAATGTCAAAACACCTATAGGCAACCCCCCCCCTAAAAAACAAGAAATGGTCTCAAATCCATAAAGAACTCATGGAAGAAGTTAAAAAATGCTTAGAATCATATAAGAGAGGTAGAAGAAAAAGTGGGGGAAAATGAGAGTTATACAAGAGAAATAAGGGGGAAAAAAGAGTCAACATCTTGGAAAAAGAAAAACAACTGCTAAAAAACTACAATTTGCTAAGTGGAAAAGGAGATACAACAATCCACTGAAGGAAAAAAAAAAACTCTGAAAAAAAAGCATTGAAATAAAACAAGCAAACAAAAAAAAGTACAGTTGGCCAAATGGAAAAGTAAGTACAAAAGCTAACTCAGTAAAACCACTCCTGAAAAATTAGAATTTGTCAAGTGGAAGCTAATGAGTCTATGAGACATCAAGAATCAATCAAAAAAAAAAAACATTCAAAAGAATGAAGAAAAAAAAAACAACTGAAGAAAATGGAAAATACCTTAATGGAAAAACAACTGATCTGGAAAATAGATCCAGAAGAGGTAATGCCAGAATCACTGGACTACCTGAAAGCCACAATCAAAAGGAGGACCTGGACAGCATCTTTCAATAAATCATCAAGGAATACTTCCTTGATATCTAAAATCAGAGGACAAAATAGGCATTTAAATAATCCATTGATCAACTCTGGAAAGAGATACCAAAATAAAAACTCCAAGGAACATTATGGCCAAATTTCAGAACCATCATATCAGTGAAAAAATAATGCAAGGGGCCAGAAAGAAACAATTCAAACATCAGTGATCCACAATCTGGATTATATAGGACTTAACAGCTGCAATAATAAATCATCAGAAGTCAAAGAACATGATATTCTTGGGAGGCAAAGGAGGTAGGACTACAACCAAGAATCACCTACCCAGCAAAATTAACCATAATACTTCAAAAAGAGAAAATGGAAATTCAATGTAATTGAAGGATTTCAAGCTTTCATAAGAAGATCATAAGTGAACAAAAAATTTGATCTCCAATCTCAAGGTCCAAGAGAAGCCTAAAAAGTTTAAAAAAAAAAGAAAAGAAAACATAAGGGAGGCAATGGAGCTTAATTGTTTACATTCATACGTGGGAAGATGATACTTTTGATTATTAAAAAAATGTACCACTAATAATACAGGTAGAAGGAATAGACATGGACAGAGGTAGAATGCAGAGTTTATGGCACAGGTTAGAAGAACCTGGAATGACTCGAATGAACTTATGCAAAGTGAAAGGAGCATTACCAGGAAAACACTGTACACAGTATCAGCAACACTGTGTGATGATCAGCTATTAATGACACAGCTCTTCTCAGCAACACACTGATTCAAGAGAAGTACAATGGACTCACAAAGGAAATTTCTATTGAGATCCAGATAAAGAACTGATAAACTCTGAATGCAGATCAAAGAATACTTTTTTTTTCCATTTACTTTATTCTTTTTCATGTTTTTTGTCTTTTTGTCTATTTCTTCTTTCACAACTGTGACTAATATGGAAATATTTTTTACATGATAGCACAAGTATAACCTATATCAAATTGCCTACCGTTTTTGGAATAGGGAAGGGTTGAGAGAGAAAAAAAAATTGGAACTCAAAATCTGTAAAAATGAATGTTAAAATTGTCTTGACATGTAATTGGGAAAAAACAAAATTAATTTAAAATAAAAATAATTGAAATACAGAGAAAAGGCAAAGCTGACAGAAGGAGAGATGAATGATTGAACAGATAGAACATTTATTAAGTTTTTATGTGTGCAATATGCCAGTCACTGCTGAGCAGTAAGGATTTAAATATAAGGAATCAAGGTAGTCTCTGCCCTCAAGGAAGGTGGGGTGTATGTGAATGGAGAAGATGCATCAGTATCTCATGGAGTTGGTTATGAAGTTTTGTAGAGATCTGTATTTGGGTAAAATAAGACCATATTGACCTATCAAAGTCCAGGGTTGTTCTAGGAGTTGAGTTCATTTTTGGGGGGTGGTGGGGTAAGAAAGAAATATAGATGTTATCTCCTTTCCCCACTCCAATCTCCCAGACTACATAGGATGGAGATGACTGGGCAGAAAGAGTTAGCTAGCTAAAGAAGCTAAGGAGTGAAAAGGTAAAAAAAAAAGTGTAATAGGATAATAAAGAGAGTGGGTGGAAGAACAGATGTCATGTGTTGGGGAAAAATGAGTCTCATAACTTCATTAGTAAATTAGTACTACTGTTAGGGAAATAACAGCAATACCTCTCATATGGAAGTAGAGGAGGTGGTAACAATTTGGAACTTGTAAAGAAGGGTAAAACAGAAACTTTAAGCAATTTCCTCTGACTGCAAGTGGTGAGACAATAAATATAAAATAAGAAGAAGAACATAGAGAAAGAAGTAGAAGCTGATTACAGCTGAGTAGCAAGGTAGTAACATAGCTATAGTTTGAAACAATAAAGAGAGGAACAAGGGATTGAATTAACTATATGCAACTCTCCTGGGAATAGGGGATAAGTAGCAGTTGTATGCTTCAGGAAATCAACTTCCTCAAGACTGGATTTGGTAGTCTCAGCATTAACTCCTGTTTTGGGGGTAAGGAGTTGAAACTCTGGAAAGTTACAGCTTAGAGAGGGTTAAACATAAGTTTCTCCAGACTGCCAGTGGTATCCATCGCACTCATAGAGATGTTAAGGACTCAGCTAGATAAATTGACAGTAGTGATATTAATGAAATAGTAGTAGGGGACTTTAGCATGCTTTTACTGGTGAGATACATAGAACAATACATAAAAGGAAAATACAGAGCTAATTGAATTGCTGGAAAACAACAACAATAACAACCAAATTTTATTAACCTGTGTCAATATCAGAATGGAAAAGTAAAGAATAAACATATTTCTTATTATTGTATTATTTCCTGCATCATGACACTCAGTTTTTTTTAATATGCTTTTATAGTTGAACCACAATTTTTAAGGTTGTTTTCGTACTTATTTTTGTGCAACCTTTCTTCAAGTCACTCACTTTTTTAAAAGTCATTGTCTTTTGACTTTTTCTTATACTTTCACTTCAACTTCAACTTTACTTTTTTTTTAGAAACTTTGCTATTTTGGAAAATGTTTTATATGTTTATATATTATTTGTGTTACTTGTGTCCTCTTGGACACGTCTGAGTTCAAAGATGATTTGCATCCTTATTCTTCTTTCTACAAAAATTGTTACTAATTTGAATCAGTATGGAATTTCTAGCTGAATGTTTCATGATGTCTGAGGAATCTACATATTTGTTTTTCTTGCCTCCTTTTACCTTAGGAGATTTTGTTGACTTTTCTTAACAATATAATATTTATTAATTGTTCTATTTTTACATAATTGCTCATTGTCTTTTTTCTTTAACAAATCCATTGTTGTTTTATACATTGTCAAAAGGTTTGGCTTATATATTCTTTCTTTCTTAACACTTTTCTGCCTTTTGATCTTTTTCCCCATTCCTAGTAATTTGTGTCAGCTATCATTCTTACTTCCATTGCCTCTAATTATGTCATGTTTTCTATTGCATAGACCCCTGAGCCTGAGTGACTTCAGCCTCTTGAGTTGGGAAGAGTTGGCATTTGACTGATTTGAGGACCAGTGTAAAATCCCTTAGGAGAAAAAAACTACCACTAGCCTTCCTTTCCTCTTCAGCCAACTCTCTCGGCTGCCACATTGACCTCCTCCCAAATAGTTATACCCCATTTCTTTTTCTTAGTTAATTTTAAATTGAAAGGAAGAAATAAGAAGCTGACAAAAGCTTAAATGAGACCCTGTTGAATGAGAAGGTACATTGTGATTAAGTGAATGAATAGATAAATGAATGAATGAAAAGGTATATAATTAAAAATTACCATGTGGTGAAGAGTAGGGTAAGTGCTGAGAACAGAAAATCTAGAGACAATATATTTTCTCTATGGAAAATACAGAGAAAAATAGAAAATAGAGACAATCTCTTTTCTCAATAATCTCAAATTCTAAATGGGGGAGAGTTCTGATATAGGATAGATAGAAGAGTCTGATGATCCTAGGAATGCACCTACAGGGTAGATTGTGAGGCCTAGAGTTCCTTAAGGTGCATTGGCAGGTCAGATGGCACTTGGAGTTCAGAGTGACAATGGCAGAGGGCAAAATATTAAGGCACTTTCCTCTCTTGGATAAACACTGATGCCTCCTTGCCCTCACCCCATGAGGAATCCTAGAATCAGTTGATTGAAAGAGTCCTTGCACTGGCAGGAATGCTTGGAACAACAGGATTCTCATGATTCCTTCTCCCTGGTGAGTCTGTAGGATGGGATCTTGGACTATGAAGTAGAACACTGTCAGGGAGAGGGGACAATATATTGGTAAAAGAAAGAATACTGGATTTATATTCTGAAAACATGGGCTTGAATTATGCCCCTGCCATTTACTATTTGTTTGATTTGAACAAATTCCTTTCCCTCCTGGGGCACTGGTTTCCTCCCCTGCAAAATAAAGGTCTTAGACCAGATGATGAATGAATAAATAAGTGAATAAACAGAAAAGCATTTATTAATCACCTATTATGTGCCAAGAACAGAGCTATGCACTGGAAATCCAAATAGCAAAAGAAAGACAGTCTCAGTACTCAATGAGATTACATTTTAATGAAAGAAATAAAACATATAAGAATACAGTGTCCAGAAAGAGCACATTACTCAGAAAATTCTAGGGACGGTGAAGGGCTTTCAGGTAGGGGAAGTAGTTTGAGATACCGTAAACGTTAAGAAAATATAGACTGGACAGGGTTCCATAACTAAAGAGATTATGAGTAGGAAAGAAATAATACATAGGTACTGATGAAATAGTTATCAAAAAAGTGTAAAGAAGGGGACTAGAGAAGAAGAAGAGAAGTGAAGCATGTTTGGGACTTTCATGAAATAGCATTCTGGGAGATATAGTCATCAGTCACTTTGGGGTATATCTACATGGGAAGGTGACATCAGTGTGAATGTTACATCAGGACATTGTCTCTGCTGTGGGTATTGAGGGAATTGGTAAGAATCTTTGTTTAATTTTTTCAATTAATTCTTTTTTAATTAACATTTTTCTTTTATCCCTCCTCATTTCAACTGAAAACAAATTAAAAATAGCATGAGAAATAAAGCCTCTTAACAAATATACATAGTCAAGCAAAACAAATTCCAACACTGATCATGTACAAAAATGCTTATGTCATTCTGTCTAATCTCTGCTGAGTGGGTAGTTTGCTTCATTTTTTTTTTTGTCTTCAGGAATTATGGTTGGTCATTGTGTTGACCCGCACTCTTAAGTCTTTCATAATTGTTTGTTTTAGAAGAATATTTAAGAACATCTCTAAGAATGCTGCCAGATAATAATCTGTGATTTTTGATCTTGAAGTCAGATATCACAAGGTTCTTGTAACTTTGCAGTGTTATTGTTTATGTAACACAACCGTAATCATGTTTATTTTCATATACCTTTACATTTAGTTTTCAAGACATCCTGATTCTTTTTGTTAACTAATGACATACCGTAGGGGGATTATGATAGATTAATATGCAACAGCTGGTGCAGCAAATACAATCTGCTTGGGGCAGAGGTAAGTAGTATTTATTTCATTTTCAGTGTATAAGTTACATCAGTAAAATGTACCCTTTCAGCAAGATGCAAGGCTTGTGTCAGCTCTCCTGAAGGCAGAGTGAAAGTGGAAGCTGAGATTCAGAGGGGGAGAAGGAAACCTGGACAAGAAAGAGATACCTATGCAGGGCATATGGCAATTTTGTGATCCTTTGACTCACCCAAACAAAGGTAAATACACACACACACACACACACATACACACACAGTGGAGCAGTTTCGATTGGGCAGGGAAGCCTAATGATGGTAAATAAACCGTGGGGTAATTTCAACTAAAAGTAATTAAAAATGTCTTTAATTATCTCAGTTTGCTTACAAAAGTCATTACGGATCACAGAATGTTAATTCTATGAGGGATCTTAAAGATTATTTGGTGCAACTCTTTCGTTTTACAAATGAGAGAGGGAAAGAGAGAGAGAGAGAGAAAGAGACAGAGACAGACAGAGACAGAGTACAGAGAGAAAGAGAGGAGGGGAAAGGAAAGGGAGAAAGAGGAGCTCAGAACAGAATTAGGAATAAAACTCTGGTCTTCTGACTCCTAATCCAATATCCTTTTCAGTATAGGTTGCATCTCAAGGATGATGTTATACTTAAATTCTTTAAAAAATTCTTGTAATTAAAAAAAAAAACCCAAAGGTATCATGTATTGTATAAGGAGACTCTGCACTCACTTTCTTAAAAAAAAAAAGCTGGCTACAATACCACATCAAGGTTTCTAGGAGTACTCATGAGGAGCACCGTGTGATTTTCTCTGATGCCATTGATAGAAGTCCTCATTCTAGTATGTTGTATCCAATATTATCTACCTGTGATTAATGCTCCTATTTCTTTTAATACATTAACATCAATTAGCTTTAACAAGGGGATGTTTTCTGCAAAAGATATAGCAAGAACAGGAGTACAAATAATTCCTATAAGTATTTGTGGATGCACTCTTCCCTATAATGCCTTGGTTTCTGGGAGCAGTGGGATCAAACTTAAATCATTTTCCACCTAGCATATACTATAGCAAGTTCACTTATAAATGCAGCATGGGGGCCCGATGAGAATGCATCAATCTCTTTCTCAGAGTCTACCTGTAAAATGGGGATAGGGTTGCCACACTCTGGTGGCTCATTATTCTGATTTTTAAGCTCATAAATTTGTAGTTATCACCCAAACTTTTTCATCTACAATCAGGAAATAAAAGTTGTTGTTCAGTCATTTCAGTTGTGTCTGATTCTTCATGACCCTATTTGGGATTTTCTTGGCAAAGACACTGGAATGGTTTGCCATTTTCTTCATTTAACAGATGAGGAACTGAGGTAAACAGTGGTTACGTGACTTGCCCAGTGTCACACAGCTTTGAGGCCAATATGAACTCAGGAAGATAAGTCTTCCTAACTTCAGGCATGAGGCTGTATTTACTGTACCACTTGGCTGCCCAAAAGAAAAGCTGCAAGAAGCAAAATAACAGAGGCCTGTATTCTTAGACTATATATCAGTTCAATGGAGAGAACATGAGTCTCCTCCCCATTCAGAAATTTATAACATTTTTTTTTCTACCAGAAGAGCAGTCAGTAGCATAGAGTAATTATTTTGCAAGGACAAAGAGACTTTATTTGGTTTGGTGGTTACTTTTAAATGAACCCAGTTCTGTCTCCACAGCCCATCAAAACTCCATCTCTTCACTATAAGTCAGCAGACCAGAGCCAGTTATAGAACATACATGCTTCCAATCAGGAAACAAGACCTTTCTATTGCATTTCATCACATCCTTTCCGGGAGCAGGCTTTTTTAGCCTTTTCTACATGGGGATTGTATTAGCCAAACCTGCAGCGCATGCTCATTAGGCTCCCATTGCATGGGGTTATTCCATAAATAAGATTTATTAAACCAATTACCTAGCATCTCAAAAGGAATTAAATGTAAACCAAGGAGGAAAAGGAGGCAACATGGTACAATGGAAAGAATACTGGATTTGGAGTAAGAGATTCTGAATGGCTCTGCTGTTTACTAACTCTGTGATCTTGGGCTGTCACTTAAATTATAAAATGAAGGGACTGGACTAAATGACCTCAATGGATTCCTTTCCAGTTTGAATTCTAATATCTCTAATCTTAAATATTCATCTAAGTAATCATTTCTCAAAACTTTCTGCTCCACATTCCAAAAATAAAGTATATTTCAATGAATTCAAAAAATTCAGCCTAGAGAAGACTTGGGGTGAAGATATTGTCACAATCTTAAAGTGTCTTAAAAGGTTACACTTGATTTAGTCTACCTGATGCCAGAGGATAAAACTAGGAGTAATGAGTGAAAATTTCCATTAGTTTCTTATGAGAGCTATCCCACAAAGGAATGAACTTTTTCATGATAGGGAGAGAATCCATATAAACATTTATTTAGAATTGAAACTGATGTTACAAGACATTGAGATGATAAATTTTAGAAATTGGGAAACTCAGTGAAGACAAGTTAAGTGACTTATCCAATATCACCCAGCTAGTGTCTGAGATGACATTAGAACCTTGTTCTCTAAACCTTGCATCATCTAGCTGCTTCTCTATTGTGAGGTTCTCCTTCAGATGTTCTATTGTTTTATAGGGGAAAAAAAATCTGCTTTGGGTTAAGGTTGACCTTGGCAGTCTCTGAAATGGCTTCATCTTTACGGTTTTATAGTCTGTTTTCATGACTCATCTCTCTACTTTCTATGACCTGAGTCTTAGAAGAATTTCATCCATGTAAAGGCATATATATGTGTGTACTTCCATAGGTTTTATTATTAATTCAGATCATTGACGATAGAGGTCACTAGACTTATTGTCTGTTGAGAAGGAAGTAGTGGAGGATGGAATAGAAGGAGGATGAAGTGAAGTTCATGAAAAGACTCAAGATTCAATGCCAATTTTCTGTATGCCAGGTTTGTTCACCACAGGTTTGAAACATCCGTTGTCAATCCATTATATATTAATTCAATTATGCAATTTTAGTAAAAATATTTAAAATGCCTATTGTATTCAAAACAATAGCCCTGTTAGGAAAATGCAAAGTTTACATATATCATAGTCTCAACTTTCATTAAGCTTATAGTTTAATAGGTAAGTAGCATGCACACTAAAACATGATAAATGATTCAGAGATGATCTGTTTGAAGTGTACTATGATGGTAGGGGCCGGGGTATGTTGTACAGGGAAAAGTCATGACTACACTGGGGCTTCTTAAAGACAATTAGGATGCAGTCACTAAGGTGTCCAGGAAATTAACCATGGAGAAAAGGGCTTGAGCCATCCCCAATCACATAAGACTGATTGTAGAAGAAATTATTTTCATCATTGACAATGGGAAAATATCTCTGTTCAGTACGGAAAGCACCTTAGAAATTTCAACACTAATTAGAAGGCCGCAGTTTAACTGTATAAGAGCAAAGAAGGAGAATGTAGGAAGAGCGCTGTTTGAGTCTACAGGAAGGTATGATTATTCACAAATGCTGTCTCTGTCAGTGAAAAACACAGAACTCCAATTTTTATTTTTCCCAGATTTCTCCCATTCAAAATTTCCAGTTTCTCCTTTAATTCTGATTACACCAATATGTTTTCCATAAAGTAGACTATTCCCTCCTTCTTTCCCTCTTTCCCTCCTTTCCTCTTTTCTTCCTTCCTTCCTTTATTCCTTCCCATTCCCTCTTCTCTCCCTCCCTCTCACCCTTCCTTACCTCCTTCTCTTCATTTTCTTCCTAATCCTCTTTCAACCTTTCTATCCCTTTTTATCTTTTTCTTCTCTCTCTCTCTCTTTAAAATGAACAACGTGCCTTCCAATTTTCTCCAGTCCCAGAAGGTGTACAATTCACCTACAATAAACACGGTCTTACTATTAAATATCATCTTCCTTCTGGGAATTTCACAAACATTATTTCATTAATTTACTTTTTATTCAATTATCAAATTGCTTAAGACAAAAGTTAATAAAAGTTATTGTTTCTTAGACAATTAGAACTCCCCCCTTCCTCTCAGCATAGTATTCTTGGCTCATGCTCAACTATTTGTCTCCCTTTACCTTTTTAACCTCTAGTGAAAGTTTGAAACCTATAATTACAAATCCAACACAAAGAAAAGAACATTCAGATTAATTCTACCTGTGCTGAACCCAAATTACACCCTCTTTAGTTAGCACTGTTGCTTAGTTACGAATCCACTTTTTCAAGAAAAGTCCTTTTAAGACTGAGATCACTTGCCTACATATACCTACCCCCTTAGGAGGAAATCTGTTTGCCCACATAATCCCTTACAATATCCCCTGGCCACAATTTCTTTCTGAAGTTTAAATGAGCCTTTATCTCACCAACCAATCTCCCATTCCTCCAATTTTTAAAATCTTGGTGGATGGTTTCAGAGGAAGCCTTGAAACTTGCTAAGTCTTTCTTTGTTCATTTACATTATCTTTCTAGCAGCCAAATCTTCATCTTCCTCTGCCCATTGCTTTTTCCTGGCAAGTTTGCCTCTCCTGGGAGTGTGCCTTTGTCAAACATATCAAAAGGAGATTTGCAGAATTATTTTTAATTGATTAGGCTGCTGGTCGGTGCAGAGGGTATGATGGCTGTATTTGAATACAAGGAAACCTAAATTTAAATCCTACTTCACACATTTGCTGGCTGTAGGACCTTGTGGAAATGACCAAACTGCTATCTGCCTCAGTTTCTCCATAGGTAAAATGGGGATAATAATAGCATCTACTTCACAGGTTTGTTGTGAGGATAAAATGAAATAACATAGCTAAAGTATTTTCAAACATTAAAATCCTATTGATTGGTGGAAGCCATAAAATATAGTAAGAAGTGAAAGCCATTGACTTAAACTCTGTGAAAGGTGAAAACCCAGACATGGTGAACTGTTAAAAAATTATAATTCATGTACTTAGATATTTTGACTGTTATATGACCAGCACTCAACTTTGAGTGCCTGGGCATTTACCCAATAGCACTAAGTAAATGCTTGAATGTCTGGGAACTAGGTTTAATATTAAGTATAAACTACAATGTTATCCAAAACATTAACTAAACAGTGTATATATATATATATATATATATATATATATATATATATATATATATATATATATATATATATATATAATATATATATATATATATACATATATATATATATATATATATATATATATAATATATATATATATATATATATATATATATATATATATATATATATATATATATATATATATATATATCCGCCAATCTACAGTGAAGCATCCTATGGCTCCTCCTCCCTTTGTCTCATTATTATAATTGCCATGGGAATTCGGGGTGGTGGGGGGAGGCTCTTTGCAGGGATTCAACCTGTAGCTTAGCCACTGTCCCAGACTAATGTTCTATCAAACTCTTGGCAGGAATCCACCATACTGCTTCAATATAAGTATCCAAATGATAAAACTACTACCTATAATCAATCTGGAGCTCTTTGGCATCTTCTTTTGGTATCAAACCTGCCCAGCTGTTTCAGAGGAAGGTACAGGGTTCTCCAGCCAGAGGAATTCTGGACCTTACATTTATTATTTTTAAATAAGAAAATTTAGGTAAAACCAATTTTGTATGGTCTCTGTAGAAAGAAGTTGTGCTTATTTAAATGAAAGATGATAAACTTTTGCGAGAGATAGTATGTTAAGGGACAGAAGTATCATTTCTAATGCTATCTACAGCCTGAAAATGATTCAAATATAAAAAGATGGATTTTCATAAAAATATACATAAAATTTGAATGTATACTCCCAAAATCATGTGCTTTAGGACAGGTTGAAGGAACTATTGCTGGACAACTGTTTATATAAAAAAAAATTCAAAATCTGGAAGCATTAGTTGACTGCAAGCTCAAGATAAGCCAATGATGTCTCATGGGAGCCAAAAAGGTAAATATAATATTAGGATGCATTGGAAAAAGTCATCATTCCCAGAAAAAGGGAGGTAGTGATTTCATTGAAATTTGTGTTGGCTGAGCAACATTTGTATTATTGTGTTTGGTTTAGGATGACTCACAATTGGAGTATATCCAGGGAAGGTTGCAACCATGGATTCAGCTACCTAGGCTATCACAAGTTCAATGTACTCTTTGACTCCTCAGTCTCCCTTAATCTACCTCTATAATTGGTTACTAAATCTTATCAGTTCTAAAACAAAATCTACCCCTTTCAATTCACACAGCTGCTACCTTGGTTAAGGCTCTTATTATTGCTGACTCAGACTTCTACAAAAGCTTTCTAATTGACCTCTCTGTCTATATACAGGTACATATAAAAAGAGGGAAGAAAAAGGAAGAGAATAAGCATTTATACAATACCTACTATGTGCCAGGCACGGTGTGGGGTGTGCTCAGGAAGAGTAGTGCCTCTAGTGTGAAGGCTCCTGAGCCATTTTCAAGACTGCTTTCTACCTGTGGTGTCCACCTTATTCACCCAGCTCGCACCTGTGGTTCCAAGAAACTGTAGCATGTGAAGTGGCCATACACCACTAAACATTTAAGCAGAAGGTCTAAACCAGGTTGAAGGTAACTGAGGGGTCTCAAATCCATTGGTGAATTAGGCAGATGTCTACCCCAAGAATCCAGTGGGATAGGAGGATAAAAGCAATTTGTTCCAATGTCATGAAGTCAGCTGAAACAGGTACTGTGGAATTCTCAAAGCTTGGTTAGACATTGAAAATGCCAAGGTCATCCACTGCATCCCAAGCCATCACCAGTCGTCTAGACTTTGCCTTGCCATAGACTCCAATGACTCTGGAAGAGAGAGGCCAGTGACTTGGAACAACTCTGTCTCACTTAAATCAAATTTAGGTGCAAATGAAAAGACATTACCCATACCGTTTAACCATTTTTATCCATCTTAAAATCCTGGGGCAACAGGCAAGTGACAAAGAAGCGAGTGCAGGGATGCATTGGGATCTGTAGTCATGAACCTGTACACAGATGGCCCAGGCCGCAGGATCATCTTCTGACTGGATTGAAGCAGAAGTGAGATTTAGCAGCTCCTGGGTATCTTAGCAGCTTTATTAAGGACCACACTTTTCACCTATTGGTGAGAGGAAGAGACTAGAAAAACTGCCCTAAAATTGTATGCATCACCTATCCCTGGTCTGCTTATTGTGAAAGGTGAAGATCCTACTCTGTGGTTGAAACACACACACACACACACACACACACACACACACACACAAATTGTATACATGGAAGCATCAGTTAGAGCAAATGGAGAAATTTTGAATTCTCTGGATAAGTTCACTTAACATGGCAGTATACTTTTCAGGAATGTCTACCCAGATAATGAGGTAGATGCATTCAGTGTCAGAGCTTGCTCATTGTTTGGGAGGCTCTGAAAGAAAGTGTGGGAAAGAAGAGGTATTAGACTGTCTACCAAGTTGAAGATCTGTTGTGCTGACCTCATTGTTGTTTGCCTGGGAGATCTGGACAGTATACCAGCAACATAGCAGAAAACCAACAACACGTCAATCACTTCTGATTTGAACTGTCTTAGGAATATTCTGGAGATCACCTGGCAAGATAAGGTACTGGACACCTGAAGTCCTTTCTAGAGCTAAAGTGCCAGGCATTCAAACTCTACTGCAGAGAGCACAACTCCAAGGGCTAGTCACATCGTTCAAACGTCAAATGTACGTTTGCCTAAAACACTGTATTACAGAGAACTCACACAAGGTCAACGCTCACATGGTGGTCAGAAGAAGCAATATAAGGCCATTTTGAAGACCTCCCAGAAGAACTTTGGAATCAAGTGCATGATATGGCAGACAAGTAAAGGACCACCCAGTATGACATGCTTTCATCAAAGAAGACACTGTGCTCTATAAGAGAAGCAGAATTGTAGGAACTCAGAAGAAATGTGAGTTGCAGAAATTTAGAAACATTTCCACTCCAAATATTCATATAAACTATTAATGCCTGACCTGGAGTAGAATCTTCTGAGCTCATATTGATCTGATCAGCTATAATCCACGCTCTATACCTTGACCCCAACATAGTGATGTCATTTTGGTCCTCTTTGAGAATGAAGGACAATAACCAACCTAAATTATGTTCCAGGCACTATGATTAGCTCTTTACAAATACCTCATTTGATCCTCACAATAACTCTCTAATGTAGATGTTATAATGATCCTCTTTTTTATAATTGAGGAAACTGAGGCAAAAAAAGGTTGAATGACTTACCTAGGTCTAACATCTAGAAAATGCCTGATGTCAGTTTTGAACAAGCAATTTCCTAACTCCAGGCTCAGAACTCTATCTCCAAAACACATACAAATCACATGCAAACTAACTTTGTGGAGGTATGCAGGAGGCTGGAAAGGACTCATGCAGATGGTAGCATATGCATTTACATAAACTTGATATTTTGAGAGCTGGAGTCAATGAGGGAGAATGTGCAAGGAATGGGGGATAGCAAGTGTAAAAAGACATTATTTTGTTTAATAATTCTATTAATAAACATTTATAAAGTACCTGCATTTTGTCAGTCATGGTGTTAAGTGCAAGGGATACAACAGGAACCAAAAGACAGTCCTTGCCCCCAAGGAGCCTTCAGTTTAATAGGGGAGATAAGGTGCAAACAAATATATACAAAGCAAGCTATATACAAGATAAATAGGAAACAGAAAGAAGGTACTAGAACTAAGAGGGGTTGGGAAAGGCTTCCTGTAGTAGACGACATTGGGACTTAAAAGAAGCCAGGGAGGTCAGTCATTGCTTTGTTTCAATGAGGATCCAATTGATATTACATAGTATACATTTTAGTGGATAAAATCAGCACAGAGCTTCCTCCGACTCCATTCAGCCATGTGAACAGGAGTGGAGAAAGAAGATACATAGAGTATTCCAGGGCTGAAGTTTCTCAAGGTATATGAAGCACTAGGATAGGGGAGTAAGAGATTTGAATATAGAGGATAGTATAGAGTTGAACAGGTTAACTAAGAGGTCAAGACTAGAAAGGAAATAGAGTACAGACAAGCAGGAGTGATAACTTGGGAAAGTCTTCAGGAGTGGAGTGGAATAGAAGTCACAGTGAGGTAGATGAACAGGTTTAAGAGGAGTAAGGAAAGGTAAAATAACATATTGTGATCAGATAAAGTTATTTCTTAAAGGAGCTAGGTAGTGTAGTGGATAGAATACTAAGTCTGGAGTGAAAAAGACCTCAGTTGAAATTTGGCTTCAGACACTTAAACTAGCTGTGTGACCCTGAACGATTCCCTTAACTCTATTTCCCTCAGTTTCTTCATCCATAAAATTAGCTGGATAAAGGAAATGAAAAACCATTCCAGTATCTTTTCTAAGAACACCCCAAAAGGAGTCATGAAGAGTCTGATATGAATGAAAATGACTTAAAAAAAGTTACTTCTCATGATCCTTCACTTCCTCAGCTCAGTTGCTATCTCCTATGCAAAGCCCTTCTGGAGTCTTTTTTGATTCAATTTTAGAAATAAATTTTATGTATCTACTCTCTGCCAAAAAACATGTCTTATACAGAAAAACTGAATTGAGGTAGTCCCCACTGGCAAGGAACATAAATGTTATAGGGAAGGGGGTAACATGTATCCAGATAGGTAAATGTAAAATATGTACAAAGCAACTTCAGGATCAGGGATATTAAACTCTGGGGAAAAGTAAGTTTCTGAGAGCAATAATTAATTTGTTTTTGTTTGCTTGTTTATTTGTTTGTTTTCTCTTTGTAGCCTCATTACCTCCCCCTGGGCATTATACATTGTAAATATTTAATAAATACTTGTTGAATTAAGTTGAATTTCCAAAGTGCCTGTTAGCTCTAATATTCTCTCAATACATGATTCTGAGATTCTGTTATCCTATGAAATACTTGAAAGGTAGTCATTTGAAAAAGGGATTAAACCTTTCACATTTTTTACTTGGCTGTAGAGGGCAAAATTAAAGCCAATAAATGGGAATTACAATGAACATGTGTTAGATTCAATGTAAAAGGGAAACATTCCCACTTTCTAACAATTAGAGCTGATCAAGGAATAAATTCAAGTGGAATTCAAATGTTATGATATCTAGTGAGTTACCTAACACTGTAAAGGTTCAAAAATGATGAAAGACCACTGGTGAGAGACATCTTATTTGAACTGTGGATAATGTGAACAAGATGATTTGAAAAGTCCCTTCCAAATCTGTAACTCTTATTTTATTTTAACGACTAAATTCCAAGGAGATTTTGGAGTATGTGTAAAGCAACTATTGTAAAAAGTCAGTCTGAATTTCCACTTATCTTACTTACCCTTCTATTAAATGTACAATAAGTCTAAAAAAATCCCAGGAGAGTCCTTGTAAGGTGAAGTGTAAAGATGGAGAAAGTTGATACTGATTCAACCTGCCTCCTTTTCTGCATAAAATCCTGAGGTTCAAGCCAAGGAATTGGATAATTGGACCATTGAATAGACTTTTGTGAAGAATATACTAATTTCCAATGAATGTTCTTGGAAAAGATAGCAGATATTTCACTACCTCCACCCTTTGGACTCAAACAGAGGGAGTTGATGCAAATAAATAAGATTGGGTTTCTACTTGCCTATGCAGCCTGACTATGGTATAGAGTGCTGTTTGGACTCTGTAAGGCCTTACTCAACTGTCCTTTCTACCATTTTCTAGGTTCATAACTTTGGATGAGCCAATTAACTACTATATGCTTTATGCAATTTTTTTAAAACTAATCTACTAAGTCTTAGACAAGTTCCATCACATTCCTACATTGACAGAATCCCACATCCTTGTTGCTGGGGCTTCTAGTAGCTGAGAATCCAACAAGGAAAAAAGGCAAGGCCAAGAGAAAGAGGTTCTATTAACAGATCACCATGGTAACTAGCCACAAGAACTATCAAAAAGAACAAATAAGAATTGGGGATCTTGTCCCCAGTAAGTATACAGGGCACCAGTAATTTTGTAGGGACTTGAACACAGAATACAGTTTGTCTAGTTACTTGACAAATAACTGTGATGTATGCACAGTGCTTGGGGTAATTTCCTCCTAGAAATGAAAGTTTCAAAAGCATGGAGGAATGCTTCTTCACTCTACAGATTACCAAAAAAAAAAGTTCTTTGAAAAAAATGAAAACATTTCAAGGTAAAAACAATGAAAACAAAGAATCTGAGGAAGAAATAAAAGTGAATCTTATGTGCTGCAGGGATATTGGTGTTAGGAGAATGTGACCCTGATGGAGAAAGAAGAAAGTTCACACAATTCTTGATACAAGAGACTCTCTTGTCATAGAGGGAAAGGGTAGAAACTTTAAGCATTATATATTCAGATGAATGTTGATGCTATGGTACCAGACGTGGCAATTATAATGGTCAGAGAAGGAAGCAGTGGTTGGTGAGAAGTACTGAGGCAGATATTTCCCCACAAGAAATTCATGAATGTCATAAAATTCCCCACAATTCATAAATTAAAATATCTATTGTGATCCTATGTCTGTGTCTAGAATAGAAAAGAGAGACTTCTAGATTTGCCAAACTTGATGACAAGTGTAGCCAATTTGCATAGAGACAAAAAAAAAGAATGCATTGGGGGAGAAAGTATGGTTTTCTTTGCTACTGCTGAATGAAATTAGCCTTTCCTAAAATGCAGATTCTGAAAACAGTTCTTTAAATGGGCTCTCCTCTAGACAAGGGCCAATTTCTTATAATGATTCCTCACTTTCTCTTATTATCTTATAAATATCTAGGTTAGCATTAAGATTTGTTGTTTTTGTTGTTACCGCTGTCCTTGTTTCCACTGGTACTCACTAAATTGTGTAGGCTCTGAGACATGAAGTGACTTGTTAGAAGCCACAGATTTAGTGAGTCACAGATTGTGGACTCAAAGCCAAGTCTTTTGAGTGCTGAACCAGGATTCTTTGCACTATATTCAGCCACACTGTATGATATCTCCTCAATTTCACCTATTATTTCTTCTCAAGATCCCATCATGGCAGCAGTGAGCTTATTGTGCCTATTTCTTTTCCTGAATGAACCCTGTGCAAAAGTGTACAAACTAACTCTGTTTCACCTCTCCCATGACATTTTCTTAATAGTTTTCTTGGCTTTAGCACAGTGCTGCTTTATGCTGTGAATCTAATTAGCTTTAAAAAAAAAAAAAGCAAATCAGGCCTACATTGAACCTTGCATTGTACTGAGGCCACACATTCAAGGATCATGTAAACCTCTATTCATCACTGTTGTATCCCATTCACTAACTGCACATAGCTTCCCCTCCAGTCATATGAAAATGTGATTTTCCATTTAAAATGCCAGTCAGTTAGCCTCTTTTAATTGCTAGATGCACATAAAATTGCATTTTTGCATTCTCAGGACTTTTAATTTTCAGACCATACTTTTTCCTTCTAAAACTTTGTTGAAGTTTTCCAGTTTTTAATAGACTTCTTTTTTTTTCCAGCAGTTCATATTTTTAAACAAATAAAAGACTTCATGTTAGTGCATCAAAAGAATTATTATTTTACAAAACAATGAAACTCAGTTGAGGAGGAAAGGAGTTTGCAGAGGCTTATTGTTTAGGCAAAACATTCTAAAATCTTTTCAAGTGAATTAAGAAGAATAGCAAAATGATATGAGATGACACATAACTAACAGCATTTTGGGGTTTTGGTGACCTATTCTTACCTAACCTCTGTATTTGTGGATTCAACTGCCCAAGAACCTGGTGTTCCACAAGGCCACAGCAAAGACACTTAAGAAGAAGACATGAGGAAAAGAAACTGGATTTGACCAAATCTACATGGAAGAAATCTGGAATAGAGGCACACAATATTAAAGGTAGACATGGGATCAATTTAATTATTTATTCATTTATTTGTGTATTCACCATTTATTTATAAATCTGTCAACTTATGAATTTATCTGATTATCTATCTATCTATCTATCTATCTATCTATCTATATCTATCTATCTATCTATCTATCTATCTGTCTATTATCTATCTATCTATCTATCTATCTATCTATCTATCTATCTATCTATCTATCTATCATATTGGGTTTCCCTATCTCATCCAGGTTATTGGTTGCAGGGGCTACTCATATACCCAATTTAGCTTTGGTATAAGGTCATTTACCTGTTCCATTTCCAATATGAGTTGTTTCTCCCCTCCTTGGAAAACTTGATGCCTCCTTCACACTTGGCTATTGGGGGTTCACTTTATTAATGTCAGTCTCAATGTAGACATTAACTAGTTTAGTCAATTGTAACTCAGAACCTTTGAGCTCAAGAGACTCACCCAGCCTCAATGTCCCTGGACGTGGAATCAATTTTAAATATAGCTCAAGGTAGAAAGAGTCTAAAAAATATAAAAGGAAAATCTGTATTAGAACCCCCACCCTTTTACAAAAGTGGGAGGATGGGGTAAGTTAGAATATATTAGTAACTATTATGTTTACTTTGTCCTCATTATAATTTTTTTACATTACCCTACTACAGAGGATTTTTCCAAAACAGATAAGTTTTCTTGTTAAACATAGATTTGGTGAATAAGCACACTTTTACACATGACCTTCTACAGCAGGCCATACCTCACTATTACACTGAGAAGTATAAAGAAAAAAATATATAAGCATATATGTATATACATATATATACATATATGTACATATATATGTATATATATATGTGTGTGTGTATATATACACACACACACACACACATATATGTCTGCTCATGTTTGCTGATTATACAATGTTATTCAGTGAATCCAAAGAAAACATGAAAGGGCCTCCTCTAAAAGGCTGTCTCACAGGCATAGTTTAAAAGAGTACAGGGATTTATAATATGTTGTCCCATGTCTGTTCTCCTGGATATGTGGTCACTCCCTGGAACCCTCTATGAGATCCTCAAACTATGTTGTATGTAGAAGAGGCTAGGAAGTTTTAATATATCCTTTATTGATATCATCATATAAACTTATGAACTATGAACCAAATTGGTGCCTTTCAGGAAATAAAAGCAGGAGTCAAAGCATAGACTGGTTAAGAGACCTTCTCAAGGTCACATAGGATGTTAATGACACAGCCAGAAAGATAAGCCAAAGTGTTTGGCTTCTTTTTCCAATGTGCTCAATTCTCCCTCTCTGTCTCTGTCTTTGTCTCTCTCTGTCTCTCTTCATCTCTCTCTCTCTTTCTCTCTCTCTCTCTCCCTCTCCCTCTCTTCTCTTTCTCATGCAAATTTACTTCAGTATTGGACTAATTCAGAACCATTCCTTGGATGATGAGAAGGAAACCTGATAACTCCTGCTTCCTGGCTTGAACATGAAGCTTCCTCTGTATTAGGCCTGGTAGGGTGGCTGGCTTTTCTTGCCATCTTCCCATTGATTACCTTCAGATTTTCTGTGCCTGGTGGGTTTCAGAGAGGGTAAGGAGCAAGTTAAGCCTTAACTTACATGCTTCTTTGGTATGTAACATCTGTGGAGTCAGGAAGAGCAGATGGTGTTAAGCTGTGCCAACATGACCTCTCCCTCTTCCCTACCAACCACATTCTCCACTTCAGTGTCCTCAGGACATGGACAGGATAGAACAATTTTTGTCTTCAAAGTAAGAAAATGGAATGGTCCAAAATGTCATCCTGGAGAAGGTATTTTTCTTCCCCTTGTTCGTTTGTATTAATCTCTTGCCATCCTCCCTTCCACCATGGCAGCCAAGCTCCAGGAACATATGGCCCATGGAAAACAGATTGTCATTTTCCCAGAGAAATCATTTTCCCCATAATTATTTATTTAATTATATTTATAAAATGTACTCTGTGCCAAATCTCTGGGCCCACATACCAAACAAAAATAATAACTAGCTGGAGAGAAATGAAACACCACTTCTCAGTCATTTCAATTGGATGATAATCCTCACTTTTGATATGATAAAGCCTGGCTCTAGTGTTGATTCTGGACAACATAAAACCTTTGCTTTGAATCAGGTAATGCGTCTGAAGATTTGAGGGTTTATTTTAATAGTTCCTGTCTTAATAGATATGGGGTGAGGGAGTCCATGTTCTTCTTCCAGTGAAAATGCCTGAAGCTATAAGTACCCAAACAGATTGTTGGGGGGTGGGGAGCAGGTGGAATTGGATTCAGGCAAATGACAAGTTAGTAACCAGTGACTTTCAAAATACTTGGATTTTAACTGTCCAAATTTGACCAAGTTTTTCATTTTTTGTTTGTTTAAACATTTCTTCTAACCTCTTTCACTCCTTTCCCACCACAACACACACACACACACACACACACACACACACACACACACACTGTAGTATAATTATTAACATATATTTAGGATCCTGATTTTACATAATTCTGATTTGGACGGACCCTGAGAGACCATCTAGTCTCCCTTCAACCTGAAGCACAGATCCTCCTTAAAGGATCATTCACATGTTGTCACCCCTACTTACTTGGCTTTCTAGTGTTAAGGAATTGACTATTTACAGGAATAATCCAGTCCTTTGTGGAAGACTCTACTTATTAAGATTTTCCTTATTACTTCCAAGAAATCTCCATCATTTTTTTTTCCTGTGTTATGTCCTCAGATGTTAAGCAGGATAAAATGAGATATTTGTAAAACACTTTGACAACTTTAAAGCACCATTATTATTGTTGTTGTTGCAATTATTATTACAACCATTACTACTGTAACTTTTACTTTAAACAGAAAGCAATAAGGCTTCCACCTGTAATTGTCACATCTTCATTTCACTTTCTTTATAAACTTTGCCAGCTTCTCGCCCAGCCCCCACCATGGTGAATCTCTCTCTTGTGGTATGTATTTCCTACACCCCTTTCATGTTCTCATTAAAACCTCTTGCACTGTTTTCTGGCCAAGCTCAAAGCAATTTAAAAACTGAAATGGGCTGTGCCCTGGTTTTCTTATCTCGGTCAATGAACCAACTTCTCCCAGTCCTTAAGCTGCTCAGAGGGCATATATGAGAGGCTTCTGGAAGTCGCATTCATTTATTTAGGCCACTAGAGTCTCATCAAATGAATGCTTGACTCAATGAATTTCAGGGCAACTTAGTGGGCAAAATATAGCTTCCTAAAGTACTTGACACATTCCCAAAGAGAGAGAAAATCTGGGTGAAGATATTTTGTATCCTTCAGCCTTTCTGCCTATTCTTTAGCTTTCAGTATTTATTCATATCTGTTTTTTCACCTTTATTATTTTCTTGAAGTGAAAACTTCAGGCCCTCAATTTTTCTTTGTCCAATTTATCCCTCTTTGATGATTTTAGACATTAAATAAGTTTTTATAACAAATATTAAATTAAAGTAAAAATCTTCCTGACTGTTTTTTTTAAACAATATATCAATTTCTAAGGGACATGATGGCATTTCCTTACTTAGAGAGCTATATGAATTATATGAGGCAATCTAGCATGATAGATACAGTCTTATACTTGAAGGAGTTCAAACCTCACTTTCGCTTCTTACTACCTTATAGACTTAAGCAAACTATTTAACCTTTCTAGGACTCAGTTTCTTCATTACAAAATGAGGAGGTTGACTATAGGCTCTCCAATATCCAAGCCATCTTTACATTTAGAATCTTATGTTGTTTACTTGTAGTAAGCAATTAGAAGCAGGTAACTAACTATGTGACTTTTAAGGTCTTGGCATTCCATGCTTCAAATCACAATATTGATAATGTAGAACTGTGGAAAAAAAGCTTTGGATTTAAAATAGTATAATTGTTTGCATTGAGTCCCAATCTCTGTAATATAATAGATATATATTCATGGTCACTATTAATTGACTTTATGGGAGAGACCTCTGGTTTATCATTTGCAAAATGAATAAATTTAACTACAAAATTTCTAAATTCTCTTCAAGCTTTACCTGTGATTTTGTCAGCCTCCACAGATTCAAATATGACCTCTATACTGACGAGTCTACTTTATTTAGCCCCATGCACTATCCAAACCTCCAGGCTTGCGTCTCCAATTGACTGTTGGATATTTCTAATTCTAGATATAACGTGTTCAAAACTGAACTCTATATTTCCTTCCAAAACCTTCCTCTCCCAAATATCTGTATAACTGTTGAGCCAGCCATCATTTTTCTAGTTACCCTGGTTCACAACTTAAGTTTCATCTTCTGCTCCTCGCTCTATTTTACTCAACCCCCATTCTAATCCTTTGCTAACTTCTGTCATTTTCATTTTATAATATCTCTCCTATATGCTCTGTTCTGTCATCTGACATTCTCTCAACCCTGCTACAGGCTCTTATTATTTCAGACATGAACTATTTGATAGCCTACATGTTGATCTTGCCTCAAGATTCTCCCCACCCTAATACATCCTCCACCTAGGTATCAAATTGATCTTTCTAAGGCATAAACCTGACCATATCACTCTCCATTCATTAAATTTCAGTGTCTCACTATTACTTCCAGGACCAAATATAAAATCCACTTTAGACATTCAAATCCTTTCATAACCTTCCCCTCCCTTGTGCGCGTGCACACACACACACACACACACACATGCACACACACCCTACTTTCTGTTCTTAAAGCTTAACCCCATGCTATGATCCAATGACATGAATGTCCTTGTCATTCCTCAAACGACACTCCATTTACCAACTCCATCAATTTTCCCCAGCTATCTTCTGTGTTTCCTACAAGTCCTAGCCAAAATCCCATTTTCTACATGGAGCTTTTGCCAATTTTACTTAATGGAATCTGCTCTCTGTTGGTTATCTCCAATCTACCCTCTATATATGTACTTTGTACTTTTTTTTTTGTATGTTCTGTCATTGGCATTTTGAACGTGATCCCCTTGAGAGCAGGGACTATCTTTTGATTTTCTTTGTATAACGTATGTGTAAAATAGAGATTTTAATATAATAGGTCCTTAATAAATGGATGTTGACTTGATGTTGTTTATTCATTTTCTCATTTGATCCTCCAAACAACCTTTGGAGATACACACACACACACACACACACACACACACACACACATATACAATATAATATAAATATTGTGTTACATATAATAATATGTAAATATATTATATTTATAGATTTATAGATTTTTTTTCTTCTCTCCAAGTAACAGAGTTATAATTAAAACCCAGTCTTCTGACTCCAAAGCTATAACTTTTCCCACTAGCTAATTCTTTTTTTTTTTTACAGCTTAATATGAAGAAAATAAGAAACAATTTAATTTAGTCAACTCTTTTACACTAGGGATTATAATTAAAAATTGAAGATTTAATGCTTATGTCACCTTAATGATTATTTAGTCCAATATCTTTGTTCTGTGGTTGAGGAAAGTAAGTGACCGATCCAAGGTCACACAAATAGTGAATACCATATCTGTAAGTAGAACACAGTTCCTCTGACTCAAAAATCTGCTCTTCAAGTCATTATATCATAGTGCTTTTTTGCTAGAATTTGAATCAGAAGACATAGGATTAATCTCTGTCTCTTCCACTACATATGTCCTATCTATACTACATAAGTCATTCATAAATTCACTCATTCTCATCTTCTCTAGGATGTTTCTACATCTACATACATAAATCAGTTTTCAAGGATCTGTAATTTTGTCAATATGAGCACTCCATTCATTAAATTAAATCCTGATTTTTCTCTAATGTATTTTATGGTATTCAAAAGCTGGAAAGAATAAAATAATGCTGAATCTTTTAGCTGTGATAACCCTGATTTAACTTTAACTAGGTTGGTACTCAAAAGATATACAATTCAATACTAGGTCTGAGAAAATAAGATTTCTCACTACTGTACAGAGGCAGCTGATGGTGAAGGGGATAGAACACTGGGTCTGGAAGTAGGAGGACATGAGTTAAGTACCAACTCCATATACTGTGTGACTTTGAGAAAGTCATTTAACCTTTCTTTGCCTCAGTTTCCTCAATTCTAAAATGGAGATAACAATGGCACATACCTTGTAGGATTGTTTTAAAGATCAAATTAAAGAATAATTGTGAGAGAAGATGGCAGAGTCAAGAAGCACCCACCTGAGCTCTCCCATATTACCCTCCAAACAAATTTAAAAGAACACCTCAAATCAAAGTCTAAAGCAGAAAAACAAGTGAAATGTTAAGTGAAACACTCTTCAGCCCAAGCCAACCTAGGAGCTTGGCAGGAAAGTTCTGTCTCACTGAGGTGGTGGTTGAGCCTGGAGTGCAGTATAGACCACACAGCACAGACTGCACTATGGTGCAGGAAGCCTTCGGAGGCAGCAGTAGCAGCTTCCAGAGCTCTCAGCCCAAGGACTCTGTGTGTGTATGGGTTGTGGGGGTTTGAACAGCTGGTCAGAAGGAGATTGCAAGGGAGCCTTTGCTAGCAGTGGTCTAGGACCCTGGTGAAGTACCTATAGCAAAGCTCCTGGTTATAGTCAAAGGGCCAAAAGGAGCTATTGTACTTGCTGCCACATGGGAGCAGAGACCCTGTTTGTGGCTCCAGAAAGGAGAGAAGTGCTTCTGATCACTCATTAAAAAGTAGGGTCCCTGGAGGATGGAGCCAAGATAGCAGAGTGAAAGCAGAGACTGTCCTGAGCTTTCCACCAAAACTCTTCAAATGCCTCTAAAAAGTGATTCTGAACGAATTCTAGAGTGCAGAATCCACAAAGAGATAGAGCAAGGCAGATTTACAGCCCAAGACAACCTGGAGGGTCAACAGCACAGGTCAGTTGCACCTGCCTGAGAGAGGAGCATCCAGCACAAAGGGCACAATGGCAGATACCACTGAAACAAAGCATAAGCAGGCTTCGGGGCCAGAATCACCACTAGCAGTGGAGGGTTCCAATCTTCTCAGCCCCCAGATGCCAAAGACAACTTAGAAGGTCAGTGGAAGGGGTCTGTCTGAACTGGTAAGAGAGAACCAGGGTCCAGTGAAGAGTGCCAGGGCATGCAATACAGCCCCAGCACCAGCAAACCAGGAACAGGCTTGGGGAGAGATTGAGTCAGCAGCCATTGTGGCAGGAGTGGCAGCATTGCTCCTGAAGCTATCAGCCCACAGACTGAATGTTTGAAAGTCACCTATTTTGACTTCTGACAGCCAAGATGACAAAGTAAGCAGTAAGTCCCTCTCTTCCTCCCTTATTGACCCCAAAAAAACCCAGAAAATATTGCCCCAGGAAAAATCCTAAAATAGTAGAGTCAGCAGAAAGATTAGATACAGCAGTCTTTTAGCTCATGACGCTAGGAATATTAATGGAGAAGATCTCTCTTGCTGTGGCTGAAGGGGACCAGTACAGGAAGGGAGGTATCCCAGCAAGCCAGTGACAAGCCCCACCTCAGCAAACAGGGCCCTAGCCCCTAGCACAAAAAGCCTGAGACAGTGTCTTCTGTACCCCAGAAGCAGAGATCAACTATAAAAGCCAGAAAAAAGGCAAACAAAATGAACAAGAAGCAACATAGAACAACAATGACCATAAAAAAAATATCTTGGTGACAGGGAAGATCAAAATACAAATTAAGGGAAAGATAATATTAACAATGTTATGAACTGGTCTGAAGCCCAAAAAGCATTCTTGCAAGAGCTCAAGAGAGATATTAAAAGTCAGAAAAGGGAGGTAGAAGAAAAATTTAAAAATTCATTTGAAAAAATGGAAAGAAAAATACACTGAAGAAAACAACTACCTAAAAAGTAAAATGTGCCAAATGGAAAAGGAGGTACAAAAGCTAACTGAAGAAAACAATTCATTAAAAATTAGAATTGGACGATTGGAAGCTAATGACTCTATGATACATCAAGAATCTGTAAAACAAAACCAAAAGAATGAAAAAAACAATGAAAAAAATGTAAAATTCCTCATTGGTAAAACAACTGATCTGGAAAATAGAACCAGGAGAGATAACTTAAGAATTATTGGTCTACCTGAAAGCCATGATGGAAAAAAGAGCTTGGACAGAATCTTTCAGGAGATCATCAAGGAAAACTGCCCTGAGCCTCTAGAACCAGAGGGTAAAATAGTCATCAAAAGGATCCACCTCCTGAAAGAAATCCCAAACTTGAAAGGCCAAGGAATATTGTAGCCACATTCCAGAATTATCAGGTCAAGGAGAAAATCCTGAAAGCAGCCAGGAAGAAACATTTCAAATATCATGGAACCACAGTCAGGATTATACAGGACCTTGCAGCTTCTACATTAAAAGGTCAGAGGACTTGGAATATGATATTCTGTAAGGCAAAGGAACTTGGATTATAACCAGTGATCAACTACCCCAGAAAACTGAGCATAATCTTTTAGGGGAGGAGATGGACATTCAATGAAATAGGGAACTTCCAGGATTTCCTGATGAAAAGCCCAGAGCTCAATGGAAAAATTGATCTTCAAATACAAGACTCAAGACAAGCATAAAAAGGTAGACAGGAAAGGGAAAAAAAAAACATAAACTGTTTACATCCCTACATTGGAAGATGATACGTATAACTCTTGAGAACTGTATATTTATTATCACATTTAAAATGGATATACATAGATAGAGGGGGTGGGTTTAAGTTGACTTTGATGTGCAGATGAAAAATCTAATGAAGTGGTGAAAAGGAACTGTAATGGGAGAAGAGGAAAGGAGGAAGCAGAAAAGGATACATTACATCATATGAAGAGGCACAAAGACATATTACAGCAGAGGGAAAGAAGGGAGGGAGATGAGCATTGTTTGAACTTTACTCTCATTGGGTTTGGCTCAAGGGGGGAATAACATACTGAGGTATAGAAATTTAACATTCCATATAGGCAGTAGAGGAAAAAAGGGGAAGGAAAAGGGAAGGAGGGATAGAAAGGAGGGAAGAAGTAGTAAGGGAAAAGGGAAAAAAAGAAGGGGGCTGATAGAAGGGAGGGCAAATTGAGGGAGGCAGTGGTCAAAAGCAAAACTGTAGTGAAGAAAGAAAGGAAGAAAAGGAGAAAGCATAAATGGGGGAGTGGGGAATAGGATGGAAAGACACAGATAGTAATAATAACTGTGAATGTGAATGGCATGAACTCTCCCATAAAACAGAAATGGATAGCATAATGGATGAAAAACCATAATGCTACAAAATGCTGCCCACAAGAAACACATTTGAAACAGAGGGATATACACAGGGTAAAGGTAAAAGGCTAGGGTAGAATATTTATGCTTCAGCTGAAGTAAAAAAGCAAGGGTAGCAATCCTGATTTCAGATGAAGCAAAAGCAAAAATAGATCTTATTAAAAGAGATAAAGAAGGAAATTACATCCTGCTAAAAGACACTATAGACAAGGAAATAATAACTAAACATATTTGCACCAAATCGTATAGCATCCAAATTATTAGATGAGGAGTTCAGGAAGTCTTAGGAAGAAATTGACAGCAAAACTATACTAGTGGGGTACCTAAACCTCCAACTCTCTGAAACAGAATAAATCTAATTACAAAATAAACAAATAATAAGTTAAGGAGGTGAATAGAATTTTAGAAAAATTAGATATGATAGACCTATGGAGAAAATTGAATGGGGATGGAAAGGAATATGCCTTTTTTCAGTGGTACATGGCACATACACAAAAATTGACCATGTACTAGGGCATAAAAACCTCACAATCCAATGCAGAAAGGCAGAAATATTAAATGCATCTTTTGCAGATCATGATGCAATAAAAATTAAATGTAATAAAAGGCCATGGAAAGATAAAGTAAAAATTAAAGATGAACTAAATAATCTAATCCTAAAGAATGGATGGGTTAAACAACAAATCATAGAAACAATCAATAACTTCATCCAAGAGAACGACAATGAGACAGCATACCAAAACTTATGGGATGCAACAAAAGCAGTTCTTAGGGGAAGTTTTGTGTCTGTAAATGTTTACATGAATAAAATAGAGAAATAGGAGATCAATGAATTGGGCATGCAACTAAAAAAAAGAAAACACTAGTAAAAGAACAATTAAAAATCCCCAATTAAATACCAAATTAAAATACTGAAAACCAAAGGAGAGATTAATAAAATTGAAACTAAGAAAATTATTGAATTAATAAATAAAACTGAGCTGGTTTCATTAAAAAAATAACAGACAAAACTTGGTCACTTTAATTTAAAAAAGGAAAGAAGAAAACCAAATTACTAGTATCAAAATGAAAAGGGTGGGACAGGTAGGTGGCACCCTTGACACTACCTATGTGACTGTGGGCAAGTCACTTAACCCCATTGCCTAGCAAAAAAGACAAAAAAAAATGAAAAGGGTGAATCCACTACCAAGGAAGATGAAATTAAAACAGTAATTAGGAACTATTTTCATCCTATAGATTATAGAAGATAGGCTCTATGGAGTGCTCCAGGAGGACTAGAACCTATGGTGTGAAGTTTTTGAGCCTTTTTCAGGACTTCTTATCCACCTTTGGGATCCACCTGTTTCCCCACTCTTACCTGTGGCTGCAAGAAACTGTAGCATGCTCAGCAGCCCACATCCCCAGTAAACTGTCTTGGTAGTGTGCCTAAACCTGATTGAGGGTAACAGTCCTCAAACCTATCAGTGAGTTAAGGAGATGTCAACCATAGCATGTAAAGACTTCTTCCAGGGGAATTGGTGGATGAGAACAATTTCTTCCAATGACCACGAAGGTGGCTGAAACAGGTCCTGTAGAGGGCTTAGAGCTTGATCAGACATTAAAAGTACTAAAATCATCCACGGCATCCAGGATCATAGCCAGTCAACTTGACTTTTGTCCTGACACTGGACTTTGATAACTCTGGAAGACAGAATGAGGCTGATGACTTTGTGCAACTTTGCCTCACTTAAATACAATTAATTTGCAAGTGAAGATATCACACTGTGATGTCATTGTTCCTCTTCAAAAACAAAAGACAAACAAACAACATAGAAGATTAGCTTCACATGCCAATTTTTGTTCAACTGAAGAAGCACAAATTATAAACATTTGTGTGATAGTGTTGAAAATGTTAAATACAAAAGAATCATAGAAGATAACAGTTTGTTTCACTCGTTTGTATCTGAACCCCAAAACAGATGAGAAGAATATCTTTTATAATAATATTATGAAAACATAATGGCATGGTAGAAACAATGATTGAATGGTACAAAATTTATATCTACCCATATACCTACCTATAAAGTCACGATCAAGTGTCTATAATAACACACTGAAAACCTTTTAGCCTCCATAAACTAGCAGATGATGTCTCCATATTTTAAATGAATACCCTAAAATATCCTTAGATTTAAATAAATAAATTATGGATCTATATAAAACTTTTGCCCATAGTTAATTTGACATAGCAATTCATAAGATTTTAATGAAAAAAGTCTTAATAAATGTTATGATAACAACTACATAATCTATAAACTACATGGAATTCAAGGATTTCAAATTGTAGATACATAGTGGGAGAAATTAAATTAATTTGGCAACAAAATGGAGTATATATCATCCCTGTTTCCTTGTTTGCTATTGGAGTTATCTCAAAGATGCTTTCAATGAGTCTATAGAATATGAGCTTACATATTGTATGCCCACACTCTCATGTAATTCCAAATAAATAAATAAATGCAATTATTTTACCCATTTTTTGTGTAGTCTGTATGAGATTAAATATAAATTAAATAGCAGGGAAGGGATTTGACTTTGGACTATTTGTATCTGAACTCAATAAAAAAATGACATTGATATACTCTTACTATTAGTAAAATAACCCACTTATAACACAACATTTTATCCATGTTGTAAGTGTTTAGGAATGGCAAGTAAGTACATGCCATATGAATTAATGTAGAGAGGGACTTTGGGTGCCAAGAGATTGCCACAGTTACTGTGAGGACCTAACAGAAATGCTAAAATATTAGTGAATTGGATTTTTACAATACCATTGATTTGGTCAGCATTCTGGCCAATGTTCCTAAGTGCCAATAAGCTATTTCCAAATGCATTCAAGGATCAAAGAAATAACACAGGTAGGTTAACTTTACAGTTGTTCCAACTTGAAACAGCCATAATAATCAGATTGACATGAAAGACAGGGGAGTAAACAGTGTTTGAGCTCTGGTACCAAAAAAAAAAAATACATTGGAAAAAAATACCAATACGTGAAATATTTCAGTGCAGATGGTAAAGTAAGGGGCCAAACCAGAAGTGCTCATGATAAGAAATGAAGATAAAAGTGTTCTCAACATTAGCTAGGTCTATGTCATAACAACATTGGACATGGATTTTACCAGGTATAGGCAAGACAGTTATCACGTTCATTGGCAAGAGTACCATTAGCTTGAAGTCATATAACAAAGTATTACAGACTAATGCAGGGTGATGGTGAGAAATAATGTCATCCCTTTAACTAGATGAGACTAAATTAGAGCTGAAGATAAAGGAACTGCTAAGATATGAAATACAAAAAGCATTAAAGAACCAAAGACATTCAAAATCTTTGTTTCACTCAAACTTCAAAAGACCTACCAATAATAAGTGCCTAACAAAATAATCCTGTTGTCTTAAATAGTTTTGAAGCGACAAACATATTTATACTGAATTTTGGGGAAAAAAAGTTTTTTTTTTCTTTGACAGAGAATATTAACCTACTTCAAACCAGAGTAATTTTAAGAAATTTGGCTATTGCAATAGTCATAATAAACAAATGTGTTCTCTTACAATATATAGGAGACAGTATAGAAACATTTGGGACCTATATAGTATATGTGGTAACAATTACCATAGAGGGAATAATAAAAGGAAAGATGATGTGATCAAGAAATAGAATTTAAGATAAGAGTCAGCATTATGTCAGAAGTAACTTGACAAAACTATTGAATACCTGCATAAATGCTAGGTAACATTGCATCAATATCTACTGCAGCTGGTATGAATAGAAAAGTTAAACATCCTATTTTCTTGTTTAAACTCAACAACAACAACAACAAAATTGTAGAAAGGAGACCAGGTAAAAAAAGTATGTAAGAAATTTAAGATTACTTAGTCAATAATACGAGGAAAAAAGTCAAAAGTGTAAGGAAATACAGGGAGTGAAAAATGCACAAAGACCAAAATAAACAAATCAGTATCAATCCAAAAATCTACTATAGAGACTTGAGAAGCAAACAAATCAGAGGAAGAAGGAAACCTCTAAAGAAGGTGGATGTGGAAATTTTCTGATCAGTTATACATTCACAAAAGGTGCCATACAACAAAAGCACAAATTAGAACACACGAGTTAAAATGTGTGTATATGCATGTGTACATTATACATTTATGTGCATACATACATACACACATAAATATATATATAAATTTAATTCCACATCATTTTATTTCATGTTTAATCCTACTTGTATGTAAATGGGTATATGTATACACACAAACACATATGCATGTATGTGTATATATATGCATAAATATATATGTCACAGGCAGTGACTGAAACCCTCATTTCCAAAAAAAACAAAAAAACCAAACAAGCCAACCAACAACCTAGAAAATAGTGAGTCCAGATAAAACCCATCATTATTGGTTCAAACAAAAGACCTGAATGAAAAATAAAAATGAACAGAATTTTACCAGTTTCCCATCAGGCATAAATCTAATCCCACCTTTCATAATGGGACAAAGTACATTGTTTACAACTCAAAGACAAGAAGATCACTGGCCTGTTTAAATATAAGTTATTATGACATAAACATAGTATCTTACAGGAATTGAAGCTCTTCACAATTTCTGATTTTAAATTCATTGTTCTCTTTTCTGAATAGAACTGTATGTGGCTTTCAGTTTAAAGATAGTATTTCAATAAAACATATTATTAATTACTTAATGAAGAGAGATGGCATCTAGCTGCATAATTCCATTGAGGTTAAGGTGGGTACTAGGAGTGGAACAAAAGATTTAACAATTTCTTGATCTCACGGAATTTTCCTCCAAATATACCAAAATGTATTTTGGGATAAATAATTATAAAGTTCTTAATATACTCTAAAGAAATGTAGAAACTGCCTTCAACTTTGAATACAGAGGCAAAATTGAATTAATGAACAATGGTGATACTTTTAAGAATTCCTTCAGGAAAGAAATATTAAACATAAAGTCTTACAAGAGAAAATTATGGCTTGATGTATCAAGAGATTTACTGATATCCTGAAATTGTAGCTCAATGGGATAAAACAAAAACCACTATAACTTTGAATCAATTAACAACTATGTAGCTTCAAGTTTTACATACATTTTTAAAACTATGAAATGGACCTAAACCTTGATGAAAATCAACTCAACAAAAACAGATACAACATTAAAAAAAAATTAGGTCTCATCACCCTATGACAGCTCTGAAATGGTTAACTTGTTTATTCAAGGGAAAAAGATAATTGATGAATGATGTTAGAATTCATGATAAATAATTTTAAAACTTAAAAAAAAAGTCACTTTGGAAACAAGCAGTTACCACTATTCGAGTCATCATTGGCATCGATGGCTGAAATTGGATTCATCAAAAGTCACTGAAAGCAGTTAACCTATAAATGGAGCCTTTGAATTGGCTCAGATCCTAAGATCAAATCAAATGTCTGCTGTGAGTAATGTCCACATAAACTCAAAAAAAAAAAAGTACGTGGACAAAAAAATGTCTAACAAATAGCTGAGTCATGTATATCTGTTTATAGAATTGAAAGGTATACCAACGTCATTTCAGATCCCAGGCCTTGCCAATAGGACTAAAGAATGACTATCCTTAGGGAGCTCAGAATTAGGGACTACTGATGATTTTTCAAGGAAAGATTAAAAAAAAAGATTCTAAGACAAAGTCTTCAAGTTTTAACATCTACCAAATACTTAACTGAATACCACCTGGTGAATAGTTTTACACATTAGAAGTTCATTGTGTTTCATAAACTATCAAATGACAAATCCCCATATTGCAAATACTAATGTCAACATGTCTTTGATGAGTCAATAAATAATCTGTATTGGAACTGGACCATTATCACACTGAACTATAGTCCACAACTACATGTAGAAAATATTAACAATGTTGTTAATAGACATCACCATATTTCTAAAATGTATTACTTAAAAAAAAAGACTTTCAAAATTAAAATCATGTGGGGACATTGAAGCAGATATTACCCTGTCACCTTACCAGCCAATAGAATTGTTCTGAAGATCTTTTTAGTGATTTTATATTTTAATATTTTAATTAAATTATAAAAGGCAATAAGCGTATCTACCTATGCAATGAGATGCAGAACTTCGGATTTAAAAGATAACAAGGTTGCATCTTATATCAGGACAATTTATATCTGAATCCAAACAAGAAAGATGAGAAAACTGAAGTCGTTAATATTAAGCAGATTCCCCAGAATCATTTTTATTGTCTTTTAAGAGCTCCCTCCCCCTCATTCTTACACTGCAAAAAAGCAATTTCTTTATAAAACCTTTTTTAAGTTTAGGAGTACTAGTATTCTTGTCCCCATTTCCAGAGTGGGAAACATGGTCCTTAAACACATGGATTACGTAATCTAAGTTGCCCAAATGAACATTTAAGAAGCAAACAAAAATATGTCAAAGCGAACTGAAAATGTCATCAAATTTTATATGTGTTGAGGAGTGCAAAACAAGGCAATGATTCTGTGCAGTGGCTACTCAAGAGGGTAAGAGGCTTTATGACTTTGTGAAGAGCTCATCTGAGCATTAGGATCAACCGAGCTCTTTTCTAGCATTTAACATATCAATAAGTCAACCAAAATGCAATGACTATTTGCCAAGGCCTCTACTAAATCCTACAGATACAAAGACAGACAAAAATCGATCCTAATGGGCAGCCAGGTGGCACAGTGTATCCACTGCCAGGCCTAGAATCAGGAAGACCTGGGTTCAAATCTGGTTTTTGAAACTTACCAGCTATGTAACCTTTGGCAAGTCACTTAATTCTGTTTACCTCACCTTCCTCATCTGTAAAATGAGCTGGAGAAGAAAATGGCAAACCACTCCAGTATCTTTGCCAAGAAAACCCCAAATGGGTTTACAAAGAATTGAAGAACAAACCCTTAAGGAGTTCATAATGTAATGGAGAGACAGCTTGCAAACAATTATGTTATACGCAGAATAAACTGTAGATAATCTCTTTGGAAAGTGACTAGCAAAAAAGGGGATCAGGAAGGCTTCTTGTACAATGTAGGATTTTAGCTTAGACTTGAAAGAAGCCAGGGACATCTAAGTGAGTAAAGAAAACATTCCAGAGAAGTCAATCAAAATTTAAGAGGTCTTACTTGGACTGTTTTTGCAAAGAACAATAAGGAAGCTAGAATAGATAGAGGTTTGTAAGGTATAAAACGATTGGGAAAGAATGAAAAGACAGATTGTAAATAGGTTTAACAGACAAAAACAAGAGGCAAATATCTTGGAGGCAAATAGGGAACCATTGGAGTTTATTGAATAGGAGAGTAACATAATCAGAACTGTGCTTTAGGAAGATTAATTTGATAGCTGAGCCAAAAATTGCTGGAGGAGAGACTTGAATCATGGAGAACATCTAAAAGGAATGAGGTTATGAGGACTTATACCAGGGTGGTGACATTGTCAGAAGGGGGCATGTACAAGAGATGTTATGAAGGTATAATAGATAGAACACAAAATATTGGATTTGTGGGAGGGGAGAGTAAGGAACTGAAGATGATTTGTAAGATGTGCCTCTGGTTAACTGGAAAAATGGAGGTACCCTAAATAATAATAGGGAAATTAGGAAGAAAGAAGGATTTGGGGGGAAAGATCAGTTTAGTTTAGGGTATGTTTAATTAAAATATCAAGAGAAGATCCATTTTGACATGTCTAATAGTCCATTAAAGATTCAAGACTGGTTGTCAGGATTAAGGATAGATAAGTAGATGTGAGAATCATCCAGATAGAGATGACAATTGAATACATAGGAGTTGAAGAGATCATCAAATGAAATAGTATGGAGGAAGAAGAGAAACAGGTATGGGTTAGAGCTTTGAGGGGTGACCTTCAGTTATCCAGTATGACCTGAATAAAGATGCAGGAAAGAGACATATACAGGCTACATGAACCTAAGAAAGCTTCTTAACCTTTCAGGGCTCCAAGCTAATGTCTAAGGTTATAAATTGTGGAAAGATGCTGATTCACCTTGATGAAGGTACTTTCCACAATGGGATTTTTCTATACCAAACAACCACGCACACATACACACACACACACACACACACACACACACACACACACACACACACACACACAAATGTAGTCAGAGGAGGGCTTCTTGGAGGCAGTGGGAAGATCTGATTTCACTTAGTTGCTGTAGTAGAGAAGATTGACTAGGGCTTTAGTCCTTCATAATGTTCATTCATTTTTAAATATTTTGGCAAAACTATTACAAGTTTAATAATATATCAGGGAACTTATTTATCTCATGAACAACAATAAAAGAAATAATACCAAAAAGTACAGAACTTTATAGCACAGGATATGCTAGGCAATTATTTCAATGTAGAAAGCAATCAGATTAATAGCTTGAATTTGCCAAACACATAAAGCAATTTAAAGCATGAAGAGATTTTTTTTTCATTTCATATACTTAGGAAACAATCTGTTTTTTTCATTTCACACTGAAGGCAGGTGTACTTCAAGAATATCATTCTTAGAAGAAGCAAGATAAAAGCTAATGTGAGACAGTTAATATTTTGTTGTCATTGCTATTCTATGCAAAATGATTTTGTTTGGTGACCATAACAAAAGAAATTGTCAATAATTCACATTCTTTTACAACTTTTCGCAGTTACTAAGTACTGTATTATCTCATTTGATGCTAGCAGTAACTGTGAATGTTAGGGAGTGCTCATACTGCAATTGAGAGACTAGAGATTTGTTCAAGGTCACATAACAATTAAATGTAGGAATAGTATCCCATCTCCTGACCCTTTGTGAAACAGTAGAAAGAGCATTAACTCCCTCCTCACTAGACCTGTGTCTGAGCTTGGGCTATTCTTCTTCTTAGGTGTACCACCTCTAAAAGGCAATTGGATTCAACAGCTAGACCTTGGTGATACAAAGACAAAAATGGCATAGCTCTAAAATAAGATAAAATAAAATAAAGACTTACATTCTACAAGGGGAATGGGGAAAAGAGAGGAAAAGAAGATGGGCAGAAGGAGTATAAAACATAAAGATTATAACAGCAATAGATAGGGAATCAACAGGCATAATAATTAGACAAAATACTCAAGGAGAATTTGAAGAGGGAGAGAACACATAAAACCATTGAATGAACAAAAGTTAAACTTGTGTTGGAACATGTTTAAATATCTGTCTGGGGTGAAAATGAATGTGGGTCACACTTTTAAGATTAATCTGCATTATTTGTTTCTTCTGTCTTCCTAATGTACAGACAATCAAAAAAGAAACAATAAGTAAACTTTCATTTAAAGCATTTGATAATATCTGAAGTATAAAGTTTCACATTGAAATTTTAACAATTGACTTTCATGAGTCATTTAAGAGTTCACTCCAATATACAATTGGCTAAACTAATTTTCCTTACCTGTAAGTGAGATAGATAAATAGATAGATAATAAATAAATGTATCAGTCTATAAACATTTATTCATTGCCTACTATGTTCCAGGCACTATGCTAAGCTAATATATAGATGATAGATGAATAGGTGGATAGGTAGATAATAAATAGATAGATAGATAGATGATAACTAGATAGATAGATATAGATAGATAGATAATAGATAGATAGATAGATATTGTGCTAAGAACTGGGGAAATAGATAAAAAGAAATAATACAGTCCCTATCCTCTACAATCATACATTTAAAAAAAAACATAAAAAAAGAAATGGAAAGGGGGGTGTGTGTGCATATGTGTGTGTGTGTGTGTGTGTGTGTGTGTGTGTGTGTGTTGTATTCTAGAGATCTGGGATCGAAGTGAACATAGCTTGAGCCCCTTGTGAGATAGTATTGCTAATTAAAGACTCACTAACTAGGAGATCAAGACAGATCTCCAAGGTAAGTTCCAGCCTTAGTAGTATATGAATACTGATCTTTCAAGTAGTTTTATCCAAATATGTTTAATCATGGCTTTCATGGTTTTGGAGTCCGCTGCCTTAATGGCACGTCCTGCCTTGCCATGCTACCATGGGTCCTCCCTGCTCATTCAGACTCAGCAAACACCAATAAGTCACTACATCTAAAATTATATTCTTCTAGACATCATTTAGTCTTTCAGCTTATCCCAGAAGATTTGAGTGAGGGTCAACCCACTAAGTCCTGAGGCATCCCATTAGCATTTAACATAGCTCCTAAGGTGAAAGGGTCCATTTATTTTACTTACTCTTATTATGCACTGTTAATTATTTTGGCAGTTTTATATCTATGATAGCACTTCCACTTACTAGCTGTATGTCAGGCAATTTACCTAACTTCTCTTAGCCTCAGTTTCCTCAAATGTAAAAGCTTAGATAAAGTGACCTTTAGTTCCCTTCTAGCTCTAAAAGCTTAGTTGCTGTAAGATTGGGAGTGTATTAATATTTTCCTCATCTTTAAATTGTTAAGTTCTTGAAATTTCAAAATTAGCCTCCAGGATGAAAAACAATAGTTAAGCAGTATTTTCCCTCTTCAGTTATATGGGTTATCTAAATAAAAACATTACTGCAGAAGAAAAGAAAACAGGGATCAAGACCTAGTTTTTTCCAAGGATCTCTTTTATCTTTGCTTTCTGCCTCTTGGCAAGCACCACAGGTCTACAGGAGAAAGTGTTGATCCCCTTATATGCATGAGATAGTTTGTTATAAACATTTATTTTTAGAGGTTGTGATTGTCTAACGGCACAATGAATTACCTCTATTTGCATAATAGAATTGTTTGCTTCTTTGATCTTCTCTTCAGATTGGAAATTATTAATATTTAGTCATACACAGGATGAATGTTTGGTTTATGTATGCTAACTTTTTAACATATACCACAGTCATGAATTTCATTTTCCATTGTCTCAGACTACTGATGCATATTAGACATTTGTCCTCCAAAAAGTACTGAGGCTAAAATTAATATATCTGTATATACATATGCATGTTTGAATAATACTCATGTACACACGGGGACACACAAATGACATATAATGTTTGTGTATGTACATGCCTGTGTGCATATATACATATATGTATGCATTTATGTAGGTATCTATTATTCTAATGTGTTTATGCTAATTTGTCATTAAAACACATTTGGCCCGCAAATAGACTGACAAAAATCAAAAATGCTGACTTGTAGAAACTTATATATATATATATACATGTGTATATATATATACATGTATATATATATATATATATATATACACATGTATATATATATATACATATATACATACATACTTACATATATATGTATGCATATATATGTATGTATGTATAACTATAGAATGAAGTGGGAGGTGGATAAATTATAGACAAAACAATATTTTTACAGCAGATATATCATACGTGATAAGCTTTATTGAAAACCACATGGGGACATATCCCCTATGGGATAACAGTTACATTGCGTAGAACATCACAGTTACACATAATATACTTCAGGGAGGAAGAGGCAATGGAAAAAAATGCTGTATTGGAATCAGCAAGACTTGCATTCAAATTCTACCCTTGACTCTTACTATCTATATAATCATGAGCAAGTAACTTAACTTCCTTGTGTCTCTTTCTTCCCTTATGATATTAGAATAATAATAATACCTGTATTATGTACCTTAGAGCATCATTGAGAGGCTTAAATCAGAGAATGTATCTAAAGATTATACACACACATATGGAAGAAGAAGAAGAAGAAGAAGAAGAAGAAGAAGAAGAAGAAGAAGAAGAAGAAGAAGAAGAAGAAAAAGAAGAAGAAGAAGAAGAAGAAGAAGAGGAGAGAAGAAGGAGAAGAAGGAGGAGAAGGAGAAGAAGAAGAAGAAGAAGAAGAAGAAGAAGAAGAAGAAGAAGAAGAAGGAGAAGAAGAAGAAGAAGAAGAAGGAGAAGAAGGAGAAGAAGAAGAAGAAGGAGAAGAAGGAGAAGAAGAAGAAGAAGAAGAAGAAGAAGAAGAAGAAGAAGAAGAAGAAGAAGAAGAAGAAGAAGAAGAAGAGGAGGAGGAGGAGGAATATTAATGTAGACTATGCCTTGTCATCTTCACCTGCTAATTTTTGGGGGTGTCTTTCATTTTCCTCTATCATGTTAAAGCAATAGTTATTTGTGTATGTAGCAAATGTCCCATATTTGATTGCAAGCTCCTCAAGAACAAGGACAGTGTTCTACGTGAACTTTGCTTCCCCAGTGATTAGTACAGTGCTTGATATATTGAATAGGAGAATACTTTGGTTCTTTCTCAAGGAGCCCAAAAAATCACAGGAGGCTGCTTTTGGAGTACTTTGTTCTAAGAAGAAAATCCTGACATTTTACAATGAATTTTAAAGTCCATATCATAAGCTATCTGGAAATTCTTGTCAATATACCCATTTGACTAAGTTTAATTACAGAAAATAAAAAGGCTTTGCAGTAATAAATTTAATTTATGAGGAGAAATTGTAGAGTGTAAAAAAAATGAATCAAAAATCTCTGATGCCTCACATCTGAAACATGTAGAGAATTGACACAAGTATTATAGTATTAAGAGACATTACCTAATAGGCAAGTGGTCAGATCATATAACATTTATTTTTATTTTCTTCTTTTTTTCTCTTTGACAAGCTTATTATTTGTTTATTTTTAACATTCTTTGAAAAAAAATGTGATTTTTCATTTCTCTCTCTTTGTCTTGTCCCTACATCACCCATTGAGAAGGCAAGAAATGTGACATCAATTATACATGTGAAATCATGCAAACATCTCCATATTAGCCATGTGCAAAATAAATAAAGAAATAAAAATAAAGAAAGTGAAAAATTATGCTTTCATATGCACTTACACTTTGTCAGATCTTTCTCTGGAGGTGGAGAACATTTTTCATCATTAGTCCTTTGAATTGTCTTGTATAGATCAGAATAGCGAAGTCATTCATAGTTGATCATCATACAATAGTTAGTTTACCTATTACAAAGAAAAATGCTTCCCAAATCTCAAATACTGATATGAACAAAAGTGGTGGATAGGAAATTCTTATCTGTAGTTCCCACTTCATATTTTATTGAGTAGTAAGAAGAGATGGATTTTTCTACCTTCAGGAACTGCAATAATTTTTATAAAAATAATAGCTATCATTAATATCATTTAAACTATTTTGCAATGCTTAAAAATTACTTTTCTCACAACTCTGTGAGGTAGAAAATTCATGGATTAGTATCTTAATTTTATAAATGATGAAATTGAGGCTCGGAGATTGTAGCTTACCAGAGACTTACTTACCTTTTCCCTTAAACCCACTCCTTTCTCTCTTTGTCTCTCTGTCTCTGTTTGTCTGTCTGTCTGTCTGTCTGTCTGTCTCTTTCTCTCTCCCTCCCTAGCTCCTTCCCCCTTCCCCTCTCTTACTTTCTTTTCCTCTCCAGCCCCATCTAGAAAAGAATGACTAAGATGGTACAGGGAACTCACACCATGTATGCCTCTACATATAAGAGAACTAGTTGATGGGTTTAAGAATTGACCATGTCACTCCCGTCTTCAAATGGCTCCAATGCCTTCTTGTCTCGAGGATAAAATTCTGACTCCTCTGTTTTTCTTTTAAAGCTCTTTACAACCTAACTCCATCCTACCTTTCCAGGCTTATTGCATACAATTCTTTTTCACACCCTCTATATTCTAGGTAAGTGGGCCTACTTGTTTTCTTCAATTTATTTAATTATGTCTCTTGCCTCTTTGCCTTTGCTCAGTCAGTCCTTTATGCCTGGAATGAACTTCCTCCTTGCCTCATCACAATAGACTCCCTGTATTCCCTCAAAACTCAGGCACAATCACTTACAGAAAGAATATTTATGTTTGTTTCATGAGCCTCTTTGACAGTCTGTTAAAGCTTATGGACCCTGTCTCATTAAAAAAAAAGAAAGAAAGAAAGTAAGAAAAAACAAAACCAAAACCAAAAACAATACATTCTGAATAATTGAAGAAAATACTAAGTTTTAGTTAGAGATTGGTGAAAATAAAGATATAATGATATTCCTGTCAAATTTTATGCACTTACTGAAGTCTACAAGAGTCTAAGAACACATTGTTTGGAACCCCTAATGTACAGGAAGTTTATCTATCCCAAAAACATCCTCCCCACACATGATGGAGATTTTTTGAAAGTTAGATATTTTAAATTTAATTTACTACATAGGTGGTATTTCTCCCCAATAAAATGCAAACTCTTTAAAAGAAGGCTCTTTCATTTTTCTCTTTTTATCCAATGGGCTCAGTGCAAGTCTTGCCTTTGGATAGAGTTGGGAGGAAAATACTTATTGGGGACAGCAACTATCTTCAAATATTTACAGGACTATGTGGAAGGAGGATTGGGCAAATTCCATTTGGCTTCTGGGAAAACAATGAGAATTTATAGTTAGAAGCTACAAGTTTGTAGATTTTGTGTTAATACAAGAAATTTCCTAGAATTACACCTGGTCAAAGGTGAAATGGGCAGCCATTAGAAGTAGTGACCATCTCAACATCTATTAATTTAGAGGCTTATTTACTAATCATTGGGAATGTTTTCAAGGGGATTCCTCCTTCCCCTAGAAGTTGAAAAAAAATGTGAACTGAGGTCTATTCCAGCTCAGAAATTCTGTGATACCATGTTTTTCAAAACTACACAAGGAAGGATATGGTTGTCCAAAATTTGAGTAACAGAAAATGTGTGAAATTAAATGTAACAGGCTTTTAGATTTCACTAACATTATGACAGCTCTGTTTTTTATCTGTATGGGAGGGTCAGGGAATCATAGGTGCCGTGATGATTCATTTACACTGGAAAGAAAAAAAAAACTGCTTGACTTTAAAAATCTATTTATTGCACAGGAAAGTAGTGAACAAATCCCTCTCTACCTCCTCCCCTCCCCCAAACTTTTTCCCCCTTTTTATCCAAAGAGAGAAAAATGTTCTAAATTACTTTGCTAACAATATGCTATACTTTCTTGCCTAGATCTATTGATCGAAGTTAAAGATTAAGCTTCACAATTTTACATTTTCCCCTTCAAGATATTTTTAGATGGTGGGCTCTTCAAAGGTATCATAAGAGTTTTACTGTATTTCATGCTGAGAGAGAGAGAGGGAGGGAGAGAGACAGAGACAGAGACAGAGACAGAGACAGAGACAGAGACAGAGAGACAGAGACAGAACAAGGAAGGAAGGAAGGGAAAAAATGAATGAAAGCAACGAAAAAATTAATCATGGTTGATCTGATGTTGATACTTCTGTTTGTCAAAATTGTCAGGAATTACTTAACTCAATTTTTGATTTTTCCTTTTATTGGAGGAAATTCTGTTAAAATTCAAAGTGTCTCTCCCCATCTTGTTTCTTAATAGAATTCTGCCTTAAAGGAATCTTTAGGATGGTTGCTTAAAGTAGCTTCTCCTCTGCCTAGCTACACCCACAAATGTTACACACTGTTCTTTCTCACTCTTGTCCCTCAATGTATCTGATTTCTGAGTTTGAAATTAAACTGGCCACATTAGGCACTGTAACCTCTTATGACCTGCAAATTCTATTTCATTTGACCTAGAGACCTCTAAGATGGTGTTCCATCTCTTTTTGTACCTTTTAAGTTGTCTGCTTTAGGTGTGGGACTCTCCTCTGTCCTGGATTTATTGTCTCCTTCTGGTCAGGTACTTCTAGTGACATGAATGTTGGGAAGACGGGCATAAAGCTCCCTCCCCTCCACCCACAGGCTCTTACCCAAAAAAACCATCTCTGAACTTGGAATCTTTAAAAGCAAATCTGGAATTTGAAACGCTGATCTTTGAAATGCTGCACAGCAGTTTAAAGCCCTTAGAATTGCACTGAAGTTATTTTGCTTAGCCAACCCCAGAGTTTCCTAATAGATACAGCCCTAAAGTTTCACAATCCATACAAGGTTTGTAGGACAGACATACCTTGTTTCCACATTAAAAACCCTATGTTTTTTTTCCTCAGTTTGTATGAGTTGACATGGAAAAAGAAACACTCTTCTTAAAGGATCCTAGCATTAGAGCTAAAAACAAAAACAACAACAAAAACAAAAACAAAAAAAACAAAAAACAACCAAATCTGAGCAGTTCAGTCCGATGAGTAGAATATATTTTACAATTAAGAAGACTAAGGCAACATGACTGTTTTGGGGGATATGAACCCTAAGCAGACTTAGTGACTAGATATTAAGCTTCAGATACTCTCTTCACTCTTCCCTTATGATGAATAGACATCTATATTCCTGGTATAGATGCTTTACCTGAAGTCGGTAAACTCATTTACACAAGTGATGGATAGATAGACAGACAGGTAGATAGATAGATAGATAGATAGATAGATAGATAGATAGATAGATAGATAGTTGATAGGTAGATGATAGCTACATAGATAGATGGATAGATATATAGATAGGTGATAAGTAGATATAGGTAGTTACCTGTTTCAATATAATCATTTTCCTTTGCAAGCTTACAAATTATATTTTATGGATTTAAAAAATATTATTTGGAGAAGGAATTCATAGACTGCACCAGACCACCAAATGAATCAATGACACATAAAAAAAATGATTAAGAATCCCTTTTCTACTGGCTATCTTGCTGATGAATTTGTCATCTTATGCTAATGCTAATTTTGGGGTGTGTATATATGTATATATACACAAATATATGTGTGTATATATGTACATACATGTGGTATATACACACACATCCATGTATGTGTACATATATGTATATCTATGTCTGTGAATCTATACATGCATGCATATACATACATAGATACATGTATACCATGTGTACCATGGTAATAAAACATTACCACTTTTTTCATATTCACTTAATTCCCAAACACAGCCTTCTTTCTTCCCTCCTCCCCACCCTTCATGCCTTATAACAAGGTACAAAAAATTAAATAAAACAAATAAAAAATCAAAGCAACCTTCACTTGAATTGAGTCTGACAATACGTGAAATATCCTATACCAATAGTCCTTTACCTGTGCAAAGCACAACAGTTCCTCAGGGAGATTTGTACAGAAAGAGTAGTTTCTTCTAATCACCAACCATTTGTTTTAGAGCTGGTATTTATTCCAAAGATCTGAGAAATAAATTATAAGTTATCCTTCATAATTTGTTATTATTCCAGAAATGTTTGAGAATGACTAAAACAATGAAGTAACTGCTTGGAGAATATTTGAAATATGTTGAGTTTTTGTCATACACATGAATATTATGCATTTATTATCTTCATTACAATCAAAATACTTGCATCTGTGATCTCATTATTGTAGATGGTCCTTCCAATGTTACTGATCACATGTTCATGCCTGCCTGTCCTCTGCTCCTCTTTTCAATTCCTTCTATATTTAAGTCCTGCCACCCTCTGTTCCCCTTTCCCATTACTCTGCTGCCATCAATGGAGATTTAGAAGGGGGATGCACAGGATTTGGGCTCATTGTATATATTTTGTTTGTTTCAAATGTCACCATATTTAAAGCATTTGTCTTGATGCTGGCCAGCCTACCAGTGGTATGCTGAATATTTGAAGTCTTTGCAACCTCATCATATCAAAAAAAAAAAATTTGAAATAGTATGCCCCAAGGCACAAATATTCAATATGTGTATCAGAACATAAAATTTCCCTGACAAACAAGAGCGTGAGACTCACTGGAGTGTCTCCAGAAACTTGCAATTTTTGCTAAAATCATCCTATATTCATTTCTCATTATAACTAATTAACAAGGTCTTTGTCTATAAGAACTATGTTCCTCTGAGTAGTAAGATTCCTTGCTGACTAAATTTTCATGCTTAGTCTTGACTGAGACATTGTGGATGTCATAGAAATATTGTGCTGTTGATCAGATGCACTGGAGGGTTCTATCAATAGAAAATGTTGTGTTGATGAATGGGGGCAAAAAGATTTGAAGAAATATCTGATAGTATAACAAAGTTTAGTTTTTTACCAGAGGTTGAAGTTCATTTTCAGTTATTTGTTTCTGTTGTCTAAAAGCATGTCTCTCCATACAGCTCTTGGCACACTTCCTCAGATGAAACCATGATCATAACTGAATTACAGGCTGACTGTGTTAGCCAGAAAATGCCATTTTCATTAGGATGCGAATCTGGGAAAACAGTCATAATGTGGTCTAAGGTTTGGAGTCCCAGGACATTGATTCGCATTCCAGCTCTGCCATTGACTAATTTTTTGACATTAGCTAAGTCACATATGTTAGTACATGTCATAGTAAAGATTTGAATCCAGCTATTCTAACTCCAATGATGATGATGGTGGTGGTGGTGATGATGGTGATGATGATGAGATATCCCCCACTATGCCCCACAAAACAGTTCTTTTACAAAAAGCCTAAGAGTTACATAATTTAAGTAATAGATTATGAATTTTATGGCTCAGTGATAATAAATGACTAGACAAAAGTCATCCGGTGTTTGAAATGTCAGAGATGGCATTTTAATTGATTAGCCCACTCTAAATCCATAACTTTTTTCATGATATCACTGATCCTCTGATCACCTAAGGAGTTAATGTACACAGGGAGCAAAGAGCAGGTTAGGTTATGATAGAACTCCGTAGAGTAGGAGTCTGGGAGGGCATACTAAAAGTATGAAGATGGACTAGACTTAACAGTGCCTTCATAAATTACTAGGAAAATAGGCTTAGAGACAAAATACAAATTTTGTCCATAATTTCTTTTTTTTGAAAGAGATGTTTGTATCAGCTGCTGATACTTTTATGGCATTTTTAGTACTGTGCATTCCTGGCCATCTATATCTTCCTTTAAGATTTTGGTTAGTCATTACCACACTACTGTCCAGTTTTAATTCACAGGCTTGAACAAGGGTTCTTAATGGAAGGTCTTCTCTAAGTATCAGTGCAGTGTAACAAAATATAGATTACTAGACTCCTGGCATGAAAGTACTCAAAGAATTTTGGACCTGAAATCTTCACTGTTCTAGACTCAAAGAATTTAAGAGATGAAAAAGATTTTATAAGTCATGTAGGTAGTTGAAAAAACCTGGTCTCAGAAAGGTAGGGGAAGTGACTTGCCCAAAGAGTCTCACATTTAGTGATAAGACACCACCACCATCACCATGAACAGCAGTAATGATAATGTTTTTATGTATCTGTCTATGCCAGGGTGGGGAACCTGCAGCCTTGAGGCCACATGTGACTCTCTAGGTCCTCAGATGTGATCGTTTGACTAAATCCAAACTTCACAGAATAAATCCCCTTAATAAAATGATTTGTTCTGTAAAACTTGGACTCAGTCAAAACCTTGCACCGAAGGACCTAGAACACCATATGTGGCCTCGAGGCTACCCCTGGTCTATGCATCTGTCTGTCAATCTCTCTGTGACTACCTCTCCCTTTAAATATAGCTCAGCCCACTACTGCTTCAGAAGCCTTGTCACATTAGAAATACATTCACCCCTACAACCTCCTTCTCTCAGTTCTTCCTGCATTTGGTTAGTTCTAGGGAGAACCTCCATTTGATGAAATATCCTGAGAGAAATTATTATTAAATAACCAATTGTTGGAGACCCAGGGTTATTTCCTTTTAAAGGAAATCTTTGTCCTTGCCCAAAAATTTACTCCACCTAGATGTGCTCCACTCTGGTGGGGTGGGAGTGGGTTGTAGATCCTTTGTCTAGATTTTCCAAGGCTGGGGATGGTCTGTTTTGAAATAGTCTCTCTTTGCCCACGAGTGACATGATCAGGCACATCCCCCAGCATCTCATTAAAACAGGTCCCCCTCTCATTATAATATTATTTCTCTCATTACTTCTCAACAAATCAGAGTTGATTGCCACCCTCAGAAATACTCATTTTTCCAAGGGCATATGAGCATAGAGTGGGTTCTAGGAGGGGTCTTTGGAATTTGAGAGTTCCACTGACCACTTTCATTAATTATCCACTACCGTGATTAATAAAATGACTAATTATACAGAATTCAAACTTTTTATACATCATGCTCCAAACTCCATGCTTACTAAAAATTGAAATCCTCCCTTGAAAATAGACAACTTTGCTACCTCCCTCCTACCCTTCTCCATGACTTAGAATGTAAACTTCTTGACAGCTACCACTCTCTTCTTTTGTTGTACTTATATTACATCTCTTAGATCAGCCCTACAATTTTTTTAAGTTTCATAAAAATGACTTAGAATTTAGTATTTAAAGTATATCCCCCAAAATGTAGCAAAATTAGAATGTTAAAATAGTTTCACCTCAAAAATGCTCTATATCTTCTCTAAAGGCATTAAATGAAAATGATAAATCTATTATCAAATGGCCTCAGATAAGCATGAATTTAGGTAAACAATATGTACAAGGGAATAGTTAGAGACAACACAGTAATGAATTCTAATGAAAAGAACAGAACTGCTCTTAACTGGCAGGAATTTGAGTCCATCATAGTGAGAATCATTGTTAAATGGTAGTAAAAACCATTCATAAACACCTCAGTGATTTGAAGTGTATATGCTTTTCACACTGTTGTTTTTAATAGCATTTACACTCAATTTATTATTAGATACAAACTGAAGAAACAGAAGGCAAGTTTATTAATAGCATCAGTCATGTAAATTGCTTCTGGCCACCATGTTTTTCCTTTTCAAATGGGTGTAGGTTTTTCTGTATGTATTTGTGATTTGAATGTTCCTGGTGGTAGAATATGATCAATAAGTATTACTATATTAGGACAGTGCCATCAACAGTGATAATTTGCAAGTGTGTTTAACACGGTTAACAAAAAAGCCTTATTGAGAGAAAAACGTATTGAGTCTATTCATTAGAAATCCTTATTCTATTTTCCCATTTACTCAGCAAACACATATGAAACACTTTTATATTAGTGGTAATCTAAAATCTTCAAATTGTTAATGATGTATCCTAATGTATTATTACAAAGAATCAATTCAGAAAATGATTGAAATGTTTTATATATATATACACACATTTTGGTTCAATAGATGCTAACATTTGACCTTCTAACAAAGATTTTTTTTTCAATTTTACTTGCCTTTCCAAAAAATGATTCCCTTCTGGCAAGAGAGATAACATGACATAGTATAAAGACCATTGGATATGCAATCATAAGTCTGGGGTTTAAATCCTCTCTCTATTACCTCTAATATGTGTGATCTGGGTTAGTCACTTAGCAACTTTGGGCTTCAACATCTTCATCCTCCTCCTCTGCCTGCTGATGCTCATCCTCTTTTTCTCTTCCTCATCTTCCTCCTCTTCCTCCTCCTGTATTATCATCACTATTATCACCATGAATTCTTCTCCTTCTCTTTTTCATTGTAGCAAGTGTTACTATAGCTTAAGGTTTCATCACTTGATCTGGTTACTTTGATAGCACAGGCAGAAGAATTTTACCAGGAGTCCTCCAAGTATGACAGACCTTGGGAAAACTGGAAAGTGAACCAAATTTGTCTCTGGTTACCTTTTGCCTGTTCATTGAAACACCTAAGCAGCATGTGAATATGTTGAGGTTAAGAGGTTTGGGGTGCTAGAAGACCAAAATCATGACACACGGGTCCTATCCAAATGAATTCAACCCAAGCCTTCTTTTAGCCAAAAACAAGGTTTATTAGTACATCCATCTTATTGGGCACTCCAAAGGAATTTAAGTATTTGTATCGCTAATGCAAATGGGCCAGATCTTAAGAATCTGAGCACTTTAATGGAGATAACATGGACCTTATATACAGAACGACTGTGGGAGAGATCCAGGAGTGGCCAAGTAGTTTGGGGTGATTAGAGAGGGGCCTAAGGAGGATGTGGATGGGAGTGGCCAGTAAGCTGGGGTGAACACCAGGGACCTGGAACAAGTGGCCAAGGGAGAATGGAATCTAGATAAGATTAAGGGTAGGAAGTGGCCAGGGGCAATTGGGAGGTGACAGAAATGGGAGATTGGGAAGAGCCATAATGAAAGGCCAGTTGATAGGATTATAGTTTCAGGGGAATGCCAGAGATTTCACCAGGTGGGAAAGTCCAGGGTTTTTCCTGTTTGGGATCCAGATCCCAAAGACATGGTCTTTTCCTTTTAGGGTTTCAGATCCCATGACCATCAGATAGAACCCTGGGCCTGGAGTAAGGAGTACTCAAATTTAAATATGGCCCCAGACACTAGTGATATGACCCTGGGAGAATCACTTAACCTTCCTCTGCCACAATTTCCTTCGTTGTAAAATGGGAATTATGAAAACACCCACTTCCTGGGATTGTTGTGAAGATCTGTGAGGTGATATTTGTACAGTACTTAGCATAGTGTCTACCACACAGTAGGCACTATACTACTGTAAGCTAGATTGGTACTATTATTGTTATTGTTGTTGTTGTTATTTATTGCTGTTATTATTATTTTCTTCCTCATCCCAGATAACTATTGTTATTTGTCCCCACTGTCCCCACTGTCCCCGTTGGTTCCCGGTGTACCCACCCCTCTTTAATAGGTTCATGTTCAAAGACTCTATTGTTTCTTTTCTCCATTCTTCTTGTACCTTATTTCTCATATCAAGATTTATCTTTTTGTCTGCTCTTTCATATACATGGGACTACCTGTTCAAGCACTTCAGTACAAAGATAGCCCAGATGTCATCCTCTTCTATGGTACACTAAGACTTCCTGTTATTTTGTCAACAATCCAGTTCTTTCATCAACAATCATTATCTAAAAGTGTAGTCCCAAAATTCCACATAAGAATTGCTTTGATTTTTAGACCTAATTGCCCATCATGTGAGGATATCAATGCATCCCAAGGAAAAAAAAACAATGAATTTAAGAATGAATTGTTAATAAAGTGATAGAGAAATTGAAAATAAGCAACAACTAAAAACTGAAAGAAACAGAGGCTGTGGCAAGAGCAATGAGAATAATTAGCATTTACATAGTGCTACAAAGGTTGCAAAGCCCTTGACCTTTTATTTCATTTAATCCTCTCTAGTCAGTGAAGTAGATGCTATCGTTATTCTGTTTTATTGATGAAAAAAATGAGATTGAGAGAGCAAATAGTCACTTGTCCAAGGTCACAACACTAGAAAATGGCTAATCAGGATTCAAACTTAGGTCTTCTTAACTCTTAAGTCCAACACTGTATCCAGTGTTCTTCATCCCTGCTCCTTAGAGAAGAAAGGAAAAAAGGAAGGAAGGAAGGAAGGAAGGAAGGAAGGAAGGAAGGAAGGAAGGAAGGAAGGAAGGAAGGAAGGAAGGAAAGAAGGAAGGAAAGAAGGAAGGAGGAAGAAAAATTCTCAGATTCAGTAAATAATTAATTTGTACCTAAGTCACCATTGCATGATGTTTTATGACTACTATGGTCCATCACACTTGCCTAAGGCCAGAGGAAGGTTACATATAGAAAGCTTATCATCAACTACCTACCTCAAAAAATCATTATATTAAAAAAAAACCCCTTGAAAGACATTTTGTTAATTAATAAACTACATTGTCATTATTTCTGTAGATTTAATGCAATGTGAATTCATATTTCTCTGGAGGACTTTTTTTCACTGACTTCTCATCTTAGGTTTGAAATCTCACTTTACCCTTACTTGAATGTGAGACAATTCAGTTTTAGTTCAATTATTTGCATTTCCACTTCAATTAGGAAGATGTGGCCTTATAGTTTAATGTACAACAGCTAGTTAAAATTCCTTGAAAATTGTTTAAAGGACTGAAATAGTAATTAGTCATTAAAAAAAAGAGAACAGTGAATTTCAAACAACTGTCAAATTAGTAAACACATCATACATATTATACCATTAATTCATTAGCAATGTCCTTAGAAGAAGGAAGAATTAGGGCATGTAAAAATGCTAAGTCAACTGCTAGAATTAATGAGATATATGTGACATTTATAGGCATATGCTACAGAGAAATCATAGGATGTCTGAAGTAGAAGGAATTTTTGATATTTATTCAACCCCCTTCATGTTATAAAGGAGGAAACAAATTCAGAGAGAGAAGAGATGACTAGCTTGTGGTCACAGAGGCAGCCAGGATGGAATCAAGAGGCAAACCCCAGATCTTTTGCTGCAACATCCATTACTCTTATCACTATCACCATTCCTCCCACCCACTCTATTCCATCATCTACCCCATTAGAAAACTGAGGGACAATTTCTAAAGTGAAATTGAGGGAAAAGAAAAGGTTTTGCCTATGTTTTCATTTCATGATATCACCGATTTGTGATTAGTTTTGTTCACCACTGCAACTCTGTACTCAAGAAGGGTTTTATTTATCTTAAATGCAACTTCTTGGTGCTGAGATCAGCTTTAGGGAAAAGAATAGGTAGATTGTTGAAATGTTATCCATTAAAGGATCAAAAACTCAAATAGAGCCTCCCCTCAAATTCTTATTCTTTCCAATTGCTCCCTAAGCTATCTACAGAGGAAGTGCTGCACTGATTAACAGTGGACATTTCTCACCAGAGAAACTTATCATTTCTGAGGCTCACTATGTTCCCTGCAGAGCATCTTGAATTGGGTTGTCCTTAAGCCCTCAAATTCCCTAAGTGCTATCTGTGATCCCATGAAGCTAATTCATGTCATTTTTCTTGTGTATGGTTTTCTAGCATATATGTTATTGAGAGGGAACTGTGTTTAGAGAAGGCTAGTTTTGTTTTATATGTGTGTGTATTTATACACATGCACATATATACATACATGTGTATGTTTATGCCCAAACCTCACTGGGCCTTTGGTGCAGTTTTCTTTAAACATCTATCTATCTATGTATCTATGTATCTATGTATCTATGTATCTATCTATCTATCTATCTATCTATCTATCTATCTATCTATCTATATCTATCTTTCTATCTGTCTGTCTCTGTTTACATTTGGAAGATATAATGAATTTGCATGTGATATGCATTTATATATATGTGCAAATACCCATATAATCATAGATATGGAGGCGGAAGGATCTTAGGGATCATCTAATTCAATACTTCACCTAACATTTTTCAAGAAAATTAAGTTTTGTTCAAGGTTGCATAATATGTTACTGATATACCTAAAGTTAAGTTTGAGTCTTTTATCCCTCTTCCAGCTTATTTCAATCACAATAAATTAGAAACACATCTATACATATATGCCAAATGCTAGAGTTGGACCTCATTTCTCTGTGGTACATTTTAGTTCTGACATTCTATGATTCTCTGGCAGTATCTGTGTCTATAACTCCCTAGAACATCACTCTGAGTTCCCTTTTCTCTGGTCATGATCCCTACCCCCTCACATGCACTAGCCCCCCACCACACACACACACACACACACACACTCACAGACATCTATAATACTCAAATATTTAAAGAGAGAGACAGAGGTGTAGGAGGGAGGGAAGGAAGAAGGAAGGAGGGAATGAGGAAGAAAGGAATAAAGGAAAGAAAAAAGGAAGGAAAAATAGAGCAGTCTGCCTCTAGTCATCTCCTAAACTTCTTTCTACCTGCCCCTCCAAATCCTCAGGTTTGCCAGGGGAAATTTATGGACCCCCTATTTCTCCATCTCATGAGGAAGGGAAAGAGAATAAGCCCTCACAAGAATCCTGTAAAGTAGGTGCTGTTACTATATTTTATATTTTTAGGAAACTGAGGCAGACAGGAGTTTAGTGAGTCACATTGCTAGTAAGTGTCTGAAGCCACATTTTAACTCATGTCTTTAAGATTCCAGGATTATCCCTCAATCTGCTGGACCTGCCCAAACTCCTAGGTAGGGATAAAGGAAGGATATATACCTGAGACTCTTTCTTAGGATCCCAGACTATAATACAGAAAAGCAGAAGGGACAGAAATCAGTTTGGCCCTTCAGCTTACTTACTTAATAGGAATGTCCATAGATGCCCAATTTAGTACTGTGGATCTTCCCTTCTAATTTCCCACTCTCCATTTCTACTCCTGTGGCATCTTTGCCTTCACAGTACTGAAGCCTGGTAGCCACACTGCTGGATGCCACAGCCTGTCTCACTGATGCTCTGAAGATCAAAATCCAGAGTGCCACCTGTTCACAGCCTACATGGTTGGTAATCAGGAAGTCTGGCTCTCAAGGTCAGTATAAAGAAGAGACATCCAACCCTAGACTTCAGCAAATCAATCTCTTACCCTTCTCTACCACCACACAGTTACCTGCCTATGGTAAGAGTGTGTTCCTCAATATTCCTGGTGAGTGGGGAAAGACAATCATCCTCTCATATGGTCCAGGAACATCAGAAACAAGTTAAGTTAGTCTCATTCTCCTCAAATCATTACCACACCAAAACCCCAAAGAAAAATAACAATTCAAAAAGTTAAGGGAGCAATGTATGGTTATAGACTATTTTATATAAAATATACATAAACACACAGGGGCCCATGTACATATGTATGTGCACAGACATGTATGTGTCTGCATGTACATTCTATGTCTACACACATGCACGCTCATAGATTGAGATGTGCTGGAGCCCGCTAAAGGGATAAGTCTAAATTGGTGATACAGCAGGACCATGAGAACCACAATAAGACAGCAAAAAGAAATTTTATTGATGGCTCAGAATTCCAGGAACCTGGGGAAACCCTGGCTCTTTGAAGACACTGTGGACACTGGTCACTGGCAGGGAAATCTGAGAATGACTTTTTAACAGCTTGGAGATAGAAGTTGCTCTTCAAGCATAGTCACTGCTTGGCAATGCAGGGTATCTCTTCAGGTGTGGTTGGCATTTATCTGCCATCCTAGTAAATTCCTGGGGCTTAGAAAGATAACATGGTGAGAAAGAAATCAAGAGTAAAGTCTCCTTACTGGACAAGTACAGTAGCATTTCTCTATCTCAGCTTCAATCCTGCTGGAAATTTTTTGAGCAAAACTCAATCAGCAAAGACAGAAAAGCCACTCAGTAGCCAGGGTCCTCTGTAGAAGCTGTAGCAAAGGTCCCTCCAGTTTTTTCCTGCCATAACATTTCCTTTGGGAATAAAAACACCAAAATTTCAGTTGTTCTATAAGAATGAAGGTAACTTCTAAGAGATTCCTTTGGTTTAATTAGAACGCATCATCTTTATCATCTTCCTACTACTCAGCTGCCCCCTCCCCCAACAAACCACACTCATCTACTGCTTTTCTGTGTACGATTTCTTGATTACTCTAAACCTGAGTAGCATCTTCCTGCAACTGCCTGCTTTTAATCTTCCTTTACAATGAATTTTTTTTTTCAGGTGGCATAGCAAAGTAAATTGGGCCCATCCCAGACTTCTTTCTAACTTTTGCTCTTCTTGACATCCATTTCCCATAATGAATCCTATACCTCCCTGGCTATATCCTGGAAGGCAGAGAGGGAAACTACTTCCTCCAGATTTGTCATTCAACAGACACTAGCCTCAAAAACTGGGATCCTTATCATCCACACAGTGATGTAAAAGGTCTCTATGCATAAGAAGGCAGCTCCCCCTTTCTTAGTTTTTAGGAAATTCCTTCTTTTTTTCTGTTCAGTGGTTTTTCAGTCATGTCCAGCTCTTCATGACCCTATTTGGTGTTTTCTTGGCAAAGATACTGGAATGGTTTGCCATTTTCTTCTCCAGATCATTTTACAGATGAGGAAACTGAGGCAAACAGAGTAAAGTGACTTGCCCAGGGTGACACAGCTAGTGAGTGTCTGAGTCCAAATCTGAACTCATGAAGATGAATCTTCCTGACCTAAGGCCCGGCACTTTATCTCTGCCCTTGTTTTTCCTAATCCATTGTTTTTGCTCTGAAAAATGGCATGGTTTTGTTCTTAAGGTTTGCAGGATCCTATGAAGTATGTCTAGTCTGTGAAGGATCTGGGACAAAATCCCAAGAGCATTAAGAGAACAGAAAACGCCATTAAAAATAATTTTTATTTACACATAAAAGATCTGATTTTCAGGCATCTCAGGAACCCTGTGGATAGGGGCTAATTAGGCTGATCTCTTTTAAGAAGATAGTTCCTTTGGGTGTGCAAACTAGAAAACACAGTGAATCTCTAGGTCAGTTGTTCTCAGAGTATAGTCTGGGGACCACCAGGAGTCCCCAAGATCCTTCAGAGGGTCTGTCTTATCAAACCTATTTTCATAATAATATTAAGACAATTTAATTTTCAATACAGGAACAATAGATTGAACACATGTAAACAAAAGTTCTCTTGACATATTGATTTTTAAGAATGTAAAGGGGTTCTGAGACCAAAACATTTAAGTACCAGTGCTCTAGGCAGTTATGGATAAGAAAATGTATCTGGTCAAGTTGATTCCACTACTTGGTTGGGTAGGTATTTCATATAATTCTGATGGTCACTGTCAAATAGTGACCATTACTTCAGTTGAAATTAAGAGATAAACTTTTCTCCTGTTTTCCTGCATAGTCTTCCACAAATTCTTGGTCTCCTACAAACACAAACACACCCCATATTTGGGAGAGGGGGCCAAAGGGACAAGATGATATATGAGAAAAAGCTCTGTATTTGGAATCAGAAGTACTGGGTTCTAATCTAATCTCTGGTAAATCTCAACTACTTGTGTGTTCTTGGGCAAATATATTAGTATATCTGGCTTTCAGTTTTCATCTGAAAAACATGAAGGGATTGAATTAGGTAATAAAAATGCTTACCCTAGCTCAAAGTCATAAAAGAAAGGAGAGGAAGGAAGTCAAGGGCAGAGAGGAATAACAAAAGTATAGGATAGTGAATTTATTAACAGAGGAAAACTTGTCAAAGAATTTACATGATTCATAAAAATATGAAAGGACACAAAGAGTATACAAACTTATCCTGAGTTTAGAAACCTCTTCCAAAGGACACCAATTTTCAGAGATGAAGTATATGGAAATCTGATGGGAGAATTAGTCTTCCACCCCACTTTTTTTTGACATGGGTTCATATATCATACACACACACACACACACACACACACACACACACACACATCTATTTCCTGAAACTGTCTTTGATGGGAATGAAATATTTCATTGATTTAAGGGCTCTCTTTAGGGAAAAAATGTCCCTGCATCAAGACAATTGTGGGTATTGTGTGAAAAGTGCTTATTTACTTTGCTCCTTAGGAAACAATGCCTGGTTTCCATGGCAACTTCCACATGACTGTTTCTTTGCACCTTATTTTTTTTTAAACTAAACATCCATCAATATACAGTCTGTCACATATTTTCCCATGTAGATGCAGCTTGCAAAATTGTACCTATATTCCCAGTCACAGATGAATCACAGAAATATCTAGACAACAAGAAATTTCAGAAACAAAAGTTGTTCTTTTTCTTCTTCGTGAATGTTAATTTTTCCTTTCCTATATATTGCCATGAATGAATGCACCAATAGAAAGAGTTTTGTCCTCATTACTTTGTGGAAGACATGCAAAACTAGGAACTTATTTAGAAAGTAGAGTTTCAGAGTAGTAAAGGACTTTAGAAAGTAGAATGTCAAAGTTACAAGGACCTCTGAACATAAAACATTAGAAAATGTCAAAACTGAAAGGAATCTTACAATATAGAATATTAGAAGATGGAATGAATTTTTGGGAACCTTAACATGTGTATCACTTAATAATATACAAGGAACATCATGAAAATGGTTCAAGTGATGAGCCATTGAGTATACACACTCTCTTACATAACGAAGAGGTTCAATGAATTTTTGTTCCATTCATTTTACTTCAACATTTGTTGAATTGCATTGTATTAATCACTTAAAATCAAGCATCATTTTTACTTGAACACCATAAAATGGTTTGAATTACATAAAGGAAAGAGATACTCTAATTCTAAATCTGTATTTCATTAAAAAAAAGGTTAACAACAACACAGCTCTCAGTCCAGTGATAAAGCTGTATGTCTACTGTCTAAAGACCACTCTAGCTAGTTAAATCTGTCAAATGCTCATCACCAAGTTCAACACACACAGTGCTGCCAGGTCTCATGTTTATACTATACTATGTTGCCTTTCCACTGTCCCTGTTTGTACACTAATCAGAAATCTCTTTGTAGTCACTATTTTTAGCCAACTGTTATAGAGGATGAAGATTAACCTACATCAATTGAAAATCTTGTCAACAGGTTCCTGGAGGATAACTCCATCTGAAAGACTCATGGGACAAGAACATTAAGCTCCACATGTCCAAAATGGGATTCATTAACTTTCTTCCTAAAATTACCCTTCCTCCTACCTACGCTGTTTCTGATGAGGACCCCACTCTTTTCAGTCATTCAGGTTTGTAATCTTAGGATTATCCTCAGCTCATCACTCTTTCTTATCTCCCATATCCAATTAATTTCCAGTTTTGTCAATTCTCTCTGTACATCCCCTTCTTCCTTTCTATTCTCTTTACTCACATCAACATCACCCTAGTTCATGTCCTCATCCCCTCTTGCCTGGACTATTGAAGAAGACTTTTAATTACACTTCTTCTCCTCCTTGTTTCATTTTCCACACAACTGTCAAATAGATATTCCTTAAACACAGGTCAAACCACGTGGAACTCTGCTCAAAAAGATTCAGTGGCTCTTTACCTTTGGGATAAAACACAAAGCCCATTCTTGGTCCTACAGATATCCTCAAAGTCTTACTCCTCTCTACTTTTCGGGACTTGTACATTACTTCTCCCTCATATACTTATGCTGTAGCCAAACAGGCAAATGAGTTACTTTCTATACATTTACATTCTTTCTCATAATTCAATTCAGAGAATATTTTCCCTTCTCATCCAAACCTCATAGAATCCTTATCTCCTTTTAAGGCTTATCTGAGTTGCTACCTACTAAAGGAGATCTTTCATTTTTCTCCCATAGTCAGTCCTATCTCTCCAAAAATTACTCTCTCTCTCTCTCTCTCTCTCTCTCTCTCTCTCTCTCTCTCTCTCTCTCTTTATACATATATATATATATACATATATATATATATATATACATATATATATACACACATATGCATATACACACATGCATATATACATAAATGTACATATACACACATATTATATATATACATATGCACATATGTACATATCTATCTATCTATCTATCTATCTATCTATCTATCTATCTACTGGCGTGCATACTTAGAGCAATGTCTACTTCTTTTTCTTTTTTGCCACCTATCTCCACCACCTAGCACAATTCTGGCTCATAGTAGACATATAATAAAGATTTGTTGAATTGAATTCACGAACTCAACTTTAATATAAATATGAGGTAAATATGAGAATCTGTGAAAGATACTCTAAACTTGATCACTCACTTTATGTGAGAGAGAGGAATTGGTCTACTGTAGGTGGATACGACAAGGCCCACTATTCTGAAGTCTCAGAGTTAGTGAAAATTTGGTCTCTTAATAAAGACATTCCACGTCCTTTTATACTTTTTTTTTGAAGTTGCTGTTTTTCACAAGTAACTGAAACCTTACCAGTCCTGTATATTGTTAAAACTTAGAATCAAAGAATTTGGTTCAATTCCCATCTTTTTGACTCAACTTGCTATAAGTCAAGCAAGGCTGTATGAGCTTGTATTAAATAATGGCTCATACACTTGTCAGCTCTCTATTTTGTGGTCATTTAAGGATTCCAGCTTCAGATAAATGTATTTTTAACAATTTTTTTTCATAAATGACAAATCAGTCACAGTAGTAGTGGTGGTAGTGGTAATATCAATAATGAAAATAAAAATAATAGTGTTAACAAACATGTGTCGAAAAAGTGGCTTGACATATGTGGGTTGATTTGGGAATACCCAGGGCGTTTTAATTGCAATTGTATAAATAGACATTGCCACCAAAAATTATAAAAAAAGGGAGCCTTGGACGTAATGATCAATGCAGATTATCCAAGGAAACAAGACACCATTATTTCTGGCTGCAATTATGTAGTATCTATTGAATACCTAGTAAGCCAAGATCTGATGGCTAGCTAAAATTATATATCAGAAGCTCCATATCTTTCATGGATTGACTGATGATAAATCTCCATAATTCAAATACAGACCTCAAAATAGCCTAACTAACTCAACCCATTAACTTCATTAAAACCAAACTATTATCACAGGCAAAACTATTGCCCACAATCATGTAGATGTAACATTTATGAATAAAAGGATTATTTTATTCTTTGTATTTTTATTCTAATCACCTAGAACAGTACCTGGCACAGAGTAAGCAATTAAAAATTGCTTGTTCATTAATTGATAAAAACATAAGAACAAGATTTTAAATAGATGTTTTATACCAGATACTTATAATCCCTAATTTATACAGAATGAAATCTTTCCAAATGTAGAAACCTAGCAGAGGAGACCAAATCAGTTTTGGAATATGGTGTGCTAGAATTTATAAAGCACTTTAAGGTTTACAGAGGATGAGAATACATATCATCACTATTGCCCTGTCTGTGACTGGTGTGGTATCAAGAATGCTTTTAGTGAGACTCTAGAGATTGAGTTTTTATAAGAATATTTTCTCCAACTTAAAAGTTTTATCATCGATCTGTGAAATTGTACATGGATAATTAAAATTTAGAAGAATAATAGAAGGAAATTGACAACTACCAGGATCATTTCAATCTGAAGCTCATGGGAAAATATGGGAAGAATGGAATAATGATAATAAGAGATGGCATGAGTATAGTGTTTAAAGGGTTACAGAGCAGTATGTATGTTTTAGCTTTCATAACCCATGTACACAGTATTCTCCACTAGAAATCTCTTTCAATGCTGCGTCATGATGTAAAGGTGACCAGGGCTATCAAAGACTCTTCCAACAAAATTCAGATTTCAGCAGGTTCCACCACACTAGAAAGGCTTACAGACTTCTCCCGTTCAGAGATTCAACATCAGCTCAATGAGGATCAGCCTAACTACATGTGAGGTAAGATACATTACCAGTGTATAGGCCACTAGGGGATAACTTTCTTTTGACCATAGGAACTCATAAAAACCATCCACTAAGGCTTGGAAGGGCTGAGATTAATGCTGGTAGAGGAAGCAACTTTAATCTGAGGAAATCTTGAAGTTTAAAGGTAAGGAATTTGCTATAAATCCCATTTTATAACAATAGCAGAATATTTTAGGTAGCATCTTCAATAGTGCTAGTGAATATTTGTATTTGATGTTGTGAAAGACATTCATCCTTCAGTCTCCTACCACCCCCAAAGAGTGCTATAAACCAGTGGAAACAACTGCTTGTTGAGTTTTATTACTTAGGAATTCCACAATAATCCTGTTATTCTTACCCCACAAGTTATTTCTATGCAATACACTGTACCTGTATATTATTCTTACTATGCAAAATCCTATTAAAGTCAATGGTGCATGTATCCACTTCATTTCAATGTGACTTTGTATAATAAAAATAAAATATAGTGAGGGGAATACATAATGAGCCAGCTGCCAGAACTGTTCAAAGAACAATTAAATAACTGCGGAAGTGAGAAATTACCTTCATACAAAGGATGCATCCACAAGTAGACTGCTGTTAATTTAGGGTATGCCCCAAATTATATATTATATTTGAATAATATTTTAGTATAAAGTGCATAGAAATAATTACAGCTGAGATTAAGGAATGGCCCTTCACCCTGGAGTGAATATCAAAAAGTGACTCTCCACTGGGTCAATCAGCATTTATAGCAACAATGATGATAATAATGATAATAGTCACACCAATAACAATATTTTGCATATATACAAATTTTGTTTCAGAGATTATCAGTTGTGTTTTTTTCCCACAATAACCCATGGAGTCCTGATATACTTTAGAGTATTCAGAAAGACCAGAGAAGGAAGTTCTTTCACTCTTGTTTCACTTAAATTAGTGTGGTTTTTAATTTAAATTTAGACCAGATCACATGTCTTTATTGGAAAAAAAAAATATTTTCCATTGGGAGGGACAAAAAAATCTTTGCTCAAGTCCCATTTTTACCACTAACTCGCTTGGTGAAAACAGGTACTATATCATATTTCTAGAGATAAAATGAAATAATATCTGTAATGCACTTAGCACACAGGTGCTTAATAAATGCTCATTCTCTTTCCCTATAATGCTTTACATTAATGTTCTCATTTGATTTCCATGGCAATTACACAAGACAGTATAAATATTACTGTTTCTATTTTATTAACTCAGTTAGGTTAAGGGACTTGTCCATGGGTGCATGTATGATGAGTCTGGAGCAGAGTTGGGACTTGAATCCTGGTCCTCATTATCTTTCATTGTTAAATAAAGAGGACCATTATAACCATAATGTTCAGTGCTCTAAGATCCCATGCAACTTTGATATCCTATGTTTTGAGATTCCTTCCTTCTCCATGTTCTGTGGCTCTCCTCTCCTTACACAACATCAGGTATAACCGAAGTTCTTTCATTTGGCTGAGTCTACGCTTGCTTTGTATTTCTTTCTTTCCTCCACAATACCTTACACAGTCCTGTGCACTTTGCAGATGCTCCATAACTCTGTGGTCGGAAGGGACTGAATCTACCCAAACTCTCTCCTGATGACGGGTCTTAATCCTCCCCTTTTGATTTCAGGTTTATTATTACTGTTAGAAGAACTTAGGCTTTCACATCAGTCAGTGACAAGGATACAGTTTACAGTTGGTAGATTCCTATGTTACACATTTTGATAGATTTCTATACTTAGAGGAAGGAGGAGGCAAGGTATTTTGCCTAATGCCTTCATCTAAAGTCTATGGGGGATTTTCTCTCCCTTCCTAGAAAAGTGATGTGTGTTCCATGCATTAGAGAACATATTCAAAGGTGCCCTGAAAGGCTGGCTGGCACAAAGCAAGGCTATGATAAATGGGAACTTGGAAAACCTCAGAAGGCTATTTTATAATGAGCCACAAATTAAAGAGGAGAAGTTGAACTTGGAGTTAAATCAGAAAAAAACAAAAAAGGTGGCTGCGTTTTCAAGAATGAAGTTTGTTAGGGAGAAATGGGAAAATATACACAGGCACACACACACAAACACACACACACACACATATACACCTGTAATCACTAATAGACTAGTTCAAAGGTCAACCAGCTCCCAGACCCAGGGAGCTAGAGGTAAATTACTATTTTAAGAAAGAAATTTAATCCTCTAAGATGGCATGCACCTGAAGGCAATTTGGCTTAGATAGAGAAAAGAGCCCTAGACTGGTCTTTGAAAGGCCTTGGTTTAGGTCAAGAGATTCCAACACTCTATTCCTCAGTTTTCTTACTTGTAAAATGGGAATGACAGTAAATAGACTATCTATTTCACAAGGTTGTTGTGAGAACCAAATGTGATAAAGTTTATAAAATGCTCTCTAAATCTTCAGTGTCATATTAATCACAAATATTTCTCAAAATTCTTATTGTTATAATGATCCTACTTTACTCTCAACAAGCAAATTCTCTGACTCCCCTAATAGTAATTGTTGCTTCCACATCTCCCTATTCCTACTTCTTCTCACCAAGGTCACATATGGTTGGAACAGATAATTCTTCTTCTCATACTCTGACATTTCTACAGAAAGCATAGAGTCCTCTTGGGGGGTAAGGAATGCTCAAAGATTGGAAAGAGTGAAAAGTAGGGTAAGCTAGTGGATAATAAGCCAACCTTAAAATCTAGAAATAATGTGTCAAGTCTTACCTCAGAGAAGTACTAGGTGGGTGGCCACAGGAAATGGTCTCAATCAGTTATACCAACTTTTAAACATTTCTTGAATCTAATTCACAAAGCTACCAGCTCAATTCAGTCTCTCATCACCTCCCACTTGCATTATTGCTGTGACCTCCTAACGGATCATCTAGACTGCAGTTTCTTACCACTCCAGTCTATCCTACACATTTCAGTGAAATGTTAACTCATAGTCAATCAATTCCAATGGCATCCAACTGGTTCTTGGATAAAACATCAACTCTTTTTAGTTTTTCATGCTTTACGTAACTTGGCCTTAAGCTGTCTTCTCAGTGACCACTAGATATTACTTTCCTCCAATCTCCACACCTCCCTACACTCTGAGATCCAACCAAATTGGCCTTCTTCTTTTCCTCACATCTAACACACTATCTCCCACCTCCTATATTTTCCTAGAGTTTTTCTCTTCTTTCAAGATGCAGCTCTGTTCCACATAAAGTCTTCCTTGATTCCCTTCCCAATTGCAAGTTTCCTCCTTCTGAAACTATCTTGTATTTAAATATGTGGTATGAATTCATATTTATTCTCTTTCAATTTATGTTACATATATTTATATATGTGCTTGTCTAGCCCATTAGAATGTAAATTTCCTGCTAGCAGGGATTGTTTCTATCTTTGCACTTGTATCTCTAGTGCCTACCACAGTGACATGAATATAATAGGTACTTGGTTGTTGTCCTTCATGCTTGAAGAGGCCCAAAATGGCTTCACTATGTCAAGGTCAAGGTACAGTGTGTCTGACTGTCCCTGATCAGGCAAATATGAGCTCAGAAGGTTTTACCATGGATCAGGCACACATATGAACATTTGGAATGGAGATGTCCCTAAATTTGTACAAATCATATTTCTTTTGAGCTACTGCAATTCTGCTTTGTTCATAGAGCACAGTGCTTCTTTGATGGAAGCACAAACTCCCATGTCTCATAATTGATTACAAAGTTCTTCAGAGAGACCTTAAGAGTCTCCGTGCATCATTGCTTCTTCCGACCATGATGTAAGCTTGCTTTCTGTAAGTTCTCTATAAAATAGTCTTTTAGGCAAGCAGACACTTGGCATTCAAACAACATGGGCAAAGCATCAGAGCTGTGCTCTCTGCAGTAGAGTTTGAATACTTGGCAGTTCAGCTCAAGAAATTTCTTCTGTATCCAGAATCTTCACAAGACAATTCAAATGAAAGCAATTCAGTTTCCTGGCATGGCCCTGTATACTTTCTAGGTTTCACAGGAATACAACAACGAGGTCAGCAAAATGGCTCTGTAGACCTTTAGTTTGGAAGTCAATCTACTACTGCTTTTCTCCCGCACTTTCCTTCAGAGCTTCCCAAGCACTGTGCTACCCCTGGCAATGCATGTTTCAACATCATCACCTCTGTGTATGTCCCTGGAAAGTATACTGCTAAAGTAAATAAACTTATTCATAGCTTTTAAAATTTCTCCATTTGCTATAACTGATGGTTCCATGTATGGATAATATGGTGCTGGCTGGTGGAGAATCTCTGTTTTCTTGGTGATAATTGTTAGGCCAAAATTAGCATAAGCAGCAGAGAATTGATCCATATATTATCACATCTAAACTTTGGAGGCTGCAGTGAGTGGAAAATCATCTGTGGAAAAAAAAGCCCAGTGCTAACTTTCTCTCCAATTTAGTCTTGACTTGTAGCCTTTTAAAGTGAAATAATTTACTGCCAATGTATACATCCATGCCTCACTCCACTGGGGATGTTAAAAAGCATCATCCATTATCCAGAACCCACGCAAGCATGCCTTCACAAAGTTGTTGTACAATACTGAGGAACTTCCCTGGGCAACCAGACTTTGCCATAATCTTCCACAAGCCCTCACAACTGACAGTACCAAAGGTCTTGATCAGATCAAAGAACATTGGGTTCTATTCTGTTCTACTCCTGGAATTTCTTCTCAAGTTGTCAGGCAGCAAACACCATATATACTTGGCCTGTTTTGAGGCCACATTAGCTCTCTGGTAGATGACTATCTTCCAATTGAAGGATCAGACTATTAAGGTGGACTATAGCAAGAATCTTGCCAGCAATGACTAAAACATAGAGGCACCTGTGATTGTCACTGAACAGCCCATTTCCTTTTCCTTTATAGAGATAGAAAATGGAGGCACCCTTCAACTCCTGGGGGATAACCTCCTCTTGCCACACAACGCAGAAAATTTCAGTCAGCTTTTGTATAAGCAGTGAACTCACTGCCTTATAAATCTCAGTTGAAATAGCATTAGCAACAGATGCTTTGTCAGATGAGAGGGGACTAATGGCAGTCAAAACCTCTCTTAATTTGGAAGTTGACTAGAGAGGAATTGACTTCAATCTCAGGTATATAGTTAATAGATTCAGCATTGACTAATGATGGTATGTTGAGGACACTACGGAATTGTTCAGCCTATCTCTCAAGGATCATGTCCTTAACATTAATTATGTGGCTCCATCAGTTGAGATGCACCATAGGTCTTTGGCCCATAAATAGCCTTCAGGTCATCATAAAAGCACTTGGAATTGTTATTATCAGTGTAAAACTGAATCTCATCTGTCTCCTTACTGAGCCAAGAATCTTTCATCTCTCTAAGTTTCAGTTGCACTTAACTTTTGATGGAGTTAAATGCTGCCTTGTTAGAGAGGGACAAACTATCCTCCAAGGAAATCCTGTGGAGTTCTTGTTTTTCGTGTAGCAGCTCTAAATTTCCTCATCATTTTCATCGAAGTATCCTGGCCTAAATGAGCAAAGGTGGTGCTGCGCACTAAATCTCTGAAAACTGCCCACTCTTTTTTTGTTTCACTGTTGCCAACTGTATGTTGGTTCACCTTTCATTACAAGTTAGAAGCAAACTGTTTATACTCGAAGTGTTTTAATCTGTTGATGTAAAGTCTTTGGATAGCTATCTTGCTTTGGGCCCTCCACTTCTGTTGAATGCAAATGTTTAGCTTGAAGAGGGTAAGTCTATGATCAGTTCAATGTTCTGTTTCACACACTACCTTTGTCACATCCTGTCTTTTCTCCTTACAATGGCATAGTCTATTAAATGCCAATATTTGCTGTAAGGGTACATCCACAAATTTTTATTGCATTTAGGTAAATGAAGACAGTGTTGGTGATGAGAAGGTCGTGAAGTGCACAAGTCTTCAGTAGTAAGTGACCATTATTTTTGCCATTTCCAACTCCACTCCTCCCAAGGACTCCCTACCATATCTGATAGTAAGTGCCTACTCTGGCATTACAATCACCTAGAATTACAAGCTTTTCTTCTTTTGACACATTGATGATGAGGATCTCTAGGTCTTTGTGAAATTTTTCTTTGACCTCACTGGGGTTCCTCATGGTGGGAATACATCCACTGATGGTGGTGGCATCACACTTTCTTGCAAGTGGCAATCTCATTGTTATGAGTCTGTCATTCACTCCTTTTGGTGGGCATACAAGCTTGATGACTAGATAAGTTTGGATTGCAAAACCTATTCTGGCTTCACTATGGTTCCCTTCACTGTGAGCACTCCAGAAAAAAAGTGTGTATTACCTCTGATTTCTGTAAGCTAGCCTTCATTTGCTGGCCTTGTTTCACTCAGGTCTACTATTTAGATTCAATATCTGCTGAGTTCTCTCACAATAAGAGCTATTTGTTTTTCAGGTCTACTGGATTGTACCAAATAGTGAATAGACTCATCTTTGTAAAAGTTTTTTGTCCACTATTTTTATGCATTTTGACTACAGGCCCCCCACCACAGTAAACAGGCCAGGATTAGGCTGGATGAAGCAGAAAAAAAAATAGAGTACTTTTTCTAGCCTCTTCCTTATGCCAGGAGGTAAGCAGTACAAAAGTGCTGCTCAGACACCCAGAGGGCTACTAAATCTCACTGCTACTTCAGTCCAGTGAGAAGACAACTCTATAGCCTGGGCCATCTGTTTGCAGGGTTGTGACTACAGATCCCATTGCATCTTCACCTGTTGCTTAGGCACTTGCCAGTAACCAGAAGACTTCAAGGCAGATAAAAATGGTAAAATGATATGTGTGATATGTACTTCTACCTCCTCGAGTTCCCTTTTTTTAAGATGCAGCTCAAGTACCATGTTCTGCATAAAGTCTTCCCTGATTCCCTTCCAACTGCAAATTTCCTCCCTCTGAAACTATCTTATATTTAAATATGTTGTATATATTTGTATTTATTCTCTTTCTATTTATGCTGTATACATTTATGCATGTACTTGTCTAGCCCATTAGAAGATAAATCTCTTGCTAGCAGGGATTATTTCTATCTTTGTACTTTTATATCTAGTACCTGGCACAGTGACTTGAATACAGTAGGTGCTCAGTAAATACTTGTTAGTTCATTGATTGACAAGCACCTACTATATGTTAAGCCAAAAGTCAGCAGTCTCTCATATCAAAGAGCTTATAAGCTTTTATGGGCTTATATTCTACTGAACCTCATTCCTCATCTGCTCTACATTCACAGGGATTTTTCCCCTCATACAGGTTATTTTAAAGATGCAGTCCAAGACAACTGTTGTCCTCACTCAATATGGGCAGCACATTAGCAATGTAGCTTCTAAAATGCCTGTATCTATTTAAATATATAGACATTGTTCTACCTATTTGAATATAAGTTCCTTGAGGACAGGGACTGTCATTTATATTTTATCTATCTATCTGTTTTTCTTTTTTGTATGTCCAGAAATTAACACAGTTCCAGACATTTGCCACTTAGGTTTCAGGATAGATAGAATACCAGGCCTAGTGTCAGGAAGACCTGAGTTCAAATCAAATCCTATGTGACCTTGGCAAAGCCCTTGACCTCTGAAAGCTTCAGTTTCCTCATCTTAAAAATGGGGTTAATAAAAACACTTAATTCTCAGGGTTGTAGTATAGATCAAATAAAATAATATTTGTAAAGCACATCACAAAGCTTAAAGTATTATGTGTTATCTGTTGTAGTTAAAATAATACTTAATAAATACTCACTGATTTATTATCTGACTTGTACTATCATCAGAGGGGTGCTGGAGGCAATTTTTAGCTGCTTATGAGAACTGATTGTTAAATTTTCAATGTCAGAATTTATGCCCAGGCCATTGGCAAATGCTATAAATCAGGGCTTGATCTGTCATTTTATTGATCAACTAGATAGAAAAATGGTGGAAAAATATCAATGATTCACATTAAACTTAAAAATGTTCTTGTGAATATATACACATATACATAGAATACACACACATATATTTGTGTATATGTGTGTGTATAAATTTTTAATAGAGTTGTTCATTTATTTGTTTGGTTTGGTTTTGGTTAGAGCTGGTTCCTTTCCTAGCATACCTCTGGCTGTGGTCCTCATTTTACAAATCATGAAACAGACTGAGAGTTTGAGTGGGTTTCCCAGGGTTATCCAGCTAATAACTTTATATCTAGGGTGAGAATCAAACCTAAGGTCTTCCATTTTCTACATCCAGAACTCTATTCACAATGCCAAGTTATTCCTTTAATGCAAGCTCCAGCAATATAGAAAGGAATGATGCTGATAAAATCATGGATTTTCTGAAATACCTAAGTCATTTATTAGATGCTGGAACTAAAAAAGAAAAAAAAACTTATCTTTGTACATTTCTGCAACTTGATTACCTTGTGACGGCCTTGGAAATAAAGTGTACATGCAAGCTTTTACCCATGCTAGATGAAGGCTTTGTGGCATTTAATAAACAAAGCAAGCCAATCAAACTCGACATGTTTCAAGATGTTTTTGTAGGTTTGGGTTGGATTATTCATTACAACAAAGATGCTAGGAATGAAGTTTTAATTATCTTCAGAAGCAAAATTTAATCAAGATAAAAGCTGCATAGAATGTACTAATTTGACAGCTGATGACATAACCAATTAACTATTCCAAACAGCATAGAGTTGTTTTCTTTTTCTTTTTCTTTTAGGTGAAATTATTTTATGATCAAACAAAAGGTGAACCTGGGTCTATTCTTTCCAACTTTGCCGTGTATTTTTAGCACATCATATGAGAAAGAAAATGAATTAAAAAGAATAAATACTAGCCCTAATTTTATAGCAGTTGTCTTATGATGCCTAAAGATTTTTTAAATGAGGTATTGAAGAGGTTGATGAAACATTTAAATACTATGAATAAATCAATTAGGTTTAAAATCTAAAGAAAGAAAAAATGCATGTCATTTTAAAATTAATATAATAGAATTGCTTTACAATTGGGGCAGAACAACTCAACATTGTCACATGAGAGCTCAAGGGATCTCTACTGTAAATGAGTAAGAATCCTGATGCTATAAGGTATTGTGTTTGTACATTTGTAATTAATTATGAGAGATATTGCAAAAGTTCCTTTAATTCATTGTAACAGAGGGTGATTTATAGTATTTAGGGTGTTTCTTCCACAAAAATCAATCAGAGATAGAAAGAATAACATTTTTAAGTGTAGAAGTACATCTGGTCAAGCCCTCCTTTTCTATAAGAATAATAATTTGTTTCCATATATATATACATTTTTTAAAGGAGACAGTTTCATTCAACATTTATTTGTTCCTCTATTCTTATATAGGGGACATTGATTTCAGCTGAAATATGGCTCCGTAGAAGCCACCAGAGTAAATGACCAGTTGAATGTCTTTTCATCCACTCAACCATGGAAGATAGCCTAATTCTGTCTTCATAACAGAAATTCCAAGTGACAAGAATCTTTGCTCAAGGAAGTCCATAGTGGGGCAGAGCATGCCCACAAAAGAAAATCCACAGGGATCTGTTTAAGAATTGACCCTGGTGTTGCCTACCAACAAAAACGGCTGCAAAGAGTCCTAGACAATGCACAATATAATACAGAAATTCAGTTTCACATTTCTTCCAGAAAAGAGAACATATTAGAACTTCAAAAACTTGATGAGTTCATAAGTGTGATTTGCCATAGATGGTTTAATTCTTATAGCCAAAACACGACTTAAACAGTATCTAATCCAATTCAAAGTCAATTCCAAAAGACCCAATTGAATGTTATGCAATGCAAAATACATTTTGCAATTGCTTGTTATGTACAGGGCACTAGTTTAATCATCCCTTTCGTACATGAGAAAAGTTTAGCTCTGAAAATTAAAGAACTTTTCCAGATTCAACAGTACTACTTGGTGGCAGAGCCAGGATTCAAACCTGGCTTTAGTAACTTCATGCCCAGCACTCCCTCTCTGAAACAGATTGTTCCTTGTTTTTTTTTTTTGTTTGTTTTGTTTTGTTTTGTTTTCAAATGAGGGGAATGGATTAGATGATCTCTAAGGCTCCTTCCAAATCTAAATTCAATGACTACGATCTCTCTTCCTTGCCATTGTAGAGGATGACCTTGTTAGTCAAGCCAATGGCAATGTTTCTTAATGTGTATTTAGTCTAGTTTACAGATGGTTTGAATGAAGACCAGACTTTGTATAGTCTTGAGGAACTCAGTTCATCAGCAGACCTATAGTTGGAGTCTTTGAGCTTATAAACACATACCAGAACTTGTCTCCTCCTCCACCACCAACCCTGTTTATAGTCTTTGAAATTTATACTGTCCGGGGGGCAGAGCCAAGATGGCTGCATGAAAGCAGTGACTTGCTTGAGCTGTTCCCCAAACCCCTCCAAACACCCATAAAAAAATGGCTCTAAACTAATTCTAAAGGATAAGAACTCACAAAAAGAGAGAGTAAAACAAATTTCCAGCCCAAGACATCCTGGATGGTTGATCAGAAAGGCATATCACGCGTAAAGGGAGAGGAGTGCAGTTCGGTGTGGGCGCGCAGGCAGCAGTGAACCTGGAGAAGGCCTCAGAGGACTGAATCACAGGCAGCTGTGGTGGCTTCCAGACTCCTCAATCCACAAACACCAAAGACAATTTAGAAGGTCAGAGGGAAAAGTCTGTTTTTGCGGTGAGAGAAGAGCTAGGTCAGAGCCAGTTCCACAGTGCAGAGCGTGGGTGCTTGGGTGGTGGCTATGTCCTGAGTTTCTGGCTCACACATTGAGGGGTAATCAAGTAGCTGATCGGAGGGGGACTGCAAGGATCTCTTTTCTAGTGCTGAGGCAGGAATCTCTTGCTTTGCCTATGCTTGGATCTGGGTCACAGTTCTGGGTGGCAGTCCTGGGGTGAGGAGGGGCGCTGGCGCGGTGGAGCGGAAACCTGCTCACAGTTCCAAGAGAGAAAAGACTGCTTGTGGCCCGTCACTCAAAGACCAGAGCTCAGGCTAGGAAAAGAGTAAACACCTCAACCCTTATCATATCACCTTGGAAGAACTGAAAATTTACAGGTCCCTACAAGTATCTCTGAAAACAGCTTTACAAACCCCCGAAACTTGGGACAGTACATTCTCCACATTGGAAGCAGACTCTTACCTTAACAAAGAGTTTAAAACTCAAGTAGTTGGCTGGGATCATGAGCAAGCAGCGCAAAAAGAGTCAGACTATATTATCTTACTTTGGTGACAAAGAAGATCAAAACATACAACCAGAAGAAGACAACAAAGTCAAAGCTCCCACATCCAAAGCCTCCAAGAAAAATACAAATCAGTCCCAGGCCCTGGAAGAGCTCAAAAGGGATTTTGAGAAGCAAGTAAGAGAAGTAGAGGAAAAACTGGGAAGAGAAATGAAAGTGATGCAAGAAAATCATGAAAAACAAGTCAACAGCTTGCTAAAGGAGACCCAAAAAAATACTGAAGAAAATAACACCTTAAAAAATAGCCTAACCCAAATGGCAAAAGAGGTCCAAAAAGCCAATGAGGAGAAGAATGCCCTAAAAAGAAAAATTGGCCAAATGGAAAAGGAAGTCCAAAAGATTACTGAAGAAAATACTTCCTTAAAAATTAGAATAGAGCAATTGGAAGATAGTGACTTTATGAGAAATCAAGACATTGTAAACAAATCCAAAAGAATGAAAAATTAGAAAACAATGTGAAATATCTCATTGGAAAAACAACTGACCTGGAAAATAGATCCAGGAGAGAGAATTTAAAAATTATTGGACTATCTGAAAGCCATGATCAAAAAAAGAGCCTAGACATCATCTTTCAAGAAATTATCAAGGAAAACTGCCCTGATATTTTAGAACCAGAGGGCAAAATAGAAATTGAAAGAATCCACCAATCTCCCCTGAAAGAGATCCCCAAAGGAAAACTCCTAGGAATATTGTAGCCAAATTCCAGAGTTCCCAGGTCAAGGAGAAAATATTGCAAGCAGCCAGAAAGAAACAATTCAAGTATGGTGGAAACACAATCAGGATAACACAAGATTTAGCAGCTTCTACATTAAGGGACCGCAGGGCATGGAATATAATATACAGGAGGGCAAAGCAGATAGGATTACAACCAAGAATCACCTACCCAGCAAAACTGAGTATAATCCTTCAGGGGAAAAAATGGTCATTCAGTGAAATAGAGGACTTTCAAGCATTCTTGATGAAAAGACCAGAGCTGAATAGAAAATTTGACTTTCAAATACAAGACTCAAGTGGAACATGAAAAGGTAAACAGGAAAGAGAAATCATAAGAGACTTATTAAGGCTGAACTGTTTACATTCCTGCATGGAAAGATGATATTTATAACTCATGAGACCTTTGTCAGTATTAGGGTAGGGAGGGGAAAAATTATATGTATGTATAGATAGATAGATAGATAGATAGATAGATAGATAGATAGATAGAGATAGACAGGTAGATGAGAGCAAGGGTGATTGAGAATAAAATTAAGGGGTGAGAGAGGATTATACTAGGAGAAGGAGAAAGGGAGAGGTAGAATGGGGTACATTATCTGCACAAAACAGACAAGAAAAGGTTCTTACAGTGGAGGGGAAACAGGGAAGGTGAGAGGAAATGAGGGAATCTTATTCTCATAGGATTTGGCTTAAGGAGGGAATAACATACACACTCAATTGGGTATGGAAATCTGTCTTACCCTACAGGAAAATAGGGGAGGAAGGGGACAAGAGAGAAGGGGGATGATAGAGAAGGGCAGATTGGGAAAGGGGTAATCAGAAGGAAGTACTTCTGAGGAGGGACAGGGTCAAAAGAAAGAATAGAATAAATGGGGGGCAGGATAGGATTAAGGGAAATAGAGTTAGTTTTTCACAACATGTCTACTATGGAAGTGTTTTTGCATAACTGCACATGTATGGCCTGTATTGACTTGCTTGGCTTTTCAATGAGGGTGGGTGGGGTGGGAGGAAGGGAGAAAATTTGGAACCCAAAGTTTTAAAAACACATATTTAAAAAAAATGTTTCCACATGCAACTGGGAAATAAGGAATACAGGAAATGAGGTACAGAAATCTATCCTGCCCTACAGGAAAATAGAAGGGGAAGGGGATAAGAGAAGAGGGGGGAGAGATAGAAGGGAGGGCAAACTAGGGGAAGGGGTATTCAGAATGCATGCCATCTTGGAGTGGGGGGAGGGGCAAGATGGGGTGAAAATTCGGAATTCAAAATCTTGTGGAAATAAATGTTGAAAACTAAAAAGAAATAAATTTATATTAAAAAAAAGAAGAAAAAAAGAAATACACACTGTCCTACGCCATTGTAAGGAAAGGCAGGGAGTCTATAATGGAGTAGAGAGCTTATGATCGTTAGTAATTTTTGAGGCAGAATGTTCTCAGGCAAAGAATGCTGACCTTGGAGACCCAAGAGACCTGATTTCAAATCTCAGTTCTCCTATTTACTATCTGTGTGATTTTGATTAAGTCATTTAACCTCTCAAGGCGATAGCAGTCTCATCTACAGATGAGGGTTTGGGTGAGGTGACCATCCACAACAGCAATAGAATGAAGTTATTTAACACGGCCACCACAAAAATTCCGTCTCTCATCAGCTCTGCCTGAACTACTGCAGTAGCCTCCTAATTGGTCTTCCTGCCTCATCTCTCCCTTCTCTAATCCATACTCCTGACAACAACAGAAGTGATCTTCCTGGTTCCACATTTTCTTTAGAATCAAATGCAATCTTCTCCGTTTGACGGTGAAAACCATTTACATGCTGGCCCCGAGCTACCTTTCCAGACACACTTCTACATAAATCGCCTTACCTGTTCTACATTCCAGCCAACATGTCCTTCTTGATGTTTCTCACGTCCAAATCCACATTTTCCCAATCCACACATTCACACCGGCTCTATCCTATCCTGAAAGGAACTCTACCTTCCAATGTTCTTAGAACCCTTTGCACCAATCAATTCTGCCTTGCATTCATTTGATATGCATTTTATGTATATTTAGCTCAATCCAGGTTTTCTCCACTGAGAGTGGAGATAGGTTTTTGAAGGCAGAGCTGTTTCCATTTGATCTTGATATTCACAGTGTTTGGGTAAGTCCCAGGTAAAAAGTTGGTGTTTGATTTTTCTTTCTTTTGACTGATTCATTGATTCTTTTGAATGTTCCATTTAGAACCAAACAGGGGAATATAGTATCATAGAATCAGAGATTTTGAGGTAGAAATGACCTAAGCAATCACCCACTCAGTGCCCTTCATTTTAGAGATGAGAAAATCGTGACCTAGAATATAAAAAAAGAATAAATACTGATTTTTCAAAAAGTTGCCAATGCCAAGCATCAAAAGTAAGATTCCAACAAAATTCCTCTGATTCTAAATCAAGAATATCTTACATCAGATATCTTCCATCCTTAGAACATTGTTCACCCAACTCACTTTACTCCTGCTTCTATACTAGCTTCATCTCCTGCACAGAAGCTCTCCCTCCTCAGGTTTCTCATATTGCTCTCCTTTGAACCTCTTCTTTTCATTTATCCTTTTTGTCAATATATTTATTTGTTTAAATGTCATAGCCCTTCCATTAGATTAAAGCACTTTGAAGGACGGGTGTTTGCCTTTTGTCAAATTTATTATATACCCATTACCCAGAATTAGACTTCCTCTTGGTAAACATTTAACTTATGCTTGTTGTATTGGATTCCATTTTTATTTTTCCCTCTACATTTTTAGCATAATGCTCAATTCTCAGCAAATATTACTGACCTTGGTCATCCAATTAGAACTTCCACTTATTATGAAAATACAACTTGGCCTAATGATAAGATAACCATTAAAAATCCAAGAACCAGGAAAATAAGTCATTAGTGTGTTGAAGATACTGACATGATTTAATCAGAATAATAAAAAAAAAAGCAACCTCATTTATAAATGTAAATTTCAATATGGACTGCTTGATTGCTGTGGGAATTAGGAAGGGATTAGGTATGAGATTGAGACTAGAATGGGGTAGGTTTGTCCAGGGAACCCACAAATACTTAATTGGGGATTTGTCCATAACTGTTTCAGTCTAAGGACTGCATTACCTGAAGGAGACTGATTTTTAAATCTAGAATTCTGCTATTTATTTCTGGGAGATCTCCAAGCAAGATTCAGTAAGGGTGATTTGTATACCACCACTCCCACACCACTGCCCACAGATTCCAAGACTCTTCAACTGATGAATAAGCATTTATTAAATGTCAAGTATGTTGCAGGATCTATATTAAGAAAGATTACTGGCTTTGGATTCAATGGATCAATGTTAAAATTCTACCCTTGCCACCTTGAGATAGCCACTCGGTTTGCTCATTGGGAAATGAAGGCTTTGTACTAGGTACTCTCTGAAATCCATGCCAGCTCCAGATTTATGATTTAAATGACATACAGAGCACACACACACACACACACACACACACACACCCCTTTTTTTTTTTGGTAGGGAAAGGAAGACTAGCATTTGGAAGGATCAGGAAATATCCTTCATAGAATTTAGTGTTTGAGCTATGCTTTGAACACAAATGGGGATTTTAAGAGGTGGGGGAAAAAGAGAGAGCATAGTCAAGGTTTGAATAAGATATTTGGTTTTCCAGCAAAATCCAGGTGGAAGTTCTGTTAGAGGTCAGATAATCCAATCCCTTTATTCTAAAATACAGGCAATTTAGTCCCAGTAAGGTTACATGACTTACCTTAGGTCACACAGCTAATAATGAGTAGAGCTGGCATTAGAACCTAGGGTTACTGCTTCCCAGGCCATCCTTCTTTCTAAGCAATAAAAACAAATACACTGTGAGGTTGCCACCAATCCAAGGAAGGAAGTATCACTAAACATATTTACAATTAATCGTCCAAACCTTTCTTGGAATGTTCTCCATTAACTCGTTACACTCATTATATTTTTAATAAAACATGTTTGTTATGTTTTAATAATTACACGGGTGGGGTGGGGGTGAGGATGGGGGGGAGAAGTTGGCTGTCATTCTCCTTGTCATTGTGTACTTTCTCATTCAATCCACTTCTTGCTGAAAGCAGATTAAAAGACTGGCAGGAGGTGCCAAGATGTGTGAAATCTTTTTCCCCAACAGCAGTCTCTTCCTCTTTCATTCTCCCTCTCCCTGGCAGCCTCCTCAGGCAGCTGTGTTGGCAGAAGCATTGGAGATGGGGATGGCGGGCTCAGGCTGCTGATGGGCTTTCAGAAGCACCTCATTATGCTGCATGGCGTTCTCTTTGTGCTCACCTTCATGTCTAAGGAGTTTGTGAATGAAATCCCCCACAAATCCCTCCAGAGAGTTCCAAGCTGGAAGAGATCCCCTTTTTGTCATGCAAATACACTCACAGACTTCCTCTCTAGGGCCCCACTCCCAGGGTGCCAGCTATTTAAACTACCTGCAAGTATTAGAAAACAAAGCTTGAAAAGTGTTTCTTAATGTGGGTTTTGCTTTTATTCCTCCCAAATAAGTAAAATAAAATTTGTATATGGGGATGATTGGATAGGTTGATTTGTTTTGTGAAAGATGAGGATATAATGCCTTCATTTCGTTCATTTTTTTTTTTTTTTGCTTTGTGTTGCTCTTCTTTTTTTTTTTTATTTCTACTTTTAGGGTCTGATTACCTGGGATCTAGCTTCAGCCATCTGCCTTCTTAGATTTTGGACAATCTACTTCCCCTCTTTAGACCCCTGTGTAAGGGTCAGAGTAAATCAGAATTTCTCTTCCTGTGTCCACAAACTATCACAGTATCCATTTTAGGAGATCCATGAATATTTTTGTTAATATTTGATAATTATATTCCAATATAATTGGTTTCCTTTGTAATCCTTTGTGTTTTACACTTAACTTTATTCTGAGAAGGGTTTCATAGACTTCACCAGTCTGCACAAATGGTCAATGGCACCACATACACACACACACACACACACACACACACACACACACAATATTAAGAATCCCTGGATAGTATGAACTCTTTTTTTTTTTTCTTTCAGGTCAGATTGGCTCTGGAGGCCCCTTCCAGCTCTAGATTTATGGTCCTATGATGTCAAGATGGAATATTCTGTGGTTTCAATCTATGCTGCAGAGGGGTCAGAGGAAGGAAACCAGGATAAAGAAACCCAAAAACAATGCCAAGGTACAATCATTTGAATAGGTTAGGATTATAAGAAGTAAGGAAGAGAAAACTATGGGATGAAGGCATGGGAGCTGTCTTCAAATATTTAAAGAATTGCCATGTGGACAAATTAATGAAATAAAAATTAAGGGTCTATATAAACCAGAATATTTGTAGTAACACTTTTGTGGTAGCAAATAGCTGTAAACAAGGGAGATAGCCTTAAATTGGGAAGGGAAAGAATGACTACTCAATGTGGCACATGAATTTAATGGAATATTCTATATAACTGTGCAATGTCTTTTTTTTTCAATGTATTGATCAGTTTTGTTGGTTCCTCCATCTATTATTTCTCTTTTCTCCTTCCTTTTTGCCTTCCTTTTTTTCTTCTTACCTTTTTTCCTCCTTCCTTAATTTCTTTCTTTCTTTCTTTCTTTCTTTCTTTCTTTCTTTCTTTCTTTCTTTCTTTCTTTCTTGCTTTCTTGCTTTCTTGCTTTCTTGCTTTCTTGCTTTCTTGCTTTCTTTCTCTTTCTTGCTTTCTCTTTTTTTTTTTTAGCATTCTCAAAAAAGGGAGAGAGAGGAATCTAGGCAATGTAAATAAAAAATAAATCAACAAAAATCTATTAAAATTATTGACATTGTCCAAATACAGACCATGAAGTTTTAGAGGATAATGAAGTCTGTCACTGGAAGTCTTTAAATAGCCTGGAAAGCCAGATGTTAGAACAGTTATAGAGCAGAGACTCTATTCAGAGGGTTATAGATTTAAAGGCCATTGAATCTAACCTTTCTTTCTGTTTTTTTTTTTCCAAGTGAGAAATCTGAGTCAAATAAAAGTTATATGACCGTGCAAGAGTTGCACAACCTGTAAGTGACTGAGTTTGGGTTGGATTTCAGGTCTTCCTTATTCGAAACTGACCTCTCAACCCACTCAGCCATGTAGTAGGCCACAGCTATGGATTGTATTATAAGAACTCTGAGGTTCTTTCCGACTCTGAGATTTTATTATGCTCCCTTTTTTCAGTTCTCTAAACCATTTGATAGCCACATTATTTTCATGATGTATATCACTATCATATCATATAATTTTGGCATATAGCTTACACTATATAATAGAAACACCAAACATTTTAACAGTTTATGTCTCTGGATCAGAGGATAACAAACATTTAGAGTGTCTATTAGTACCACCTACTTTTAGAAATCATTTAGGACTCTTGCATTTCCTAGTATAACAAGGCCTGGCAATGAAGCTCCAACTCTTGAACATGGGGCAGCTAATTCTTCCTGTTGGTAGCCCATATAGAAGAGGATGGGGAACTTTCTTCTGAAAAGGCACAATGATTTGTAACAGGAGGACCTTGCTTCCTGATTTGGAATATGCACAATCTACAACTGATTCTAGTCTGCTAAACATATGGTGAAGCTTTTGATTTGCCACTGAACCAGACCTGTAGTGCATTCAAAAGTCACTTAAGGCAAAGAGCGTCTCTAGACCTTCCCTGTTCTTTCCCTGATGCTGTTCAGCTGAGAGAAACATGCTGTAAGCCTCTGGGTAAAGAGAAGCCTTGGTCAAGCACTGTCCTGTGGCCTGTGATTGCTTTCCTTGTTCTTTGCCTCTTTGTTTTGTTTATTCTCCTGCTTTTGGCTTGAGTATCAGAGACAGCTATAACCTTATGAGTATATAACCTTGTCAACCTCATAAGTTTTGAAAGGTCAAAATGGAAAATCAACAATGGTTTGGAGCCAACAAATCGAGGATCCATGTTGAATTTTGTAGGCAGTCGTGAGGAATGTGATTGGAGCCACCTGTTTGAGCCAAAAGTGATGGAAGGCAAACAAGATGTAGCTACAGTGATTTATTCATCAGCTATGCCACCTTCGGAAGTGAAGTTGAAGAAAAGAATTTATGTAGCCTAGTCTGCTCTCCTCATGCACTGAGGAGGCACAGGTGAGAGTTCGCCTCCAGGTACTTAGTGAAATGGTTGTAACTTTTCTTCTTGTAATATGGTCACAGCTAATATCCATTTTAAAAAGCTAATTGATGTTAATTGTTCAAATGAAATTCAGGCACTAATCATTTGCAGTTAATATTGAGAACACACAGGTATGAGGAATCTAGCCAATGGAATTAGTGAAAGATATCTTTCCAACCATGAGAGTTACTACAACAACCTGGAGGGAAAGAATGAGCCTTGGTCTGGGGGAGCTAACTCATCAGTGTAAGTGGAAATTAAGATAAAAATATTTAGTGTTTATAAAAGGTACATTTATTTCATTGAATCTCAGAATTGAAAGAGGCTTTAAGTCACCAACTCCAACCCTTAATGCAGTTGTTAGCCTTTCTATGTCATCTCTCATAGGTACTCATCTAGTCTTTGTTCAAACACAATTCGAATGATCAGGAAGGCCTACTTTATACTGATACAGATTCGATCTTTGTCAGTTCTGGGGATTGCTGCTAATTTCTTCCCTCTACTCAGGTCAAGCAGAACCCATCACTACTACAGCTTCCAAATGGCAATTTTCTGATATTGGAATGTAACGAGCCTGTCCCTGTGAAATCTCTTTTCTAGGGCAAACATTCTCAATCTTTGAAAATGGAAAACTTTTGTGCTCAAGACATGATCATTCACTTCCAAGGGAATGACTCTAAAAATAACAGAATACTATTAAACAAGATACAAAAAAGGAAGTCTCATGGTAACTATACCATCGATAGACCACTTATTCTCAGGTCAAGGGGCATGAAGCCATATCCAATCCATCACTTTCTAATTGTGTAGCCTTGGAAAAGTCAGTTAATACTTTTGTGAGTCAGTTTCCTCATTTGAAAAATAAGGGGTCTGGACTAGACGGTTCTTGATGTCCCTCTTACCTCTAAATCTATGGTATTATGGATATATTCTCCCTATTTTCCCTGCCTGGTTTTAGTTGAAATTAATTTGGACAGAAAAACTCAATGGCAACAGTATTTCTGCGTACCAAAATCCAACTTTGCTTCCTTAGGTGTGCTTCATGTAAATCAGGCTCCAATCTACCCTTCTCATCTTATTCCTTATTTTTCTCCTTTACACAGTCTCTGTTCCAGTTAAGTTAGACTGCCAGCAGCTCCTCATAGAAGATGTTCCATCTCTTGTCTTCTGTCTTACCTCTGCTAAATAGAACCCCAATCTTCCTGTTTTAGCCTAGAAATCAGACACCTTGTGCAAGAGGTCATTTGTGATGCTCCCTGGCCAAGATACTAGAACTCTTTTACTCTATATATGCTTTCCATTTACTTTTTTGCTGTAGCTAGGTTGCACAGTGGCATTATGTGGTACAGTAGAATGCAAGGCCTGGAGTCAGGAAGACTCATCTTCCTGAGTTCAAATCTGGTCTCAGACACTTAGTAAATTTTGTGACCTGAGACAAGTCACTTACCCCTAGTTGCCTCAGTTTCCTCATCTGTAAAATGAGCTAAAGAAGGAGATGGCAAAGCACTTCTCTTTGCCAAGAGAACTCCAAATGGTGTTGTGAAGAGTCAGACACAACTGGACAATCACAACTTATTTATATCTGGTATTCCCTAAATATCATGTAAGCTCCTCAAGGGGAGGGGCTGCTGGCAGAGCTCTTTGTACAGAGCAGACACTTTATATTTTTAATTGAACTGAATTTATTTTTGTTGAATACAATGCCATCTCGTGCATCTGAATCCACGATTCTCCACTTACGTATTTCCAAAAGCCTGTGATAATCCCATAGGGCTATATTAACAAAAGCTTCAGTCAGGAGCATTCAGAAGTGATACATTTTAGGGGAAAAAAATAGGATTGCAGGACCAGGTGGGAACTCAGCTGCCTAAACAGTTTTCTGGGGAAGTTTACACCTGGAGTACCATATGTCTCCATCCTACTGATAATTGATGGTGCTTAAAAATAAATGTACACATAGACCTAGAACTGCAATCATCTGAAGAGTTACAGGATGTGCAGAGGTTTTTATAATAATTAGTAAGTGAATAACAAGAGCAGAGTCAACTCTTTATAATTATGTCTCAAGTGTTGTGCATATTTAACATTTGAAATAATTAATAATAATAATAACTCACATTTCTGTAGAACCCTATGTTATATGAAATATTGTCTCCATGGTCACTGTGTGAAGTAGATAGCCAAGTATTATTCTCACTTTAAAATACTAAGAAAGTGAGTCTCAGAGACAGTAAGTGAATTGCCTAAGGGGTGGGAGAAGCATTGGACTGGTGTTAGAGTTCTTTTTCAAAAGATTTTTAGAATTTTTAAAAAACAAGCTAATATAATAAAAAAGAGGAATAATATTTAAATTTTACTTCATATGTATGTATACATACATATATATATGTATATATATATATATGTGTGTGTGTGTGTGTGTGTGTCTACATATTCTTCATACATACAAAATCTACACGTGACAGTCATACATGCTCATGATACAGCATGCCATGGGGGTTACGACACAAAGATTAGAATCTTAATATTTACATTCAAGACCTGGCTTTGCCACTCATCAATAAGATCTTGAGCAATCCCTTTACCTTGCTGAGACTTTATTTCCTCATCTATAAAATGGAAGCAACAATACCTAAACTGTTTTCCCTACAAAGACTTATACAGATGTAATATGGTAATTAAAGTCATCAAATTCACACTAACCTCCTACTCTTTTTAGTGCTAGGAGAGGTAAAACATTGGGATAAGCTCTATTAACACCCAGAGGCTAGAAAGTACAAATGATGATGATGGTGATGATGGTGATGATGGTGATAATGATGATTAGCATTTATACAGTGATTACTACTTATCAGGCTCTGTTTTAAACACTTTATAATTATGTTGTTTGATCCTCACAACAACCTTATGAGTTAGGTGTTATTATTATCTCCATTTTACAGATGAGGAAACTGAGTCAAATAGATATTAAGTAAGTCACCTAGGGTGAGATAGCCATGTTTGAGTTCATATTTTCCTGCCTCCATGCCCAGAGCTCTATCCCCTGTACCATTTAACTGCCTCTGATTTGAAACAAACTGATATCAAGAATAGCGGCTCACATTTTTATAGTGCTTCAAGGTTTGCACAATGCTTCATATAATTATCTCATATGATACTCACAATAATATCTTTAGGTGCTATTAATATTCAGTATCAGAGAGAGGTTAAATGATTCACTTGGGATCACACAGATAATAAGTATCTGAGGTATCTAGAGGTCGCCTGGTCCAACCCCTTCTTTTCAGAGAAAGAGGAACATGCATTGTGTATATTTTGTGTGTATTTTTGTATTCATAGGATCACTGATTTTTTAGAAGAGGCTTCAGAGTTGAGAGGGGGGAAAGGATGCTCAGGGATGTTAAAGGACTTGCCCATAATGGCACATAGAATTCCAACCCTGACTCCAAATCCAGCACTGCTCAATTATACCTTGCATAGAGACGGGAAACAAATGATTCAGTCTGGTCCTGGCTTATAAGCTGTGAGAAGGGATGAGGGAAAGTTTCACAGAAGAGCTGGATTTAAATTTAGTCTTCAAAGACTGGGTAGAAATACAATTGGCAAAAAAGAGAAAGAGAAGATAATACATGTAAAATAAGGCATTATGGAAGTTGTCATCATCATCCTTATAAATTCTTTTAAGGGAAGCAAAACTGATGAATGACATTATAAGAATAGCTAACATTTGTAAGGTGCTTTACATTTTGTGAGCACATGACAATTACATTTTGTCCTCATAACAACCCTGGGGGAAGGGTAGGTGCTGTTATCATCCCCATTTTACAAATGAGAAAACTGAGGCAAACAGAGTAATTTGCCCAGGGTCACATAGCTAGGAAGTGACTGAGATCAAATTTGAACTCAGGTCTTTTTCACTCTAGGTCCAGGAAGTTATCCATTGTGTCACCCAGAAGCCCCTAATATATATTTTTAGGAACACTTTGGAAAAAACAAACAAACAAACAAACAAAACCTCACACCATTCTGTGCTGAGTTAGATTGATTTTGCACAATGTTTGAACAATAATTGTTCTGCCAAGACCCATTTTATCTTTATTTGGGCATATTTTCACCCTGTAGAGATGATGCAACCAAAGGGAAAATATCATAGACACCAAGGTCTTTCCTCAAGGCTTCCTTGCTTCCTCAGAGGATACAGAAATATAAATTATAATGTGTTCATGCAACCAATTCAAAGATAATGCTTCTAAAAAACAATCAAACCCAAACTTTGTAAAAAATGTAGTTTATCCTTGTGCTCTTTAATCATGAATAAGTAATGGTATTACTCACATCTCTTCACTATGCTAAATGAGATTGATTATTGAAGTGCTTATGTTACCAGAGAAATAGAATAAGCATTAAATTTAAAAAAACCGTTATGAGCACACAGTATTAGGCTTAAGATGTTACTACATTAAGGCCAGGAAATTCAGAATTAAACTTCCACAGGAGCCGTACCTCTGTTTGTTGGTGTATATCTGCAGCCCAGTTTACATGATCACACTCCTATCTAGCACCAAATGATAAGATATTATTTTTAGTTAACAATAATATTCTTATGCAAGATAGGATAAAAATGATTTTCTCTACTTTCTGATATATATATATATATATATGTATGTGTGTATATGTATGTGTGTATATGTATGTATGTATGTATATGTCTCTGTGTGTGTGTATTAAATACATATATATATATATATATATATATATATATATATATATATATCAGTTATAGGATAAACTACAACAGCTAATGATCACTTTCCAATGTTTTCAATGTACCCTCCAGAAAACAGAAATATTAGACTGTGTGAATATGCATATACATATTATATACATGCATGTATACACATACATTTACATATATATATATTCATACACACATACACCTAGATATATAGAAATGTACATATAGAGTATGCCTCTATGTGCATGTATATGAATATAACATGCACATGTAGACATAGTCATATAATTATATTTAATATCTGTACAGATAGAATGTAGCTATTATACATTTACAGGTAGATATATTTAATCTCTAAACATAGATAGGAATGAAATAGAGAAAGGATGATGAATGATTTATCATCTAGTGGAAACAGAATAATTTTTGTAGAAGTTATGTATTAGGAATGCAATGGACTTGGAGGCCAGCCTCTGAGATGAATATAATCATGTCATTTCTGTTTTCTGAGCCTCAATTTCTTCATTTATGAATGGGAGTAATATACTTGTACCAATATACCTCATAGCTGTAGTAAACACTCTGAATTCCTTTCCAGAGCTAGGAAGAATACAGCACTCGTCCAGGCTCTAGGGATGGCCCTGAGAGATTAGGAACAGTCTTTTCTTTAGTGTCATCTTCTCCAGCCCCTTTTTTGATGTTTCCTACCCACTGCTAACTACAAGTGCCTAGCACTCCTATTCCATGTAACTAATCAGCTTCAATCACCTTTTATAAAGGGATGTTTATTTTGAAGATATCACAAGAACAGAAGCACAAACATTTGCCATGTCTTCCCTTCAACATTTGCAGAGGCAGACATGTCACTTTTTCACTTCTGTCCCTGGGGAAGAATGGGCTTGGACTTATCACAATTTCTCCGTAGCAGTGGTCCAAATAAGTTCATACCTAAATGTGATCAGCCTTTGGATGAGTTTGTGTCCCAGTTATTGTTCAGCTAGATCCTGAAAACTCTTCCTCGTGGCCCTAATGCTATACTAGTTGACCCACTTCCCAACATGTGCTCCAATTCTATACGTCCTGGTAGTTCACTCTCCTAGGCTTTTGAAGTGCACATTGTCCCAGCCATCAGCAATCTCCTTCACCTAAAACACAAAAGAATGAGCACCAAGAGACAACATAAAGAGGACTGTATTTACAGACAACTTGATAGCTTCAGATGGGGAAGGCTTGAAACGTCTCCCCTTACATTATTGTCTCTAATCTAAACAGTTGCTAGGCAGATAAGACAAATCAAGTGACAGGCCTTGATTGACTATTGCCTTTTGAAGGAGCGTGGGTTTCGGCTCCACAGCCAATAAAAGTTAGCGGAATGGGAAGATTTATAGAATGTTTGTTCATACTCCCAAATCCACTGAGAAGTGTATCAGTCAAGTACTGTGTATATTCTCATAAAGAATTTACCTTCCCCTTGGTACACCTATGTGTTGTGAAAGTCAAAGGAGATCATATATATAAAGTACTTTGCAAATTCTAAAGCCTTTTGACATTTCTATTATTATTATTAAGAGGATATTGAGAGGGTGGGTGGGGAGGGAGAAAGGGAGAAAATTTGGAACCCAAAGTTTTAAAAACGCATGTTTTAAAAAAATATGTTCACACGCAACTGGGAAATAAGAAATACAGGAAATGGGGTACAGAAGTCTATCCTGCCCTACTGGAAAATAGAAGGGGAAGGGGATAAGAGAAGAGGGGGGAGAGATAGAAAAGAGGGCAGACTAGGGGAAGGGGTATTCAGAATGCATGCCATCTTGGGGTAGGGGTAGGGGTGAGATGGGTACAAATTTGGAACTCAAAATTTTGTGGAAGTAAATGTTAAAAAATAAAAATAAACATATTTAACAGAAAAAAAACAAAAAAATAAAAAAGGGAAAAAAAGAGGATATTGATATTATTCCTGATGACAATAAATCTTTGTAATCTAGAATTAGCAGAAGAAATTTTGAGAAATGATTAATTTGTTGCATTGTTTATCTGATTAGGTTATCTCAATATTTACCAAAACTCTACAGGAAATTAAATATACTTAGAGAACAATAAGAATCTGCTACTGGGCCCAAGGGGCTGAAATACAACAGTGACTCCCTCTCCATTAAGGGACCCATCTGCTCTTCATTCATGTACACAGTACCTCATGGGATCATTCCTGAGGAAGCTTGACCTCTAATAAGAGAGTTGGGCTCCTCTAACACACATTCAGTTTTTATATCTTCCAACTTGGTTCTCCAGCAGAAGTTATTTAAAACTTCGGTTTTGGTTCACGTTTAGGTTCTCGCTATTAGTGGAGTAAAAGTACACTCAATATGCAATTTGAAACAGGTAAGGGAAAATTAATTATTTTCTACATGTAAAATAAATGCTAAACACAACAATCTCAAAGGTGCATTTATATAAAGTCCCCCTTCCCCCCAAAAAAAGAAAATAGGATTTAATAAATTATCTCATGACTATGGCTATGTCATCCTCAGACGTTAATCATGAATCCTCATGAGAACGTAAAGCAGTACATGGGCAACATTAACAGGCATTGCAGTATTTCACCTTGGGTCCTCAGTATTCATGACTTCTGGCTACCTAGGCCAAAGCTTGGGTTGCTCCTATTGTCAGTGGTCACTCCTTGTGGAGGAAGTTCCCTTACTGATAATTTCCATCCTGTGAACACAGCACCCCCAGACCTCTCAAACGGACAAGATCATCTCCCAGCCTAGATATTTCCATCTGGAAATTGATGTCCAGACACCTAGAATTCTGCAAAGAAACACAAAGAAGAGGTAGCTACAGACTCAGGTTCAAGCTCACCTAGTTAGCCACATTCCCTCCCCTCCCATCAGGTGGAAAAGACCCAATCCTACCATACTCAGCATGAGAAATAACAGTTACATTTGGAGAATGCTAGAATGAGGGGATGTAATCACTCCCTTTTTAAAAGTTCATTGAGTCACTGGTCATTCTGAAATCAGTGAGCAAATCTTCTAAGATGTTCAGCACTGAGATACCGTGGCCAGTCCAAGGCAGTTCAGGAGTATGTTATCCCCAAACAATGAATTAGAACACAGAGACAACCAGAAGCAGGCAGGGAAGCTACATGTTTGCTCTGAACAAACCCCAGTTACAATGATAAGGGATGTAGCATTAAACATTGATTTCACTAAAATTAAAAACTGACCAAGCATCTAATATGTTGTTATAGAAGTTGATACAATGTTGAAAAAATTCATGGTCTTTAATGCTTATTGGCATTCAGTCTAATAGGTAGAAAAGACACAATTTGAATAAATCTGATACAAAATAATACACAATTAGTATATAGTTTTAAAAGTACCTAAAAAAGGAGATACGAAGATAGCTCATTATTTACTAAGAGGATCAGGGATGTCTCCATTAAGGAAATGAGGCTTGAATAAGAGACTGGGACCTAAGTTATGCAGTTATTGAGAAAGTTGGGAAAAGGTCAAGAAAGTAGGTTTCTTATAGCTACAAAGACAGGACAAGGGTAGTGTAGTCAGATTTCATAGAGTTCAAAAAAGGAAAGGTTACTAAGGGAAGGAAGGTGGAAAAAACAATGTCCTGAGCAATGGGTTCAACTCACCAACTGCTTTGGCTATTTTATTTTTTTCGTAAGGTTGTCTGATACTTCTAATTCTAAATTCTACTTGATGGAATCTATCCTGAGTTGCCAGTATTTTGTCATTCATATTGAAAAAGGTACTGGATAACTTAGACTCAGAGATCACTGAGCCAAACACCTTTTCAGTAACTCAACCACGCAAGAAAGCACTAAATAGTTATGAAGTCTCTACTACAGGTCTATATGAAATGAAATCACAGGTCCAATCCCTTCACTGTTCTACTATTTGCTAAGTGGTAATCATTCAAAGGCAAAAGTGAAACAGAAGCTGACATTATAATGTGGGGGTAATAAATATATACATATATAAATATTGAATAATATAAACGAAATGAATGCAAGGTAATGTTGGGACTGAGTACATTAGAAAGTTGGTGATTGAGCTGAGTCTTGAAATGAGAGAAGGAAGGAAAGAACGAAGAAAGGAAGGAAGGAACAAAGGAGAGAAGGGAGGGAGGGAAGAAGGAGAGAAGGAAGGAAGGAAGTAAATAAGCATTTTTAAACATGCATTTTACAAATATAGTATTATCTGATCATGAAAAAATAACTTTTGTAGGTAAATTATATTATCACCTACATTTTGTGGATGAAGAAACCAAGGCAGATAGAAGTTGTGTAATTTTCCAGGATCATACACCTAGTGTCTGAAGCAGATTCGAACTCATTTTCTGCTTTAGACCCAGTGGTCTATCTATTGACCACTAAGTTGCTTCCAGACAAGCCCAGAGAGGGAGATATGATTAGTTCTAGGTCACACTGTGAATACAATTGACCATGAGTGAATATCATGAAAAGTAAAGTGAATTTTTCCTGAGAGGGACTGGGTTCATAGGATCATAGACCTATCATTGGAAAGGACTTTAGAGGCCATCTATCTAATTCCTTTATTTTATAAATGAGAAAACTGGATGCCTAGGCAGGCAGATTGAATTGTCTGAGCTTCCAAAAATACCAAGCATAAAAGGTTGAATTTAAACTGAGGGCTTCTTACATTAGAACTCTTGCTCCTTCCACGGCATCAAATCCTGACTTTGCTACTTCCTAACTACGTAACATTGTGAATTTGATGTAATTCTCTGAATTACATTTGCTTCATCTATAAAATGAAGAAGTTATAGCTAAGAAGATTAAATTTTAAAGTACCCCCCAGTTCCAAAAAAATCTGATAACTATGTCTTAAAACTATTTGCAGAGCTAAGATGAAGATTCATATCTCTTCATTTCTAAAACCACATTTCCTCAATCCTTTAGTACTGTGTTTAAACACAGCTGTCATTTGCTTCAGACCTCAACTTGTATTTTCAACCATCTATGGTTTTAGGATTAAATTTGTCTACCTAGAAGGTAGATCTCTCCAAAATCTACCTGCCTCTCTCTCTCTCTCTCTCTCTCTCTCTCTCTCTCTCTCTCTCTCTCTCTTTCTCTTTCTGTCTTTCTCTGTACCTCCCTCCTTCTTTCCCTCTTCCCTTGTCTTTGTCTCTCTCTGGTTCTGCCTCTGTCTTTCTCTCTGTGTCTCTCTGTGTCTCTCTGTCTCTGTGTCTCTCTGTCTCTCTCTCTCTCTCTCTCTCTCTCTCTCTCTGTCTCTGTCTCTCTTTCTCTGTCTCTCTCTCTCTCTCTCTCTCTCTCTGTATCTCCTGCTCTCTGTCTTTCTCTGTACCTCCCTCCTTCTTTCCCTCTTCCCTTGTCTTTGTCTCTCTCTGGTTCTGCCTCTGTCTTTCTCTCTGTGTCTCTCTGTGTCTCTCTGTCTCTGTGTCTCTCTGTCTCTCTCTCTCTCTCTCTCTCTCTCTCTCTCTCTCTCTCTCTGTCTCTGTCTCTCTTTCTCTGTCTCTCTCTCTCTCTCTCTCTCTCTCTCTGTATCTCCTGCTCTCTGTCTTTCTCTGTCCCTCCCTCCTTCTTTCCCTCTTTCCTTGTCTTTGTCTCTGGCTCTGTTTCTGTCTTTGACTCTCTCTCTCTCTCTCTCTCTCTCTCTCTCTCTCTCTCTCTCTCTCTCTCTCACACACACACACACACACACCCCACACCTTCATCCCTTGTCCTATACCTATAAAAAACAATTTGTTTTTCATTAATCCTAAATCTCAATCTCCTTCTTTGCTCTGGTTCACTTCATTGTCTCATGAACATGAATACTTCATTCATCTTTTAAGGGCCAGTTCCAGACTAATTTTCCCCATGTAGCCTTAGCATTGTGCCCAGTTCTCATAAACCCAATCCTTCTCTGAACTCCTATACCCTTTGTAATTTGAAGGACTAAATTATACAATAGGCAGATACCTTCATGTGAGGAAATCCAGGACCCAGAAGGTGTAAGGGGATGGGTTAGGATGAAATGCAAGAGGAACAGAAAAACAAAAAAACAAAATAAAAACAAAATAAAACTTCTGAGGCAGGAAAAAAACAGGCAAGAAGATCAGAAAACGGATATCTTGCACAGAGGTATGATTTAGTAGTGTTCGAGGCTTTCATCTATCCAGCCATATGATAGAGTTCTTTTTTGTTAAAAAAAAATGAGCAAATTCTAGAATCTGGACTAAATATTATCCTCCAGAATTTTTAAAAAGGGACAGAGAAAGTGGATTACTATTCTTGGCTGATTCTGACTAAATGGGGAGAATCCTGTTATTGAGAGAGAAATGATGGGAACCTGGAGGTAACATGGCCACTGCCCATTAGAATGTGTGATATGCTAGCAGAACAGACAAAAGTTGGGTATGCTCTGACATGTGCTGTTATTTTAGAACAGATTCCAAAGAGTTCAGAGAAAGGACAAGTATCATTCCATGTACTCTACAAGGGAGTCAACCTAGAACTAATGGAAGCCTTTCAAGAGTGAAATTCTAATGACATGGAGAGAAATTTTTCTTAGGAGGAGGAAATGGGGGAGTTGTATAGAAAGACCGAAGGAGACAAACAAGAAACTACTGACATACTTGCATTTTTAAAAGGCATGTACAAACAATCCAAGGAAGGACAGGTAAAACTCAGGATGCATATAATAGAACAGCATAGTACTCTAACACTAGTTTCTGAAAGTTCCGACATTATTAAGGAATGGTAAGGACACCATCAAAACAACTTAAATGGTGGGGAAAAATAAATTTCTCATTACTTGAGATGGATAAGACCATGATTATTGATGTTGAGAAAGTTTAACCAAATGATTCACACATATGTGCATGTATGTATGTTTTTACAATACATATATACTGTACATATGTTATTTATGCTACATATACAGTACATGATGTGTATATATGTGCATATGCATGTATGTAAGTGTATATACATACATATATACATATATGGGGGTATATAGTGTTCATTTTGTCTTGTTTTGCTAAGGAGCATTCATTTAAAATTTGGGTAGCAAGAGAGAATAGATAATGCAAACAAGAAAACAGTGAGATCTGACTATGATTTATGGATTAATCATATAACAAAGTATTAAAGGGGTGGTTAATGAGCATCTAGAAAAGGAAGCAGTGATCACCAAGAGCCAGTACATGTTCATGGAAATGATAATATGCCAAGCTAAGTGTATTTTCTTTTATAATAGGTAAATGACTGATAAACCAAGGGCATTCTGCAGACACAGTTTACCTAAATCTTATCAAAACACTAACAAAATCTAACATACTATCTTTTTGGAAGAACTAGATGGATGAGACAATAGCACAATTATGCTGACTGAGAACAGGTTGTGTGGCCATAGCTAAAGAGTAATCATCACTGTTTTTAAGCCAACTTCTAAGTCGCTTTCCAGTGGATTGCTTCATATATAATTGACTTGGTATGCACATTGAATTTGTGGATGACATAAAACTGGGAGGGATAGCTAAAACTTTAGATAACAATAATGATACCCAAAGATGACAAGTTCAATATGAGTCAGAGCATGATATATCAATCAAGCAAGCTAAGTTTATTTTAGGCTGCTTTCAGAGGTATAGTCTATATGATTACAGAGATGATTGCCCTATCATATTCTCCCCTTGTCAAGCCGCATCTGAAATATATGTTCAGTTTTGGATGGCATATTTTAGGAAAGATATTGAAAGACTGGAGATCATTCTGAGAAAGATGACCAGTATGGCTCTGTGTATAAAGATCAAACCATATATATGAAGAGAATAAGGAAAATGAATATATTTAGTTTGAAAAAGGAGAGTTTTTTGGAAGAAGGGGAAAAACTGTAAGTTTTTTCAAGTATTTGACAAGACATTATGTGGAAGAGAAATTAGACTCTCTATTTTTTAATTATTTTTGATTCTTATTGAATTATAGAAATGATAATGGTAAGTTACTGAAAGGCAGGTATTAGCTTGTTAGGGTGAGAGTGAGGGGAGGGAGAGGAACTTTCCTGACAATTAGAAACAGACAAAAGGTCTAGAAATTATTCATACCTAGTTTATGCATTTGAATGATTGATTCATTGATTCTGAAACTCAGAGTCATTTTCAACTAAAAGAAATTAAGGCATAGAGAATCTTCTTAGTTATATTAATTGAATGTGAGGGTATGGGGACTTTAAAATATCATTGGGAAAGTAAGCTACTACACTGGTAATTGTTCTCTCAGTCAACTGTTTAATTATTAATTTGGTCTGAGATTATTTTTCCAGATATTTTCTCATATCATTGCTATATCCTGTTATTTCTGATAGCCAAGATGCGTTAAGCCCTAGTATCTCTTTTGGATGTCAATACCCCATCTGCAGCTACTGACTTGATATTTTGAAATGAATGTCAAACTAATATCTCAAACATGGATGAAAGCACCTCAAATTCCCAAATCCTCCCCTCTTTTGAACTTCCCTAGTACTATTAAGCATAGTTAGGTAGTTAGTTAGTCTATAAATATTAAATGCCTTCTATGTGCCAGGCACTCTATTATGCACTGGGGATACAAAAAGAGGCAAAAGACAATTTCTACCCTCAAAGAGCTCACAATCTATTGGTAAGATTCAACAAGTAAACAAATGTGTAAAAATAAGTTATATAGAGGATAAATAGGAAATAATTAAGAGAGGGAGGACTCTAGATTTAAGAAGGGTTGGAAAAATTCCTGTAGAATATGATATTTTAACTGGTACTTAAAGTAAGCTAGGGAAGTCAGGAGAAATATGTGAGAAGAGAGAGAATTTTAAGAATGGGAGACACCAAAAAATGTCTGAAGCCAAGAGATGGAGTGTCTTGTTTATAAAACAGTAGGAAGGCCAGAATCACTGGTTTGAAGAGTACTTATCAGAGAGTAAAGTGCAAGAAAACTAGAGAGGTAGGAGGGGACTTGGTTATGAAGAATGTTGATTGCTAAACAGATGACTTTACACTTGATTCTGGAGGCTGTTGGTGGCCTTTGGAGTTTATTGAAAGGGGTATGTGTATGTGAGATCAGACCGACACATAAAAAATCACTTTGGTGGCTAAACTGAGGGTGGATTGGAGGGAGGAGAGAATTGATGCCCCTGCAGGCTCTTTCAATAAGTCCAGGTGTAAGGCAAAGGGCCTGTACCAATTTCTGAGGACAGAAGATATCATATTGAAGAGATGCTACAAAGATGAAACTGACAGGCCTTGAGAACAGATTGAACATAGGGAGCGAAAAATAGTGAGGAGTCGAGCGTGATGCCTAGATTGTAAGCCTGAGGGAATGGGAGATGGTGTTGCCTTCAAAAGTTGTTAGAAGGATGATAGGAGTTGGGGAGCATTTAAGGGGAAAGATATTATTTCTTTTTTGAGTATGTTGTATTTAAAATGTCTACTGGTCATTCATTGTCCCCTCAGTCTCCCAAGTTTACAATTTGATATCATCCTTAATTCATCACTCCCATTCACCATATACATCCAGTCCAATGCTAGATCTTGTCATTTCTACCTTCACAGCATCTAGCTCCCTTCTCTTCATTCACACAGCCACAACCCTTCTTCTCAACCTGGAGTCTTATAGTAGCATTCTAAGTGATTTCACTGCCTTAAATCCACTTTGCCCCTCACCTACACACACACACACACACACACACACACACACACACACACACACACACACACACACACACATTGTAATCCCCTTCCACACAGATGCCAAAGTGATTTCCCTAAAGTGTAAGTTTGATCATGTAGCTTCCCTATTAAATAAACTCAGGTGACTCATTATCACCTACAGGATGAAAATATAATATCAGTAGCTTGGCATTTAACAATCTTTATTACCTGTCCCCTTTTTAACTTTCCATTCTTATACTTTAAATTGCCTTCCCCTTATGGTATCTGATTTTGTGATACTGACCTCTTGATGTTCCTTGCACACAACATCCCATTTCTGATTTCCTATCCCTGGAAAGTTCTCCTTCCCAACTGCCACCGATTGGCATTCCTGGTTTCTTTTAAAGCTTTGCTCAAATACTACTGCTTTAACTTTTCATAATGCCTGTAGCTACTGCCTTCATCCTCTGTGGCTTCTCTCTGCTTCATTAAACACTTTTATTTATAAACCATCTTCCTTCTCCTTAAGAAGGCATAACAAGTGAATTTTATTCTGAATCAGTATTTGTTTATAATGTGCTCTCTTCTCTCTCTTCTTTCTGTCTCTCTTCTCTGTGTGTATGTGTGTCTCATTTCTCTGTACACATTTGATGACCTGTGTCCTTGTTTTGATGATTTGTGTTGCTTAATCTTACCTATAAAACAAATACATTATGTGAAAGTACTCTATATTATTCATTAGCCATTGTTTCCATTTCTGATAACATGTTTTAATACTTCAGGACTGAGTCATTTAAATTCCAAGTCGGCTTCCTTCCCCATTTTCATTCTTACTTCTAAGTTTGTATCAATTGTCATCTTTGCACTAACAAGGTGGTAATCTATCTGTACATAGCTGATTCTGGAATGAGTCTTACATTAATAACACATAATTTCCCCTTTAAATATAATAAATTTCATTCTTATAATAATAATAACAATAATAATAGCATTTGTATAGTAATTTAAAATTTGCAAAATGCTCAACATGTGTTGTTTCATTAGATATTCACAACACTGTGATAGTTACTATTATTACTCCCTTTTTACAGATGATGAATGTTGGCTTATGAAAGATTAAGATTTGCCCAGGGTCACACTCGTAATGTGTATTGAAGGCAGGATTCAAACTTAGATCTTCCTGAATCCAATTCTAACATAACCCACTGGGCCAACTAGCTACATCCGTGATATTACTTGGTCCTTGCAATATCCAGTAACTTTGAATTCTTTCCTTGAAATAAAAGCATTTATTCCATATTGCTATGGGACTTATGAGTATTCTAAAATTCTTGCACTTCTCTTTTTCCTTATTCCTGATACATATTTTCTAATATATTTATGAACATCATTACCTTTCTTCTGAAGTCATTCAGTATCACTATGTATGATTATCTGATTTGGAGCATCTTGACTTCTCCAAAGAATTTTCCTACCTCTTCAACCTCTATAGAGAGCGATATTGAATAAGCTATAATTAGTTTCATTTTGGCCATTTTAGCAAATATTCTGAGCACTATAATATGAAACAATAAAACCTGTGAAATGTGTTCTTGTTGCCTTTGGGCATGGAAAAAGATTCACTCCTATAATTACTTTATTTAGCTCACTATGGACACCTATCAGCCATTCTTTCATCTAGCTGCAACATAACTTTTTTTTTCTGTTCTGTAGTACAGTATTAATGTTAAGATTATTGTGTTTCTGGTTCTCTAGTCTTATATCCACTCAGTGACCACTGGACAAGATTCTCCCATTTAGTAGACAATAGCCACATAAATATTTATAGATGGTGTCAAAAATCTGGGATTCTTAATACTGTCTGCCCCTTTTTTTCTGACCCTCTACCACATCTGCAAAAGTAGAATGGAGCCATACATAACTGGTGAACATTTTGTGTTTTCCTCTGTTTTTTGGGTTGCCAATGACAAAAATAAATAATGTAATAATAATAATCACTAAGTGCTTATCATAATGGTAATAAGGCCCTCCATACTTAGGTCAGTGGGTCTCTGTATTTTATCTTTGCTATTGCTATTGAGGGTACCACTATTTTCTAGTCACAAAGGTACACAATCCAAAAGTCATCCTTACCTTTTTTTTACTTCCCCACCTACAATTTCCATGTATTTCTGATAATGTCTCCATAACAACCCTCATATGTGTTCCCTTCTCTCCATTTATATCGTAACTATTGTAGCTGAATTAAATTTTACTTGATTTTAGCAGTAAGACTCTAACTGGTCACCTAGCATTCAGCCTCTATCCTCTCCAATCTGGGCTCCATAAAACTGCCAAAGTGATAGTTCCAAAGCATTGATCTGACCATATCACTCCCTTGCTTACAAAACTGCAGTAGTTCCCTTTTATTTCTAGAATAAAATACAAAGTTACAAGATGATAGATTTAGAGTTGGAAAGAAATTTAGAATGTATCAAGTCCAAGCTATTTTCTTCACTTTTTGGTATTTAAAACCTTTCACAGTCTAGTTTCAATCTGTCTTTCCCTTCACACCTTCTACCTTCTAGTCAAGAAGGCCCATTTGATACTGCACAGATACAATATTCTTTTTTTTTTTTTTATTTCTTGGCCTTTTCACAGGCTGTATTCTAACCCAGGGATTTTCTCCTTTCTTACCTCCGACTCTTGAAATCCCTAGGTTCCTTCAAGGCTCAGTTCAATTACCATCTCCTAAAGCATACTTTTTCTCATTCCCCATCGGTGAAGATGAAAGTAAATAATGTGTTCAAATCATTTTGCAGACCTTAAAGTGCTATATAAAATGAGAATTATTCATACATGTGAAGTGAGGATAATTTTGTGGGTAACCTTTATTGGGACCAATGTCATTTATATCATGGTATTCAAGGGATAAAGGGCTTTATAAATATATTTTCTGGGCTACAAGTACGCTCAATTTGACTCACTGGCCATGTGATTGAGATCTCATTTATAGATAGCTAGAGTGCAAGGTATTTTAAAATAAAATAGTTCTCTCTTTACTGCATCACTTGAGGTGGGAATACCTGGGCTCAGGCTTTCTTCCTTTCAACAAGTAGTTCAAATAAGAATACCCCAACCATCATGCACTCCTTATAATAAAGTCAGGCAACTTCCCAAGATGATTGATACCATGTTTCCTGGAGCGTCTATCTTCTCTGACTACAACAACTCATTTACATTTCATTCAGCTTTTAGGAATCTAATTTAGACACAAATCAAAATAAAAACACTTTCTGAAACTTTCACAAAAACATATGCCTACCTAGATATTTTCATCCTTCCACTGAGTTTTCCAAAATGGTAACATGTGGTGGATTATTCCAAAGTCCATAGGATGGAAGAAAGGCTCATATTAAAAGTGTTTCATTGGCATCTTGTTAGAACAAATAAGACCATCTGAGAATAAAATGACAAACACTAAAAGCCTGACCAATAATCACTTAATATTAAGAGTTGTTATTTACGAAAGTAAAAGGACTCTCTAGAAATGAGAATAATCATATTTAAATTGTCAAACTCAAAAAGTTGTTCTAAGGATCAGAAGAAATGATTTATATAAAATACATAAATTGTGAAGTATATGAACTGACATAAAATACCAGTTTATCCTCCTCCTCCTCTTCTCCCCTTTCTTTCTCTCCTAAACTTTCTTCTTCCTCCTCTCCTATTTTGTCAGTTATAGAAACTCCACTCTGTGCTGATGTGGAAACCCATAGGTACAGACAAGCAATTTGTATATTGCAATCTTAGAAAGTTGCCTGAAGAATTGAAAAGTCCACTGACTTGTTAATAAACTTACAGGTAGTGTATGCCAAAAACAAAGTTCAAACTCAGATCTTCCTGATTATGAGGCTTATTCTCTATCCACTATATCATGCTGCTTCCCACCATCATCCTTATTAACATCTTCATTATCATCACCATCATTACTAATAGTATTAGTAATAGTACTAGTAGCAATAGCACTGGTAGTGGTAATAACATTTATATCATCATCATTATTCTTTTGAGGATAGATTTTAAAATATGAGTAATTGCATGAATTTTATTATTCTCTTTTGAGTGAACATTTCTATATCACTTTACGCTATACAAAATACTTTCCTCACAACAACCAGACGACACAGGTTATAGGATCATCATAAACAAAATACTGAAAGGAACTTCAGAGTTCACCTCATCCAATCCCCTCATTTTCACATTTTGAAAACAAGGAAAATAGGACTCAGAAAGGTTAGGGGACCTGTCTTAGGTCATACAGACAATTAACTACAGATCCAAGAATCAAACTGAGACTCAAAATGAAGGTAAAACAAATGTAATTATCCTCATTTTACAAATGGCAGCATTTCTGCTCATTCAATACATTTTTCCCCTCTGGAAAGGAAACTAATTTGTATTAGGTATGATACAGTGATCTTGTTCTCACTAAAAAAAAAAGTTCTAACTATGGCTTTGTATAAACTTAAAAGAGTCTCAATTATCTGAATATTAGAAGTCACATGATAAAAAAATAATAAAAAGTAGAGGAAGACCATATAAGATGCTCTCTCATACCTGTAACTAGGGAGAGAGATCTTACCTAAACCTATGACAACAAAAATGATAGAAAAAATAATTCTTATTATATGAGATAAAAAAGCTTTTGAATGAACAAAATCCAACATTAGAAAGGAAGCTATTGATGAAAAAAAACCCTTACACTTCAAATATAATATATTCAAAATATATAGACAAATTTGTAGGATTCAAAGCCATTCTCCAATGAATAACCAGTTAAGGGTTATAAACAAGAAATTCTCAAAAGAATACTACAAAAGTAATAATGCACATAAAAAAGGTATCATGTAGGTTGCACATGTATAACCCATATCAGATTACTTAGTGTCTTGTGGAGGTGATATGCAGGGGAGAAAGGAGGAGGGGACAGAGGGAGGAACAAAACATCTGGAAATCAAAATCTCATTTAAAAAAAGAATGTTGAAAACTATTTTTGAATGTAATTTAAAAATATAAATTAATGTAAAAATAAAATATTATTAAAAATCTATCATGTAGCAGGGAACTGGCTGCAAAATCTGCATTCAAGTTCTACATCTGACACATACTTACTACATGAACATGAACTATATGAAATCACTTAATCTCTCAGTTCCATAGGAAATTCTCTAATACTATAATTTGCCCATTAGGTACTAACATTCATTGCTAAAGAAAGTCTCCTCATACCAGAAGAATGCCATTCTTTTTCATAATAACCACGTGCAATGTAATAGTACTTGTGTAATACAAATATTAACATGCAATGCAGATAATTAAAATAATTCCATATAATAGCTATTATTTACATATTATAGTTATCAAATTATTATAATAATAATCATACAATGAGGTCAGCACGATGGCTCTGTAGACCTTCAGTTTGGTAGTCAGTCTAATTCCTCTTCTTTCCCACACTTTTCTTCCAAGACCCCAAACAATGAGCAGGCTCTGGCAATGCATGTGTCATTAGCATTGCGTACATCCCTGGAAAATACACTACCAAGGTAAGTGAACTTATCCACAGCTTTCAAAACTTCTCCAGTTGCTGTAACTGAAGGTTCCATGTATAGATGGTGTGGTGGTAGCTGATGGAGCACCTGTGTTTTCTTGGTTAATTGTAAGGCCAAAATTAGCACACAAAGCAGAGAACTGATCCACACTTTGTTGCATCTCAGTTTCAGAGGCTGCAGGGAGCACACAGTTATCTGCAAACTAAAATTTATGCACCAATACTCCCTCCATTTTGGTCTTGGTTGTAGCTTTTTCAAGATATATACTTTATCATTGGTGTGGTAGCTAACCTTGATGCTGGGTTTGTCCTCATTGAAGGCATCTGACAACATTGCAGAAAACATGCTAAAAAGCATGAGAGTAAGCACACAGCACAGCCTTGCTTCACTCAGTTGGTGACTGGGCCAGCATAAGATCATTATCCATTGTCCAGAACCTGGGCAAGCATGCCATCATGAAATTGATGTACAATGCTGATGGACTTTTCTGGGCAACCAAATTTTGACATAATTCTCTATAAGCCTTCATGACTGACAGTATCAAAGGCCTTGGTCAGAACTACAAATGTTGTGTACAGATCTCTGTTCTGCTTCTGGCATTTCTTCTGGAGCTGTCAGGCAGTAAACACCATATGGACAGTTCCTCGGCCCCTTCTGAAGCCACACTTGCTCTCAGGTATATGACCATCTTCCAAGTAAAGGATCAGCCTATTAAGGAGGACTCTGACAAGAATCTTGTCAGCAATGACTAAGAGAGAGACACTCCTGTGATTGCCACAGGACAAGCTATTTCTTTTATCTTTATAGAGACAGAAAAAAGGAGACATCCTTGAACTCCTGGAGGATAACCTTCTCTTGCCATATAACTCAGAAAATTTTAGTGAGTTTTTGTACGAGCAATGGAACCTGTACCTTGTAAATCTCAGCTGGAATAGAATCACCACCAGCTGCTTTGCCACATGAAAGGAGCCTAATGGCATTCAAAACATCTTCTTCAGTTGGAACTTCAGCTAGGGAGGGATTGACTTCAACCTGAGGTAAATGGTCAGCGTCTTCAGCATTTATTGCTGACTATTGAGAACACTATGGAAGTGTTCAGCTCATCTCTCTAGGATCACTTCCTTATCACTAATGAGTAGTTGAGATGCACCATAGATCTTTGGCCCATAAATAACCTTCAGAGCATCATAAAAACACTTGTATGCCTGTGAAAGCTGGACGGTATACAAGCTCCATGCCAGGGAAATGAATAACTTCCATTTAAATTGTCTTAGGAAGATTCTGAATGTCACCTGGCAGGATAAGATAGCAGAAACTGAGGTCCTTTCTTGAGCTAAACTGCCAATCATTCAAACTCTATTTCAGAGAGCACAACTTCAATGTGCTAGCCACATTGTTCAAATGTGAAATGTATGCTTGCCCATAAAAAGCCTTTTATGGAGAACTCACACAGGGCAATTCCTCACAGGGTGGTCAGAGGAAGCAATACGAGGACACTCTCAAGAACTTTGGAATTGATTGTGCAATATGGAAGTCACTGGCACAGGACAGCTCAGCATGGCATGCCCCCATCAAAGAAAGGTACTGTGCTCTATGAGCAAAGCAGAATTGAGGTAGCTCAAAAGAAATGCAAGATGTGTAAATTTAGAGAATCCACTCCAAGTGTATACATGAACTATTTGTGCCCAACCTGTGGTAGAACATTCTAAGCTCTTAATGGTCTGATCAGCCACAGTTGGACACACTATAACTTGACTCTAGAATAGTGATGTCATTTTGGTCCTCTTTGAGAATGAAGGACAACAAACAGAACCAGAACCAAAACCAGGATAATAATAATAATAATGTACCTAAAATGTATATACCACTCACTATGTGTCAGGTATTGTGGTAAATGCTGTACAAATGCAATCTCATTTGATCCTCATAACAACCCTGGAAGATAGGTGCTATTATTATCCCCTTTTTAACAGATGAGGAAGCTGAGGCAGACAGAAGTTAAGTAACTTGCCCAAGATTACACAGCTAGTAAGTGTATAAGGTTGGATTTGTACTCAGGTCTTCATAACTCCATTCCTGGTGCTCAATCCACTGTGCCACCTCTGATTAAAGACATACATAGTGTTTTGTGGACAATGAAGTTGTCCTAATAATTCTGGAAAACAATTTGGTTTCATGCTAAATGATTAAAATCACCATACATCTTGTCCCAGATGCCACTGCTAGACATATATACTAAGATGACAAAAGATAAAGAGTTTCCATATTCATAAAAAAAAATATTTAAAGCAGCACTGTTTTCAAGATTAGTCAACTAGCATTTTTAAATGCCCTAATATGTGCCAGCACCGTGTTCAATGCTAGGACTACAACAAATGGCAGCAAACAATCTGTGCTCTCAAGGAGCAAAAACAACCATATATAAAAGGATGTATGCATGATAAATTGGGAGCAGTCTTTGAGGAAAATCACTGGTATTAAGGAGGACTGGGAAAAAATACTTAGAGAATAGTTCAATGGATTATGGTATAAGAATGTTATAGAATATTATTTCACAAAAATAAATAATTAACATGAAGATACAGAGAATCATAGGAAGACATATGAATTGAAGCAAATTAAAGTGAGCAGAATGAGGAAAACAATTTATACAATGAGCACAATAAAAGTGGAAAGAACTAATAAAACAAATGGAAACTAATGCTGTGACCAAGCTCCTACCCAAAGACAAGGTGAACAAATTCACTACCTCCTCACTGGAACTATGGGTGTAATGAGTTTTGAACATTATATACATGTCAAAACTCGGCCAATGTGCTTTTTAATTTTGCTGAAAAACTTTTTTATTTTAATTTTCACTCTTCTTCCCCCCCCCTTTTTTTTCAAGGAATAACTTTGTATTGCAGGGTGTAGGGATATATGCAAAGAAGAAAGACATGTAAACACAAAAGAACAGTAAAAAAAAATAAGTAGATGACAGAATATGTTCTAGAAATAAAAAAGAAAACATATCCCACCGATTAATTAATCTCTGAATAATCACTCATGTATAATAGATAAACTATTTGTGCTTGTATACATGCACAGAAATGCCAAAAAAAAGGCAAATACGATTTCTGAAACATGTGGTGGGTGGTGAAGGAAGAGATAAATCCCCAAAGACAGGATTTTAAGATGATAAAACATTTCCATTTTATTATACTATTGGCAATAAAACAAAAACAATGCATCTAGAGTTAAGCATCTGATATAGCAGCCTCACAACAACTTACTCCTAAGATTAATTCAAGTTGACTCAGATATGAATGCTGTCAAAGAGACAGAGAACTGGCTACAGGGCTATAAACCAAGGGCCATGATGAATAGCTGTGTCAGAAGCAGAGGGTAGCTATCTAGTGGGGCACCACATAATCAGTGTAGGCCTGTTTGTTTTCTTTTCTATCCTTATTAATGATAGGGATGATGTGAGTAAACAGTGTATTAATCAAATTTGCAGATGGCATGACACCGGGATCAATCTGGAAACACATAAGCCAATAGTCGTCTAAAACCAAACGAGAAGTTCAATGGAAATGAGATAATTGGAAAGCAATGATGTTAAGACAGACCTAAGGGTGATAAGTAGGGAGATTAGATTAAGGCAGAGTAAGAAATGCAATAGAATGGGAAAACATGTGGGAGCAACATACCACCGAACAGAAGGCTGTGGGCTATTATTCTGGATCTTAAGCTTGATAGAGTAAACTAGCTCTTCTTGTAACTTGCAGTTGTGAAGACAATTTTTATAATATTGGATCTGCTTAAATGAAGCATCATCATGGAAACAGGTGATTTATGTGAATACTATGAGATGCAGCATAGTACTCTGCAAATCACATTGGGTTAGGAGACATAGTATCTGGGATGGAGTGATAGTTCTGTTAGCAATTTTCTCTATACCCAGTAAATTGCCATCTCTGAGTCCTACTTTTTCCTTTTATATAAAAAAGGAAGCTAGAAGAATTGATGTTTAAAGTTGCTTCTTTTTCTAATAGTCTTTCTTAGCAATATCATATAATTGTGGCATACTTTGGCATGGATTTAACTCTGTATTTTGGAAAGCTATGTTCTCATAAGTCCTACAAATCTGGAAAGTGAGGGTACAAGTTCATCAAAAGATAGCCTTTCATTAGATTATATACTTGGCTAAGAAAAGAAGGAAATTACCAAGAAGTTGACCAATGAGTTATAAAATGTGACATTCACAACTATTTACAAAAGTTTTAAGGGTTGCAATATGCAATGTAAAAATCTTCCAGTTTTAACATTCTGTGTTCTGCCATCTATTATTCTTTGTTCTAAGGTGTCAATCAGTCTTATCACTGTGCCTTTTAATCTAATATCCCATGTTGTGAGATCACCAAAGAAGTTCTCATTGGAGGTCAGTCTCTAATGAAATGTCAGAATTATCCAACCTTCACGTTGCTCTGTTTAGTATTTTTTCAATGATTTGGATAAAAAAAATAGATTGCATGCTTATGAAATTACAAAAGATAATAAATTGGGAGAGGTAGCTCATGTATTAAATACCACATGTAGGATCCAGAGATGCCAATGGGTTAGAACATGAGGATAAATCTACTACAATAAGATTTAATGAAAAGAAGTTTCGGGGCAGCGAGGTGGCACAGTGGATAGAGCACCAGCCCTGAAGCCAGGAGGACCTGAGTTCAAATGCGGCTTCAGACCAAACACTTGACACTTACTACCTGTGGGACTTAACCCCAATTGCCTTAAAAAAAAGAAAGAAATGTGAAGCATTACAAAAGATGAAGGAAGTGTAGGCAAGCAAATATCTGTCTAAAGAAAAACTGGAAGAGTGGCAAATGGATTGCTATTTTAAAGTAAATCAACAGTGCAATGTAATAGGTTTTTAGGAAACTAATACAAGCGTAGGTAGAGTGTAGGGTGTGTTCAGGGAAGACTAGTACCTCTGGTGTGAGGGCTGCTGAGCCTTTTTAAGGGCTGCTTTCTACTTTTAGTGTCTATCTAATCTACCCAAATCTCACCTATGGCTCCAAGAAGCAGCGTGTGCAGCTGCCACACCCCGACAAACCATTTCAGCAGATGCTAAGTCAGGTTGAGAGTAACCACAGGGTCTCAAATCTACCAGTCAGTTAGGGGAATGTCTACCCCAAGCATGTGAAGACTTCCTCTGGTAGAAGGGGAGGATGAGAAAATTTGTTTCAATGGACATGAAGGTGGCTGAAGCAGTCTCTATGAAACACTTAGAGCTTGTTTAGACATTGAAGACACCAAGGTCATCCATTGCATCTAGAGCCATCACCAGTAATCTTGACTCTGCCCTGCCATTGCACTATGTTAATTCTGGAAAAGAGTGAGGCTGACGACTTTGTGCAACTCTGCCTCACTTACACCCAATCTGTGCATGAATCAAAAGGCAATACTCATACCATTTTCCATTTTTTTCTATCTCAAACTCCTGTGGTGACAGATAAATGATGAAGTAAAGGTGTGGACACACTGAGAGCTATAATCAGAACCTTGCACACAGTTAATCCAGACTATAGGGTTATCTTATCACTGGAAGAAGCAGTGGGATTTGACAGGCCCCTAGGTGTCTGAACAGCTTTTAAGGCCTACACTGCTTACTTTCCAGTGTGAAGAAAGGACTGGAAAAGGTGCCCTAAAATTCTCTGCCGTACCCAATCCTGGCCTGTTTTTCTGTAGCAGATGGGAATCCCACCCTGTGGTTGAAACATACACACACACACACACACACACACATACACACACACACACACACATACACACACACACACACACACACACACACACACACACACACACAACCAAAAATGTACAAAGACTTCTGCAAAGATGATCTCACTTACCATTGGTACATAGAATGTGTGCCCATGTAAAGACAACACAAAATCTAGCAGACCTGAAAGACAAATAGCATTTGCTGTGAGAGAACTCGACATGTATTGCATCCAAAAAAGCAGCCCTGAGTGAAACAAGGCTGGCAAATGAAGGCCAGTTCAGTGAAGTCAGAGCTGGATACACATTTTTCTGGAGTGGCCACAGTGAAGGAGAATGGCCCAAAGCTGGCGGAGGTTTTGCAATCAAAACTAATCTAGTCAACAAGCCTGTATGCTTACCAAAAGAGTGAATGACAGGGTCATGACAATGTGATTGTCACTTTCAGAAAAGTGCCATGCCACCATCATCAGTGCCTATGCCCCTACCATGATGAACACTGAAGGGGTCAAATAAAAAAAAATATGATTAACTAGAGACCTTTATCATCAATGTGCTGAAAGAGAAGAACCTTATCATGCTGGCTTACTTTAATGTTAAAGTAGGCACAGACTACCAGACATGACAGGGAGTCCTTGGGAAGAATGGAGTTGGAAACAGCAACAGAAATGGTCGCTTACTACTGACAACTTGTGCATCTCATGACCTCATCAACAACACTAGCTTCCATTTACCTAAACTCAATAAAACTTTGTGGAAGCACCCTTGCATCAAATATTGACATTTAATATTCCATGACACTGAAAGGAAGAGAGACTGACAGGACATGAGAGGGATGAAAGCAATGCGTGGTGCAGAGTGCTAGATCAATCATACCTCTCCTCTCCAAGCTAAATATTCATATTCAACAAAAGTGTAGGCCCCAATATCTGCTGACTACCAGAAGAATTAATGTCAACAAATTAGAGCACTTCTCTGAGCAGGGACCAGTTCATGCTAATTTGAGGGGGTAAGCTGAGCCAACACACACTTGACAAGAGTGACCCTGAAAAGGAGTGGGCAGTTTTCAGGGATTTCATGTACAGCACTTCATTTGCTCATCTGTTCCAAAATACTTAGTAACATCAAGATTGGCTCAGTGAAAATAATGGGGAAATTCAGAAATTGCTAAAGGAAAAATGAGAACTCCACAGGGTTTACCAGCAGGATAGTTCATCCATCTCTAAGACGGCAGTATTTAACTCCATCAAAACTAAAGTGCAAGTGAAGCTCAGAGAGGTGCATGATTCTTGGTTCAGTAAAAAGGCAGATGAAATTCAGTTTTATGCTGATTGATTGTAATAAGAAATGCACTTTTATGATGCCCTGAAGGTATTTATGGGCCAAAGATCTATGGTACATCTCAACTGAGCTGATAGAGCCACATCGATTAGTGGATAAAGAGTTGATCCTGGAGAGATGGACAGAACATTTCCATGGTGTTCTCAATAGACCATCATCAACCAATGCTGAAGCCACTGACTATTTACCTCAGGTTGACGTCAATCCCTCTCTAGCCAAATTTCCAGTTGAAGAAGAGGTTTTGAGTGCCATTAGGCTCCTCTCCTGTGCAAAGTACATGGTCCTAATTTTATTTCTGCTGAGCTTTATGAGGTAGGAGGGGGCAGTCCATTGCTAATACAAAAGCTGACTAAAATTTTCTGGGTTTTTGGCAAGAGAAAGTTATCCCCCAGGAGTTCAAGGATGCCTCCATTTTCCATCTCTATAAAGGGAAAAGAAATAGGTTGTACTTTGACAATCACAGGGGTGTCTCTTTCTTAGTCATTGCATATTTTTGCCACAGTCCTCCTTAATAGGCTGATCCTTGGCCTAAGAGACAGTTATCTACTTGAGAGTCAGTGTGGCTTCAGGAAGAGCTAAGGGCTGGTCAATACGGTATTTGCCGTTTGACAACTCAAAGAGAAATGCCAGGAGCAGAACAGGACTGTATACACAACATGTGTAGATCTGAACATGCCTTTAATACTGTCAGTCAGGAGGGCTCATGGAAAATTATTGGATACCCAGAGAAGTTCATCAGTAGTGTATGTCAATTTAGCGATGGCATGCCTGCCCAGGTTCTGGGTAATGGATAATGATGTCATACTGGCCCAGTCACTAATGGAGTGAAGCAAGGCTGTGTGCTTTTATGGTATTTTCTGCAATGTTGTCAGATGCCTTCAATGAGGATGAACTCAGCATCAAGGTTAGCTACCACACTAATGAAACATTCTTTAACTTGAAAAAGCTACAAGCCAAGACTAAAGTAGAGGGGAAGTTGGTACATGATTTTTTTTTTTCCATTTGCAGATGATTATGCACTCAGTGCTGCCTATAAAACTGAGATGCAACAAAGCATGGATCGATTTTCAGCTGCTTGCGGTAATTTTGGCCTAACAATTAACACCAAGGAAACACAGGTGCTTCACCAGTCAGCACCATAACATCCTTACATGGAACCATTGGTTACTGCAAATGGAGAAGATTTGAATGTTGCGGGTAAGTTCCCTTACCGTAGCAATATACTTTCCAGGGATGTACACACTGATAATGAAGTTAACATACGTATCATCAGAGCTAGCTCAAGTGTTTGGGTGTCTCTGAAGGAAAATGTGGAAGAGGAGAGGTATCAGCCTGACTACCAAGCTGAAGGTCTACAGAGCTGTTATGCTGGCCTCATTGCTGCATGCCTGGGAAATCTGGACAGCATATGAGTGTTGTGCCAGGAAACAGAATCACTTCCATTTGAATTGTCTCAGGAAGATTCTGAAGATCACTTGGCAAGATAAGATATTGGGTTCTTTCTTGAGCTAAACTGACAAGCAGTCAAACTCTACTGCAAAGAATGCGACTCAAATGGGCTAGCTACATTGTTCGAATGCCAAACGTATGCTTCACTAAAAGACTATTTTATAGAGAACTCACACAAGGCAGGCACTTATGTGGTGGTCAGAAGCAATATAAGGATACTTTTAAGTTCTCTCTGAAAATCTTTTTAATTAATTGCATGACATAGGAGATGCTGGCACAGTACTATCCATCATGGCCTACCCACATCAAAGAAGATATTGTGAATGTGCATATTCCGAGAATCCACTGCAAATGTTCACATAAACTATTTGTGCCTACCCTATGTTCTGAGCTCATATTGGTCTGATCAGCCACAGCTGGACACATTATAACTCGACTCTGACATAGTGAAGTCATTAAGTCCTCTTTGAGAATTAAGAATGACAACCAAGCAATAATCTTTGGCTAAATAAAGAGAGGCATAGTGTCTAGGAAGGTAATGATAAAACTGTATTCTGCCCTAGCCAGACCAAGTCTGTAGGACTTTGTTTAATTCTTATGGACATACGTTTGAAAACACATGAATGAGCTGGACGTGGTCAAGGGGAAGGGGAAAACAGATATTGGGAGAATTTGGAATAACGTCATATTAATATTATGTGAATGAAGTGGCATTTTGTTTAATCTGAGATGAGGAGACATCATGATCACCAATTTCATCATTATCAACATTGTACTTTGTAGCCTCTCATCTGGTCTTCAGTATAGCACTGGGAGGTAGGGAAGAAATTATAATGCTTTATAGTTTAAAAAAAAATCACCTCATGTGCTTCACAATAAAATTATGAGGAATTAAGCAGGGATGAGATAATACAACATTTTTTGTTTTACAGATTATGGCTCAGAAAGTTGAAGGGACTTGGTCAGTCATCAATAATAAGTGGCAAAGCCAGGACCAGAAACAAGGTTGCAGATCTAATGTAGGCACACTACTGTATTCTTGATAGAACAATAAGTTGATTCTGGGAAGCAGTTTGGCATTATGCAACTAAACAGCTAAAATACCCACACCTTTGAACCAGAGATTCCATTGTTAGCCATAAATCTCAAGAATGTCATTCACAAAGTGGAAGTCTCCATGTAAAACAAAATATTGATATCAGCACTTTTCATGGTAATAAATATCTTGAAACAAATGCCTATAGATTGGAGGAGGGAGGGATAAACTAATTATAGTACATGAATATAATTGAATATCACTGTGTTGTAACAAATGATGAGCATGATGAATGCAGTGAAGTATGGGAAGACTTCCATGAACTGATACAAAGTGAAGTAAGTAGTCAGGAAAATGACAAACACAATGGCTACAATTTAAATGGAAAGATCAGTGATCACAAAACAATTGAAACTATTGCTAAATGTAAAAGAAGATGCTTAGCCCAAGGAAGAAATGAGAGCAGACACTTCCCGAGGCTGCTTTTTTTGAGGGGTTCCACAAGTGCATAAAATTGCATAAAATATAAAAATATTTGATATGTTGATTGGGTTTTGAATCTTTTTAATTTTTTTTTCCTTTTTCATTTCTGTCAATTTTTCATTATAAAGATGGTTCTCAAAGAGGGAAGAGGGAAGGGATACAGAGGGCATCTAGCCAATGTAAAAAACAAAGAGACAACAAAATATTAAAAAGAAACAGAAATAGGAAAGTTGAAGGAATTGTAAAGGTTAGTATGGAAGACCAGAGTTTGATTATGATGATTTTGATATGATGATGAGATATAATGGTAGCCAACAAGCAGTTGGAATCATGCGAATGGAAGTCAGGTCAGTCACTGAGCAGGATATACTAATTCAGGAACATAAATATAAGGTATTCTCAACCTTTTTTGTTTGTTTCATGGATCCATTTTTAAAAATATCCTAGTACTGAAAATCAGACCACTTCTCAAGATAATGTCATTAAATAAATAAAATAAAATATATGGGATTACAGAGTAGTTAATTAAAAGAAATAGTTTTAATGTTACAGCTCTAGATTTAGAAGATAAAACACTACCTATTCAGAACATATTTCCTTTATGTCTAGGTTTCTTACACATAACTCTTCTCCAAATCCTCTGCAATCCAGTCATACCATCTAGTGCTTGATGTTCTATGCACACTGGCTATTCCATCTGCCATTTCTTATCTTTTCACTGGTTGTCCTCTACTCCTAGAATGTAATCTTTCCTCTGCTTCACCTTTAGGAATCATTGGTGCCCTTCAAGACTCAGCTTCAGTACCTCTTTCTGCTTAAAAGCTTTTTTCATCCCCTATATAGTGGTGACCTTCCTACCCAAACAATCTTGTATTCATTTTGTATATATAATGCATTCATGTACATATATGCACATGTATGTACGTATATGTGTACATGCATATGTGTACTGCACATGCATGTATCTGAGTGCATTTTATATGCATTACCAGACATATGTGTGTGTGCACATATTTGCCTTTGTATCCCCTGTAATTATCATGATGTCTGGAACTTAACAGGTTATTAATAAATCCTTGGTGAATTATTAAATGAAATCAAGGAAGTTATAAAGCAAGAAAAGGGTTTGGGGTAGAGCTCGAGGGTCAGTGACTTACAGGATTTATGTATTAGCCAGCAAAAGACTTATTGTGCAGAAGTTACTAGACAATATACTCAGCTTTTGCCAAAGCAGTAAGATGAATAATCTCTTCTACCTTTGTGAGTTTTATGCAAAGAAAAGTCAGTGCTCCCTATTTTTATGGAAATGAAGCATGACATATACATACATATCCATGAGTCCACATTTACCCAGTAATACCTCATGGGTCCATACCCAAATTTCTAGTGCTATCTGACAAAAGTTACTTTCTTTGACCCCCTGATTTGTGTTCATTTCCATTTCCTCAGGGCCATGTTTCTAGTGTCCCTCTCACCTGTATTGCTGCATAATTAAAAGGATCCCTCTACACAGAACAGCACACAAAAGCACAGGCTTTGTACTCTCTTACTTTTAGGTGGGTTCACTTTATAGGTGCCATCTCTGGTTCTCTACATTTTGATATCCACTTTGAACTTTCTCTTTCTTTAATTTTTGAGGAGACAAGATGCTATCTTTGATCTCTGCTTCCAGTTGTACACCTTGAAGAGTTTGGGCATGAAAATTGGTTGAGGGAACAAAAGAGAGAACAGAAGATTGAGGGCATGATAAAGGAGGTACTAGACCTTCCAGGTAGTCTGGTAGTGTGTCATTCATTATGCACACATCATTCAATCAACATTTATGAAACAACTATAATGTGCCAGAAACTGTGCTAAGTGTTGAGCCCTGTGCTAAGGTACACACGGGATCCTTCTCTGCAAATGTAACTATCAGATGACTGTTAATCTATATCAACATAACTCAATAGGATAGGAATCCAGCAACTTACAAAATTGTGGCTTGCAAAATATATGTGCGGATATATATTCATACATACTATTAAACATTTAACAGGCACAAAAATGTCACACTATGAATTTATATGTGTGTATATGCTATCTCATCCAAACATCTTTGTCTTTTCTTGAAATCTCCTTTACAGGTATATACTTTTGTAAATACATATCTATATCTATTTCTTTCTCTACCCATCTCTATTATTGGACTATATATAAATGTTACTTCTATTTCTCAATTTTTTTCACTTGCTCCTTAAAAGTTTTTTTGTATATTTATATGCATAAGTACATATTGTATTTGTGGATAATACAGAATCACTTTACATTTATTTTTCATATGCTATAAATGTATGTATTTCTTTCCTTGATGTATTATAAACTCCTTAATGTCATAGATTTTTTTTCTTTTCTTATCCTCAATGACTAAGACATAGAAAGTATTTAATACAGGCTTATCGACTGAATCATTTGTTTATCTTTGTCTTATTCTATGACTATCGATTATAGCACGTTTAAGTACATAAGTTACTTGGCAAGCACGTATTCATATATGATCTAGTCATAAGCTTGCGTAGAAGGTGACTCTGACATTCCTGGGTAGGTTGACACACCTTAGGCACACATCATTACTGGTCCTGTCTCTTCCCTTCAGGATGTGAAATCATACACTCTGCACATGCCTATAAACATACTCATTTACTTGTACGATAATTTTCACCCCCTAAGTGATGTTAATGGAAAATAAGCCAGTGAGAAAGACTGAGAGTGGTTAGAACCAGGAAGGCAGTTTCACAGAAGCAAGGGAGGAGAAAAGGTTATGTTCAAATAATTTAATGTTACATAAAAATCAATGCAGGTGTGGAGAAAATAATGGACGTAGTAAAGAACTTACTGTTAACTTTGGGAGGAAGCACTTTCAACAGAATGTTGAATTTGGAATATTGATTGCAAGGGGACGAAAAGATGAAATGGAAGCAGTGTATGGTGGAAATAATCATTTCTCTCTGTGTGCTCCTTTGATGTTCCTTAGATTCCATTTTTAAACCTAGGGTCCATCTTGTAACTTTGACTTGTGATATAGGTTTAATTATAAAACCTTACTAGCTGGCTTCCTAAAGCCCAGCATCTTGATCTCCATTGGTTGTGTATTCTAATAAGTGATCATCCCCTATCCTTTCTCTTAGTCAGAAGGTCAGAAGACTGAGTAGTACCTCTTTTCCTACCCTGTATTTGGACATAATCCCCCAACATGCCCATTTTGAGCAACATCGCTGCAGAACCCAATGAAAACCACAGTTTAATCACTAATCTGGAGAGTATTCACTCTCAGTTCCTTGATGTCATAGTTATCTCCCACCCTTGGCTGATGCCCAGAGATCAGATCTTTCATTTCATAGATACTACCTAATTTCCTGAATGGGACCCTTCTCCCAAGTATTCCTAGGCATTCCCTCTTTCTCCTCTTTCCTATTCTTTTTTTTTTTTTTTTAATAAGCTTCACTGCTTGCACCACTGGTTTCTGGTCCCTAATTACATCTACAATCAGCCTCTAGTCGTGGCAAATGTTAATGCAAAGTCTCCTATACATGACTTTTGGAGCCATCCTTTCCTATCATAACCTAGCTGAACTTCTTAAATGGGTAATAGGGCCACTCCTGGACAAACCGTATCTGCCTTTAGCTCATAAGTAACTGACCAGAGCTAGGATTAGAATACTTGGCAGCTTCACGTTGGCCAGAATTTCCTGCCTTCACTAATAATAAGAGCTCAGGACCTGAGCCCCATGCTTTAGTCATGGGAATTTCTTCTTATCATCTCCCTTAGATCTATGCATCCCAAGCCAGGGTTATGAACAGGGTTATGAACAGGATCCTATGCCAATGTCCCAGTGGACATGTCATGGTCAAAGTGAGGTTTGAACTGTTAGCAATAAACAATGATTATAAAATGTTTTTCTAGGTGTTTAATAGTGTGTAGAAGAAAATCAATCAATTATAGAATTCTATGAAAAGCAAACAATTCCAAAAAGAAAGAAAAAAGGTATATCTAAAAAAAGAAAAGATTGTTGCAGATGTGTAGGAGATTGATCAAAGACGGATTTTTTTTAAAAGACAGGTTCAAAATATGATCACAAGGGCAGGTAAGGAAGCCAAAGTAGAAAACAATTATGCAGTTGCATAAGACAAGTATCAGGAGTATTTAAAGTGAAAACAAATCTAGGCTGCTACTGAAAGGAGAAAAAAAAATAATTTCAGTAATGAACGCTTTGTTCCTGAATTTCCTCTCTTGAATGGCTCCTTCATTAGGAGTACGAAAACCACACTATTGCTGACATCTCTGTGCTTAGAAATTCCCTGAGTCAGAAGACATGAATGAAAGGAAATCGTACCTTCCAGCATAACCAGTCACCCTATACCTTAATCTTCTATGAGGAAGTTTTGTGTATCTCCTCTCGTGTATGTGTGTGTGTGTGTGTGTGTGTGTGTGTGTGTGTACATTTCTCCAAAAGTTATACCGACTAACTATGCATTAACTAACAGTCATTACTATGGTATCAATAGCCCAATAAGAACCCAGGGTGTGATGAATTTATGCCTATTGAAGAAGATATCTATGGTAAAACACAGGTTTCTTTCACCTTAACTTTCCTGGCAAGTAACCCTCAACAAAGGAATCTTATGGGAGAGCCTCTTCATTCTTCATAGCAATTAGAAATAAGATATGTATGTTGAGGGTAGAAGGTGGGGAGAGAACAAAACTAAAATTATCAAAGGTTAGAGAGACAAGATAAAAGGATGTGTGAAAAATACTCAAAGATATGATAATTTATTAGGAAGAGAATAATCATGTGAGACATCAAATAAAAGGCACAAATGAGGATAAAGGCAAGCATTTTCACCTCTTTACCTGCTTACTCCCTGTGTCACCTTGGGAAAGCCACTTCTGTACTCTGGGCCTTACCTTCTTCCTGTGTAAAATATGGGAGTAGAAAAGGGCTTAACCATTTTTGGTATGTAGGATTCCTTTGACAGCCTGGTAAAAGCCTATAGACCCTTTCTTGATATAAAGTTTTAAATAATTAAAGGAACAATTAAATTTTATTTAGGGTTAAGTCAAGTCAACAAGCATTTATTAAATTCTTAATATGTGCCAAAAACTGTGTAACACATAGAACGGTAAAGCAAATAAAAGTAATCAAAGAACTATTCCTGATCCCAATGAGCTTACAGTATAATGGGAGAAACAATGTGCCAACAACTATATACACATACCATCTATCTATCTATCTATCTATCTATCTATCTATCTATCTATCTATCTATCTGTCTGTCTGTCTGTCTGTCTGTCTGTCTGTCTGTCTGTCCGTCCGTCTGTCTGTCTGTCTATCTATCTATCTACCTATCTATCTGTCTGCTTATTTGACTATCTGTCTATCATCTATCTATCTATCTATCTATCTATCTAGCTAGCTAGCTAGCTAGCTAGCTAGCTATCTTTCTATCTTAGGATATATTCAATAGGTCTTCTCCTCCTCCTCCTCCTCCTTCTTCTTCTCCTTCTCCTTCTTTTTCTTCTTCTCCCCCAAGATAGCATTCAATCTGATATAGGCTCTAAATATACATTCATGTTAAGCATATTTTCCCATTACTCATGATGTAAAGAACAATTAGAACTAATGGGGGGAACCACAAGAATGAAGCAATAAAACAAAACAACAAAAGAAAAGGAGAGGAAATCGTATGCTTCCATCTGCATTCAGATTCCATATTTCTTTCTCTGGGTGTGGATAGCATTTTCCATCATGAGTCTTTCGGAGTTGTCTTAGATCCTTGCATTGATGTGAAGACCCAACTCTACCAGAGTCAGTCACCCCATAATGTGGCTGTTACTACATACAATGTTCTCTGGGTTCTGATCATTTAATTCTGCATTAGTTCATGTGAGTCTTTCCAAGTTTTTTTGAGGTCTGCCTGCTCATCATTTGTTATAGCACAATAGTATTCCATTGTGTTCACAACTTGTTGCATCATTCCACAACTGATGGGCATCCCCTTAATTTCCAATTCTTTGTTACCACAAAAAGAGCTGCTATGGATATTTTTGTACATGTGGGACCTTTTACTGTTTTTATGATCTCTTTGGGATACAGACCTAGAAGTGGTATTACTGGGTCAAAGGGCATGCACAATTTTATAGTTCTTTGGACATATTTCCAAATTGCTCTCCAAAATGGTTGGATCATTTCAGAATTCCACCAACAACGTATTAGTGTTCCAATTTTCCCACATGTTCTCCACCAACTATCATTGTCCTGTTTTGTCACATTAGCCAATCTGATATCTGTGACATGGTACTTCAAAGTCATTTTGATTTGTACTTCTTTAATCAATGATGATTAGAACATTTTTTCATGGCTATAGATAGCTTCAGTTTCTTCCTCTGAAAACTACCCATTCATGTCCTTTGACCATTTATCATTTTGGAAAGGCCTGTCCCCTTCTTATCTTTCCTGCCTTCTTGGATCTTACTGCCCTCCTTGTATTGTTTGCTCCAGTGAATCTGGTCTCTTTGCTTTTTCTCATCCATGACACTCAACTTCCAACTCCATGCCTTTTAATTGACTGTCTCCATTCCTGGAATGTTTTTCCTCCTTATCTCTACCTGCTAGCTACCCTTAAACAGTGTAATGAGGGAGACAACATGCAAACAACTGTATACACATATCTATCTATCTAGCTAGCTAGCTAGCTATCAGACCTTCTTCAAGTCAAAGAGAGGATTTTACATTTGATTCTAGGGGTAATAAGCACCTACTAGACTTTATTGAATGGGGTGAAGGTGGGGGAAGTAACATGAGCCAAGAGAGACTACTTTGATAGTCTGGTATGGGGAAAAATTTGAGGCAGGAAAACCAACAAGAAGGCTATTGCGATTGTGTAGGTTTGAGGTGATAAAAGCCTGTACTAGGGTGATGGTAGAGTTGGGAGAAAGAAGGAGGCCTAAAGAAGACATGTTATTAAGGTAGAAACAATAGATTTGGCAACAGATTGCTTCAGGGAGATGAGAGTAAAGAGTAAAGGATGACAGCTGGGTTGCAAGCCCGGTGACTAAGAGGATGGTGATGCCATTGACGGTAGTAAGGGAAGTTAGGAAGAGGGGAGCTATTCTGAAGGAAAGGTGATATTAGTGAATATAAAATGCATTTTTTTTCTTTCCTGTCGAAGTTCAAAGACCCCCTGAAATCTATCTTCTAATCCCCTGAAGGTCCATGAACCCCAGATCATGAACTCCTTGACTAGAGTATCACTAAGTTCTTTATTTGGCTCTAAATTGTATGAGTTTAGAACATATTCTTTCTCATTTGTCTTCATTTCTTAGAGAAATTGAGCGATCTGCTGAAGTCACCAACTATCACCCTCCCAAAAATACATGTATGTGGCAGGGTGGAGTAGAGGCAGAAGAAGGAGAAATTTGATTGTGTGTGTGAAGGTTTCTTTGTGTCCAGTCTATATATAATAAGGTTTACTGAAAACAAAGTGGGGTGAAGGTGGGGAGTCTGGAAGATATTCACACAGCCCTGTAGCTATGATTTTTCCTTGTCAGGACAGCATGGAATCCTCTAGTTTTCACTGTATGAGAGAGCATGGTACCAAGGACTTATTGAGAGCAGTACAATAACAGCCATCAAAAAAAAAAAAAGCCAAGGCAGACAGCCAGAGCTCCCATAATAACCTGATTTAGGTTTAAATAATTATAAGCCCTCAGGGATAGATTTTTCTCCTGAACAATGATGATGCAAATGAGCTCTGTGCTCTGTGTTTGTCTTCAGTAAGTGATGTTGGACATTTAAACCATCCACTGCCCATCATCTGTGATAAATATGTGCTCAGAAAAGGACCCTGGGGTGCTGCCTGGTGAAAAGTACCACTCCTTACACCTCAGCACCCAACGTACACACACACACACACACACACACACACACACCCTCCTCTCACAGCTTTGGAGAATGGACAGGTATTCTGATGTTACTTTATAAGCTCTGGTTCTATAGCAGGCATATAGGTTATGACATGCCCTCCTCAGGTTGTTCCATGGTTCATCCAGGCCATCATTCTCAATCTGATCATGGTTATGAGTTGAAAACAAAGATGTCTTTTTGATAAGGGAGAACTTGTGGGATGCTATCAGTATGTATATATGTGTGTGTTTATGTTTATTCATATGTTACTCTAAAACAGAATCATAGTTTAGAGATGTTTTCAGAAACTTTACTAGTTTGCTTTAATATCTCTAGAGAGTAATTAATAAGTTCTGTATTAAGTTATAAAGGTCTATGCAATAGCCGATATGGCAAAGAAAGGCAAAGAAACAGAGAAAAACTGAGAGACAAAAGTGAGATGACTAATAGTATGTAAGTTATTTTATATGTCTACATAGTCTACATAGTTATATACATGGGTATAAAACCACATACATATGTTAGAGGCAATATATGTGTGTATAAGATATACACATACATATGTATATATGCACACATATATACAATGTGTATATATGCATATATATTATATAACATCATGCATATGTATGCGTGTATATGTAAGTATAGATACGTAGGTGTGTATATCCACACATGTAGTTGTATATGGTACGTGTTTATACACACATACATACATATACCCATACATACATACATACATACATATATGTATATACACACACATAACACAGCAAGTAGCCTTTATAGACCTATATAGTAACATCCCTATTACTGTGGAGGGCACAAGAACACAGTCTCCAGGATAAAACATAAAACCCTCTGTTTTTCCTTCAAAGTCCTTCATAACCTAACAACTTCCTCAGGTACACACATACTTTTCCGGTCTTTTAAAACTTACATTTCTCCATGTACTCTGGGATCTAGTGATACCAGCATTCTTTCAATTCCTCAAAGAAGACATTCTGAGACTTGCATGAACTAATGCTGAGTGAGGTGAGCAGAATCAGGATAATATTGTATACAGTAACAGCAACACTGTGTGATGATCAACTTTGATAGACTTAGCTCTTCTCAGTAATGTGATGAACTAGGACAATTCCAAAAGACTCATGATAGAAAATCCACATCCAGAGAATGAACTATGGAGTCTGAATGCAGATTGAAGCGTACTATTTTCTCTTTTGTTGGTGTTGTGGTGTCGTTGTTGTTGTTTTTCCCTTTCTCATGGTTTTTCCTTTTGGTTCTGATTATTTTTATAGCATGACTAATGTGGATAAATGCTTAATATGATTATGTATAGCATATATATATATATATATATATATATATAATATATATATATATATATATATATATATGTAGCACATATACAGCCCATATTAGATTGCATGACATCTTAGGGAGTGGGGAAGAAGAAAGAGGGAGAAAATTTTGGAACTCAAAATCTTATAAAAGTGAATGTTGAAAACTAAAAATAAATAAATTTTAAAAATTAAAAAAAAGAAGACATCCATTCTCCATCACCAGGTATTTTCACTGATTATTCCCTATACCTGGAATGTTCTTACTTACTGCATCTGCTTACAGAATTCCTTGGCTACCTTCAAGTCCTAGCTAAATCCCACCTTCCACAGGAGGTCTTTCCCAACACCCCTTAATTCTAGAATCTCCCTTCTGTTGATAATTTCAAATTAATGTTTTATGTAGAATATTTGTATAGATTTAGTTTGTTTGCATGTTATATCCCACATTAACTACGAATAATATGACAGCACTGACTGTATTTTGTTTTCCTTCATATGCTCTCAGCACAACGACTGGCATAAAGTAGGAACTCAAATGTTTATTGACTGAGACAAATACCTTTAGCAAGCTGGACATCAGTTTCATCTTATGTAAAATGAAGCAGCTGGACTAGATTGCCGCTGAGGTTGGCTCCACCTCTAACTCTACAATCGATTTTTAAGGAACTGTGGCTTTAAGATGTGACTAGTTTAGCTGCTGGAAATGACAGAAAAAGTATTTTCTGCTAACAAAAAAGAAACAAATCAACTTATGAATAATTTAAAACGATGTCTATTTCATAGGTGAAGACTTTGGTGGCTGAAAGATGTGGAAAAAGACCTTTAGTTTAATAAAAACTGATAAAATTGAGGTACAGTGAAATAGTTTTCAAATGGGAGCTGAGCAGTTTGGTTTCCACAAGGAGCGAAAAAGGAGAGGTTTGCATATATATACACACACACATATGTATGTATGTATATATGTACATATGTATGTATGTATGTATATGCAAAGGCTTAAATCACCTTGTAAAGAATGTAAAATAGTGTCCCTTTCCTAGGTGAACTGAAAGGAGCAAAGAAATGTTTAATTTATTAAAATCATAAAATATAAGCATTAAGAAACACAGTTTTCAGACACTCACAATGTCAAGGATGAGTTTGATGCCCGGGGAAGGGCTGAGACAGCAGTGTCTAGTGTTGCCTCAGATCATTGGCCTATGACAGCTTTTTAGCCTTAGGTTAAAAGTCACAAAATGATAAGTCAAATAACTATTTAAACACTATAAGATGATTAAACAAGAACTATTGGTTTTTACAACTTACAGATGGGGGAGAGGGAGACTGTTCTTTTGTTTTTCAAAACTCACTGTATAAACATGAGTCTTTTCCTCCAGGGTGGTACTGCTTTAAGTAATTGAAAGTAAAGGTGAAGAACCTGACTAAGTAGGTCAGGAACTAACCGGAGAGTGAAGACTGAGCAGAAAGTGGAATAACCAGCACTGGGAGAGTTGTATACAGAAACCAGCATCCAGGCAGTCAGGTAACAAGAAGGCTCATTGCCTGCTTGCTGCTTGGGGGTAATTTGCTTAGGAAAGAATGATTCTCTTTGGAAGAAAGCTGTTACTCTTTAGTAACATCTACACCAGAAGAGAACTGAAATCTGTTAGAGGTACTTGCAACTCTCTTCTCTCTTCTCTGGTATGAGATGAAACAGCAGAGAAAGAAAATAGAAGCTTTGCTGCTCATTTACTCCTGGAATGGTGAATGGAATATCTGATTGGAAGAAATAGTCTCCTAGTGAGTAAAGAGTTACCTGGACCGACAATTTCCCTAGAAGTCCCTGGACCTGAGTTCAATCCCAGCTGTTCTACTCACCACCTGTGTAACTTGGGATTGTAACATCACTCCCTTGTTTCTTAGTTCTTTGAATGCAAAACAAAAATGCTGGGTTCAATGAATGATTTCTTAGGCTCTCTGCATTTCAACTCTAATGCTCATTGGTGAATTCCTGTAAAACACTTTATTTGTCTTTTCAGCCTTTAATATATCTTGAGGTTGGAAGATCAATTTGTTGCCTACTGACTGAAAAATTTTCTTTTATTTGTCATAAACTTAACTCTCTGAAGATTTGAAAGATGAACTCTAGATTTAATATTCTGGGATTTGGAGAACAAGTTTACATTTACCTTCTCTAGTTCTTTAAACTTTTTAAAGACTATGACCATACCCTGGTCAATTCCCCCATTTTGTTAGGAATGAAAAATATGTTATTTTTGTCTTTCTGATGTTTTTGAGACCAAATACCAATCAGGAGTTGGAGAGGCCAGTAAAGATAAATGCATGCACATAACGTGGTAGAAGTGCTGTTTATCTGTCTTCCTTTCTGAAGCTGTCAGAATCTCCTGGCAATGATAGAATGCTGATAGAATCATCTTAAAATAAGTAGAATGATGTCATAGCAAGACCACAGGCTTTGAAGTCAGAAGCTATGGGTTTGAGTCTTGACTATGACAATTATTAGGAATACCACTTCTCTTCTATGAACTTCCACTTCCCCATCTATGAATTGGATATGATGATAACTATGTCATGAGAATGTTGTGAGCATACTTTTTATAAACAAATTAACATATAACTACTATGATTTTCTGGCAATAATACTAACCTTTCAGAGTTGAAAACACTGAGAAACAGGAAACAGAAACTCTAGTAACCTGGGAAGTTGCTAGGGAGAAGGAACCGAGTCCTAAGTGTGTTCAGTAAACTACAGCAATACCAGAACAAGAACAACAATAGCCAACATTCAGTAGCTCAAGAGAAAAAAACAAAAGACAAAGCAAAACAAAAAACTTAGAAATTCCAGGTCAACTCTTAAACATGTCATGGCACTTGTACCCTTAACTAATTCCCTTTTCATGACTCCTTTTCAACTCTAGTTTACATATCCAGTCAATCCTCGATGTTGTTTAACTTTTGGGCCTTGAAACATTTGAATGTTTTTATTAGCAATTTCATTTTTACTTTCCCATTGGCAACTCTGCACATTTATAGCTATGTGCAACAATAAAGAAAAAAATGAGGGGTGCTACGTACAAATTTTTGGAGCAGCTGGTACTGTCCTAGGTCCTTCACTGGTCTTGTTCACCTTACCGTTCACTCCACTCTCTGTGCATTCATTGCATATTTCCATTGTTTGCCTTTAAAATTCAAGTTTTGTGTTGCAATTATGCCCCCCCAAATATATATCATGTTCTTTGGACTCTAAGCCCAAGTGTGCAAAGTCAGTGATGCAGCTTAGTAAGAAAATAAAGGTGTTGGATAAAACTTCCTTCCAGAATGTCTGTAGCCACTGTCAGCTAAGAGACCCTTAAGGATCTCAAATCATGCAGGAAGAAATGTCTTTGATGGATTATTTCAAGCTGGTACGTCCTTCACGGGCTTTAACACCATGCACCAGCCATGGAAGATACAGTATTAGAGGTAATGTTGAGACCTCCCCACTCTTGTGGTCTTCTGACAACAACAACTAAAGTCCCAGCAACCTCTCCCTTGGTTTTCAGAGGGCAGCCAAAGTAGAGAGGTTTACGGCAGTATAGTATGCAGCACAATGCTCTCACACCATTATCTGACACAGTGGAAGGTAAGATTAAGGTTAAAAATGTTTTGGTTTTAAGAATTTTATTTACTGTATATTACTTATGGTACTATTTTGTATGTTATGAAAGGTGAATATCATGTGCTATCAATTTTGAGACAGCACAAAAGGTCAAAGGATTCTAAGGAATTATTAGTGAGGGAAATGTTTGGTCTGTTACCAACTTTATTTTGTATGGTGTATTTTATGGGTTATTTCATGTTTACTATGTTAGAAAAAGCATATATTATCAGAATTAATATTTTGTTATAAATAATTATATGTAGAAACATATTTTTCATCAATTTATATTTAAATATTATAGTTTTAGGTGGCCATGGGAACCTAACCCCCATTTCCCCTAGGTTAAATGTATCAACGTTTGCATTTTTATATTTGACCCTTCTTCTAAGAATGATGCCCCCATGAAAATTGAGGACTGAGTATAATATATGTTTCTGTATGTTATGCATGCATACGTACATACATATGCATGTGTGTATATGTATTATATGTGTATGTATGTGTATATATAATCATTCACACACATATGTGTATATTTGTATGTATGCATAGTTGCCCCTCTACATGTGTGTATGTATTCTCCCCTCATTAAAATGTGAACTCCTAGAAGATAAGGATGGTTTTGCATGCTTAGTATTAATATCACCAGCATTTAACACAGGCCTACGATATGATAATTGTTATTAATTATTTAATATATTCATTTTTAGTTTTCAACATTCACTTTTATAATTTTTGAGGTCTAAATTTTCCCCTTCCCTCACCTCCCCCCTCCCCAAGATGGCATGCAATCTAATATAGTCTATACATGTACAATCATATTAAACATATTTCCACATTAGTCATGTTATGAAAGAAGAATCAGAACAAATGGGGAAAACCACCAAAAACAAAAACAAGAAGAGAGAGAGAGAGAGAGAAAGAAAATGATATTCTTCAATCTGCATTCAGACACCATAGTTCTTTCTCTAGATGTAGGTAGCATTTTTCATCATGAGCCTTTTGGAATTATCTTAGATCATTTCATTGCTGAAAAGAGCTAAGTCTATCAAAGTCAGTCATCACACAAGTGTGTTATTACTGTGTACAATGTTCTCCTGGTTCTGCTTACTTTATTCAGCATCAGTGTATGCAAATCTTTCCAGGTTTTTCTGAAACCCACCTGCTCATCATTTCTTTGGAACAATAGTATTCCATTACATAAGATAAATTCTTAATAAATGCCTTTTGCCACTTTCTCATCTCTGTCCCTCACTGGTGGAGGTTATCCTTTCAGCAACCATTGGAATGGGACCTTGTACATAACCCCTACTTAATAAATGTTTTTGAGTTGACCACTGAGTTGAGTGAAAGAGAATTCAAAGACAAAAGACAATTCAGATCTCTCAGAACAAACATGTAGGTGTTGGGTGCCCTAAATAGGAACTTTTTATTTTTGTTGTGTTTCTGGATTTCTTTCCTAGGCCTTTTGAACCCATTTCATACTCCTCCTGACTTGTTTTCTCCACACTAGCTAGGAGTTCCTCTTTCTCACTCATTTGTTCAAAGAAGGATTGAGTGACACTATTTCCTCTCTCTCTCTCTCTCTCTCTCTCTCTCTCTCTCTCTCTCTCACTCACTGTCTCATAATTTTTGGTGCTAGGTAGGTCAATGGTTATTTGGAGAGGTGGTAGAGACTCTCAAAAGGTGGATTTAAGACAGGGAAATGCAGACTGTTTTCTTTAATCATTTGCTCTCTCTTTCTTCCCCTGAATTCCTCCTCTGAGGTTTCATTTTACACTGAAGCATGGAACAGTGAAGGCTATGCCCCCTAAATAAAAGCAAATTCCAGACAGCCTGTACAGAAGTGGAAAAACTGCAAATGTGTATTCAGTGGTAGATAATGTCTGTCATCCAAGGAAAATTCTAATTAAGTGCAGAGAGGCTCATCAGTAAGGTTAAGAAGGCTAGCTACAATGTGATGTATGTCTTCCTCCAAATAAAACATGATACTATCCAGCACTGTATAGAATTATTGTTATCTCAGTTGGTAGGTATACGCTGATTTATCTTCAAAATATCTTTTAAAATTTATAGGATACATACACACTCATACATATGTATATACATATGTACATGTGTATGAATATCATACAGAATGTTGACTTTTTGGAAGTGTCATTATTATCAGTTTCTAGTTTGGGTCTTCAGGAAGTTACTATTTGGATTGATTTATAACTTTAGGGAATTCTTGTTCAGATATGATTCAGATAATGTGAAATCTTAAGGTCCCTCCCCATTCTGAAATCTTGTAACATATGTTTCATAAACATCAAGTACTGTCTTAAAATAATGTATAAGCATTTCAAAATGTCCCTATTAAGCTATGGATTTCATTTTCCAGGGATGGGTCACTTGAAAAATGAGCTTCTATTATCCCATGACTCCAGGTGATATTCTATAGCTTTAAGTTTTTAATAACATTTTTGTCTTTGAGGACTTTTTTAATTCAGCATTCAAATAAGTTATTTACAGAGGAGAGATTGTTTTGCTATATAGTTTTATTGTGTCAAGTGGTTTGTTTAAGGCCATATACAATGTTATTTTCATTATTATTTAATATTCAACCCAATTTGCCTTAGAAAATCATTCATACAGATTATTTTCATTGAGAAGGAATTTTTAGGAAGACAACAGCATTGACCAAAAAAGGTGGGAAGTAACTAATTATTCTTTCCTCAATTATGAGATAGTTGCCATAAATTTCTGTTCTATAGTATGAATAACACTTTTTGGTGTGACCTATTTGTGGCCTAAATGTGTTGGAGAAATAGCCAATTTGGTCCATGTACATCTTAGATTATTAAGTACTGGCTATTTAACTGTTCTTGGACCTTCCTTTTACAGATTTTGCTTTTGCTGTTCAGCAGAGATTGTAATGGTATCATGAGATGAGAATTGGAAAGTTCAGAGTCATGAATTTTAGTCCCTAATCTTCCACTTGGTAGGTGTATGACCTTAACCAAGACCCTTTCACTTCCATGTACCTCAGTTTCTAAATTTTGGGGGAATTATAATACTTACACTTCCTACTTTATAACATTGATTCAAAGACTCTAAGGTACTATAATATAAAAGTAGTATAGAAATTATATATATGCACATGTAATCTATAAATTATAAGCATGTCATGTCATATTATATTTTATGTTAATGTGTTATATATTACATGCTATTTTATATATGTTGTGTTATACATGTTATGTATCATGTCATATACTGTTTTTATCTGTTAATGTTAAATTACATTTCATTATTATTGTTATGTACAGAGAAATCATCACCAAGAGTAATGACAAAGAAGATGAGATGAAATCTGTAATTTAACGGACATAGGAAGCTCTCTGTATGAGAACTTTCTCCATAGCACAGATCAGTTGCTTGTCTGTAACTTATAGTCTTAGGGAATTCCAAAGATCACTGAGCCATAGTCACAGAGGTAGTATTCATCAAAAGTTGTATATGAACCTAGATCTCCTTAACTCAATAGCTTAATATCCTCTATCCAAAAGGCAATATTGCTTCTTAGATAGATAGGCAGATAGAGATGATTAAATAAACAGATAGATAGATAGATAGATAGATAGATAGATAGATAGATAGATAGATAGATAGATAAACAAACATATAAATAAATACATGAATGAATGAATGAATGAATAAAGGAATAATTAAATAGATAAATAAATGCTACTTTAATATTCAGAAAACATATAAGAAAAAGAAGTGGGCCAGTTCTACATACAGAGTGAGGATAATGAATGAACTGCTCAGCTGCTTCTCTTGTACTTCTAAAGTATTAACAACCCTAAAGCAAGGTACAACCTTTCAAGAATTTCTAGAATATGGACAGAAACCTGAGAGGATAGGTCATATTCTGAATCAATATAAGAAGTAACCTCATTGGTGAGATCAAGCATCTAATAACACATGAATGTAACATATTGTGCTGCACACATTCTATAAATTTTCTTATTTCTTATGTACACAGAGAAATATGTCTAATTTCCCTCATATTAGGAAAAGTTCCCATTTGGGCTGGAAGAAAAATCAAGTGGACCACAGCAGTAAGTAAACTGACTAACTGCTGGTTTATCATAACATATATTTATTAGTTTTTAAAGTTTTTTTATGTTATGTTACTAATTAAAAGGGATAAGTACTTGATGCCTTTTAAAATAATTAAGAAAGTAATTAAATTATTTATATTTTAAGAAAAATCATAGAATAATGAAAGTTTATATCTGGAAGTGGCCTGAGACATCATTAAGTACAAGTCTCTTCATTGTAGAGATGAAGAAACTAATGTGACTTAGAAGATAAATTATTTCCCTCAGACAACACAGGTAGCAGAGGAAAGCTGGCCTGCTAATGCTCAGTCCATTGTTCTTTTATTTTTCAATTAGATATTAGTATTCTCATGTCATTGGATGACATATCACAATTCTGTAAAAATATCTGGGGAATAACATTTTATGCTAAAAAACAATAACAACAACAACAAACAAAACTTTTATTCCTCCATCAGAGAAGCAAGATCTAATCTACCCCCCCAAAAAAAAATAACAGTATAATGTCTAGGTGTGGAATAAAAGGGCCTTTATCTAAACAAGGTTACATCCTCCCCTTCTTGGAAAGGAAGACCAGTGGTGAGATGCGCAGACTGAAAAGTTCATGCTTCTCATGTAAAACAATTTATGTAAGCACTTCAACAATTCAAATAAGTCTATGATTTCATCAAACAGGGATATGCATCCAACGATTAAGATAACAACACATCCATGCCTTTTCAACCTATATCACACTTGTCTGAGACCTGCCATAAATTCATCACAGCAGGTCTATCCCCAATCATCTTAAGTGGATTCTTCAATCTTCCTTCAAACCTCTGGGATACTAGTAAGATATACTCTCTATCATTTGTGTCTCAATCTTTTCATATGACCAATTGATCTCATTCTTCACTTTGTCATTCCTTATTCTTATATTTTGTAATTCCTGGTTTATAATGTGTTGCAGCCTTCTCCCCCCCCCCCGGCCTTTCTATTGCCTCTGGGTATGGCTAATGTGCAAATCTTCAGAAACTAAAGTGTACCCCTCTTGCAGCGATACAATAATGATGGAATAATATTAATATTAAAAAATATGGGTCCTGGCTTCAGTGAAACTTCTGGGGTCATTGAATTGGATTAATTGGCAACCCAATTAAGCCAAGCAATATTTATTAAGTGCCAGTCCACTGAAAGTTTTGTCTTTGCTTCTGGAGTAGATTATATTAATGAAAATTAAAATATACAAAGGCCAATAAGACATAGTCCCTATCCTTATAGAACTCAGAGTCTGATAAATGGCAGGAGGCAGAGAAGAAAGCCAAGCATAAATAACTATAATGTAAAGCTGAATACGATCAGGGAGCAAAATGCAAATAATAATTATAATAATAATAATAGTAATGAACCAAGAGGTTCAGTACTAGTAACTTAATGAAATTCTGATATAATTACTGTAGGTATTATACTCACTTTATGAGTGAAGAAATGAGACTTAGAGGGATCAGGTGACTTATCTATAATGAGAGTTCATGTTTTCTCTTTTTTATGCAAATAATATTTTATTTTTTTCCAATTACACATAAAGATAGTTTTCAGCATTCATTTTTGTATAAGATTTTGAGTTCCAAACTTTTCTCCCTCCCTCCCTTCATTCTCCTCTCTTTAAAAAGTAAGCAATCTGATATAGGTTATACATGTGCCATTATGCTGAACATATTTCCACATTAATCATGTTGTGAATGAAGAAAAAAGAAAAGACATAAAATGAAAAAAGAAAGTGAAAATAGTATACTTTAATCTGCATTGAGACTAGATTATTATTTTCTCTGGATGTGGATGGCATTTTCCATTATGAAATCTTTTGGTACTATCGTGGAACATTTTATTGCTGAGAAGAGGTAAGTCTATCATAGTTGATCATCACATAATGCTGCTGTTACTGTCAATGTTCTGGTTCTATTCACTTCACTCAGCATCAGTTCATGTAAGTCTTTCCACATTTTTTTTTCTCTTTTTTTCTCTGAAATCCACCTGCTTATCATTTCTTACAGCACAATAGTATTCCACTACAGTCATATACCACAATTTATTCAGCCATACTCCAATTGATGGAGCCTGTGTTTTCTTGACAATAAATTTCTTCTCCTCCCCCTTGTCAAAAATAGCAAACTAAGTCACACTAGACCACTGTGTTTGGCTGTCGTGTAGACTACTATATGTGGAAGTTTATGATTAGGCTTAGACTGAAGCTTAGCTTCCCAAAGTGGGCACTGGGACAATCCAGGGAGGCAGTAGTAGTTTGAAATGATGAACAGAATGTAATATTCATTGGTAAATGGAATACTTGCACTGATGAAATCAGTAAAGTACTGCATAGAATAAAGATGTATCACATGTATCGCCTATATCCTGGGATCACATGACAGAACACAAACTAATAACATCATTACCACACCACCATCATGAATGACAACAATAGCAGCAATAGCAGCAGCAACAATAACAGCAACAACTGTATCAGAGCCTCATAAATAACACAGACCTAACTCCTTCCTGTTATTGCCTAGAAATAGCATTGATTCCTAAAAATATAAAAATAATGATTTTAATAAACATGGCTAGACCAAATTATAATTTTTTCCAAGGTACATGTAAGGAGGGGCTTTCAAAATGTAGAGATTGAGAAGAAAAGATCAAAATGATGTGGAAACAAGACAAAGTACACATCCTTCTTGTGTCCTATCTCTTCAGTTTTACTCTGGGTGATTCCAGGAATGAGTGTGTAAGCTAACATACCAAGATTTATTTTTCAGTTATTTTATCCACCTATGCAATACTCCATAAAAGATTAAATATAAAATAACAATTGTAAGATAGTGAGCATTCCCATTGAAATAAATACTGGAAGTAGTTAGTAGCAACAATAGCAACCACCAAAACAATAAATAATAATAAAAATATAACAGTGGTCCCCTAAAAATTGAACAAATCACCCATGTCATGATTGAGGTGGTGGTACAAGGAAAGTGATAGTAGAAATGGCACCTATTTTGTCTGCTGAGTTGGTTCTTCTTAAGGGAACATGTTTATGACCCAGGATTATTGATTGTCTTGGTGAATATGAAGACACAGGACAGTAGCAATTTATTAGAATGTTATTAGGAAGTGAATCATTTAAAATCTTATATGTAAAATTATTTTTTTCTTTCATTTTAAAGTCTATAAGGCACTCATTGTCTTCTAATTTCAAACCTGAATCACTGAATTGGAGTGAGCTGGCTTTTCTTAAGAAAGAGGAGAGGACAGCAAATGAAGGGGAAACTTACTGAAACAAATAGAGCAGCAATAAGCCTTGCAGAAAATATGAAATCCTGGTAAGTTGGACTCTGGTGATGCTACCGATTGAATAACTTGGTCAATGTGTTGCAGCTGTTCTTAACAGTCAAAGCACTGGTGCAATAGAGTAGAGCTGGCATTACTCAAATCCTTCTTAATATGAACTTCATATAGAAAGTGTGAAGCTCCATCATATTCTGACACAAAAGTCATGATATATGGAAACAATCGAGAAATACTAACAGCCCCCCAACTCACTGGTGCTGCCCAACTCATTGGGCTAATGGTGATAAAACATAAAATGACCTGATGATATAAATGCTTTCATTGTATTCCAGCACCATTGTATATGTAACAAAATTAGACACATCTCACCAGTTACACAGAAGGGTTTCCTACTGCTTTTTGCTAATGGTGCCATCAACTCAAGTTACCAAACACTGTAATATGCTGACCAGTGAAGGGAAGTCATAAGAAGCCACTTCACTCTTAATTCTAGATTAAATGAAAGAAGAAATAAAATTAAGGATCTGAAAGAGGGGGGGATGTTCAAAATCCCTGAGGTCATTGAAAATCTTAACTTGATACAAACTCCCCAAAATAGCAACTAATACTAAAATGAAAGACAAAAACATTCTCAAGTATGAAACTATTTTGAAAGGGGAAACAGGAACACTACAAATTGAGTTTCGAAATGACTTTTTAGAATCTGTTGGCAAGAATCTGAAAAGCAGGCCAATTAGACCAAAATAGATTTAAAAAAAAAAACAACTGGTAGCTGTTATAGCATTGTGAACAAATTTTGGCCTCCCATAATATTAGACATAAAGTATAACAGCCTTTTAAAATCTTCATGCAATAATCTATATAATAGCCACTGTTGCAGTTAGAATCCTAGAATCCTAAAGTTAGCCCTATTAAGGAATGTTCTTAAGGACAATGGTAAGGTGCCTCTAAGGTAGGGTTCATTTGAAGAATATACTAAAGAAATGTGGAAAGGTATTAAAAGATTCCATCATTTCAAGGTGACAGGGCAACTAATGATAAAGCTCTAAGAATGGAATAAAAAAGCTTTTTAAGATATATTATTTTCTCTTTTTTTGTTTTATTATTTTTTTCTTTCTCATGGCTCTTCCCCTTTGTTCTGATGCTTCTTTCACAACATGACTAACATAGAACTATGTTTAATACAATCGTACATGTATAACCTATGTCAGATTTCATGTTGTCTTGGAGAGGGAGGAGTGAGGGAAGGGGGAATATTTAGAACTCAGAATCATATAAAAGTGAATGTTGAAAACCAAAAATAAATAAATATTTTAAAAAAGCTTTTTAAGAGCAAAATATGCATGAAATTAGCCTAAAGTATTTTAGTATATTGTCTTTATTTTCCCCAGCTACATGTGAAACATTTTTAGCATTTCTTTTTAAAACTTCAAGTTCCAAATTCACTCCCTTCCTCCCTCCTCCCCCAGAAGGCAAGCAGTTAGACATGTCATACATGTGTAGTCATGCAAAACATATCCGTAATAGTCATGTAGTGAAAGAAAATATTGAAAAAAAAACCTCAAGAAAAATGAAGTATAAAAAAATGTATACTTCAATTTGTATTCAGACACCATCAATTCCTTCTCTGGGAATGGAGAACATTTTTCATCCTAAGTTCTTCAGAGCTGTCTTTGTACATTGTATTGCTGAGAATAGCTAAAGTCACTCATATCTGATCATCTTACAACATTGCTATTACTTTGTACACAGTACATTTCACTTTGCAGCAGCTCATGTAAGTCTTTCTAGGTTTTTCTCAGAGCATCCTGCTCATTGTTTCCTACAGTAAAATAGCATTCTATCATAATCACATACCACAACATGTTTAGCCATTCCCCAGTCGATGGGTATCCTCTCAATTTCAAATTCTTTGCCACCAGAAATGAGTCGTTATAAATATTTTTGTACATATAGATCCTTTTCCTTTTTTTCTTTATTAATTTTTAATCTCTTTGTGGATACAGACCTAGTAGCAGTATTGCTAGGTCAAAGGGTATACATGATTTTGTAGCCCTTTGGACATAGTTCCAAATTGCTGTACAGAATGGTTGAATAAGTTCACAACTCCAACAACAGTACATTAATGTCTCATTTTTTCACACATCCCCTCCAACATTTGTCATTAACCTTTTTTGTACTATTAGCCAATCTAATAGTATGAGGTAGTACATCAGAATTGTTTCAATTTGCATTTCTACAATCAATAGAAAGTTGGAGTATTTTTTTTGAATATGGCTATCGACAGCTTTGATTACTTCATTTGAAAATTGATCATATCTTTCCATCATTTCTCAATTGGGTAATGGCTCTTATTTTTTTTTTAATTTGACTCAATTCTCTATATGTTCAAGAAATGAGGCCTTTATCAGAGAAATTTCCTTTAGAATTTTTTGCTATCGCTAACTGTATTTCCCTTCACCCTAACCCCTTTCTTCTATTCTCTCTCCCCTTTCACCCTATCCCTTCTCAAAAGTGTTTTGTTTCTGCCTACTCCCTCCCCCAATCTGCCCTCCGTTTTCTTCTCTCCTTCCTCTCCTACTTTGTTGTAGGGTAAGATAGATTTATATACCTAATTAAGTATGTATGTTATTTCCTCTGAACCAATTCTGATGAGAGTAAGATTCACTCCCTCCCTCTTACCTCCACCCTCTTCACCTCCAATGAAAAAGATTTTTCTTGCCTCTTTTATGTGAGATAATTCATCCTATTCTACCTTTCCTTTTCTCCCAGTACATACCTCTCTCACCCCTTAATTTCATTTTTTTTAGGTATCATCCTTTCATATTCAACTCACCCATGTACTGACTGCCTATACGTGTATATATATATATATATATATATATATATATATAATATATATATATATATATATATATATATATACTCATTCTAAATACCCTAACAATGAGGAAGTTCTTATGAGCTCCAAATATCATCTTTGGAGGCAGGAATTTAAACAATTTAACCCACAGGTTCCCAAAGTGGGTGCTACCATCCCTGGGGGCACTGGAATGATCCAGGAGGGCAGTAGTACACTCAGGTACAATTAGGGAGTTCTGAATAAAAATAAAAAGTGGAAACATAAGGAAAGAAGAAAAGATAAGAAAATTTTGAAAAGCCATTCATATGTGTTTTATCTGTTGTATAACAGAGTTAAAGTCTTAGTGATTACATTCTTTTCCAAATAAACACACAAAATGAACGTTATAACCAATCAGTAGTCAAGTCAGTCAACAGATCTTAAAAAGCAAGTGTTGGCAGACAAGCACATTGCACATTGTCAGAAAGTCCAGCACGCATCAGCAGGAGTATTTGCATGTAATGAGTTGTTTACAATCTGATACTATATGGTTACATGATGCAGTATTGAATCATCAAAATTTCGATGAAAGAAAAAAACACATATTTACTATAAATTAATAAATTTAAGATGAATCATTTAAAAAGTCTGTATTTTTTAAATGATGCAAATTTCTAAAAAAAACATTAAAGGGTTAAAGGAAGTAGATTTCCAGGGGGGCACTGATTTTTTTTTTTGAAAGGAGGCAATAAGACAAATAGGTTTGGCAATGTTTGGTTTAACATTGTTAAGTCCCTTATGATTTCTATTTCTTGTTTACCTTTTTATGCTTCTCATGAGTCTTGCATTTGAAAGTCAAATTATCTATTCAGCTCCAGTCTTTTCATCAAGAATACTTGAAAGCCCACTGTCTCATTGAGTATCCATTTTTCCTCTGAAGGATTATACTAAGTCTTGTGGAGCAGGTGATTCTTGGTTGTAACCCTAGCTCCTTTGCTCTCTGGAATGTCATATACCAAGGCCTCTTCTTTAATGTAGATGCAGCTAAATCTTGTGTTATCCTGCCTATGGCTCCACCACATTTGAATTGTTTCTTTCCGGCTGCTTGCAATATTTTTTTCCTTGACCTGGGAACTATGGAATTTGGCTATAATATTCCTGGCAATTTTCATTTTGGGATCTCTTTCAGGAGGTGATCTTCTTTCAACTTCTATTTTATCCTCTGGTTCTAGAACATAAGGCAGTTTTCCCTGATAATTTCTTGAAAGATAATGTCTAGGCTGGTTTTTTTTTGATCATGTCTTTCAGGTAGTCCAATCATTTTTAAAATGATTACTTCTCCATCTATTTTCTAGGTCAGTTGTTTTCCAATGAGATATTTCACATTATCTTCTTTTTTTTCCCATTCTTTTGGTTTTCTTTTATTATTTCTCAATTTCTCATAAAGTCATTAGCCTCCATTTGCTCCACTCTAATTTTTTTAAGGAATTATTTTCTTCAGTAATCCTTTGGAACACATTTTCCATTTAGCCAATTCTACTTTTTAAGCATACTTCTCATTGGCTTTTGGACCTCTTTTATCATTTGGCCTAGTCTGTTTTTTAAGGTGTTATTTTCTTCAATATTTTTTTGTGTGTCTCCATCACCAAGCTGTTGACTCTTTTTTCATTATTTTCTTGCATAGTTCTCATTTCACTTCCCAATTTTTCCTCTGCCTCTCTTATTCAATTTTAAAAATCCTTTTTGAGCTCTTCCATGCCCTGAGACCAATTCAGATTCTTCTTGGAGGCTTGGATGCAGCAGCTTTGACTTTGTTGTCTTTTTCTGAGTATGTGATTTGATCTTCCTTGTCACCATAGTAACTTTCTACAGTCAGTGGTTTTTTGTCCCATTATTTGCTCATTTTCTGAGCCTGTTACTTGACTTTTAAATCTTTGTTAGCATAGGACTCTTCTTTCAGGGTAGAGGGTACACATTCCCAAGATTCAGGGATTTTGTGCAGCTATTTTCAGAGACGCAACTGGGGACCTGTAAGTTTTCAGTTCCTCCAGGGTAGTATGCTCTAAGGAGAGGTGTTTACTACTCTCCTAACCAGTGCTCTCATCTGTGAATGACCACAAGCACTGTTTTCTGCCCTGAAACTGTGAGAAAGGTCTCCTCTCCAACTGTGGGGCAAGTTCTGCTATGCTAGTGCTCCTCCTTGCCCTGGCATTGCCACCCAGGACTGTGACCCAGATCTGAGAATAGGCAAAGCAACAGAATCCTGCCTCAGTGCTAGCAAAAAAAACCAATGTAATCTCTTTCTGACCAGCTATTTGAACCCTTTAGGATCCTTGAGCCGATTAGATTTATTGAGTTCTGAGAGTGGACAATTGAGGTCCTGCACTAATATAGTTTTGATATCTATTTCTTCCTATAACTTGTTTAACTTCTCCTTTAAGAATTTGGTGCTACACCACTTGGTTCATATATGTTTAGTATTGATATTGCTTCATTGTCTATTCTACCTTTTAGCAAGCTGTAGTTTCTTTCCTTGTCTCTTTTAATTAATTGTATTTTTGCTTTTTGTGTGTGTGAGATCAGAATCGCTACCCCTGCTTTTTTTTTTTTAACTTTAGTAGCAGCACAATAGATTCTGCTCCAGCCCCTTACTTTTATGCTGTGTGTGTCTCTGCTTCAAGTGTGTTTCTTGTAAACAACATATTGTAGGATTTTGGTTCTATTCAACTGATTGTGTGTATGACTCACTTTTTGAGCCAATACTGATGCCAGTAAGGCTGAAGCCATGTGATCAAGAACCCTCCCATCTTCCCCTCCACTGAAATAGGTCTTTCACATCACTTCATGAGAAATAATTTACCCCATTCTACCTCTCCTTCCTTCTGCAACCATTGTACTCCTCTTTCTCATCTCTTCTTTTTTTTTTATTTCATTCCCTGAAATTCACCTTATACCCATGTCCTGTCTCTGTATATTCTTTTTAGCTTTACTATTAGTGACACAATTTTTAAGAATTACTAGTATGGTGTTCTATGTAGGGGTGTGTAAACTTTTAAGCTGTAATAAATATTTTATGTTTTCTTTTCCCTTTTTACCTGTTTATGCTTCTCTTGGGTTTTGATATTGGAGATCACATTTTTGGTTTATTTCTGGTTTTCTCCTTATGAAAGCTTGAAATCCTTATATTTCACTCAATGATCTTTTTTTGTTTGTTTGTTTGTTTGTTTTGCATTTGATTATGCTTAATTTTGCCACTTCAGTGATTCTTGATTGTAATCCTAGCTCCTTTGTTTTGTAGAATATCATTTTCCATCACCAATGGTCTTTTAACGTTGCAGCTACCAAGTTCCTGTGTAATATAGATGTGCCTCCCTGATATTTGAATTTCTAGCCGCTAGTAGCATTTCTTCATTTACCTGATAGTTCTGAAATTTGGCTATAATGTTCCTTGGGGTTTTATTTTGGGATCTCTTTCCTGAGGTGATCAGTGGATTCTTTCAATGCCTGTTTTGCCCTCTGCTTCTAGGGCATCAGGGGAGTTTTCCTTGACGATTTCTTCAAAGATGCTGTCCAGGTCCTCCTTTTGATTATGGGTTCCAAGTATTCCATTAACTCTCATAATGTCTCTCCTGGATCTATTTTCCAAGTCAGTTTTTTTTTCCCCTCATGAGGTATTTTACATTTTCTTCCATTTTTTTTATTCCTTTGAATTTATGGGATTGATTCTTGATGTCTCAAATATGATTAACTTCTACTTGCTCAATTCTAACTCTTAAGGTGTTATTTTCCTCAATTAGCTGTTGTACTTTCCTTTCCATTTGGCCAATTGTACTCTTTAAGTATTGTTTCCTTCAGTGGAATTTTTTATCTCCTTTTCCATTTGTCAAATCTACTTTTTAAGCAGTTTTTCAAGGTGGTGTCTTTTTTTTCAAAATTCTTGCACCACTCTCATTTCTTTTCCCATTTTTTTCTACCTTTCTTATCTTATTTTTTAAGCTCCTTTTTGAAGTCTTCCATGAGTTCTTTCTGGGCTTGAGGTGACTACCCATCTTTCATTGGGATTTTGCCTATAAGTATTTTGATATCGCTGTCCTTTTCTGAATTTGTGTCTTGTTCTTTCCTGCGACATAAGAACTGTCTATGGTCAGATTCTTTTTTGTCTTTATTGTTGTTTTTTGCTCATCTGTTTTATTTTTGCCTTTTTCCTTTCTTTTAAATTTGCGCTCTGCACCCAGGGTGGAAGGGGCACTGTCTCAGGCTTCTTGTGCCAGGGGCTGCAGGCCTTGTCTGTTTACCTGATGCTGCACTGATGTTGCCCTGAGGCCCCTGGGGGATCCTCAAGCCTGGTGCTGTGCTGAGTGGCTGTAGCTGTCAGCTGATCTGGGGTACTAATTGTGGTGTCTGGCATTTACTGAGGCATGGTGAGGTATTTCGGCATTTCCCTGGGCTGCACTGAAGCATATGGAGGTCTTGCTGACTGAGGACGGACACCTGTTGGCCTGGAACTGTGCTGAAGCAGTATGTGGAGGTCTGGTTTGCTTTCTCCTCACACTGGAAGAATTCTGTTTGCCCTGGGCTGTGCTGAAACAATATGAAAATATTTAAGTTTTGAAACCTTGTATAATTTTCCTTATTTTATACATTTGACACTATTGACTACCCTTTCCCTATGGCCTCAACCTATTTTTCCAGACCCATTATATATCATTCCACGTGCCACATTCTGCATCCCAAACAGACAGAGAGAAATCTCTGTTCATTTTTCATGATATTCCATCTCTCGTCTCCTTTCAATTTGCTGCCCCCCAGGCCTAAAATATGCTCCTCCCTCACCTTTTCCTAGATGAAACCATATCTTCCTTCAAAACATAACTCAGACACCTCTTCCACATGAAGCCTTTCCTATTCCCAAGCTGCTAATAACTTTTCAAGCTACACACACAGACATACAGACATACATATGTACATATATAATGTTATTTATCTTTACATTATTCTATATATGCATACACATCTATCACTAATTATATATTAGTTATAACAATATGTTAAAAAGATGTCACTATACCAAAAGCATTATTAAATGTACACTAGTAATCTGTGCTCCAATATATGTGTGTGTGTATTCATAGACAGAATGGATATCAAGAGAATATAAAAAATAAAGAGAATGAATTCAAAGTTATGTACCTTTTATACATCTTTGTCTTTCTCTGTCTCTCTGTCTCTCTCTCTGTCTCTTTTACTCTGTCTCTTTCTCTGTCTCTCTTTCTGTCTCTCTGTCTCTCTCTCTGTTATATATCCATTAGAATACAGGTTTCTTGTGGGTAGACTGTTGCTTTATATATACTTCTACCTTAAGTGCCTAGAATAGCATAAGAACTAATACATGCTTGCTGATAGATTATATTCAATAGACAAATGAGATTCAGTTAAGTGACTTGTCTATGATCTCCTACCTAGTATTAGGGATTAAAGTCAAATTGGGGCGACCTTGATATCATACCTCTATCAACCTCTAACAAGGCTCCAAATTTCAGCATTATGATTATTACCAAGAGTCAAGGTTCTTTTTCTTCAATTAGAGGATTTGTTTATTTTTAACAGTTGAAGGATTGGATTTCTACCAACTTTCTATTGCAAACACATACATACAAGAATGATATGTATACAGTAAATATCCCATTTATCTCATCATTATTATATTTGTCAATTTCCCTATTTTTCCATACACGTAAAGAGAATTCAACCCAGTTCAACCCAAACTCTAACTCAGCCTTCCTTTGTTGAGAGAGATTTAAATTATTTAGTAATCTATTTCTTTGCATTGACAGAATTCAAATTTAACTTAATTTTAGTTAGTGCTTAGAGTACATATGGAGATATAGATTTGATAGTCAACTTATGAAGGCAATGATCTAACTTAGAGCTTTATTTTTTCTACTATTTTCCTTGTTTTACAAAAGTATTCAAAATTATTTCAATCATGTCCATGCTTACATGCATCCTTTTCCATTTTTTCTCTTGCTCTTTTCACCTTAAAAATGTCTAATAAATAACAACATATATTGCTAAAAATGAACATTTTTTTAAAGTCACTGCAACATGTTTGTTACTACTCTTGAGATAAAACTCTCTGCTCAAGATAAGTTATCCTTTTACTCTGGCAGAAAACCTGTAAAGCTTTTTTTTTTTTTAACTTTCTTCAGGGCTTAATTTATGTTTCTCACTTACCCCAGGATACTTCACCACCTCAAATCTAAATTTTGTACACAGATCATTATGAATCTTCCATAAAGACTTCACCAATACCTAAGATCTATCTCCATCTATGGAAATCTATTGAACTTTGAGGCTATGCTACTCTACTCTTCCCAGAAACACACACACACACACACACACACACACACACACACACACACACACATAAAACTTTGGGTCTAGGTGGACTGCTGGTACAAAATGAGTCTGCAATGCAATATGGAAGTCCTCCCCCCAATTCCTCCACTCAAAATTACTAATGTTATATTAGAATACACAAATTGTATACAGTCCTTCTTCTGAATTTTTCTTTCTTCACACAACCATATCTCAAGGATTGTGTTAATTTTTGGACATCACAACTTAGGGAAGACAGTGGAAACTTAGTATATATTCAGAACAGAATGACCACAATTATGAGTGGACTACTAAACCATGTCATTAGAGAGTCATTTAAAGGGGAAGAAAATCAAGTTGTTTGGAGAACAGAACAAGTTAGATGGGGACAGGTTGTTGTTACTTGTTATCATTTGTCCTTTGTTCTCAAAAGTGATGCAAGTGAATTGGATTAAGTGGGGGGGCATGCAAAGTCACCAGCCTCACTTTCCCCTCCAAAGCCATCTGGGACCAGTGGTAAGACATTAATCAGGATGACTGGAGATAGCCTTGAGATGGGGACATAAAAATAGCATGAGGAATGGGGTTTATAGTTATGATTTTCTCTAGAGACAACTGGAAGTAATGAGTAAATGTTGCATAGATATATATTTCAGTTTCATGTGAGTAAAATTTCTCATTTTAGGTCCTCAAAGTGTCATGGCCTCTCTCACAAGAAAGTGAGCTCCCCAATCCTGGCAGTATCTTGTGGTGACTAAAATTGTTGAGGGTGAAGTTGATGAGGCTCCTTCTATACAGGTATAGATAGGACTAGATAGATAGCTTACCAGATCAAGTCTAACTGTAAGGTCATTTGTTTCATTGAGTCATGCAATTAACCATTTACAGTTTCACATTGTTCCGTTTTGGATTTTAATGCTGTAAATGACTTTAGAGTAGTCTGGGCATAAGCAACTTCTCAGTCCTCCACATTACTCTTTTTTTTTTTGGCTTTGTTTTATTTCTTTTTTTTTTTTGGCAATTTGGGTAAGGTGACTTGCCTAGGGTCACACAGCTAGTATGTGTCAAGTTTAGTCTGAGGCCGGATTTGAACTCAGGTCCTTCTGACTTCAGGGCCCGTGCTGTATCCACTGTGCCACCTAGCTGCTCCTCCATATTACTCTCTAGTGAGTAGATGGTAAACGAATGTATATTGATAATATAACGTGTATTAGTACAAGTAACAAATGCATATTGGTATAAAATCTCCTTTAGAGCAACAAATGTCTCACTTTTATATTTGTGTCCCTAGTTCCTGGATCATTGCCCCAGCACTGAATAGGGACTCAATAAATGTTTCTGCATTGATTGATATTCAGTTGTTTACCCAACTACAGTGTAAGCTCATGGAGGGCAGGGATGGTAAATTATAGATTTTATTTTCGCCGAAGTGACTAACACAGAGTTGACACTATACTTGACAGATGGGAAATAGTTTTTGACTGGATAAACTCTACTGAAAAGTAATTTTTGAAAAAAGCCAAGGAAGTTCATTTTTGAAGCCAATGTTAGATGGTGCCATGGGAGATGAAGTTTTTGCAAATAATCCATTTCACTTTTTCAGTGTGAAATTTTGATGCCAAGTATGAAAAAAACTAAAAAAAAAAACCAGTTTGAATTTTTTCCTCCCTAACTCAGTTATTGTAGCACTGACGAAAACAAAGACTGGAAAAGCAAAGGGCATAGACTGAGGCTACCCATAGGAAATCTCTGCTAAAAGTGACATAGTCAAGAAGTCAGTGAGGAATTGATTTTTCAAGGTATCTGATTTAACTGAGAGGATAATAGCAAACTTATTACTCCCCCATAAAAAAGGTAAATACCAATGACTACTAAAACCCACACCTACTTTTTCATCTCTACAGATTTTTTTCCCTCTCAGAATGTCCTAGATAAGCACTGAAGACAAACTTAATGAATGTTTAAGAGGTGGCCAGAGAGTCTTCTGGAAACAATATTCTACAGAGAGAAATAGCAGATACCCCATATTCTAGGGACCCAGGCTGCCAATGAAGTAGAGTTGAGAGAATGAGCCCAGAACTTATACTGCCATTTAACTATTGCCTTGGCAACAAATTGTCTTTTGTTAAGACTGGTCTAGCTTAGTTTAGAGACTCATCATCAGCTTTCTCACAGGGTGATAAATTTTCAGTGACAGCAGCTTTTGAAGGATGTAGTAAGTCACAGAAAGGTTAATTCAGTGTCAATGAAGGCAGCCCTTCTTTCATTTTAATCACAGAAACTTTAAGCGGATGATAACAACAACACAGAAACAGCATCATCAACATCAGCAAGAATGACCACCAAAGCAGCAATGACAATAACTAAAAATTATGTTGTGCTTTAAGGTGTACAATGCCCTTCGCATGTGTCATTTCTTTATTATGACAGCCCTGTGAAGTATGTGTATTATTACCACTGTTTTATTGATGATAAAACAGAGACTAAAGGAACATGCCCGAGGTCACATAGCTCATATGTGTCTCATTCAGGCCTTCCTAGCTCCATGTGCAGCATGCTACCACTATCCCATCCAGCCTGGAAAATAAATAAGGGATCTTTGAGCTGAGTGTTGCAAACCTCCTTTTTAAGTTCAAGCTCTGAACTATCCGTATGACTTTGGACAACCTGTTCGCTCTCTTTGGGTCACCTTTTCTTCTTCTGCAAAATGGTAATCATAATACTTTTGCCACCTGGATCACAAATTTATCAGGAGGATCGTTGGAGATGGTGAATGTAAATTATAGGCATAAAGTGTTATATAAATGAGTTGTTATTATCTTTATTACTCACATGGCCCAACACCAAAAATAAAAAGGTTAATGAGAATTTCTTTCATGCCTAAAAAATACAGAGTAAGAGGAGTTTCTATTAGAAAGGATTTTGTGGATTAAGATGTTTTAGATGCCTGATTTGGTGAATCAATTTCACTTATTGGACTATACAGAGTTGCCTAAATGTTATAGCTATCTTTTCCCTCTGTGCTCTGTGCCTCCCCAAAATACTTTAATCATCATCGTTGTTGGCAACATAGCTTAATTTCTATTTGAAGGAACATAAATCCGCATTTCTTCCAGCTTTTGTCAGTGGTCGCTGAAAATAGCTTTCCAGAAAACAGGAGGCACTTAATCCTCCACAACGTCCCCCAAACAAACCCGTTAGAAATACACACTGTTGTGCCGACTTCATCAGTTCCACTTTGTACTGAATTGTTTCCAAGTTGGGCTTGTGACTAATTTAGCATTTTTCAGAACATTCATTAAGTTTACAGCTGGCTGAACTTGTGAAGTTTGCTTTCATGAGTTGGGGTGGGGGATGGGAGAGGGAGAAAATTCTTATGGCAATATTTATCAAATTCATGAAATTTTCATGAAAGTAAATCAGGCCTTTCTGTTGACTTGGGAAGATTCTCACTCCTCAGCACTACTGTTCTTTGACCTGAGATTCATGGATCAAATTATTAGGAGAAAACTTTCTCCTCATGATGGTGCAAATTATCAGGTAATATAAACAATGATAAATTGAATATATATGAATGTATATATAAAATATGTATGTATACACATACACATGTATGTATGTATGTATGTATGTATGTATGTATGTATGTATACATAAATAATTGTGAAGCAGATAGTGTTTCTCAAACATGTGTTTTTTTAATTAGGGGAAATGTACAAAAGATCATTATTTCCTCAAATTTGTTTAGTAATGGGCAGTTATTGAAACGTCATCTAAGTAGGAATATAAAGAAACCAAAGCATAGCTAGAGCTGTGCTTCAAGGATCCGGAGGGAACAAGAAACCACTCTCTACTAGAATTGATTGGAGAAACTAAGAATGCTTAACTTTGTGAAGATTAGGGCAGAAGGGCTAGAGTACGAGTAGGATAAATATCTTCAATTATTGGAAAGATTGTCATGTTTAAGAGAGAATTATATTTCTTCTTACAATTACTGTTATTTGTTTGAATGAGGGATTACATTTGTGTTATGCTACCTCTAGTAAGGTAATTAACTCCCTGTAGCAAAGCATATTAACAACTTTCGTACAACATATGGCCTTAAAGCATTCCAAATGCTGTAGGTATTCAGTGACTTGCCCAGAATCACAAAGAATATATGTTACAACTGGGCCTTAAAATTGGCATAGAATCTCTGAGGTCAGTATATTCTATCCACTAGGCCACTGCCTTCAATCATCAGGATCATCATAATCTCATATAAATAATAATAATAATAAAATAACTGAAATTAATATAGTGCTTAAAGGCTTTTACAAATAGTATCTCACTTTATCACCACAACAACACTGGGGTACAAATACTGTCATTGCCCCATCTTACAGATGAGGATACTGAGGCAGCTAGCTGTTCATTGACTAGCCCAGAGTTACACAACTAGGAAGTACCTTCTGAGGTCACATTTGAAGTGACTCTAAAGCCTTTATCTATCTATGTCTATCTACTATACCAATAATCTTAAGTTAGGTAATTCAAATATCACTTTCTACATTTTAAAGATAGAAAATACAGTTGACATGTTTAAAATGATGCCTGCTACAAGGAGATTGGTATTGGCTCAATGAGAAGAAATATTCAAATAATTAGAGTTATTGATAATTGATTAGGCTTTACATTTTAAGGTAGTGGATATCTCATTTCCTGAGATACTTAAGGGGAAGCTAGATGACCAGTTGTGGTACATGCTGTAGAGGGGATATTTATTTCACATAAGGGTTGGACAAAATTCATTTTAATGTGCCTTTCAACTCAAAGATTCCAACTTACTCATGTAATCACACAATTGCAGAATTTTAGAGGCAGGCAGGTGACACACTTGATTTGGAGTTAAGAAAAACTAAGCTTGAATTATGCCTCAGACATATACTAGCCGTGTGAGCCTTAAGAAATCATTTAACATCTCTCAGTCTCAGTGTCCTGATTTATAAAATGGGAATAATAATAGTAACTTCATCACTGGAATGCTGTGAGGATCTAAAGAGATAACACATTACAGTGCTTTGTAAACTTTCAAATGCTATATAAAAGTCAGTTATTATTATTCATCTCAGATTTGGCCAAGACCTTAAAGGCCATCTCATCAAGAGCTTTCTTGAATGAACATGCCTTTTGCACCCTACCTAACAAGTAAGTGGTCATAGAGTGTTTATTTGAAAGACCTTCATTGAAGGCCAAGACACTACTTCTCTCTCTATGTCATTCTAATCTGAAATAGCTCAAGTTGCCTGAAAGTTCTTTCTTACATCAAATCCAGGGCTCTTAGTTTTTCCCTCTGCCTTTTATTTTTCTTACAATATTTTTTTCCATCTTCTAGAGTTTCTTTTTCTCCTATTTATGAATATGACCATGGTATTGTGATCTCTGATAATGAAAGATTAAACTACATCTTTAAAATTACTGAGTGAATCAGTATTAAATCCACAGTACAGCTTAAATGCCTAATTTACTTCTAACAAACAGCAACATTGTCGCAGTGGCTGGGCTCAGCATATCTGTAGTTCACTTAAATTATTTGTTGTTTCTCAGAGATCAAATGATTTTTTTAAAAAGGGGATCACAACTCCTTCCTCAAAATTTTCTTCATATCAAACTCCCAAATACTCAATCTGAGAACCTTTATTTTATTTTGATTGTCTTGTAATACCCTGTCAATCTGGAACTCACCTATCTGATAACCTTACTTATATAAAGGGAATAGCTTCACATCAGGAAAGTGGCAAAAAATGGATGGTGAGTAGGTGAAATCAACATCACAAGCTCAACACTGTAAAGCTCACACACCTCAATCAGAACCTATTACTCATTCTTTATATAGAATTTTATTTTATATCTTGTTCCCTGTATCTTGGGACTAACACACACAAGTTTTGTGCTTATTTGAGCAGGTTCACTCTTGTGATCTCTGTCTCTCTGGCTCTCTCTCTTTCTCTCTCTTGTCTTCATATTTTCAAATCCTCTCTCACCCCTCCAAACCTAGACATTCTTGGCTTATTTTCTCCCATCCATTTTTCCCTCTAGGAATTAATTAAAGATAATTTATTAAGCTCCTATTATGTGTCAGACAATGTGCTCGGCTATGGGGATTACAAATATGAAAATGACTTAAGCCCTGCCCTCAAGGATCTTACAATTCTATGAAAGGCAGGCATTCTTAACTTGTTGTTGTTGTTGTTCTATTATGGACAACTTTGTCCTCTGGTTATGACTATGGACCATAATATATGGATATCTAAATTCATAATTAGGAAGAATGACAGGTCTTATTTAGAGGTTAATAAAAATAAAGAAGTATTTTTTTTCTGAAATTTATCCATGAACATGGTGGTTTGTGGACAGCAGATTAAGAACTCCTGTACCAAGGGAACTTATGTTTACTAGCAAATAATTGTAGATTATGTGCAAGATATGAAAAATATGCCAGGAAGTAGAATTCTTAAAGTAAGCAACTCAGGAGCTGCACAGCTTGAAGTGAGCTAGAACTTCTGAGAGACAGAGGTAAGAAAAGAACCCAGGGAGGCAAGAGATTTTAAGTCCCATAGGAGGGATAGTAAATTGAGGAGTTTGGCTTGGGGGTGTGGGGGTTGGAGTATTTGAGGGATAGTAATCCTAGGCAGAAATTGTAGGCTAGAGCCAGATAATAAGGGGCTATATTTGCCAAATGAAGGAGTTTGGATTTTTTGCTAAAAACAATGGGCAAGAACTAAAAAAAAAATTGAGCAGAAGAGTAATATGGGAAGAGATGTGCTTTAAAAAATTCAATACCGATACTGTTTAAGTAGGTTGAGGGCAAGAGAGGAAGGGAAGGAATAAGTATTTATTTGCCAACTACTACTACCAGATGCCTTGCTACACACTTTACAAATTGTATTTCCTTGATCTTCACAATAATCCTGGGAAGTAGGTGTTATTATTATTATCCATATTTTATAATTGAGGAAACTGAGGCACACAGAGGTTAAGTAACTTGCCCAGGATCACACAGGTAATAAACATCTAAGATCAGATTTGTACAATGTGTAACATATAATATATAATATATAACATATAATGGAGTAATGCCACACCTGTCCTTCACTACCATACCCACCCCAAAAAACAGTAGTCATTCATTAGCAAAGGCACAGGTCCTGGAGGCATAGAAGACAAAGATAAAAGGAGAGGAAACGCGTATGCATGTTTATAAATTATTTGCAATGAAAAATACCCTACAGTAGTATTTTCAATGGGATGCTTTATTATCTTCTGGATTCTATAAGGCTAGGTCAGTATAATGAAATATCTGCTAGGTATTTCAAGTTATAGAAGCTTCAAATGTGGTCTTAGATCTGCCACTTACTAATATGCAACCATAGATTCTCTGGGCCTCAACTCCTTCATTGGTAAAATAGTGACAGTACTATTAGCACTACCTGATTCACAAGGTTACTATGAGCAAATTATGCTCTAAATATTAGCTGGTATTAGTAACACTTTATTATTGTTGTGGATAGAGAGGAGGAGGAGAACCAACCCAGTGAAATACAATCTCATAACCAGCATGTTGTCCAAAAGCTGATGTTTCTTTTTTTTTTTCCTATTATACTAAATCACAAAACTATCCATCAACTTGAGAAAGAATTGAAATCTGTGTTAGTGGAGCAAATGCCCACAATAATTTAAAATCAGTCCCATCACAGCACCAGAATATAAATTACCAAATGACGTATAGGTGGATATTTGAAAGGATGTATTGAGTGCAGACATCAGAAGGGGCTACCTGACTTTGATCCCAACTTATCTCATGACTGGATCAGTCTCAAACAGGTTTCTCCTGTTTCCACTGTACCGACCATATGTCACCCCTCTCTCCCTACCCCAGCCTCTTCCAGCCTCCTCTATGGACTTTCTGTTGTTATGCAAAACAATTTGTGTAACAAGTTACCCAGGGTGTGCTTTCCCAGAGACTCCTTCCCAGGTGGTATTGAAACCCTGTTCCCCTGCCCCTCTGCAGGACTCTAGCACTTGGTGACGCATGGCATCTAAAATTGCAATATCCTCTACCTCAATTAAAGGTCATAACTTTTTGTGGTTTAGGCAGCCTTTTTTATTTCAGGTTGACAGATGTGAATATTTCATTCAATTCAACAAACATTAAGTATCTACTAAGTGAATGGCACTGTCCAGCACTACAGTTACAAAGATAAAAGGAAAATAAATCTCTTCACTCGAGAGACTTGCATTCACATTGGTGTGTCCAAATGTGGTACAAGCCTCAAACTACAATATGATTTGGCTAAAAAAGACAGACAGATAGATAGATAGATAGATACATACATACATACATACATACATACATACACACAGATACAGAGATACATAGATAGACAGACAGATGATACATATACACACACATGCATATACATGATATACATATATGTGTATTTTTGTGCATGTATGTGTGTGTATGTATGTTTTAGAATGAATTTTAAAAATATAACAATTGCCTGTTTACAAGATTTAGAACTGGAAGTGACTTTAGAAGTCATATAGTACAAACCTCACTCATTTTTGATATGAGAAAACGTAGATCTAAATCGGTAAAAATAATTTGTCTAAGATCACGAGAGTAGTGAATGACACACCCAAAATTCAAACTAAGGGTTCTGAATCTAAAAGTAGGGTATATTCCATTATGCCTTGATTCCACATCACACCATTGTTATTCAACTGTAATGTATATCTTTTGTAGACAATAGATAATACAAAAAGTCAAGTTATATATAATGTTGTAGAAAGAATATTGGGGACCAACGAAATTTTTAATTACTAATTCATGTGTATTTATAACGCCATCTGGTGACAGTGCTATTAATAGATTTGAATGTAAATACTTTGAGAGCAAAGGCTGTTTTTACTTTTGTTTTTGTATCCCTAATATCTAGCATAATGCTAAGGGCATAGTAAGTGTTTAATAAGTGGTTGTTAACTTCAATTAAATTGAGCTAAATTTAATTGAATATAAACTTTTTTTTTTTTGGGGGGGGGAAGAGGGTTATATGAAAACCGCAAACTTGATGTCATTCCAAATTACCTTAGAACAGACTAGGGCATTCATTCACAAAGAGACAAAAAATTCAAAACATGACATAACAAGTGAGCAAAAATATTTGCTTTCCAATGACTGAAAAATCCACCCAATTTTCAATGAGATACTCTGGACAAAGGGAAACTAAAATAGTCTAAACAAGATAACTTGAACTTAAGTCTGAACTCTATCATTTAACAGTTCTGTGACCTAGGTTAATTAATACTGTAAATGGTCAAGGAAACAATGGTGAGTTTGGGATCAGAAGACCAGGAATTAAGCCATACCTCTACTACTTAATATCTATGTGACCTTGAACAAACTCCTTTGTTAGTCTGGGCCTCAGTTTCTTCATCTGCAAAATGGAGGGGATGGTAGGGTAGGGCTAGATGATTTCTAAAGTCACCTGATCTTAGTCTATAAGCTTCAGTTTCTTTATCCTTCCAATGGGATAATTATTCCTGTTCTTTCTCTCATACAAGGCTAGTGTGATCATAAAATGAAATAACAGAGAAGAAAAAGGTTTTGAAAACTATAAAGCACTGTATAAATGTGACAGTTTAATGGTAGTAGCATTATCTCAGCTTTCCACTTTTTAGAAAAGGCTCACATGACTCTGCACCTTACATCCATTTTGATTTGAATCTGCCCAATCTCCTAACTCCTAAGGGCCCTTTGCTTGGTTGCTAAGTCAACAGAAATCATATATAATCATACAAGTTTGTCCTTTATGTCTCCTTATTACCCAGTGTCCTTTGGCAAGAGCTAAAAGCTTTTTATCTTGGCAACTAAGGCAGCTCTTGGTCCTACACCTGATACTAAAGTCCAGGCTAATCACAATGATGCACAGAGCTAAGGTCATTCCAGCTTTTAAATGCTAATTGTTCTGCCAACAATATTCATTCACAAAGCTTTTAAAGGCCACACGTCCCTTCCATTTGATACAACTGGCAGACATATTTGGGGAATCCAATTAACAAATAGAACTAGTCATTTAAGAAAAGTCTAACAGCCAAAATGTAAAAATTGTCCTTGGATTATTTTTTTTTAAGAGGAAACAACAAAGACCCTGTACAAGCAAATTGAATAAGATTGCAAAGCTGTTGTAATTCCTTTACCTCTCCCCCTGCCACTTTTATTTTTTCCCTTTTCATTCCTCAAATTAAGAAGAGCTAATTTTGAGCGTAGAGTTACATGTAGGTTAAATTCACTGCACTCATTATTTCAGATATGACACACAATCATGTCTTCTATGAGATTACTGAAGAGTATTAACTTTAATTTAGTGTTTCCTTGAAATGTTGCAGTCAATCTTTAATTCATTTCTTTAAAAAATGAATTTTCACTGTTGGCTGATCAGAAAGCTAAGTCCTTCCTAAGGAATCAGAAGCATGCTCTGCCTTCCCACATTCCCTTCAACTCGGTCAGACCATCACCACCAAAATGGCTGAGTGTTTACATAAGCTTTACCCAGCAAAGCATAATGGAATGATTTAGCTACTCCTTCAAAAGTTCATTTTCTTACTTTCCCCTTACTGTAAGTTCTCCAGGTGCGAGTAATTCTCTTCCACCATATACGTGACACAAAGGGCCATTCATTAAAGCCAAGGGATGTGTAGAGATGAAAAGAGACAATTAGATCCCAAGCATCCAGATCCAAATTTCTTACTTAACATTCAACAAAAGTTATAAGTAGTTATGGGAAAACCAGCCCTGCAGGCAGCCTCCTAAGATGCTATTCTTAATTGTGCATTTATCTTGTGCTCTAGCAACCTTCCTATGCTTATGGCTCTAAGAAGCTGTAGCATGCACAGAGGCCACACTAGGGTAAAACAGTCTCAGCAGACGGTCTAAACCAGGTGGAGAGTAAATGACAGACCTCTTGGTGAGTTAGAGGGATTTCTTTTCAAGAGTGTGAAAACATCTCCCTACCCCCACTCCAGGAATGGGTAGATGAAAACAGTTTGTTCCAAAAGCCATGAAGTTGGCTGAAGTAGTTGGTCTAGAGCCATTAGAGTTTGGCCAGACATCAAAGACACCAACTTTATCCACTTCATTCCAGGCCATTTCCAATTCTCTTGACTTTTGTCTTGCCACTGGAGTTGGATCATTCTGAAAGAAGCTGACAACTTTGTAAAAAATTATCTTACTTAAATCCAATTCAACCACAAGTCAAGATATCACCCTGTGATGTCATTAATCCTCTTCTTACATGAAGGATGAACAGAAGGCTATCCTTAGAACCAGGAAGATCTAAATTAGAGCCTTAACTTCAACTCATGGCTGAGTGACCCTGGCCTAGTCACTTAACCATTGAGTGCTTTAGGGAACTCTATGAGATTATAATTTTCAGAGATATTGCCAACATGCTGGCATATTGGTAACTTCTTAATCTGAGAGATTTCATACGAATAAGAATATTAGTTCAGTTCCTATCCCATTATGTATATGTGCATATAGTACAGGCATATATACATATGTGTATGCGTAAAATGCAATTGTGCATACATATATGTATATGTGTGGTATGTGTATGTACCCATACACAGATACATGATACATGAGCATGTATTTTATGTAGCATATCCATTCCTTTGATGCTACAAATTTCAGAATGGAGAATGCTTTCTTCCTCCAGTTTCTCTAGCTTTAAGCTTTGTAAGTGTGTATGATTAGTGTGCAGCCAATTGAAAGCTAGAAATACACGTATTAAAGGAAGAACTATGAACCTGCCTTTCTACCCATTAATTTGGTCATTGCTCTGCTATTCAAACAAGTTGTTGTGGCTTAAAAACATCATTACAGATAAATGAATATTGCAGAGAGTGTACAGATACTTGAGATGATGAGTGCATAATGTTCTCACTGTCCCTGGGGTAGAGGAGAAGAGGGTCCTTGAGACAGAGGACTTTTTCATCAACAGATATAATCATACTTAAGGCAAAAGAAGAATACAATATAAGTTCTGATCAATAAACCAGGAAGACAGAGTTGAAATATTTAAGTCCTAATAGAATGAAAGCCAGAATATTAACTGGAAGAGTATGTATGTATATGTATGTGTGTGTGTGTGTATGTGTGCATACATACATATAGGTGTGTATGTATATATGTATGTGTATATGTGAATTTATATATACAAAATATGAAATTAAAATGGTTAAATTATGTATTCATCCATTCAACAGACACTTGTTCAGCACCTATAGCTTTTAAACTTGATAGGCTAGCTGTGAAGAAATCTGTAATTTCAAAGGAATGACCGTGATATGAATATACACTTATTAAACTTAGGAAACTACTAGACTCGGAGGGTTGATATGAATTAGAAGGCAGATACAACCTGATTATAATGACAATCATAGAATCATAGATTTGGAGCTAGAAGGGACCTTTGAGGCCACTCAATCTAACTTCCTTATTTTAGAAATGAGGGATTAAGGTCCAGCTAGTTTAAGCAACTAACTCATGCTCAGACACTCTAAATGGGGAAATGGAATTGGCAACCAAGTGGGCTGACTTTGCATCATCGGCTCTTTCCCTTGCCTCCTGTTGATAATTATTGGAACAATGAGTGGAGAGGAAGGAACAGGAGGAAGGGGAGAGAGAGGAGGGGGAAGAGGAGGAGGAGGAGGAGGAGGAGAATAGCAGCTTACACTTACATTTCACTTGAAGACTTGCAGATTGCTTTACATCCACTATTTCATTTGAGCCTCATAACAATCTCATGTGTTATCATTCTGTTTTAAAGAAGAGGAAGCTAAGACACAAAAGAGTTAAATGACCTGCCTGGGCCTAGTAAAATTTGAACTCAATTCTGCCTGACTCCAAGTCTAGCATCCAATTCGCTGAACCCCATTCATCATCTATAAAGAAATTATACATACACACACACACACACACACACACACACACACATGCATACACACACGTAACATTCAATATTAACTGCAAGACCAACACAGACTGACAAAACAAAGTGTTATATAAGGTCTAAAGGCAGAGAGCATTTGTTAAAAATAAAGTAATCGTGGAAGATTTCCTAGAAGTTTCTGTCTGGCATTTGAATTGGTCTTTAAAGGTTTGGTAAAAATTCAACAAGCAAGGAGATGTAGAGAGAGTTCCTTTTGGGAATGGCTGAAGCATAATCACAGGTTTTGGGGAAAACTTGTGTTTGAAGGACAAAAAGTGACTCAATTTTGCTAGAGAAGAGTGCATGTGAAAGAAATGAAATTATATAAATGTAGAAGATCATTTTTAAATTTTTGCTTGTAAAGCTACATACACATATGCATATGCATGTACATATACATACTTCAACTTTGTAATATCTATAGTTTTAGGCGTGAGTATTCTCCAAACTTATAGGCAACAGCAAATTTCCCACACTATAGCTATTAGACTGTTCTTCATAAGTTGCTATGGTAAAAATATTCAACCACTGGTGGCCAACATATTGGTGAGCCATTACATAACCTGCTAAATTAGTTGATAGTTCAGACCTTGTAGCTTAGTAGGACCTGCCAGATCTTGGACACTGCTGGTATAACCTTTAGAATTTGGTTCACTTCCATGTTATCATGAGGTAGCAAAGAAAGATCATTATAGAAAATGCCCTTCCTACAATACTATCTTTATGGCTTAATTTACTGTTTCTGAATACATATATACCCACAAACAAACACACAGACACATATATACCCAAGAGATTGAGAGTACAGAAGTTATATATACATATGTATCTGTACACAAATTCTTAATATATGAGTATATATAGAAGACTTAGAGGTCCTTTACATCAATGTCATGTACTGTCACATATACACATATAATATGTATAGTACATGTATATGCCTACACATATGTATATGTGTTATATTGTGGATAGTTTTTTGTGTTTGCATATATATATGTATATAATATGTATATACATATACACACATAATGCATGCATATATGTGTTTGTGTGATGTAGATCTTTGAGGTTACTTCTGTTACTGTTTTGAAAATCTTAGGATAGAGAGAGAAAGACAGAGGCAGAGATGAAGAGACAGAGAAACAGTCAGACAGAGAGAGAAAGAGAGAGAGAGAGAGAGAGAGAGAGAGAGAGAGAGAGAGAGAGAGAGAGAGAGGGAGAGAGAGAGAGAATCTGCTCAGACTACTGACACAGTTCTAAGAGAGACTTTATTGTATGGATGAGGAATCTCAGAACTAGAAAGCTTAAGTAGCTGAACCATGATCACAGAGGCAGCAAGTATCAGATGTTGGACTGGAATTTATTGTCTTCTGATTTCAGTGTCATTTCCACTGTTCTATTTTATTCATTTAGAAACTGAAATTCCAGAGACTGAAGTGACATGTTCATGTCCACTTGGGCAAAAAGCAGCCAAGCAAGAACTCGAGAATATGGCCCCTGACTCCAGATACATCATTTTTTTTTAAACTGCACCAAATTGCCTCTTTATACAGAGATATGGGTGGAGACCTAGCTACGAATGATCATTTTACTGTTTCTATTAATAGAATGTAAAGTTTTGTTTGTTTTCCTTGAACTTCATTAGGAAGCATAATGATCTGCTGCTTTGCCAATTTTAGAATACCATGTAGATTTTTGGAGAACCTATAATTTCTGAGTAGCACCACTAATTAGCAAAGCCTAGAGTTTGTATACAAATCATGCTCATTGTAGTTCTGTTCATCCTTATCTAAGATATACTGCAAATGCTAGTGACCCATTCTCTTATATTTTGATAAACTGGGTTTCCAAGATTCCTTGGCTAAACTATATTAAATAAGACACTTAGAATTACTTTTTAAAATAAGCCTTTGAGAATCAACTAAGAAATTAAGATCAAGGTACTGAATAATAAGAGTACTTGACTTAGTCATTATTAAGGTATGTATTGTGCAGTTTTTCCTTTTTTTTTTTCCTTTTGTTGTTGGAGGTTGGAGGTAGAGGGGGTGCCATTAAACAATCCTAGTGGGCACTTCTAGATGTTATCAATAAGTATCTGGTGTTAATTGGCAGTACTTTCACTAGCATAGATTCTGTGGATATCATCTGCATAAGAAAAAGAGGCTTTGAAAAAATACTAACTTCAACTCATAACTTCGAATTTAATGAAACCATTCAAGTTCAGCACTTTAATCTCACAAATTGGTTTATCACATTCTGGTGGCCATTTCTTGTTTTATAATAAGCATAACAAAAAATATCTATGAACACTTACAAAATTAAACCAAGGGAAATATGTGCAATTTTGAGCTCATTAGTAGCAATTCATATTTTCATCTGTCTCATTAGGGATGTTTTTATGAACTGAAAAAGTACTTTTGTATCTGTGATTTTTAATTTTCCTGACAACCAGTAAGAACACACTTTTTTCATTATTTCAAAATGATTTTTTTAAAGGAGACTTATGAAATGAATATGAAGAAAAGCAAGGCAGCACGCAATGCCTGACTGCATGGAGATGATAAGCTGTGCTATTGCCTTTCAGGACTGACAAACTGAAGAAAGAAAGATGTACCGGAAATTAACTCAAGAAGATGCAATGTGGAGTTTAAACACAACTCCCCAGGATCTGAAGAGCAATTGGCATTCCAGAAAAAAAAATAACAAATAATGTCTCTAAATTGAAAAATTCAAAAACTGACACAGAAATCAGTTAATCCTGGCATGACTTCAGTCAAACATGACATTTTTGCCACATGGAATATGGGTATTTGACCTTACGTAGTTGATATAGGAAACATTTTTTTTCCTATATCCTTGTCAAAACTAAATCAGAAGGGGTGGCAGTTGAGTATTAGTTCAAGCAGATTGAAAATAAGGACTCATGGATTTCTTTCTATGACCCTGGAAATTATATATGATGTAAAGATGACTGTTATTTGCTTATATTTTGAATAGGCAATATTAAACACCCTTAAAGCAGTGTTGGGCATAGAAACTTCTAACTATGTTGACAGAACCTATGCCCAGAGTTCAGAGATTATCTATGGACTTGTGGTAGTGGGTTCTGCTTCACTAAAGTAGGTTGAACAACCACCTCACGGGTATGTTGTAAATGGGATTCTTTTCCACATATAAATTGCACTAAGATGACAGCTGAGATCCCTTCTAACTCTGAAATTATGTCCCATGGGACTAATATCAACACCAACAACCACAATTGACATCTTTGGAGGATTTTCACATTGTCAGAACAATGAATATAAATTATATCACTTGTTTCTTATGTCAATACCATGAAGTACATTCTGCAGGCATCATTACCCCCATTTTATGGGAAAACTGAGATGATGGTGAAGTGGCATCCATAATTGGACAAATAGTATATCTTTGAGATGGGATTTGACATTCAGGTCTTTGCTAACTACAATTCTAGCACAATCACTATTACTTTAACATAGATAAAATTAAACCTTTAGCTAAACTGAAAAAAAATGCCAAAGGGAACATATGTTTACATGTATAAGCTTTTAGAGGTACTTTATGTTGTTCCCCTGATAAATTTGAGCATCCCCTTCTCCAGTCCACCCTCCATACAGCATGGCTGTGCCTATATTCTTGTCTCTTTGAGAGAAAAAAAAAAGACATTATCTAACTGTTAATCAATGACTAGGACTGTCCCCAAGATGACTGCTGATTGGGACCTAAGAGGTTAGGTACTTGTCTTGATATAGAGTTTTGCATCAATGGGAAAGGGAGCCCAAGATGTATGTTTACTTTCCTGAGGTATTCTAAATTACAGGGTAGTACTATGCCCTGACCCATGATCTATAAAAGCACATTTACTACTGATATACTAATTAGATTCTTTGTCTTTTTCACCTTTTTCATGTTCAAAAGACAAAGCAAAATATAACAGATCAAGCTTAGTTCTGGGAGGCTGGAAGTGTACACTTGTAAGTATCATCTTTCACCTAGGAATTAGTAATGGTTGCAATGTGGAAGTTAGATCTGTTCTTCCATAGCTTTCCGAACACAGACCAGAGACTACAGGACATGAGAGCTGACCTTTCCAGCCAAAGAGATGGAAAGAGCTAGACCATTGACAGAGTACTTGAAGAAGCAGAAGATAGGGGCCTGTCTAAATGGTCTAAGAAGGTCAGTGTTCTTGAATCACTACCTCATGCATAAAGGAGAAAAGGATTTTAACTTTATAGGAAATATGGTCCTGGAATTTATTCTAGTCTGAGAAGGGAGGCCTCCTGGGCAGCATCAGCCTTAAGGGTTGCCTCAAAGGTAAAACTACATTTCAGACTTACCCATTATTGAGATTTTGGTCATCTGAAATTCTGAAGGGAGAAGATAACTTCCTGATTAGGGTTATTTAATGTACAAAGAAGATCACCCACATGGTTCCTGGATTGCATTATTTGGTGGGGGTGGGACAAATCTGTGACAATGAAATCTGGAGATCTATACCCTATCACTCCCTATCCCTTTCTATTTTAGTTGGTTATTTATACTGTGCAGGTCCACTAGGATGGGGATTGCTTATTCAGCAGATTTCAAAGCATGTTCATAATGGGTAAAATTAATATTAATGCTGTTAAAATTGATAATTAATATTAATTTGTCATATTCCCCCTCTATCAAAAGGCCATCTCATACACTAGCTTAAAGAGAAGCCCCTGGCCAATTCTAGCTAAGAAATGTCATCCCATTAAATGTCTGCTAAAGGCATCTGCTCCTTAGCTTGGTTGTGCTGGGCCCCATACAACTAGGAATCTGCTCTGAGTTCTATTTACCCTATAAATAGGACCCAGATTGAATTAGATCCTTCCTCAGAGGAGGATGAGCTTGTATCCTTGGTCCCTTCATTAGAGTTTGGGGTGGCTTGGCTCATGAAGGAGAAATAAAACTAGAGAGAGAACCTGATCTCAGTTCCCAGATTACTAGAGGGAGCTCAAAATTCATTACAAAGCCTCATTCCTCACCTGACCTTATCCCTTGATCATGAAATAATCAGGAGGAGTTGAGAGCTCTTAGCCCACCTGTTAGTTAAATATTCACCCATCAGGTTTGCCATTTCCTTGTCAGGAGAGGACCTGTCAGAAGGAGAACAGAGAGATTTAAGATGACCTGAGACACTTTCTTTTTCTCTTTGCTTACTGAGAGAATAATTGACCATCAATTTATCAATTATTGGCTAGCCTAATTAATAAATTGATTTTTAATACATGGAAACTTTGTCTTTCAGGATTTTATTTGTGACAATATCTTAGGGTAGTCTAAAACACAAAAAAGTACAATTAGATCCAAGGGGACTATGTAACATCCTGCGTGAAAGAAAGAGACCCTGAAATGTCAAAGCTTTTTCCCTAATGGGCAATCCAAGTTCAGTTCCCTTCCAAGGGGATCTTATACTCTAATTGAAACCTTTATATAACTTCTGCTTATGATCTTCTGTAAGTTTGAGTATCTTATGTAAATCATTACAATGAGTTATTTGGACAGTACAGATCCAATGGGAAGGGAATTGCTGGCTTAGCATCTCTCAATGTATTTTGCTATTCTAGAGTGATTCTAAACCATAGAATTGTTCTATAAACCTTGGAATGGGGAAACGGCTACACTATAAAAACCTGTGCCAGGAGACCAAAATTAACATCATTATCCTCTCTCCCTCAAGCCTAGAAATTCTTTTTATTGAGAGGAACAACAGAGTTTCATGGAACACACTGCTGGAAACAATGATCTAGGATATTATAGGTTGTTCCATTGACTTGCCTAAAGTTTTTCATGAAACTTTGACTTTGAAGACCATTCTAGTAAGTTTCATCTATTTGATTCTAATCACACCTCTGCCAGATGAGAAGGTATATGATGTTGGGCAAATCATTTAAACTCTCTTAACCTCAGTTTCTTCATGATAAGGGATAATGGAACCACTGAATATTAGAGTTAGAAGGAACCCAGGAGGTCGCTGAATCCACCCCCCCATTTACAGATGAAGACCCTAATGTCTAGAAAGATGAAGTGACTTCCTAAGATCACATAGCTCACAAGTAGCAGAGTCTAGACATAAACTCATGTGTTTTGGATCCAAGTTCCATATTATTTTTGCTATCATATGTTTTGTTACTCACTTCATAGGGCTATCATGAAGATCAAATAAGATATATGAAATGTCCTAGGCAATCCTCAATAGGCTATCCAGATGTGTGCAGCCTTGAGGCCGCATGTAGTCTTCTGGGTCCTTAGATATGGCCTTTTGGCTGAGTTCAAGTTTTACAGAACAAATCCTTTTATTAAGGGGATCTGTTCTCTGAAGTTTGGATTCAGTCAAAGGGCTGCACTTGAGGACCTAGAGGGCCACATGTGTCCTTGAGGCCACAGGTTCCTCACCTCTGTTTATCCTCTCATGCCCTCAGTCGTAAGGGAGCTTTTTATGTTACATATTTTTATTCCAACTTCATAGATCATAGGATTTTGTTGTGGTTGTTCAATCCTTCAGTTGTGTCTGACTCTTTGTGACCCCATGGACAATAACATGCCAGACATTCTACCTCCCACTGTCTCTGAAAGTCTATCCAAGTTCATTTTTGTTGTTTCCGTGACACTATCTATTCATCTCACCCTCTGCTGTTCCTTTTGCCTTCAATCTTTCCCAGTATCGGTATATTTTCCAGTGAGTCCTATGTTCTTTTTATGTTACCAAAGTATTTAAATTTCATCTTCAATATGTGACCTTCCAGTGAATTATCTGAATTTATTTTATTAAGTATTGACTAACACGCTCTCCTTGCTAAGGAACTTTCAAAAGTCTTCTCTAGGACTGAAATTCAAAAATGTCAATTCTGTGGTGCTCAGCTTTCCTTATAGTCCAATTCTCACAACCATATTTTGTTACTGGAAAAATCATAGCTTTGACTATATAGGTCTTAGTTGGCAAGGTGATGTTTCTACTTTAAGTATGCTGTCCGTATTTGCTATAACTTTCCTTCCAAGAAGCTATTGTCTTACAATTTCATTGGATGTAGTTGCCATCTGCAGTGATCTTTGAGCTCAAAAATACACAATCTGTCACTGCTTCCATTTCTTCTCCCTCTATTTGCCAAGAAGTGATGGAACCAGTTGCCAAAATCTTAGTTGTTTTTTTGTGTTTTGTTTTGTTTTTAATAAGCTTCAAGCCAGCTTTTACACTTCTTTTCCCCTCATCAAGAGGTTTCTTAATTCCTGTTCACTTTCTGCCATCAGAGTGGTATTGTCTGCATATCTGAGATTGTTGATATTTTTCTCAGCAGTCTTAATTCCTAATTTTGATTCATCCAGGCTAGCATTTTGCATTTTGCATACAAGTTAAAGCCATTCAGTTGTTCCATGTTGGATTCTGTTGCTTCTTGGGCTACATACAGACTTATCAGGAGACAAGCAAGATTATCTGCTACTTCCATCTCTTTGAAGACTTATTACATTTTGTAGTGACCCACAGTCAAAAGCTTTAATGTGATCAATAAGGTAGAAGTTGATGCTTTTCTGGAACTCTCTTGTTTCTTCACAGTCCAGCAAATGTTGGCAATTTTGTCTCTAGTTCCTTTGCCTCCTCAAAAAAAAAATCTGCTCTTCTGGTAATTCTCAGTTCACATATTGCTGAAACTTAGCTCGTAGAATCTTAAAAGTTAACATTGTTGGCATGTGAAACGAACTTCATTAATTTGTAATTTGAAGATTCTTTTGGCATTGTCTTTCTTTAGGGGGACATAAACTGATCTTTTCCAATCCAGTGGCTACTGTTGAGTTTTCCAAATCTGCTGGCATGTTGAGTACAACGCTTGAACAGCACCTTCTTTTAGGATTTTAAATAGCTCGATTAGAATTACATCACCCCCACTAGCCTTATTGTTAGCAATGCTTCCTAAGGTCCATTTGACTTCATTCTCTAGGATGTCTGGCTCTACATCAGTAACTACACCATCATGGTTTCAGGTGATGTTAAGATATTTTTATATCATTCTTTTGTTTATTCTTGCCACCTCTTCTTAATGTGTTCTGCTTCTGTTAAGTCCCTAGCATTTTTGTTTTTTACCATGCTCCTTTTTGTATGAAACTGTTGCCTTGATATCTGTTTTTTTTAAAGATCTCTTCTTTCCCATTTTATTGTTTTTTTTTTCTATTTCTTTGCATTACTCATTTAAGAAAACTTTTATGTTTCCTTGCCATTCTGCATTCAGTTGAGTATATCTATAGCTAGTAGTTGTCTCAGGCTAGATTTGAACTCAGGAAAATGAGCCTTCCTAACTTCAGGATCAACACTTTATCCACTGTGCCACCTGGCTGCCCTGGAATAGATATTAGGGATCACCAATTCACAGATAAGGATTCTGAAGCACATATTGGTTAAATGACACACATACATGCACATGCACGCGCGCACACACACACACACACAAACACACACTTCCATACACAGTAGCAATTAGCAGAGTAATATTCTGATTCTGTTGCTTGGATGTATCTCATCTTCTTAAAATGTTGCTTGATCATAAGCTTCTTAAAGACAAAAGTTATGATTTACTTTTCTTTGTACCTCCAAAACATTTATTAGATTTGTGATCATGTCATTGTGGTACTTTTTTCTGCCAATACAGAGTGAAACCCATTCATACTACTTCATCCTGTGCCTTGTCTGTCCATACCTTTCCCTAAATCTTCCATAGTAGACCCAGGCAACATAGAAGTATTCAATTGGTTCTTTTTATTATATTTCAAGAATGTTTGTGCAGACCTTAATCCACCTATGATTCCTCACTCTTGCTTCATGACTTGCTGACCTCTCCTTCCAGCTCTTCGTGTCCTTTGTGTCTTTTATGTTAGTTCTTGGGTATAAATCATGATAAGTTGCCGTGAGTGTCTGTGTCCGCGGCCGTGGTCTGATGCCGGCAGAGTGTGAAGAGAGAAAGAATCATGGGCCAGGTGGAAGATGTGAAGAACAAACTCTGTTTATTGATCTGAGGGCTCAGGCTTATACAGTACTGGATCAAGCAACAGTAACATTATTATTCATGAAAAGTACAAATCTAATTAAGTGATTTCCTTACTTCCTTGTACCTTGTCTGTTACTTTCTTTCCTGTGTCCTGTCCTGTACCCTGTCCATTTCCTCCCATCCTGTATCCTGTTCTCAAGAGACGGAACAGGGGGGTGGTAAGCCGACATCCGGAGTTTCACAGCCGTTGGTCTTAGTACAAACTATAGGTAAGACCCGGGCTGGCCTAAGCACTCCAACTCCCCAGACTGGCCCTCTACAATAAGTGATTTGTTGCAGCTTCATTACACCCACTCTGTGTCTTACCATTGTCCTTTGGGTCACTTGCAATTGTAAGTCTTGTGAGATAATCTTGTGCCATGATTTTTAAGTAAGCAAAATTTTGAATTTTGCCTATAAGATAAAATACAAAATCATCAGGATGACATTTAAAACCCTCCAGATTATGGCTACCACCTATTGTTCCAGGCTTATTTCATATTTATCCTTTTTAAATGCTGTGTTTTTGAGTTAAACTCTTCAGCAAGCTGGTTTCCAGATACATCATTTCATCTCCCACTTATATGATTTTATACAAGGGTCTCCCCATGCCTATAATGTTTTCTGTCCTCTTGCTACCTGGTAGGAATTCTTTCTTCCTTCAAATAACATCTCCTTTGTCTCTTCCTACTTAAGGCCTTTTCTGTCTTCCCTAGTCATACACACCCCTTCCAACTGTTAGTTTTCTCTTCATCTTGAAATTCTTTTCATATACATTTACTTCTTTAGGTTCATATTAAACCACTCTTACCCTTCTAGAATACAATGTAAACTCATCAAGGGCAGGAACTCTATATTTTTTATTTCTGTATCCCCAGTGTCTAACACCATGATTTGTATATAGAAGGTGTTAATAAATAACATGCAGTTTTTTGAATCTTATACTCTTTACATTCCAATGTAGTGGAAAAAAAATGACACCAAATTCCTGTGGTAGGTTCCAAGGAGTTGGAAAGTCTTCAAATGTGGTGATGGCAACTTATTTTGGCTAACATCAAAAGACCAGGTCAGGTGTTGTTGTTATTCAATTGTTTTGGTTGTGTCTGACTCTTTGTAACTTTGCTTAGAGTTTTCTTGGTAAAGACATTGGAGTTGTTTGTCATTTTCTTCTCCAGCTTATTTTACAGATGAAGAACTGAAGCAAACAGGGTTAAGTGACTTGCCCAGGGTCACATGGCTATTAAGTGTCTGAGGACAGATTTGAACTCAGGAAGAAGAGTCTTCTTGACTCTAGGCTTAGCATGGCTCCACCTAGCTGCCCACCAGCCCAGGTACAGTAAATTTATTAGAAGTTTTGTTGATGGATGATGAGGTGATAATATTTTGGGCCTTAACTACCCATTCTTTTCATGTATGAATCACTGAATGAATAACTAAATGCAGATCCTTCTGGTTTAGCAAAACCTTCATATGAAATGAGCCCGACATTTGGAATCCAAATACATAAATTCCAGCTGTGTCTCCATCCCCATATAATGTCGCCTTAAACAAATTTCCTAACCTATCTGGACTTCAGTTTTCTTCCCATCAAAATGGGGATAATGATTCTATTACCAACTAATTCACAGGGCTGCTTTAAGAGTGAGATTAGATACTTCCATTCTATACATATTTATTAAGCATACACTATGGGCTGGGCACAGGGCTTGGAGTTTGCATTACAGAAAAGGAAAAATGACAGTCCCATATCTCAAGAAGCTTATGAATAATATATTTACAATTTACTATAAATCTAGGCTATTTTTATTGTTGATGCACTTGCATGATCACCTGGGGTAACTTAGTGCACAGTGATTAGAGTGCTGGGCCTGGAGTAAGGAAGACCTGAGTTTGAATCAGGCCTTAGATGCTTACTAGCTGTGTGACCCTGGCCAAGTCACTTAATTTCTATTTGCCTCAGTTTCTTCATCAGTAAAAGGAAGATAATAATAGCACATACTTCAGAGGGTTGTTGTGAAGAATAAATGAGATAATAGTCACCAATTTAGCATAGTGCCAAAAACACACTAAGCACTCTATAAATGCTATTTATTTTTTATTATTGTTATTATTTATTATTATTATTATTCTCCATTACCTATGTGCAATAGCGTCTAGGAAGGTAAATACTATTATAATTCCCCTCTTATGGATGAAGAAATTAAGACAAACAATGGTTAAATAACTTGCCCAGGATCACACAACTAGTAAGTGTCTGAGGGCTTCCTGAATCCAGGCCAAGCATGGCATGACAGAGGTACAGAAATGCCTAGAGAGTCTGAATTGGGGCTTGGAGAGGAATGAAGGAGTAAATATAGTGAGTCTACATATTTTCCTCCGGTATACCTTTCCAGGCTTATTACATATCATTTGCTTTCACAGATGCTATATTCCACTCAAACAAGCTCACATGTATATACAAATACGTGTGTGTGTGTATATGTATACGTGTATGTATGTATGTATATGCATGTATAGGTATGCATAGGTATGTATATCTATCCTACACTTGTCAATTTATCTCTTCTCTCCATACCTTTGCAAAGATTATCCTTCCTTATGACTATCTCTTTGAACCCTAATTTTTCTTCAGGGCTCAGGAGCTACTTCTTATATAATGATTTTTCTTATTTATTCAATTGTTAGACTCCTAACATCCCCATTACTTTGTCTTTGCTTTGTATTTATTTGTCTGTGCATGCATCATTTTCTCTGCAACAGAATTTAAGCTAATTGAGGACAGGAACTTTAATTTTTGTCTTTATATCTTTAGCATATATTACAATATCTGGCACATAGTAAGACTAAGAATTTTTAAATGAATATCTGAAATTATTTAATGAATATCTTAGAATATGCACACAATATTTGTTTCTTTTCTTTTTTTTTTTGTGAGGCAACTGGGGTTAAGTGACTTGCCACCAATCATGTGACTTAGAGAATGATTGATGCCTCATCTCACTTCTTAGAGAACAAATGAGACCCTGAAATATGGACTTATTTCAGTAAAGCCTATGATATGACAGATGCTAAACATAAAGTTCAACATGGGAAGGAAGATTGTCTGTTCCAAGGAAGTCAAAGGTAGGGAAGGGAGATTGTATGTAATTTCAGGAAATGACAGCAGTTACTTTTGTGAGAGTATCTTTTGTTGCCTAAAATTTACAGTGATCAGCAACTTTCTAACCTGGGCTTCCGATTAGGAAATGATCTCTTCTGGTCACTACAAAAAAGTGAAAACATTTCCATTTCATTAATGTTGTTCTGAGCCATCCCGTTGTCATAAGATGTAAATGTTGCACCCAATTTAATACTTAGCAAGAATTTTCAAAGACTAGAAGTTTATATCATCTGAATTTAAATCTCATTCCATGGTGAGAGTTTTCTAAGTGGTGATATATAGGAGCTTTCTTTATGCCTGAATTGAAACCACTTTACCAAATGAGTTTTCTTTCCTTCTCAGTTTTAAACTTCAGAGACTTTTACAAAGCATTAAAAAAAAAAAACCAGTCAGTGTAAAAACATTTAATTTGGTTTAGTAATTAAATATGTCCAACAGGATGTTCATTTGTTTGTTAAATCTATATTTATTAAAGGTGTGTTATTTATCAATCCACATGTACTTATTAAAAACATAATAATTGCAGAAACTGTTCTAGGCAAGTGTTTTAAAAGTTAAAAAAATAGTCCCTAGTTCAAAGAGCTTACATTACAAGGTCAATGCGGGGATGGGGAAAGCATTAGCAACCTGGGGTAGCTGGAAAGGTTTTGTGTAAAAGATGTTGCCTGAGTAGAATTTGGAAGAAAATAAGAGATACGATGGGAGGGAGAGAAGGTACAGACAGAGCAAATAGACAGAATCAAAAAGCTCCCTGTTTCCTTAAGGATCAAATATAAGCTCCTCAGGTTTGTTATTAAAGCTCTTCATAATTTGACTCTACCCTTCCCTTCTTGGCCTTCCAACATTGCTCTCATTCCTTCATTGTATGGTCTGGTCAAACTAACCTTCTTGCAATATCTCATGCATGCTTCTCTGAGTGGAACAGTGATGCAACCAAACTTAAACTTCAGGAATAACCTTTTGGAAACTATGAGGATAGCAGACCAAGATGGAAGGGACCTAAGACAGGGATGCATTAGTAGGCTATTGCAATGGTCCAGGTAAGAGGTGACGAGGCATGATCAAACTAAGATGGTCTTCATGTGAGTGTAGAGGAGACAGATGTGAGAGATACTATGGTGAAAGAAATCACAAAAATTGGCAACTGATTGGGTATGTGGGGTGGAAGACAGGGAGGCATCAAGGAAAATGAATTTCTTGCAGTCTTCCTCAACATGGCTTCATTCTCTAGTCTTCGCCATCCTACCTTGGGAAACTAGGACTCTAATCTTGGTGTCTCCACCCTATTCCCTTCCCATAAGTAAGTTTTACTGTCATCTCTAGTTAGAAACTAAGACACACTTTGCAGTCTTTCAGCTAAAAAGTGGCTAAAAAGATGAGATTCTCAGCAATACTTTTCTGGTGTTGTATCCCCACATTAGAATGCAAGCTCCTTGAGGGAAAGGGCTACCTCATTTGTTTTTTCCATGTTATTTGCAGCATTTCTTACAGGTCCTAGAACAAAGTAAATGCTTAATAAATGCCTGGTCTATGTATTTGCATATCTATATTCGTAAATATCTATAGCAACATATTAATAATCTTCATCAAATCTATACATATCTAACTATATCTATATTTACTGTATATCTATATTCATTTGGATAAAAAACAGTTCACAGAAAACGAGACAAGGGAGAAAGAAACAAAGAAAGAGAAGAAAAAAAGAAGGAAACAAGGAAACAAACAAGGAAGGAAAGATAGGAAGAAAGAAAGGAAGAAGAAAAGTTTGTCAACTAGTAAATTAGAAGGGTTTGGAATTTGGGTTAAATGAACTTTGAGGTGCTTCCCAGCTCCAAAGCCATGCTTTTTATGAACTGTGAATTAAAGTCAAACATATTTTGTAGTTATAGGAGTATTTAAATATCTATATCTTTCTATGAAGATCTATGTAGATATAGTTACATAATAGGTTTGGCTTGTTCCTAAAGCTCCACAAGCCCGTCCCTTTAAGAGACAAGAGGTAGTATAGGCACCATGGCTCCAACTCACAGTCCATAAGAAATATAACCATGGAGCTGGAAAGGACCTTAGAGGTCATTTAACCCAATACCAACCCCTCCCCATCTTTCATTTGAGGAAACTGGGACCCAGAGGGGTTATATGACTTGCTCAATGTCATACAAGTAACAAATTTTTGAGAATCCTAGATGACAAACCTCTTTCCACTGCAATGTTCTACATTTGGACAAATTCAAATTAAACAATTATGTAATATATATTGAAGATGAGCACAGCAATGTGAAAAATGCCAAAGATGAAAAGAGTCCCTACCTCCTCTCTCCATGTCTGACAGAGCATCAGGGACACTTAATTGATTCTCTAGTTGCTGGTTGTTGGCTCTGGTGAAGGTCTTTTTCATTTCCTTTCCCTGTGGTTCTGGATACTTTGCTCATCTTGTTCCTACCTGGCCTCTGCTTTGATACCTGGTCCACATGACTCCCATAGCTTAGTATTTCAACTAAATCTAGAATTTTCAGCTACCCTTCCAGTATAATTTCTGACCATGATTCACCAAAGGCTTTAGAATGGACTATTTGACTATTAAACTTTTTCCCTCAGGCTGTAGGATATGACAGCTCTGTGTGTGTGTGTGTGTGTGTGTGTGTGTGTTGGAAGGTGGTGGGTTAGGGTGGGGAGGAGAGATTGGCACATTGAGTCTAAGAAATAAAATAAAATTCAGTTTCTTCACTAATAAAACTGTTGGGAAGATAAGCCATGATATAAAAGGTAATTAACAATTAATTAATGAACATTTACTATGTGCAAGATATATACAATGCCAGACATTATAAGAATTGTCATAAAATTGTGGGCCATTTATAGTTTCTTATGCAATTCCCTTTCTTATTTTTTTATATTTGTATGTATTTACAAGCTTGTGTTTACTGATGATTATGGAATTCACAATAAAAAGTGAGAAAAGGCTTAAAAAAAGTAAATTATTAAACTGGTCTTTAGAGACATTTCATTTTAGGAAAGAGGAAAATGAAACTTGAGATGTCAAGGGATTTACCTAAAGCCACAGAGCCAGTTAATGGTAGATTTGGGAAATGATCCCAGGTCTTCTGACTAAAAGTTTAGGGCTATTCCCCTACAAATACCAAATCAATAATGATAGGTTATGCATACAGCATTTTAAAATTCACAAGTTCCTATCCTCATAACAAGCCTATAAGGTACATAGTATAAACATTACTATCCTTGGGTTATTAATGAGTAGCTTGAGAGGCTACTGATGAGGCTCAGAAAGTTTAAGGCACTTTTCCAAGGGATAACACAGCTAATAATTGTCAGAGAAAAGGTCTTCTTACCCTCCCCCAGCCCACCACTACTTTAGAAGTTCAGACCAAAAGAAATCACTGTAGGCTAGGATTGCACAGGAAGGCTTTATGAAAGTAATGGGAATTCAGATGAACCTTGGTAAATCTAAACAGGAGAGGAGGAGGGAAGGGAGGGATTGAATGAAGCAGCAAATGATATGAGCTAAGGCACAAGGGTAATTGATCATTGAGGGACCATTTCAAAACCAGTTTAGTTGAAATGGATGGCCCATGTCCAGGAGAACTGGAAGAGAATATTAGAAATTTTGGGTAGTTTTGGATTATTGAAAAACTTCAGTGAAAAGATGGAACTTGGACTTTGAAAAGATATATTTCCAGAGCATCATTCACAATGGGCTTCATCATAAATTGCATTTCACTTGGTTCTCTCTAGATTCTGCTTCTAAAGGTATTCTGAGAATGAGCCTCCAATATATTTAATACCAGAGCAGTTGATCAATCATCAATTATTTGCCAAGTACCTACTATGTGACTCCTACTGATATAAGCACTGGTAGGATTCTGAGTAATCCTCTACTCTCGATGAAAAATTAGGTGCCAAGTGGAATTCTGTCATGGATTGAAAGTCTGTGCTAGCTTGAAGACTTAATCCAGGATGGTGCCATCAATCTGCCTAGCTATCTCAGTATATCTATGATGTCTATCACTCTAGTTCCTATAAGTATTAAAGTAATGGTCACTTGGCTCCATTTCAACTTTTACAAAATCACTCTGCCTCTCTATTGCCTTCCTATGAGGATTTAATCAACTCCAAGTTCACTGACACATCACAAGTGGGGGATTCTTTTGCTCTGTCTTGTTACTCTACTAAGGCTAAGTCTGCCCTAGGAAATATTAAGGCACATTAGTCAGTTAAGTTTTATAGCAAGGTTTAACAGAAACCATCCCTGGCAGAATTGTCTAATAGAATCTTAAAGCCATCGGGTCAGGATGGAGTACATACCAAGTTCTAACAACCTTTGCAAGCAAGAATTTTCTGAAATTCAAAGTAGAACCAGGACTAGGGGTGGGCAAGGTAGGCACTCACTTATGGCCGCACAGCAATGGCAATGAAGGCAATGAAGGACTTTTTTTTTTTTGTCTCAGCCCGTTTACTGTGCTATCCAGAGCATGCTATCCAGCAACAGCAGAATGGAGTCTTCCAGCCTTTTAATAAGTTAGTCACCCAAAGTGACTGAAAAATCTTCCTACCTCACTGTATTGGGAGATGCTTCCCCCTTCTTATTCCTTTTATGTGGAACTGACCCAGGGATAGGTGAGAGATGAGATTCACTGACCTAACCCTAGAGGGCTGGCAGGAGACGAAAGGACTTAATCAGACCATGGGTATGAAAGGCATTATTGCTTGTCTATTTCCTTGATATAACAATACTTGCCATTTTAATTGGATCGTTCCTTTTCTTTCCTACTGATATGAAGCCTCTGTGATTTATTAATGTATGCAGGGAAGTGGGAAATTTCTGGTGCTTTTAGAGGGACTAGGTCAAATGAGCTAATGAGAGAACTTGGGAGTAATATGGAAAGATAGTCCCCTGTAAGGGACTGCAGCCCTCCCCCTTACTATACCATCATATCCTGTGAGTGCTGGCAGGTATAATAATAAAGGTTTCCAGTTCAATTTCTACATTTTAAAGATAAACTCAGCATTGTAGAAAGCAATTTACCCAAAGCCACTCAGGTCTCCTGATTTCTAGTTGTGTCCTTTCTATTATATCAGCTCATCTGAAGTTTTCAAAAATTTTTCTTTGCCCTCTTCTGAACTGTCTCTTAAGCTGACTCTTCTTTCATAACTGGACATCCAGAGTGACTGAATCATTTCTCAACTGGCTGTATTACTCTGGGACCTCTCAGACTTCTTCATCCAGATCCAGGAAGCTCATTATTGGGGAAAACCCCATCATCCTGCAAGATCCCATCAGCCCTGATACTCTACCTCATCCTCACCCTCTGTCCTTTAGATTGGAGGGTGGAACTATTCACTCTAAAACCTCTATCAATCAGCAAAGATTTATTAAATACCTACTATGTGCCAGGCACTGTGGGATACAAAAAGCAATTTATGATTTGATAGGGGACAAAACATACAAACACATAGGTGTACCTCTCTCCACTGCTTTGACACTTCTCTAAATTTTCTACTCTTAACAGGTGACTGGTAGCTCCCTCTTCTAAACTTCCCCCCTTTCAGCTTTCCTTAGTGTATTATCATCCTCATCAGATTGTAAAGGCATAATCTTTTTTGTTTGTTTGTTTGTTTTTTTGTACCCCCACCCAGCACTTAGAATAGTGGTTACCACATAATAGGTGCTTAATAAATGTTTATTGACTGAAAAAAAAAATAAAGCAACCTAAATGTAATGATCTAGAGCTTTAGAATAAAAATAATAATAATTAATGATAAGTATAACAATAGCTACTACTTATATAGTGTTTTAAGGTTTACAAAGTGCTTTACATATGTTATTTGAACCTCACAGCTCTGAGAGGTAGGTGCTGCTATTAATCCCATTTTATAGATGAGGAAATTAAGAATGGGAGAAGTTAAGCAACTTATCCAGGGTCACAAAGCTAGTAAATATCTGTAGGAAGATTCAAACTCAGGTCTTTCTGGCTCCAAGTTAAACACTATATCATTTTTTTCAAGCCTAATATAAGTCTCTGTCATAAAGTACTTCACTATGTCATGAGTTATATAACATATGGTTATTTATATTAGACCAGATATATGTTATTTCATTGTCAGTCAATCAATAAACGTTATTAAGCATTTATTGTATGCCAAGCACTGTGCTAAATTCTGGAGGTACAAAGAAAGGGTAAAAAACAGTTACTGTGTTCAAAGAACTCACAATCTAATGGGGGAAGATAATACATTAAAAAAAAAGCACTGAAAGTGGGGGGAGATAGCGAATATAGTTGGTTTGAGAGGGATGATGAAGTCTTCTACTCTGAGTGAAAAATGATGAGGTTAGTAGCCTGGATACCTTCCTTAAGGGAGTTTCTTAAAGGAATTCCCAGATGTCCACCCTTCACCCTGTCCGACCAGAAGGAGGGGAAAGATGACGTGGATAGGGAGTCCTGGGGAGTTGTGAGTTTCAGAGTTAATGTGATCTTACAAGATAATAAGTTTCTGGAGATCATGAAGACCAGGAAAATGGTGGTACCTCGCTACAGCATACGATTATTTTATTGATGGATTATTATTTCATTGATAGAGTAAATGCATTTTATTTATTAATTGATATTTCATTGAAATTGTTATTCCATTGATGGAATAAATTTCTAGAGAGCAATCTCCTTGCACTTATTCTGAGGCTTCTACTGTAGGCTTCAAGAGTTACCTGGGACATTGAAATATTGATCAACTTACTTAGGGGTCACACAGCCAATATCTGTAAGAGAGAGGACTTGAACCAAGGTCTTCCTGATGGAGACTGGCTCTCCATTTACTATACCAGGCAGATATTCAGAGTATATGATGCTCCAGGTTACAGCATTTCCTTCAGATAAAAATCAGAAATGAATATAGCTTCCTTCATTAAATGATGGAGAGCTTGAAATGTCTGTGTTCCCCTTGTTCCCTCAATAGCCACATTACTGGGTCTTCTCCCATAGTTATTCCATCTGGGGATGCCAAACTTGATAAATGTGTGTGTGTGTGTACACACACACACACACACACACACACACACACACACACATACACATATACATATATACATTTGTCTGATTATTTATATATGTGTATGTATATATACATATATACATATATATATGTATATATATATATATATATATATATATATATATATATATTTATATATTTATATACATGTGGTGGAAACCCATTTGCTGTCTTATATTGAGTACATTGCTTACTGTCTACTTCCTGGCTGCATACCTGTCAAATGAAGAAAATCCTCCTTGATGGTGATCTACTAGGGAGACATGGGAAACAATATTGGGAACATGCTCTATGTGGCTATTGGCTTACCCAAGGCACTAAGGTAGATTAAGGGGTTGCTTTGCTGTTGTCATTTTTCTTCTCAATAAGCAATGTAAGAAACTGTACTTAATAATCTGATTAGTGGGTATTTTTGTGAAACTATTGATTGTAACCAGAGCAAATGTTGAGTGTTAGCCTGAAGGATTTTAAACTGAAATATGGGCCCACTGTTTCAGAGACGGCAACTCTATTTCTCTTTGCTGTTGGCCTTAGATTCTGTGCAATCAAGTATGGGCAGAATTATCTTGGATTAAAGAAAAGAGTTGAAGAGGGTAATTGATATTCATTTTGCTTCAGTAATCTGCAGCTACCTAATGGCAAAGATTTGGTTTAAGATAAACTCTTTATATTTTCTTGGACTAAGCAGAGTGCCCTGCATAATGCAGAAGTAATGTTTGTTCAGTTTAGTAGAAAGGAAAGCAACAATGACCTGATCCAAGTCACTTCATCTCTCTGAGACTCAAGTTTGCTTTAGGGGTAAAAAAAACCAGTCAGTTGGAACCAGGTAATTTTTTTTTACCTTGATCTAAAAAACGATGATTCTGACAGAGAAGTTTCATTTTGCACCTTCATTCAGGATCTACACATGTATTCCACCACCCCCAGAAAGAAATATTGTTGAGAAAGGATAAGTACATATGATTGAAATATTGACTTTTTTTTTTAAGCCTAGAAGCAGCTAGGGACACCAACAATGTGAATTCTCTCAAAAGTACACCTTAAGAATGTCAGCATATCATAACTGTACTTAAGACCCAAGAGTAGCTCTGAATTGAGCTTCTAACTGGTCCCTACTTTCCTCCCTTGACTGCCAAGGCAGTGATCAGTTCCTCCTAATCATACTCTCTACCTCAGTGACATCTCTTTGGATACATCTCTCCACACACAGAATGCTAAATTCCATCTCAGCTGAAAGCAGTCATTTAATGAATCAGCATCCCAGGGCTTTTCAGTGACAGCTGTCACCCAGACGCAAATCACAAACTTGACATCAGGGTATGTTTCTACAATTCCAAGTGGTCTCTGTATGTTCTCTTAGACCCCTTCCTCTTTTTGCACTGGATTACTGAGTGGACCTACAATCTGTTCTCTCTCTCTCTCTCTCTCTCTCTCTCTCTCTCTCTCTCTCTCTCTCTCTCTCTCTCTGTGTGTGTCTCTCTCTCTCCATCTCTCTCCTCTCAGTCTGAATGTCTCTGTTTCTATTTGTCTCTGTCTGCCTCAATCTCAGCCTCTGTCTCTATGTCTCTGCCTCTCCCTTTCTATCTGTCTCTTTCTGTATCTCTTTCTTTCTCTGCTTCCTATCTTTCCAGTTGCATGACTTCTGAGGACTGGAAGGATCCTTAAGTTCCTGGTATCTTTTAATATAGAATAGTCACTAATGAAAATAATGTGTTTAAATGCCAGCAATAACTGTTTCTCAAGGCAGCCCGTTCCATATTTGGACAGCTCTAACTATTTGAAAGTAGTCTGGTGTGCTGTGTTTGATATGCCTTTCTGTTACTTTTGGCCAATGTTCCTTTAAACCAGATCTCTAGAGCTTTAACATTCTTCCCATGAGCCCTACCTCATCCCCTTTCTAAGTAGGGAATTTTGCTAAATCTTGAGCATACTCCAGCCCTAGCAACATGAAAATACCTAAAGGTCATGTTGGTCTAGGTATGAGCCCTTTGGGAGCTCTGATGTAGGTCTACTTAGAGTTATCCCTGTCAGCATTGGAAGGGGCCTTAAAGGTCATTATATATAACCCTTTCACTTTACAGAAGATCAAACAGTCATAGAAAAAGAATGTGAATATTTTCCTGAAAGTCATCTTGGTCCACTGACTCATTTGAATATTCTTCTCACATTTTTATACTGTCATTTTCCCAAAAGACTTTGATGGCTCCCACTCAGATGAAGTTTCCTATCTGAAGTAATTTTGGGGAGTCAAATTTGGGTAATGCAGGTATAACCAACTGTAAAGACTGAGAAAATGATTAGATGCAGCATTACTATGACATGGCAGAAAAGGCACTGGACTTAAAATAAGGTCACCTGGGTTCAAATCCCCTATCAGACACTCTCTAGTTGTATGATCCTGGGTAAGTCACGTATCCTCTTTGTGCATTAGTTTTCTTCATCTGCAAAATGAGGCAATTAGGTTTGATAGATTTCCAGGTCCTTTCCAACTATAAATCTATGATCCTATGAAGTTGAAGTTCCTGGTGGAAAGGGGAATGTTTCTGCTCTTGGCAATGTTGAGTCTCTATTATTGAAGAAGTCAGGAAAGTTCCATCTAAGGACCAAGGGCAGAATTTGGTTTACTAAATCAGCTTAATTAAACAATCTCCTAGATCAAGGATTCAGAACCTGCGCCCTGTGAACATTTTAAAAATATATATTTGGTAACTCTTTAATTTAATGTCCTTTGTAATCCCATGCATTTTCTTTTACGCATTTAAAAGCATCATTCCAAGACTGGGTTCATAAGCTTCAAAAAACTGCCAAAAGGATCCTTGATTTAAAAAAAAAAAGTTAAGGACTCTCTTAATTTCTCAGTGGGATGCAATTCGGATTCCTTCATCATGCCCAGAAAACTCTTCTGGCTGGAAGATCATCTTATTCCTGGTATTCATATGTCAGGCAAACCTGATTGGATGACTCCTCCCAGAACCTTATTTTAAGGAGGGTGCCCAGGATGACCACATCTTTATTTTTCCCCAAGCTTCTTACTCTACCTATCTCACACACCTATTCAGCTTACCTCATTAAAATGTAGGCTCCTTGAGGGCAGGGATTATCTTATATTTTGTTATATTTTTATCCCTAGTGTTTAACACAGTGTGTATTGCACACAGTAAGTGCCTAATAAACATTTGTTTCCTCAATGATTGTTAAGAACCTATTCTACAGTTTTATGCTTACATGTACAAAATAGTTCATTACCAGTTTAATAAAGGATCAGAGAAAGTCAGAGTAGAAAACAATCTCAGAACATATAATCTCAAACCTAGAAGGGATTTTCCAATGCTCTGTTAGAAGTGAAGATAATTTCAAAGATCAACTACTCCAGAACTTCATTCGACAAGGGGTGAAGGGAAGAATGAAGCAAGGATTTATTAAGTGCCCACTATGTGCCAGGGACCAGGCTAAGTAATTTACAAATGCAATTTAATTTGGTTGTACAGACAAGGAAATTGAGTTGCAAAAAATGAATAAGTGGCTTTCTGAAGTTTAAACAGACAACTCAGAAGTCTTGACAACTATATAGCATTTTTCACCTTGGCTACATTTGAAGAAGATAAACCAAATTTCTGTGTAGCCAAGTTGCTGAAATTTTTTGTTTAGGTACACAATAGAGAAATTCATTCAGACATACACTTAGATCAATGAAAAACAACATTGTGAATCCATTACTTGTCCCTAACAGGCTATGTGAATGAACTGATTTAGGTGATAAAGAAAACTTTCTTGACTTTAAAGGAAAATTAGTTTTTATTCGGGGGTGGGAAAGAGGCTTGGGTCTAATCCTGTTCTGGGTATATTCTGGTAGATATGAGTCCTATCAGAGGAAGAGAATAAACTGGATTGTATTTGTAAAATTGTTCTGTACTTTTATTACCTCAAGCTACTCCTTGGAAGCAAAATGACTCATCATTGTAGCATGAATATTCTTTTTGTATAATTGTGTGTAATGGTGAATCTTGGAATACCATGATCTCTGAAAAAGCAAAGCTGTAAACAACACTATGGACAATGGAGAGAGACTTGTGATAAGCACATGAAGGCTGCAGCTTATTTCCAGTAATGACCTATCCACACAAAGTGACCCAGTGGATAATATTGAGGGTGATTAAAAAAGAGATGATCCAATTATATAATAAGAGCAAAGGACCTAGATGAATAGCCTAAATGCTGTGCTGATGTCTAAGATATGTTTTATTTTAATCAAGCATAAGATCTCTATCACATTGGATTGATCCTTTGTAGAGGATCTGTGAATATAAGTAAAATTCACAGAAAATAAGAAAGAATGGGTGGATTTTGGTATACACCAACTTGAGAATACACACATTAATAATATTGATTCTCTGAGATAGTAAAGAAGCAATGAAATCTCAAAGTTAGAAGGGATCTTAGATGTTAACTGAATTAACCAAGTAATTCGTCCTATATAGTTGACATTGGAATCACAAACAGGCACAGCACAATATATGCCTCTAAAGGTCTCCTCCAATGTCTCATCATATCATGGAGATGTCCAAGGGCTCTTGAAGGCTTTCCCAAGAATGTCCACATTTAAGTTCCTATCAACATGAAAAAAAGTTTTGAGAATAGACTCAGCAATGTATTATCTTGTTGATCAGTTGTTTTCAGTTGTGTCCATCTCTCCATGACCTCCTTTGGAGGTTTATTGGCAAAGATCCTGGAGTTTGCCATTTCCTTCTCCAATATGATCAGTCTAACCTAGTGTATAGGAGCTCATAACTAGAAGTTTGTCCAGTAAGGAAGAAATTATTTTGGACGAAACATCTCATAAAAAGCTTATAATTAAGAGGAATTTCATCTGTGTTGGTGAAGGGAGTGCTAACACTAACAAAAACATGGACCACACAAATAATGGTTAAAGCTAAAATAGTAGATTCTTGGGTTAGAAGTATAGAGAACTAGTTTCCAGTCATGAATCTGACTTAGACAGTCAGTTTACCATATGGAGGCTAAGTTTCTTTATCCATAACATGAAAGGATTGTATTGGATAGACATTACAGCCGCATTTCAACTCTTAACATTATATGAACCAGTGACGCCTTGAAATTAACCACTCACCGACCTGTCGGGGGGGGGGGGGTGTGATTAACAAGTTCTGTCAGTAAAACAGAAAAGAATATAGATTTCTCTGGATTTGTGACCAGGGCACCTCCAGGAGGGAGGGTGAACTGCTTAACACATTGAGGGGGCTGGCAAATCCTTTGTGCTCATCTACAAGGTTGCAGTAATTCCTCACTAGCTATCAATTGTTTGACAATAGGGTGTCATCAATCAGCCTGAAATGTTCATTGCCAAGTGCATTCTATTTTTATATACCCATGAACTCACACATTTAGTAGTGACAGGGAGAAGTTTTTCTCCATAGGATAAGCAATGAATTGTGCACTTCATCAGAAATGCCTTATTTTAGAACATATTATTCAGAAATATCCTTTGCCACAGACAAAAAAAAGGCTTTGAAAAAATTGTAATATATTACTTTTTAAAAACTGTTTTCTCTATGAAGGTTTGCCATAGAGAGCAGATTAAAATGCCTGCTATTCTGCCATTTTATAAAATATGACTTAGCAAATAGTCATAAATCTGTCAAATATTGCAACCTGGTTTTGTATTATATACTAGGAAAATGAACTCAATGGCAATATAATCTTACTTTCCAATATAACTGAACTCAAGAAAAGCATCTTAGGAAGAATGCAGCATAGAGAGCAAATAAAATCTAAGTACTTAGATATAAAGGAGTTTATGATGGCATATACAACTTTTGATATTGGTGTTTTTCTTTTATTAATTCTTACACAAACCCTCAATCATATCTTTCTTTTTAATTTGGTTTATCATTTTGGACTTTTTTTTCCTGAATAGTGATATTACATTCCATAACCTTTTTATCAACTTCTAGCTCAGGGTCATCCTTTCCTCTGAAAAATGTCTAGGGGCTCTGTTCAGTTATTAGTCCATTTATGTAAACACTGCATTTTCACAGTTGTCTCACTGTTCTCCATATCTCTGTGATTTGCTGATATATGTCTTACAAATCATAATGTGTTTAGATTTTTCAAGATTCAAATAAAAAAATGAAGATTTGCCGAATTAGGTAAATCCTCCTTGAAATCTTTTTCACTGGTGACTATATTTTTTTTAATGACTGCTTCCCCCTGAAGCCAGGAAAGTCAGTGTAATATAACAAAACCATATTTGAAGTATAATGATATGATTTGAGTCCCAGATGAGTTACTTAGGAATTCAATACAAGGGATTTCAAGAGCTAGAAAGATCCTCAGATATCATCTAGTTAAACATATATTTGAACATGAAACCCCTCTCAGAGAACCTAATAGGTGCTAATAAATCTATCAGTCTTCCACTGGAAAACTTCTAGTATTAGAGAACTAAATACTTTTTCACAAAGTTTATAGAGATTATTAATTTTTAGGGAATTTTTCTTTTTTGCTTGATCTATAATCAGTCCAAAAATTACATTCAGTGGTTTTTGTTCTGCTTTTTGACACTAAAGAAAATAAAGTTAATTCCTCTTCTACATGACAAATGTTTGATGACCTTATAATACCTGCCCCCAACCCTGTGAGTTCTTCCCTCCAGGATACCAATGTTCAATAGCTTCAATTGATCTTCCTGTTAAATGGTTTCAAACCCTTTCATTTTCCTAGTAATCCTCCCCTGGACCTGCTCCAGTCTGTTAATGTTTTTTCCCTCAAATATGACAAAGAACTGAACACAAGATTTCAGATATGATATTGACCAAAGACAAAGGACAACTATAATCTTGCTTATTTTAGATATTGGATATATCATATAACTTCTCTGAGCCTGAACTTGCTCATCTGTAAAGTAGGGACAAGAATACCTTTCCTGCACACCTTAGAGGAACAATAGAGACAAAGTAACTCAAGTGCTTCATACATTTTTTTTTAATCAAGCACTATACCAATATATTGCTGCAGTTAGGTCCTAAATAGTGGGCACAATGAATCCCAGAAAGTAGTCACTGCATTTCAACTCATTTCATTATTCTAGAAACAATTACCATAGTTTATATGATTATAACTTCAAATAGTCTAAATTTGAATATAGGTGACCACTTCACAGGATTCATTAATGAGACTAATCAGGACCTAGCTTAACTTCCAGCAAACAGCAAGCAGCACTGCACACAATGATACTTATCATTTATGTAGTACTTGGGGACTTATAAAGCACTTTTTCCATAGTAAAGCCTGTGAAATAGACAATATGGACAAAATTCTGATTTTAAAAATGAGGATACTGAAGCTAAGAGCGAAATAACATTGCCCAATATAACTTTCCTCCATCACAAAGAGATAGGATTCAAACCTGGATCTTACAACTCAGGAACCAGTGACCTTTCCAATTCATCATGACCTATGTGTTTAATAAATTTTTGTCACATGATTTGATGGTATGTAAGAATGAAAACTTATTGAATGTATGTTATGCAAAGCAAAAGTATACATTAAGACAATTAACCAGACAATTCAGCACACACACAAAAAATAATAATCCTAGTGACTACTTGGCAAAAGACAAAGCAAACAGCAAGAACACCAACAGGTTTTTAAAAAATTTTTTTCTACTTAATAGTATTTTATTTTTTTTCAATTACGTGTAAAATAGTTTTCAACATTCACTTTTAAAAGTCTTGATTTCCAAATTTTTTCTCCCTCCCTCTCTCCCTTTTATCCTCCTTCCCCATGATGGCAAGCAATCTAATATAAGCTATACATGTACAATGATATTAAACATATTTCCACATTAGTCATGTTATGAAAGAAGAATTAGAACAAAAGGGGTGAAAAACATGAGAAAGAAAAAAAACTGAAAATACTGTGCTTTGATCTGTATTCAGACTCCACAGTTCTTTCTCTGGATGTGGATAGCATTTTCAGTCATGAGTCTCTTATATTATCTTAGATCATTGTATTGCTGAGAAGAGGTAAGTCTATCAAAGCTGATCATTACACAATGTTGTTGTTACTGCGTACACTGTTCTCCTGGTTCTGCTCACATCACTCAGCATTGGTTCATGAAAGTCTTTTTTGTTTTTTCTGAGATTCATCTGCTCATCAATTCTTACAGGATAATTGTATTCCATTAATTCATATACCACAACTTGTTCAGCCACTCTCCAGTTGATGGGCATTCCCTCAATTTTCAATTCTCTGCCACCACAAAGAGCTGCTATAAATATTTTTGTACATGTGGATCTTTTCCCCTTTTTTATGATGTCTTTGTGATACAAGCCCAGTAGTGTTATTGTTGTATCAAAGGGTATGCATAATTTTATAGCCCTTTGAGCATAGATCCAAATTGCTCTCTAGAATGCTTGGATCAGTTTACAACACCAAAAGTGCATTAATGTTTCAATTTTCCCACAACTTCTTTAGTTTTATCATTTTTTCCCCTTATTTGTCATATTAGCCAATCTGATTGGTGTGAGGTGGTACCTCAGAGATGTTTTAGTTTGCATTCCTCTAATCAACAGTGATTTAGAATTTTTTTTTCATATGACTATAGATAGCTTTAATTTCTTCATCTGAAAACTGCCTGTTCATATCCTTTGACCATTTATCAATTGGGGAATGATTTGTATTCTTACAAATTTGACTCAGTTTTCTATAGATTTGAGAAATGAGGCCTTTATCAGAAACACAGTCTGTCAAAATACTTCCCATATTTCTGCTTTCCTTCTATTCGTGGTTGCAATAGCTTTGTTTATACAAAATCTTTTTAATTTAATGTAATCAAAATTATCCATTTTTAATTCCATAATATTCTCTGTCTCTTGTTTGCTCAGAAATGTTTTCCTTCTCCATAGACCAGACATATAAATGATTCCTTGATCTCCTAATTTGCTTATGGTATCACCCTTCATGTCTAAATCATGTATCCATTTTTATCTTATCTTAACAATAAAGTGTAAAATATTTTTCTATGCCTAGTTTCTGCCATACTATTTTCCAGTTTTCCCAGCACTCTTTGTCAGATAGTGAGTTCTTATACAGAAGCTGTAGTCTTTCGGTTTATAAAACAGTAGATTACTATAGTCATTGACCACTGTGTTTTATACCTAACCTATTCCACTGATGCACTGCTCTCTTTCTTAGCTAGTACCAAATAGTTTGATGATTGCTACTTTATAACAGAGTTTTAGATTTGGTATGGCTAGGCCATTTTCCTTTGCATTTCCTCTCATTAATTCCCTTGATATTCTGGACCTTTTGTTCTTTCAGATAAATTTTGTTATTATATTTTCTAGCTCTACAAAATAATTTTGATAGTTTGTTATGGCACTGAATAAGCAAATTAATTTAGGTAGAATTGTCATTTTTATTACGTTAGCTCAGCTTACCCAATGAGAAACTGATAACACAGTTATTTAGATCTCACTATTTGTGTGAAAAGTGTTTTGTAATTGTGTTCTGGTTCCTGAGTTTATCTTGGTAGGTGGATTCCCAAATATTTTATGTTGTCTACAGTTGTTTTAAATGGAATTTCTCTTTCTATCTCTTGCTGCTGGGCTTTGTTAGTAACATATGGAAATGCCAAAGATTTATGTGGGCTTATTTTATATCTTGAAAATTTGTTAAAGTTGTTAGTTATTTCAAGTAGTTTTTTAGTTGATTCTCTAGGATTTTCTAAGTATACCATCATGGGATAGCTTTGTTTCTTCATTGACTATTTGAAACACTTAATTTTTTTTTTCCTTCTTTCATTGCTAAAGCTAACATTTCTAGTACAATACTGAATGACAGTGATGATAATAGCCATCTTTGTTTCACCACTTTTCTCTTTGGGAAAGTGTCTAGCTTATTCCCATTACAGATAATGCTTGCTGATAGTCTTAGATAGATCCTAAGAGATTTTAAAGTAAAACTCTATATTTTCCTATGCTTTCTAGTATTTTTAACAGAAATTGGTGCATTATTGTTTTAAAAAGCTCTTTGCTGCATTCATTGATATAATTATATGATTTTTTTTGTCAGTTTTGTTATTGATATGGTAAATTATGCTGATAATTTTCCTAATATTTAATCAGCCCTGCTTTCCTGGTATAAAGCCCACCTGGTCATACTGCATTATCCTGGTGATAAACTGCTGTAATCTTTTTGTTAATATTTTAATTTTTTGCATCAATATTCATTGGTGAAATTGGTCTATAATTTGCTTTTCTCTGTTTCGGCTCTTCCTGGATTAGGTATCAGCAATATATTTGTGTCATAAATGGAATTTGGTAGGACTCCTTTGCCTATTTTTCTTAAATACTTTACATAGTATCAAAATCAATTGTTCTTTAAATGTTTGGCAGAATTCACTTGCAAATCCATCTGGCCATGGAAATTTTTTTTTCAGGGATTTCATTTATGGCTCATTCAATTTCTTTTTCTGAAATGGGGGTATTTTATTCCCCTTTCTGTTAATTGGGGCAATTTTATTTTTGTAAATATTCATCCACCTCACTTAGATTGTCAGATATACTGGCATACAATTGGGCAAAACAGCTCCTAATTATTGTTTTAATTTCCTCTTCATTGGTGGTGAATTCACCTTTTTCATTTATGATACCAATAATTTGGTTTTCTTATTATTAATCACATTTTTATTAATCAAATTAACCAAAGGTTTATTTATTTTATAGGATTTTTCATAACACTAGCTCTTAGTTTTATTCAGTAAGTCAATGGTTTTCTTATTTTCAATTTTATTAATGTCTTCTTTGATTTTCAGAATTTCTAATTTGCTATTTAATTAAGGATCTTTAAATTGTTCTTTTTCTAGCTTTTTTAGTTGCATGTACAGTTCAATGATCTCCTCTTTATTTTATTCATGTAAGCATATATAAATTTTTTTCCTAAAAACCACCTTAACTGCATCTCATAAGTTTTGGTATGTTATCTCATTATTGTCATTCTGTTGGATGAAGTTATTGATTGTTTCTCTGATTTGTTGTTTGACCTACTCATCCTTTTGGATTATATTACTCCAATTGATTTTTAGTCTATCTTTCCATGGCCCTTTATTACATGTAATTTTTATTGCATCATGATGTGAAAAGGATGTGTCTTCCTTTCTGCATTGGTTTTTGAAGTTATTTGCTCTAATATAAGGTCAATTTTTGTGTAGGTGCCACGTACCACTGAGAAAAAGGTGTATTCCTTTCTACCTCCATTTAATTTTCTCCAGAGGTGTACCATATCTAACTGTCCTAAAATTCTATTCACCTCCTTAACTTCTTTCTTTTATATTTTGTAGTTAGAGTTATCTAGTCAATAAAACTAATGTTCTTTTTTTTTCCTTTCCTGTTTACCTTTTTATGCTTCTCTTGACTCTTGTATTTGAAGATCCAATTTTCTGTTCAGCTCTGTTCTTTTCATGAAGAATGATTGATAGTCTCCTATTTCATTGAATATCCATGTTTTCCCCTGAAATGTTATGCTCATTTTTGCTGGGTTGTTGATTATTGGTTGTAATCCAAGAACTTATGCCTTCCAGAATATCACATTCTAGATAAATTCTAGATAGGAAGGTTGTGGTCCCCCACTATTATAGTTTTGCTTTTTATTTCTTCCTGTAACTCACTTAACTTTTCCTCCAAGAATTTGGATGTTATACCACTTAGTGGACATATGTTTTGTACTGATATTATTTCCTTCTTTATGGTACCTTTTAGCAGCATGATTTCCTTCCTTATGTCTTTTAATTAGATCTATCTTTGTTTTTTCTGATATCAGAATTGCTAACTTGCATTTTTTTAATTTCTTTGAAGCATAATATATTCTGCTCCAGTCTTTTAACTTTATTCTATGTGTATCTGTTTGTTTCAAATGTGTTTCTTGTAAATAATAATATATGGTAGGATTATGGTTTTTAAGCCACTCTGCTATCAGCTTCCATTTTAACCTAGAGTTCATGCCATTCACATTCAGGGTTCTGACTAATTATTGTGTCTTTCTCTCCATTCTATTCCCCACCATACACACTTATACTTTTCTCTCTCCTTTCACTCTTTCCTCCTCACTAGTGTTTTCTCTTCTGACCACCTCCTCCCTCAATGTTCCCTCACTTCTATCAGTTCCCCTCCCTTTTCTTTCCCCTTTCTTCTCCTACTTTCATATATGGTAAGATAGATTTCTATACCCAAGTGAATATGTGTGTTATTCCTCTTTGAATCAAATCCTATGAGAGTTAGGATCAAACAATACTCATCCCCTCTTCTTTCCCTCTACTGTAATAAGTCTTTTGTGTCCCTTCATGTGATGTAGTTTACTCTACTCTGCCTTCCTTTTCATCTTTTCCCAGTACAATTATTTTTTCACCCACCATTTATTTTTTTGTCTTTTTTTAATACAAATTTATTTATTTTTAGTTTTCAACATTCCTTCCACAAGTTTTTTGAGTTCCAAATTTTCACCCCATCTACCCCCTCCCCCCACCCCAAGATGTCATGCATTCTGAATATCCCTTCCCCTACTCTGTCCTCTCTCTATCTCTCTCCCCTTATCTTATCCCCTTCCCCTTCTATTTTCCTGTAGGGCAGGATAGACTTCTGTACCCCATTTCCTATATTTATTTCCCAGTAGCATGTGAAAACATTTTTTTAACATATGTTTTTAAAACTTTAGGTTTCAAATTTTCTCTCTTCCTCCCTCCCCACCCACCCTCATTGAAAAGGCAAGCAACTCAATATAAGTTGTACATGTGCAGTTATGCAAAACATCCATAGTAGACATGTTGTGAAAAACTAACTCTATTTCCCTTAATCCTATCCTGCCCTCCATTTATTCTATTCTTTCTTTTGACCTGTCTCTCCTCAGAAGTATTTACTTCTGATTAACCCCTTTCCCAATCTGCCCTCCTCTCTATCATCCCCTGCTCTCTTGTCCCCTTTCCCCCCATTTTCCTGTAGGGTAAGACAGATTTCCATACCCAATTGAATGTGTATGTTATTCCCTCCTTAAGCCAAATCCTATGAGAATAAGATTCACTCATTCCCTCTCACCTTCCCCTGTTTCCCCTTCCACTGTAAGAGACTTTTCTGTTGTTTTTTTGTGAGATAATTTACCCCATTCTACCTCTCCCTTTCTTCTTCTCCAATATAATCCTCTCTCATCCCTTAATTTTATTCTCCAGATATGACCCCTTAATCTTCAACTCACCCTGTGCCCTCTATCTATCTATCTACATATACATACATATAATTTTTTTCCTCCAACTACCCTGATACTGACAAAGGTCTCATGAGTTATAAATATCATCTTTCCATGCAGGAATGTAAACAGTTCAATCTTAATAAGTCTCTTATGATTTCTCTTTCCTGTTTACCTCTTCATGTTCCACTTGAGTCCTGTATTTGAAAGTCAAATTTTCTATTCAGCTCTGGTCTTTTCATCAGAATGCTTGAAAGTCCTCTATTTCACTGAATGACCATTTTTTCCCCTGAAGGATTATACTCAGTTTTGCTGGGTAGGTGATTCTTGGTTGTAATCCTATCTCCTTTGCCCTCCGAATATTATATTCCATGCCCTGCGGTCCTTTAATGTAGAAGCTGCTAAATCTTGTGTTATCCTGATTGTGTTCCACAGTACTTGAACTGTTTCCTTCTGGCAGCTTGTAATATTTTCTCCTTGACCTGGGAACTCTGGAATTTGGCTACAATATTCCTAGGAGTTTTCCTTTGGGGATCTCTTTCAGGAGGAGATCTGTGGATTCTTTCAATTTCTATTTTGCCCTCTGGTTCTAAATATCAGGGCAGTTTTCCTTGATAATTTCTTGAAAGATGATGTCTAGGCTCTTTTTTGATCATGGCTTTCAGATAGTCCAATAATTTTTAAATTCTCTCTCCTGGATCTATTTTCCAGGTCAGTTGTTTTTCCAATGAGATATTTCACATTGTTTTCTAATTTTTCATTCTTTTGGATTTGTTCTACTGTGTCGTGATTTCTCATAAAGTCACTATCTTCCAATTGCTCTATTCTAATTTTTAAGGAAGTATTTTCTTCAGTAAGCTTTTGGACTTCCTTTTCCATCTGGCCAATTTTGCTTTTTAGGGCATTTTTCTCCTCATTGGCTTTTTGGACCTCTTTTGCCATTTGGGTTAGGCTATTTTTTAAGGTGTTATTTTCTTCAGTATTTTTTTGGGTCTCCTTTAGCATCACTCTCAGTTTTTCCTCTACTTCTCTAACTTGCTTCTCAAAATCATTTTTGAGCTCTTCCATGGCCTGGGACCAATTCATATTTTTCTTGGAGGCTTTGGATGTAGGGGCTTTGACTTTGTTGTCTTCTTCTGGTTGTATATTTTGGTCTTCTTTTTCACCAAAGTAAGATAATATAGTCTGACTCTTTTTGCCTGCTTGCTCATGATCCCGGCCAATTACTTGAGTTTTAAACTCTTTGTTAAGGTATGAATCTGCTTCCAATGTGGAGAATGTACTGTCCCAAGCTTCGGGGGTTTGTACAGCTGTTTTCAGAGATACTTGTAGGGACCTGTAAATTTTCAGTTCTTCCAAGGTGGTATGATAAGGGGCAAGGTGTTTACTCCTTTCCTGGCCTGCAACTACAAGTACTCCTTTCTGACCTGTAACTGTGAGGAGGGGCTTCTCTCCGCAATCACTACAAGCTCCACCAAGCCAGTGCTCCTCCTCACCCCAGCACCACCACCCAGAACTGTGCCCCAGATCCAAACATGGGCAAAGCAAGAGATTCCTGCCTCAGCACTGGCAAAGAGATCCCTGCAATCCCTCTCTGATCAGCCACTGGATTCCCCCTCAGTCTGTGGGCCGGAAGCTCGGGAAGCAGCTGCCCCCACAGGGCCATGCTCTTGGGGAATGGAGCTGAAACCCCGCCTTCCTTTCTCAGGCACCGACAGAAACAGACTTTTCCCACTGACCTAATTTGTCTTTGGCATTGGTGGATTGAGGAATCTGGAAACCTCGACAGCTGCCGGAGATTCAGTCCTCTGAGGCCTGCTCCAGGTTTGCTGCGGCCTGCGTGCCCACGCTGCGGCTGTGCACCCAGCTGTGCCCCAGCCGGTGCAACACCTTTCTGATCAATCATCCAGGTTGTCTTGGGCTGGAAATTTGTTTCACTCTGTCTTTTTGTGGGTTCTGCTGCTTCAGAATTTGTTTAGAGCCATTTTTTATGAGTATTTGGAGGGGTTTGGAGGAGAGCTCAAGCAAGTCACTGCTTTCACTCTGCCATCTTGGCTCCACCCCCCCCCATCATTTATTTTTATATCAAAACATCAAAGTCAACTTACACCCAAACACTCTGTCTATGTATATCCCTACTTACTGCCCTAATAAAGATATATTTCTCAAGAGTTACAAATATCATCTTCCTATGCAGGGATGTGAAAATGTAAAAAAAAAAATGAATTACATATTTTTTTCTTTTCTTTTTTTTTTTTGCTTCTCTTGAGTCTTGTATTTGAAGATCTAATTTTCTGTTCAGCTCTCTTCTTTTCATGAGGAATGATTGATAGTCTATTTCATTGAATATCCATCATTTCCCCTGAAAGATTATGCTCTATTTTGCTGGGTTGTTGATTATTGGTTGTAATCCAAGCACCTCTGCCTTCCAGAATATCACATTCCAAGCCCTCTAATCCTTTCATGTAGAAGCTGTTAAATCCTGTGTAATCCTGACTGTGGCTCCATTTATTTAACTTTTTTTTTCCCCTTTCTGGCTGCTTGCAGTATTTTCTCTTTGACCAGATACTTCTGGAATTTGGCTGCAATATTCCTTGGAGTTTTCATTTTGGGATCTCTTTCAGGAGGTGATCAGTCGATCCATTCATTGACTATTTTACCCTCTGGTTCTAGGATAACAAGAAAATTTTCCTTGATAGTTTCTTGAAAAATGGTATCCAGGCTTTTTTTTTTTTTTATCATGGCTTTCTGGTAGTCCAAAAATTCTTAGATTATCTCTCCTGAATCTATTTTCCAGGTCAGTTGATTTTCCAATGAAGTATTTTACATTTTATTCTATTTCTTTCTTTTTATTTTGTTTGACTGATTCTTGATGTCTCACGAAGTCATTAACTTTCATTTGCCCAATTCTAATTTTTAAATAAGTATTTTCTTCAGTTGGCTTTTGTACCTCCTTTTCCATTTCATCAATTTGTTCTTTAAGGAGTTATTTTCTTCAGTGGATTTTTTTTTAATTTGGTCAATTGCATTTTTTAAGACAATGTTTTCTTCAGTCAATTTTGTCCTTCCTTTTCTAAGCTATTGACTCTTTTTTGCATACCTTTCATTTTCCCCCCCAATTGTTCCTGTATGTCTCTTATTTGACTTTTAAAATTCTTCTTAAGCTCTTTCAAGAACGCATTTTGGGCTTCTGACCAATTAATATTCCCTTTTGAGGTTTTAGATGTAGGTATATTGTTGTCCTGAGGTTTTTTTTTTTTGCTAATTTTTTTTTTTTGCCTATTTCATGGCTTTTAAAGTTGGTGCTCCCTGCTGGGCCACAGGGAGCACTGTCCCAAGCTTCTTGTGCTGGGGATCAGGTGCCTGGTCATTGGCTTCGTGCACTGTAGCCTTAATTGCTGATGGCTTGCTCACTGCACTGGGATGCCCTTGTCTAGTCATGCCTGTTGTTTCCTGGTTTATAAGGCTGCCAATTTGCCTCATGCACTAAGGGTAGAGGCCTCACAGATGACCTGCTGTGCTACTGTCCTGCTGAGCCAGGACTGAGAGGCCTCTATTACTGATCTGTGCTGTGGCTAAGAACCTCCCACTGGCTTACCCCAACACCATCTATGCTGGACTGCTCTCCCCTTTTGCTCAAATTAGATAGACCTTTCTGAAGTCCTTCTAAGTTATCTTAATTTGGGAAATTGTTTTACTCTATCTTTTTGTAGGTTCTGTTGCTCCAGAATCCATCTAAAGGCTTGATTTAATGTTTCTGAGGGAAACTGGGAAGAGCTTAGGCAACTTCCTGGCTTCTCTCTGCCATCTTCCACCAACAGTTTTAAAATAATCTTTCTTATTGGTTGGATGTTTTTCACTTTGTTGGTAATTCAAGATTTTGTTTCAGTCCATGTGATAGAATTATTTTTGGTGGGTGACAGGTAAAAAGAGTATAAGAGATATAAATAAATATATAAATAAACAAAATAAATAAGTAAAAGAGAATATAAACCAGAGGACACAACATTCTAAATGATTAATCATTTTGTTACTTTCTTATGCCTACATATTTTTTCTTTGAACTGACACAGACAACTCAAATGCCCTTTCCTGAATTGTCCTTTAATCCCTTTCCAATACATTTTTCAAGACTATTCTTTACCCAAGAACCTTTCATCAAGCTTTGCCTCATTTTTCTCACTATTTCACTTTTAACATTTGGGAAGTCAACGTGTGCTATGTAATCTAACACTCTGGGGGTATTTTACTGTGTCACTTTTAATGTAAATATATGCATCTCTGTTTGACTTCCTTCCTCAAGGACAGGGATACCCTATGACCAATGTGAATTTAATTATTATAGCAGTGACCCTGAAATGGTGATATGGAAGATGCCAAGGGCTGGAGTATTCTAATCTTTTTCTCGAGGCATGTCTTCAGAACCTTCTTCATTATAAACTGGACCTGAGAAAATGATGTGCTCTCAAATCTTACAGAATTAATAACCCTGGTTTGAATGAATGAGAAAATAACAGAATCTCAGCTGTGGAAGGGACCTGTAAAGTCATCTGGTCTTATATGTGTCCCAACTGAAATCCTTTTAGCAATATCTCTGAAAAGTAGTCACACAGTCTTCACGTAATCAGTACCAGAGATGGAGTATATTTTGCAACAAAATGTTAGTCCACTACATTTCAATATTCCAAAGATTTGTGACGTTAATGAAGCATTCCATTTGCCGGCATGGAATACAGACTCTCTATAATTTGGTAGATGGTCTTACTGAGTTGTCATAGCCAAAAAACCCATCATTTTGTTGGCAAACTGGTGATAAGCATTTTCAGACTTAGCTGGGCTGGTGAATGTATCACCATCCCAGCAAATGAAGTCCTCCTCACATGGAAGGACCTGTCACCTCCACTGACATGGCCTTGGAAAACTCTGAATCACCTGCACACAATAATGAAGCATCAGAGAAGGAATCTATTGGACATTTATAATGACTGTATCCTGCTTCTGTGAAATTTATACCCCCTTTTCTTAGATTTTTCCCTTGTGTCAGGTTGATTTTTTAAAATTAATCCTTTCATATAAGGGCATTCTTTGCCCCTCCTTATATTTGGTCTTATCTGTTTAAAGTAAAATATCCTCAGTTCCATTAATTGTACTGTTTGCCCATCTTCTCACCATCTTCATGTTTACCTTAGGGAAGCCTTATGGTTTGGCAACGCCCTCCCTGAAATATGGAACCCTAAAATGGACACAGATATGTTCTTATCAGGGATGAGAATGGCAAAGCTATACCTGCTGTATTTGGGACACGGTTTCCACAAATTCAGCCTTTAGTCACAGTAAATTTTTAAGTAATATTAAATTTACAATTCACAAATCTAAGGGTTTTTTTCACATTAAATTATGTCCCACTCATATTGTGTAATTACTTTTTCTTTAAAGAAGCTGACTATATAAGTTTAAATATATTCTTATTGAATTTACTTCTGGAGGTAGGTGACTTAAGAGTAGAGAAACAAACAATGAACAGAAAATCAATCTACTGCATAAGTCTACTTAGAACATCAAGGAAATATCCCTTAAGATCATTAAGTGGTTCCTTAATCTACCAGTCAATTCATGATTTCAATGGGGAAATAGGTACACAAATATGTGGATATAGATGTACTATACTAATATATGTTATTAGATTTCAAATCATATAGATATTATGTAACATATAAGTACACATTCATAGTATACATATATTTATATGCAATACACAAACACAGATATGTTTGAAAACCAGAAATGTTCCAAGAATCCAGAACAACAATAGGAAAAGGTAGCTTCTTCTCAGTAACTCACTATTATCACAGAAATATCAAACAACAGATAAAATAGCTGGATTTAGTCATGTAATTTTCCTCTTTCTGATCAGTTTTCCTTATCTGAATGTGGACTGATTCTTTCCTCTATACAGATCATCCAATTCATTTCCTCATGTAAATATGTAGACAGCTACCATTCAAAGTATTTTCTCAAGATGCTTATTGGATCTTAAAGTGCAAAACATTTTCTTTAAGTTGGAGGAACTTGCTAAGTGGTTTAAAATAACACTTTTAAAAATAAGTGCCTCGTGTTAACAAGCTCGAGCTATTTGCTTAAGGAACATATTTCTCACTGTACATTTGGGCTGTGGATATGTGGGTTTCACTAACACAAATTTTCTTTCAAGTAAGGGGAGGAGGAAACACTGAGATTTCTATCTCTTTAGAGTTTATCAAAACTTCAGTGACTCTCATATTTTTATATTCTATTTTCATCCTGATTTGCTATGTAAATAGTCAATTATATTGCATTCTTTCTAAACCTTCTCATCTTCTGTCCCAATGTTGTTGTTTTAACATAAGAACTGCTTCTTTCTCTATACTTTGATCCATTGTGCAGATTCCAATAATGATGGATTACCCTACAAGCATGTTGCAAAGGAAACAGCAAAATAGTCTCCATCTCATTGAAGACTGCTTTGTACACACTCCACAATATTTGTTGAAAGTTTGGCTATCCCTAGGAGAGAGACAGAGAGACATAGAGACATAGAGATATAGATACATACACATATATACATATACACACATACATACGTGTGTGTGTATACACATACCCATATGCACACATGTGCACACACAGCCTTTCAACCTAATATATTTTGACTTCCAGGTCTTACACTGACTGCCCTTCCACATGGCCTAGGCCTAGGCCCAGATAATGAACTCTAGTCTGTCTCTCTTATTTTTTGCAAACCTTGGCCTCTAGAGGAGCACCAAATAGAGTCTTAGTTGATAGGTGAGACCATTAGCTTCTGTTGAGGGTGTAGGAAATATGTTAGGATGGGGGTAGGGTATTTGACAAATGAATCAAATTAAGGAATCAACTTCGCCACTTATATGTCTGTGGTAAATACCTTTCTGGAAATAATCAAACAATCAAGGGAATTAAACTGAGTATAAGACACCCATGATCAATTTGGAAGGAATGACAGCCATTGGGTGAAAATGGAGTGATGTTGCATAGATTTCTTACAACTGATTGAAGTTAATCTATCACACCCTGTTAGTCTTGTGTAAAATGCATTTTTTTAAATATGGTTTAAACTTCAGCATTCCAGTGGCAATTCATAAAAGAGGAGCTACAGCAAAGACCTGTATAGGAAATTACTTGGTGGCAGGGTAGAAGTAGGAGCAATGGAGAAGTCTCTTTTTCCTCCTCCTTGTCGTACTACCAATCTGGGTATGACCTTGTTAACTTTAAGGATCAGAAGACTGGTATTTCTTACTAGTATTTCTTGAGTATTCTTTGAGATAGCAGCAACTGAGGGCACTATCTGCATTAGGAACTGAGGACAAACTATATCTATCATTTAAAGGCAAATTCAGGACTCTACAAGACCTTAGGAGAAAGTTCCAAGATGCCTAATATGAAATTCAGGAGGGTCTCACAAAGAGGAAAAAAATACTTCTAGCCGAAAGACTTCAAGAAAATGTTACCCTGTCTGCCAAGTTAAGTGTTCCACTCTCCTCTATACTCTTTATGTACTTATGGGTGAATGTGTGCCTGATTTAGATTGGGAAGCTGTACTAATTATTCTTACTACACCATCTTAGTAAATACTAAGTCCTAAAAAAATGATTAAGTTTGGATGACTAATTAATATTAACTGATAATACCTGGGGGTCATTCTAGAGGCGAGCTTGTGAACTATGACATTAGAAAACCACCCTCAGATTCTCAAGATTTACTTCAAGAAACCCAAGGTGGCTACATGGTAGCCCCCCTATTATAACCAGCTTGCTAATGTGAGTGAGAATTGAGATCATAGCCCAAGAGTCTGAACTACAAATGAATCAAGTTTTTTTTTTCCCTTTTATTTAGTAATCTTGGGACTTTCTTAAATCCTTTTCTTTAATGTTACATTTTATTAAAGCTTAATTCACTTTGCAATGAATATAAAAATTTATTTTTTTCAATATTGCTTTTCTTTAAACTTTTTAGTAGTTCTCATGTTTAAAACAATAACAATAGTATATATATGTATGCATATATATACATATATATGTATATATATGTATATATGTGTGTGCGTGTATATCTTAAAACCAAAACTAAAAAGTTCCAAAGAATTTATGAATTTTACAATACTAAAGAATAAATCTGTTCTTCATTTTTAAGTATCATAATATTTAAAGCTTTTCTGTTAGTGTGTATGTCTGTGTGTTTCTGTGTGTATTACATTCTCATACGAAAGATTTCCTATCCCTCCTACCACCATCAAATCTTGTCATCCAATCCAGAGAATGAATTGTGTTCGTGGACAGGTCATATTTTGAGAATTTCTTAATTCTGTAAAAATTACATATATATATATATATATATATATATATATATATATATATATATATATAGAGAGAGAGAGAGAGAGAGAGAAGAGAGAGAGAGAGAGAGAGATATATACACATATATAAGTATATATATACATATATATGTATAAATATACATTTTTTTTTACTTTTAAACTTTTGCTTCCTTTTCCTCCCTTTCTCAGACATATGATTTAGAAAAAAAAATTCATTTGGATGGAATCTTGGGTAAACGGCAATTTGAATGTAATGAAATCATTATTACACTCTTGTTAAAAGAGCCTTCAGAATATAAGACCAAAAGCTTTCTTTTCCAGATGTTTGTTTGTGGACTAAAAAGACTCCTTCAAACATCCCAACATTATACCTGTTATTTATAATAAGTACTCCTTTCTATGTGGTGAGCTACAAGCACATACCTACATCAGCCAAAAGATGTATCAGAAGAAGAAAGGGATTTATGCACGTATACAATCTGTGGTACAGAGGAAAGACTTTAGGCTCTGGAAACAGAGCATATGGCTTTAGATTCCATCTCAGATGCTTGTTTCCTATATGACATTGGGGAAGTTATTTAATGTCTTGTGACCACAGTTTCCCTATCTGTATGACAGAATGAGTTAAATGACCTCTGAAATTCCTTCCAGCTCGACATCTTCAATATTATCTATATGCAATTTATTCATTTTTGTCCCACAGAGAGAGACCCTTTAAAAGAGGGAAAGAAAAGAGTTCCATCTGATTCAGAGGGGGGAAAACAAACACAGAAAACAAAATTTCAAATTTTTAAAGCTTTCAGCCATATTCCTTTAAGTTGCAGAATTGGAAAATGTCTAAAATATCTTTCTGATCCAACCTCTAAACTAAAACAGGAACCACTTCTCTAATATTTCTGACAAGGAGTCACTAGCTCTGCACTTAAAGATGTCTAGTGTTTAGAAACTCACTTCCTTTCAGAATAACTCATTTCATTTTTGCAGGGTTCTAATTATTGTAAAGTTCTTCATTTTATTGAGTTGAAACTTGCTCCTCTGCAACTTCCAACACTTGCTCCTAGCTCTGAAATCACTAGGGCCAATCAAAAGAGGTCTCAGCCCTCTAAATGGCAGCTAGATTGTATTGTGGGTAAGAGTGCTGGACTTGGAATCAGAAAGACCTGTATTTAAATTCCACCTCAGACACTTGCTAGATGTGTGACCCTGGGCTAGTCACCTAACATCTCTCAGCCTCAGTTCCCTCATTTGTAAAATGATCATAATAACACATACTTTAAAGAGTTGTTGTGAGATTCAAATGGAATTAATATGCAGTGCTTTACAAACTAAAATTCATTATAAATGCTAGCTATTATTACCCATTCCACATGGAAACACACACACACACACACACACACACACACACACACACACACACACACACTGAGCAAGTGTTCTCTTCTTCAGACTAAACCTCCCCATTTCTTTCAATTAATCCTTCTATTATATGGTTTCCAATAACCTCAATATATTGGCTGTCATATCCTGGGGGTGTTCCATCTTGACAATACCCTTCCTGAAACTTATTGCCCAGAACTGAACCAAATAAACCAGATGTTGTCTTAATGGAGGAAAGGAGAGTTGGGCCAATATTTAACTAGTTCTGGACATCATCTTTCTATCAATACATCATACTCACTGTGGAATAATAATAGAAGTCCAAATTGTAGTCCAAATTCAGCTTGCACCTCAATTCCATGAATAATTGAGCTAAAAATTCTATCAAGAGAAAAAACAGAAAATGAAAAACAAAACAAAACGAAACAAAACAAAACAAAAAAACCAACAAAATATTAGTGCAAAGTAACATGGGACAATTGATACCACAGGACATCAGAGTAACAAAAATGTAAATGTGTTATTGATTTCTCCAAGGATCTTTGTACTTGGCAGTAGCAAGGAAGCTGTCAATGACTATGGAAAGATTTCTGCAATCAACACTTTGAAATTAGGTAAAAGAAGAGGCCCAATATCACTGAAGACAAGAAGAAAGGAAGAAACAATATCTAACCATAAAATTCATTCTTATACTCAACAAAATGTTTCCCTGCTCCCTCAACCTACTTAACCCTTTAGTCATTGGTAGGAAGCACGAGGTTCAGCCACACATTTTAATTGAATTCAATTAAATTTGTTCTAGTTAACAACATTCATTCTTCTATATCTATGGGCACCACATTGTGACAGTTCTCAAAGATATGAAGACAGAAAATAGCAAAATCTTCACCTCCTAGGAATTTGTAATTTATCAATACAGATAAGACATAAATTTACCTAAGTTTGACATATATACATATGCATATATGTGTGCACATAATAGCATTTTATACATATATACCTATACACATGTATACATGCATATAAAAAGGTGGTGGAATACATTTATGCAACTTAATGTGTTATAAGAAAAGAATGTGATAGGCTAAAGGAAATTCCTGATAATATGCTATAAGGCACAGGAAGAAGTGATTGTTTTCAGTTCAGGGTTGGCTAGATCAGGAAACAATTCACCATGTGGGTGACATCTGAGTTGGGCCTTGATAAAGGAAAAGGATTTTGACAGGAAGAGATGAGGAAGGGCATTGCATTGGAAGAAAGATGAATAGTCTCTATGGATAAAGGGAGGTAGAAGAGAACACATTAAGATTAAGGATTTTCTAGAAGTCCATTTTCCTGAAAAAAGAAATGTGGGAAATATTAAATTGAAGAAGATTAGAAAGGCAAAGATGCAATCATATTATTCAAATCCTTGATTTCTAGGCTAACTCTATCACTCATATGTCTTCACAAAAGACTAAATGAGGAGGGGCTACCACAGTGCAATGCATGGGAGACACTATCACATTCTTACTCTCTCTCTCTCTCTCTCTCTCTCTCTCTCTCTCTCTCTCTCTCTCACACACACACACACACACACACACACACACACACACACACTTCCTTCTCTCTTTCCCCAAGTGGTCATAGAGCAAGGGTTTTTTTCCTTGGTGTCCATATTTTTTCCCACATTAGTCATGTTGTGAAAGAAGAAACGCACAATGGGGAAATGTTACCAAAAAAAGTGAAAATAATATCCTTCTATCTGCATTCAGACTCCATAGTTCTTTCTCTGGATGTGGATAACATCATCATGGGCCTTTGGAATTGTCATGGATCACTTTATTACTGAGAAGAGTTAAGTCAATCATAGATGATCATTGTACAGTGTTTTTGTTGCTGTGTACAATGTTCTCCTGGTTCTGCTCATTTCACACAGCGTCAGTTCATACAAGTCTTTCCAGGTTTTTCTGAAGTCCACCTGCTCATCATTTCTTATAGCACAATAGTATTTCATCATATCCATAAACCACAAATTGTTCACTCAGTCCCCAATTGATGGGCATTCCCTGAATTTCCAATCCTTGCCCCACAAAAAGAGCTGCTATAAATATGTTTGTACATGCAGGTTCTTTTCCCTTGTTTATGATCTCTTTGGGATACAGACCCAGAAGTGGTATTGCTGGGTCAAAGGGTATGCACACTTTGACTGTCCTTTGGAAATAGTTCCAAAGTGCTCTCCAGAATGGAAGGATCAGTTCACAACTCCACCAGCAATGCAGTAATGTCCCATTTTTTTCCACATCTTCTCCAACATTTAACATTGTCCTTTTCTGTTATATTAGCCAATCTGATAGGTGTGAGGTGGTACCTCAAAGTTGTTTTAATTTGTATTTCTCTAATCAATAAAGTATTTTATATGAATATAGACATCTATATTTAATTTCTTCATCTGAAAACTGCTTATTCATATCCTTTCACCATTTATCAACTGAGGAATGACTTGTATTCTTATAAGTTGTACTCAGTTTTCTATAGATTTGAGAAATGTGGCCTTTATCAGAAACACTGGTTGTAAATAATTGTTTCCCAGCTTTCTGCTTTCCTTATAATAATAATTTCATTGATGTTTTTGGTGCAAAAACTTTTTAATTTAACATAATCAAATTTATCCATTTTGCTTTTCATAATGTTCTCTATATCTTATTTGGTCATAAATTCTTCCTCTCTCTCTCTCTTTCTGTATATTTATACACATACACATACATATACATATATGACATACATATATGACATACATATATATATATATATATATATATATATATATATATGACAAGTAAACTATTCCTTGCCCTCCTAATTTGCTTTTATATAACCCTCTATGTCTACATCTTGTACCCATTTTTACTTTATCTTGGTATGCAATATAAGATGCTGGTTAATATCTAGTTCCTGTCATAATTTTCCAGTTTTCCCAGCATTTTTTTGTCAGATGATGAATCTTATCCCACACGCTGAAGTTTTTGGATTTATCAAACTGTAGATTACTGTAGTCATTGACTACTTTGTCTTGTGTACCTAACCTATTCCATTGATCCACCATTCTGTTTCTCAGCCAGTACCAAGTAGTTTTGATGATTGTTGCTTCATATTATAGTTTTAGACCTACTGTAGCTAGACCACCAACCTTTGAATAATTTTTTTCATTAATTCCTTTGACATTCTTGACATTTTGTCCTTCCAGATGAATTTTGTTATTATTTTTCCTAGATGTATAAAACACTTTTTTTGGTATTTGATTGGTAGGGTACTGAATAAGTAATTTAATTTAAGTAGAATTGTCATTTTTATTACATTAGCTCAGCCTACCCATGAACAACTTATATTTTCCCAATTATTTAGATCTGATTTTATTTGCATGAGAAGTGTTTTGTAATTGTACTCATATAGTTCCTAGGTTTGTCTTGGCAAGTAGACTCCCAAATATTTTATTTTGTATGCAGTTATTTTAAATGGAATTTCTCTTCCTATCTCTTGCTGTTTAGCCTTTTTGTTTATATATAGAAATGCTAATGATTTATGTGGGTTTATTTTATATCCTGAAAATTTGCTAAAGTTGTTAACTATTTCAAGAAGATTTTTACTTGATTTTCTAAGATTCTCTAAGTATAGCACCATATCATCTACAAAGAATGATAGTTTTGTATCCTCATTGCCTATTCTAATTCCTTCAATTTCTTTTTCTCTTAATGCTAAAGCTAACATGTCTAGTACAATACTGAATAATAGTGGTGACAGTGGGCATCCTTATCACCCTTGATCTAATTGGGAAGGCTTCTAGCTTATCCTCAATAAAGAAAATGTTATTCTTGCTTTCAATTTTATTAATTTCCCCTTTGAGTTTCAGAATTTCTTTGCTGTTTAATTGGGGATTTTTAATTTATTGATTTTCTGGCTTTTCTAATCACATTTCCTTCCTTGTTTTTTCTTGGAAGCCTATAGCCAAATTACTGAATCTAGATGGGCCTTGGATAAATACCTGAATTCAGGTCTTCATTTCCCATAGCACTGTATTTCTCTGTAGTTCTTTATCATACCCCGGAAACCTCTTTATAAGATCTTTTCAGTCCTGGAACTCAAGTCTCATCAGAAGCCTCAGTCTCTGGGGTTCCTCCTTCTGACTGAAAGGTAAAATAGTCCTCTTGGAATCTCAATTTTAGGAGAGTAATTGAGTCAGCCAATCCTTCATTTCCCATCAAACTGAACTCCTCCAGATTTCTCCATCATATACCAATGCTGTGAACCCATTCTGTTTTTTAGCTTCCTTTTCTGTGTGGGTGTCCTCAGTACAATGTAACCTCTGTTAAAGCAGGAAATGTCTTTCTTTTTGTTTGTTTTTGTATTCTCAGAATTTAGCACAGTGCCTAGCAAATAAGCACTTATTAAGCAAGCATTTAATAAATGATTGTTAAGTGATGGAGTCATCATATGAGCAAAACCACTGAGACTGGTTGTGTCACAAGAACAAGGGATGATAGATATCCTTATGTCTCAGTGGTATCCAGAAATGTCAAAATAATTAAAAGGATCCCAGAACATTAGGCGTACTCTGTGTGATGCATTTATGGGAAGATTTAGAAAAACATCACATAGTAACGGCAGGCATGGATGAATTTTGCTCTGCATAGTTGGATGCTGTGCAGTATATACTTGCATGAGATTACAGGCATGTTGGATTGTAGATTTGTATATTACAGTATTTTTTTTTAAATCCTTGGAGGGGGGGTTATTCTGTTTTCTTAAGTCTTATTGTTGTCTTGGGAATTTATATTTTAAAAGTTTTCTATGATTACTCAGTCCCCTTCCCCCAATACATACATACATATATATGTATACACACACACAAAGTTAGTCACACATATAAACCACCTTCACAATCACCATTTCCAATAACAACAAAATATATTGAAAGAATCTTCACTAGAATTGACTACTGTGATAGAGCAGTACCACTGTAACAGTGTGCCATTCCTCTATCTGGTTTCCCTCCTTATAAGCTGAAAATGCCCTAGATTCAAAATAAGCAAGCCCCAAGAGAGAATTTCAGTAGTTACAATGTATGCTTGACATTACTGCCTGGGGGCAGTTGTTGAGGTCATCATTATTGTGGGATTCCTTGTGGTGATGGGTGTCAGATTATGGACATATGTCATGCGCCCAGGGGGAATTAAGTAGTTAATATAGAAATCATTCCATTATTGAGGGAGGAAGTTCTATTCAATCAATTCATCAAATTTATATATCTAAAGGACATATTATGTTGGCACCCAAGGGCACAGTCAAATGCTTCTGCAAAATAGTAAAAATGCCACTGCAATTTTTAAACGATAAATCAAATAAATTGTCATTGGAATCAGTTTCTAAATTGAAGAACGATTCAGGATACCTACTGGATAAAGTAACTAAGTGATAAAGCAAAGAAGGAGAGCACAGGAGCACATCCCGTTTCCTGTTGTTCAATCTTGAGAGCCCACAGCAAAATGAATGAATCTGGATTGGTATTGTATTAATTCTGTGCCATGCCCAACTAGAATATTAAGTTAGAAAAATGAAAAAGGCTTCCTTAGGCTTCATTAATAGAAATATAGTGTCTAATATAGTTAGAGATCCTTAGGGGGAAAAAAAAAAATGTTATTATATCTTCCCTTGTATCCTCAGTATGAAGCATATTTAAACAAACCAGCTTCCACAGAGTGCCAAGGGATCTCCTAATTGCTATGGGATATGTGAAGCACCATCTCAATTCCCATTGAACTTAGAATCTGGTAATAGAATAAGACACAAATTCAGCTAATAATATTAGTAAAAAAAATAGGGATTTATTTTATGAATATTTTTTTTCTCAGTCCTCATTCTTTTTGACTTCTGCAACCTTTGACACTTGATCATCCTGCATCCTTGTTACACTTTTCTTTATAGGTTTTCATTGTTCTTTCTCCTGGTTCTCTTCTTAGCTGTCTGAATGCTGTTTCTCAGTGTCCTTTGCCAGGTCCTCATTTAGATCACACTCTCTAGCCACAGGGTTCTGTCCTGATCTTTCTTCACTGGGTGATCTCATTAGCTCCCATGAATTTAATGCTATCTCTATGCTGATGATTTTCCAAACTACCTTTCCTACCTCATACTCTCTGCTGACCTCCAGGCTCCTCTTTGCAACTGCCTTTTAGACATCTCAAACTGAATTCCAGTAGATAACTTAAACTCAACATGTCCAGAGTGGAACTCATTATATTTCCCTTGAAACACTTCCCCCATCTAAATCCCTTATTAGTGTCAAGGGCAAAAACTTCCATGCAGTCCTTCAGGATCAAAAGCTAGGTGTCATCTTTGATTCATCACTATCTCTCACCCTCTGCCTCCATACCCAATCTATTGCCAAGGTCTGTTGATTTCACTTAAACAATATCTCTTGAATTCACTCCCTTCTGACTTCTGCCATTGCCACAACTCTGCTACAGGCCCTTACCACCCATACACAGACTATTGCAATAGCCTGCTAAAGGGTCTGCAAGCCTCATATCTCTCCCCACTCTAATTCATCCTCCATGCAGTCACTAAAGTGATTTTTCTAAAGCTCAGGTCCAACCATATCACCTTCCTACTCAATAAAGTATAGAGCATACCTCTCACTTCTAAGATTAAATTTTAAAAAATCTTGTTTTTGGCAATTCAAAGATCTGAATAACCTAGCCCCTTTTTTACACCTCTAGTCTTCTTATAACTTGCTTCCCAAATGTTTCAAACCAGTGATACTAGCCTCCTCACTGTTTCACAAGGAAGATATTCTATCTCTCAGCTCTCGACATTTTCTCTGACGGTCCTCCATACCTGGAATGCTATCCCTCTTCATCTCCGCCTATAGACTTCCTAGGTTTCTTTAAATCCCAGCTAAAATCTTCTCTTCTAGAGGAAGGATTTCCCAACCCTTCTTAATTCTATTGCCATCTCTCTCTTAATTATTTCTTATTTATCTTTTTTTTTAAACATTGCCTGTACATATTTGGTTCTCTATTAAAATAAGCTCCTTGAGGGCAAGGACTATATTTTATCTCTTTTCGTATCCACAGTGCATAGTATAGTGCCTGGTACATAATAGGTATTCAATAAATGTTTATAGATTGATTGACTTCTTTATCTAGAACTTTGATGCTTGCCAATTATTTTCCAAATGTTTTCTCAATTGAGCAGACCCAAGAGGTAAATATGATCACCATTATTATTCCCTTTTTAAAGCCAAACAAAAAACAAACAAACAAACAAAAAACTGAGGCTCAGAGAGGTTATCTGACTTTCCTATTGGTACACAGCTGGTAAGGGTAGAAGATAGGCTTCTAAACTAAGTCTTCATTTTTTTTTAAATGTCTATCATGCTATACATGAAAAAGCACTGCTTTTCATTAGAAGAGTTATGGAAAAAATATTATGTGAGATCTGAGGAAGAAAGTTGTTGCCAGTTTGGGAGGATAAAGGAAAATGTTTCCTGTAAGAGACAATGTTTTACTTTAACACTAAAAAATCGGTAGGCATTCCACAAAGTGACTACCGTAGTAAAGGGAATATGAAAAGTAACAACATGGAGACAGAAAAAACGTTAGAGTACAGAGCATAATTCATTTGGACCAGAATGTAGAATCTATGGAGTGAAATGACATATCGTAGGGAAGAAAAGGTAGGTACTAAGTTATAGGGGGTCTTGAAGATCAGGAAAAATAATTTGAATATTACTCAGTAACCCATATGATGTTACTGAAGATGTGAGGGCAGAGAAGTGAAATGACCAGACATGTACATGAGGACAATAATACTGGCAGTGTCAGGATAACTGTATTTCTTTCAAGAGAATCTAGAGTATTGGGAGTCTCTTGAAAGAGCAGAGATAGAGAAGAAGGGGCAATTGTTAATGAATCTTAGAGAAGGGAAACAAAAGAACATGGTAAATGACTGAATGTAAGACATAAGGGAAAAGAAAGAGTCAAATGTAATGCTAAAGTTTTAAACATGGAAGACAGTATGAATGATGGGTACAAAAGACAGAAATGGTATCATTAAATGGAGGCATAGATTTAGTGAATACCCTTGGTTTTATAACTAAAAAAATACATCGTTTGTTAATAATAAAGAGTGAGATTGTCATTGTAATATGAATATACCATGTTATAGTTTCTGGAGAGCTCACCACAGAAAATACAGAGTCTGTTGTGGGGCAAAGGAAACCTTTAAGACAATGGCTAAGAAAAACTAGGAGACAGTCACTTAAGTTCTTAGTTCCCCAGGTTAATGCTCTAATCTCTAACACTACGATTTGCAGAAAAGTTGCTTATATATTAGTAGAGAGACATTCTTTACCAGCAATTCCCCATACTAATGAAATTACATCAGAAACAAACAGTAAAAACAACAATATGATATAGAGAGAGCACTTTCAGGTTCACAAAACCCCTTATAAACAGGATATCATTTGGTTCTCACAGCAATACTGTGTGGTAGGTTCTACTTTTATAGATTAGTAAAATGAGTCTTAGGCAGATAGATTGTGTAATGGATGGAGTGCTGGACCTAGAGTCAGGAAGATGAATCTTCCTGAGTTCAAATCCAGCATTAAATACTACCTAGCTATGTGATCATGATAAGTCATTTAACTCTATTTGTCTCAATTTCTTCATGTGTAAAATGAGCTGAAAAAGAAAATTACAAACCACTCCAGTATCTTTGCCAAGAAAACCCCAAATGAGGCCACAGATGAGAAACAGAGGCAAATAGGGTTAAATGATTTGCCCAGGGTCGCACAGCTAGTAAGTGTCTGAGGCCAAATTTGAACTCAGGAAGATGAGTCTTCCTGGTTTCAAGTCCAGTACTATATTAACTATGCCACCTAGCTGCTTACAGTCAATTAAAACTTCATTTTCTTTCTTTTGAAAAAATAAAATACTGCCTGGCCTTACTTTATCCTGTAATTATGAAATTATTTTTTGAACCTAATATAAGACTTTACATTTATCATTCCTTAATTTCACCTAATTAAATATGATTCCTCATTCTAAATTGCCAAGACCTTTAATCCAGTGAGTTAGCTATTTTGACAGGTTAGTCTCATATGTAATATTAATAGGCATATCATCAATGTCTGCATTCAAATCATTGATGTAAATGTTGTTAATACTGTCAATAATAATAATAAAAAGTAAGGGTAATAATAATAATAGCTATGTTTTATATAGCACTTTAAAGTTTGAAAAACAATTCACAAATATTATCTTATTTTATTCTCAAAAGAACCCTGGGTGGTACATGCTATTACTATCCCACTATTTACAGATAAGAAAAGTGAGTCAGCCAGAAGTTAAGTGACTTGCCCAAGGTCACACAGATAATTGTTTGAAGCTGAATTTTACCTCAGATCTTCTTGACTCTAGGTCCAAGCCTCTTTTCACTGGTTTTATTTTCCAAATTTCTACCTGTGTCTTTTCCCACCCTTTCCCCAATTATTCTGCGTAACCTAGAGCAGAACATTTGAAATAAGGATCTATACTTCTACATTAAACAAATATTAAGTTGAAGTGAAGTGACGCTTTATCCTAATCCTTACTTAAATTGCATACAAACTGGTTATATACGAAATAAAGTTTTTATTGAACCATAGAGAGCAAAGTGAAAAGTATATATCATTATTATCTTTATGTACATGCTTATGATTAAACAGTCTAATAAAGTGTATAATTGTAGCACATGGAAATATCTTATTTTATGTGACACTACATCATACTTTAAAAAATCATTACACTGCACTTTCTACAATAGCAGGGTACCACTTCAGAGTACACACACACACCACACACACACACACATGCACGTGCACACACACACACACACACACACCCCATTATATTGATCATTTAATCCCTTCTTCTTGTACACCAAATGCTATTATTACTTTACTAGTGATACTCAGTCTTCCACAATTTATATTTCCAAAGTAGTAATGGAAAAGATGTTTCAGGTCAAGATGCGGGAGTGAGAGTTAGCAATTTTGCCTCAGCTCCTTCTTAATCTCCTCCACAACAATATATAAAGACTGCCAGACCCAATTCTGATCAAGAAAGCCAAGAGAATTCCACAAGTCATTTTTCCACCCCAAAACAGTTTAGGAGAATTGATAGAGAGGTCTGTAGACACAGGGGTAGTGGGGTAGTAGAAACCCCATCATGGAAGCAGATGAAAGTGGCAATAGGCTGTGGGGTAGTAACTGCTATAGAGAGCAGCCAACAACCCAAAGATAGGGAACTGAATAGCTGGGCAGGAAGAGATCTCAGGAGTCCCTATGTTAATATGGGTAGCAAGAACAGTTTCCATATGGCAGCTCTGTTACCATTACCCAGTTCCACATCACAGTTTTATGGCATGTCCAGATACTAGAGAGTAAGGGCCATACATTTGTAAAAAGCAAGGTACAAGTTACTGAAACATAGCTGTGTGACTTAGTGAAGACTCAGTTCTAACCTTTAGTCCCTCACATAAGCCTGCAGTGGAATAAACCAGGGAAGGAGACCAAAACCATGAGGGACCTTGAAGTTTAGTCATTCTGAAGCTGAAGAAGCTCCCAGCAGGCTAACTTTGACTTATTCCAGCAGCAGTCTACAGAAACTCAAAGCATATCTCTCTCTAGACCACACAGCTGTGGAAGCATAGAAAACATATAGAATCCTAGACTGACCTGTGAAAGCAGCAGAGGGATATAAAAGACAGAAACTCAAGCCAGACATCCCCCTTTTTACCTCAGCAAAAGGTGAGCAGAACAGTGCTAAGCTGACATCCGGAGTCAAGAAGTAGGCTGGAAAAATAAACAAGCAACAAACAAAAAGAAGCTGATCATAAAAAGCTCAACATGGTGATAGAGAAGTTCAACACACAAACACAGAAAACAAAGCCTCAAGTAAAAATGTAGATTAGCAAAAGACCAACAAAGCTACCTATAACAGTTATAAAAAAAAATTTAAAAGAGAAAAAATGATTTTAAAAATCAAGAGCAGTAGAGGATAAATTGGGAAAATAAATGAGAGGTATTCAAGAAAATTATGAAGATGTTTTATAAAAAGGTACAAAAATACTGATGAAAAGAACTCCTTAAAATCATAATTAGAAAAATGGTCAAAGATGTATAAAAACAATGCTGAAGAAAAATTGTTTCGCAGAGGGAAATTAAATTCACCACATATTAAGGGTTGCCATGTATAGAAAAATGTGGTTATTGCTGTTATTCAGTCATTTCCGTCTTGTTTGATTCTTTGTGACCCCATTTAAGATTTTCTTAGAAAAGATACTGGAGTGGTTTGCCATTTCCTTCCCTAGATCATTTTACAGATATGGAAACTGAGACAAGCAGGGTTAAGTGACTTGCCAAGAGTCACACAGCTAATAAGTGCCTCAGCCCATATTTGAACTCAAAGAGATAATTCTTCCTGATGCCACACCTACACTCTATCCATTGAACTACTCAGCTGCTCAAGAACAATGCGGTAAATGGTCATAAAAACATGTATTTTAGATAAAACTTGATCCCTGCCCTCATGGAGAATGCAGTCACATACAGGGCAGTGGCGAATAGAATATACTGAAAAATAATACAAAACCACATTCAAGAAGCATAGAATATACTATTACATTAAACCTAATGGGGATTTATGAATTAATGGAATTAGGGATGTTACATGTGAGTTACACTGCAAAGGACTGATAAGAATTTAGGAGAAGAGGAGAAACAAGACTATTCTATTCATAGGGTAAAACATGAAGATGATATATTAGGAAAGCAAAAGATATATGTGTTGTGCTGAGAAAGGCAACTTTCATTGGAACCTAAATATGTAGAAGGGAGTAATAACAATATTTGTTGTTGTTCAGTCATTTAGTTTTGTCCAACTCCTGGTGACCCCATTTAGGGTTTTCTTGGCAAAAATACCGATTTTTTTTTTACATTTCCTTCTCCACTTCATTTTACAGATGATTAAATTGCAGCACACAGGGTTAAAAGATTTGCCCAATGTCACACAGCTAGTAAGTGTCTGAGCCCACACTTGAACTGAGGAAGATGAGTCTTTCTGACTCTAGGCCCAGCACTCTATCTACTCTATCATCTAGCTGTCCTCATAATTATATATGCATTGAGAAAAGGGAGCCAGTGTCAGATTGTGGCACTGAATATCAAGCAAAAGAGTCTGGACTTTATTAGATAGGAAATAGGAGCCACTGAATTTGTCATGGAGATATACATTCCAAAATTAAAAATAGAGGGTAATCTCAAATGGAAGACTCATTAAAATTAAGGAGAAATAGAAAAAGTTTCTCCCAGACAGATTTTGGCTGATACTTGAAGGAATCCAGGGAAACTAGAAGGCAGAGATGGGGAAGAGATTGTTCCAGGCGTGAGGTACAACTAGTGAAAATGCTTTGAGTTGGGAAATGTAGTATTTTGCGGGAGGCATAGAAAAAAGGTTGGTGGAACAGAAAAAAAGCCATGTCATAGAATGGTAGAGTATATATAACAGGGAATAAGATGTAAAACTGAAAAGATAGGAAGAGATAAAGTTATGCAGAGCTTTTACGGCCAAACAAAGGATTTCATATTTAATCCTAGAGTGACACAAAGGAATGTTGAGCAGCAGGTTGATATGGTCAGACTTGCACTTCAGGGTGATCTATTTGACAGCTGAGTGGAGGATGGATAGGATTGTGCAATAACTTGAAGCAGGGAGACCAACCAGAAGGTTATTACCAAAGAGCAGGTGTAAGTTGATAATGGCCTTTACTACAGTGGTTGCAGTGTCAAAGAAGAGAAGGGGGATTATAGTAGTGACGTTATAAAGAAAAAAATGACAAAACTTGATCACTAAATGGATACAGAGCATTAAACAGTGATGAGTAGAGGATGACACCTAAGTTGCAAACGTGAGTGACTAGGGTGATATTGGTATCCTCTCTAACAGGGAAGCCAGAAAGAGGGAGAAGGGATGTTGTGAACAAAGACAATGAGTTACATGTGGACATTTTGAGTTTAAGATGTCCATGGGACATTAATTTCAAAATATCTAAAAGGCAGTTGAAGATGAGAAACTGGAGGTCAGTTGAAAGGTGAGGGTTGGAAAATTGATCTTAAGACCACTGGCTGTTTCTTACTTTGTTCCTGGAACAATAACTCTGCATGGTATGTGATTTCTTTAAAGTCATGCAAGTAGTAAGTGACAGAGCTAGAATTTGACCCCAGGTCCTCTTAATAAAATTCCAAAAATTTCTCCCACTGAAGTATACCATCTTATAAATATCTTGCCTAAAATGTCATGCTCAGAACTGAATACAATATGCCAGATGGGGCCTGAGCAGGGTAAATTACAGAAATTCTGTGACTTCCTTAGTCTTCCCTGCACACTGTGCCTTCTCTTCCCAGAAGAAAACCTTGAACTGTGTGAATTCTTCATAATACTGTTTGAGGATAACAAACACATTTGATTCTAAAAATAATACTGGAGACATGTTTTCCCTGATGACAATGAGTGGCTTAATTATGAGCTGATTTATGCTTGTCTCAGAGATGGACTTTCTGGGCAAGCCAAATCCTAGAACGTGTCATCAAAATGTTAATTGAGATACTAATGTTACTGAAGGATCACCTCTCCATTATAAATCTCATTTAGTCCACCAGAAGGGTCTTTCTTTAGCATCTGCTTTAACTTCTAGGGGATTCTCAGCTTCAAAAATGTGCTCAGCATCCAGTAGAGACCACGGGGTAGCAGAAGGGACTTCCCATTTGTTGGACACATCTGCTCACTGGGAGTCAATAAATACATCTCATGGAAACAGTGAAAAGCTGTAGGTGCCATCAGCAAGTACATAAATCAGAGGGAATTAAATTCAGTACAGTTGATCCCAGCTGGAAGTTATTCTCATATTAACTACAGAAGAGTGAAATAACACATAAAACCAAAAAACCAACTTCAAACTGCTCAGAAATAATCAGTAAAAAACCTGCATTAATACTATACCTTCAAATATTTAGGGAAACAATTATTTGGGCTTGCAAATGTTGTACCAACTCCACTTTTTAAAGCAAAAATAATAGAAGAATGTTATTCTTCGTGCCTAAAGATTATGTTACTCTTTCCACAGGACATATGCACAGAGTTTCCTTCCTAATAATGGTAACAGATTAATGAGAATAAACAATGTATAGCTAAGAGCCAGGAGACCTTCCTTCTAGCCTTCCTCTGAAACTTACTAGCTATAGAACTTCGAACAAGTGGCATGAAAATTGAAGGTACTAGTTTCCCTGTCACTGAATACATCTAAGCAAAGACTGTATGATCAATTATTAGACAAGCTAAAGAAAAGGTCCCTGTTCAGGCACAAGTAGCCCTTGACACACTGAGGGTCCTTCTGATTAAAATCCCATGATTCTATGACTCACTTCTCTTCTGGATTTCAGTTCCTTCACTTGCAAAGAGAAGATAAGAACTAATACCTCCCTCAACGATTTTATGAGGCTAAAATGAGTGTATGTGGATGTTTTGGAACTTACAAAATTCAATAACGATGACATGCTATTATTTTAATAGTATTTTATTTTTCCTCAGTTACATGTCAAGAAAAGTTTTAGCACTAATTTTTACAAGGTTTTGAATTCCAAATTTTTTCTTCCTTCCTCCCCTCTTCTGAAAACGGTATACAGTTTGATATAGTTTATATATGTGCTATCATGTAAAAATATTTCCATATTAGTCACACTCATGAAAGAAGAAATAGCTCAAAAGGGAAAAAAAAAAGAAAGGATAAAGTAAGTGAAAAAATGTGCTTCAATTTGCATTCAGAGTCTATCAGTTCTTTATCAGGATATGGATAGCATTTTCCTTCATAAGTCATTTGTACTTGTCTTGGATCACTGTGCTGCTGAGAAGAGCTGAGTCATTCATTGTTGATCATCACACAACATTGCTGATACTGTGTATAATGTTTTCCTGGTTCTGTTCATTTCACTTTGTATCAGTTCATACAAGTCATTCCAGGTTTTTCTGAAATCTTCCTGCTCATCATTTCTTATTGCAAAATAATATTCTATTACACTTATATACCACAGTTTGTTCAGCCATTCCCCAATTGATGGGTGTCCCCTCAATTTCCAATATTTTGCCACCATGATAAGGGCTTCTATAAATATTTTTGCACACGTAGGTCCTTTTCCTTTTTTTATGATCTTTTTAGGATACAGATCTAGTAGTGGTATTGCTGGATCAAAGCATATGTAGAGTTGGGTTGCCCTTTGGGCATAGTTCAAAATTGTTCTCTAGAATGATTCACAATGGATCAGTTCACAACTCCACTAACAGTGTATTAGTATCCCAATTTTCCTACATCCTCTTCAATATTTATTATTTTCCTTTTTTTTTCTTGTCATATTAGCCAATCTGATAGGTATGAAGTGGTAACTAAGAGTTATTTTAATTTTCATTTCTCTAATCAAAAGTAATTTAGAGAACTTCTTCATATGCCTATATATAGCTTTGATTTCTTCATCTGAAAATTACCTGTTCATATCCTTTCACCATTTATCAATTAGGGAATGAATTTTATTCTTGTAAATTTGATTTAGTTCTCTATATATTTGAGATATGAGGATTTTATCACAGATGCTTGCTGTAAAGATTGTTTCACAGCTTCCTGCTTTCCTTCTACTCTTGGTTGCATTGGTTTTGTTTGTACAAAAGCTTTTTAATTTAATATAATCAAAATTATCTATTTTACATGTTGTAATGCTCTCTATCTCTTGTTTGGTCATGAATTCTTCCCCTCCCCACAGATCTTACAGGTAGACTATTCTTTGTTCTTCTAAATTGCTTATGGTGTCACCTTTAATTTCTAAATCATGCCAAAAGTCTGTCATCACTAACTTTTCTAAAGTTTCTTTCTTGTTTATTTTTTGTTTGGATTTACTGAGTTCTGACAGGGGACAGTTGAGGTCCCCCACTAGTATAGTTTTGCTGTCTATTTCTTCCTGTAACTCATTTAATTTCATCTTTAAGAATTTGGATGATATACCACTTGGTGCATATATGTTTAGTATTGGTAATACTTCATTTTCTACGGTACATTTAGCAAAATCTAGTTTCCTTCCTTATCTCTTTTAATTAGGTCTCTGTGATTCAAGCATGTTTCTTGCAAACAACATATTGTAGGATTCTGGTTTTTGATCTCTCTGCTATCCATTTCCATTTTATGGAAGAGTTCATCCCATTTACATTCACAGTTATGACTACTAACTGTGTATTTCCTTCCAGCCAATTCTTCCTTCTGTTTTGTCCTCTCTCTCTTATGACCCTTTCCCTACTCACCAGTGTTTTGCTTCTCTCTACCACCTCCCCTGATCTGCCCTCTGTTCCGTCAGGTCCCATTACTGCCCCCCCGGACCTCCTTACTTGATCTCTCCTTCTACTTCCCTTTCAGGTAAGATAGATTTTTATATTCAACAAATTGTGTATAGGATTCCCTTTTTGAGCCAATACTGATGAGTAAGGTTCAAATGATGCTCTTTGCCCATGCTCCCCTCTTTCCCTTCACTGTAACAGGTCTTTTGCACCTCTTCCCCATTCTACCTCCCTTCCTTCTGCAACCATTGTACTCCTCTTTCTCATCCTTTAATTTTTGTTTATCATCCTCTCAAATTCACCTTCCACCCATACCCTCTGTCTATGTATATTCCTTCTAGTTGTACTATTAGTGACACAATTTTTAAGAATTGTAAGTATCATCTTTTCATGTAAGGATGAAAATACTTTAGCTCTATTGAATGCCTTATGATTTCTTTCCCCCTTTTACCTGTTTATGCTTCTCTTGGGTCTTGATATTGGAGTTCAAATTTTGGTTTAATTCTGGTTTTCTCCTTCTGAAAACTTAAAATCCTTCTATTTCATTGATTGACCTTTTTATGTATTATGGTTAATTGTGCTGTGTAAGTGATTCTTAGTTGTAGTCCTACCTCCTTTGTCTTCTGGAATATCATATTCCATGACCTCTGACCTTTTAATAATGCTTCTGCCAGATCCTGTGTAATACTGATAATGATTCTCTTCTATTTGAATTGCTTCTTTCTAGCCACTCGTAGTATTTTTTAACTCAACGTGATAATTCTGAAAATTGATTATAAGATTCCTTGAAGTTGCTTATTTGTTTATTTTTTAATTTATTTAATTAATTTATTTATTTTGGGATCTCTTTCCTGAGGTAATCACTGGATTCTTTCAATGTCTATTTTGCCGTCTGGTTCCAAGATATCAGGGAAGTTTCCTGGATAATTCCTTGAAAGATGCTGTCCAGGTCTTCCTTTTGATTATGGCTTTCAGGCATCCTAATGATTCTGATATTGTGTCTCCTGGATCTATTTTCCAGGTCAGTTTTTTTTTTCCATGAGGTAAATTTTACATCTTCTTCCATTTTTTCATTCTTTTGAATTTGTTAAATTGATTATTGATGTCTCATAGAGTTATTAGCTTCCACTTGCCCAATTCTCACTTTTAACGTGTTTTCCTTGTACTTTCTTTTCCATTTCATCAACTATATTCTTTAAGAATTTGTTTTCTTTTCTTTTTTTTTCTTTTTTTCCAGCCAAAGACAAGGTTTATTAAAGATCTGCCATATTAGCCAGAATCTTAAGGAATCTGTGGGTCTGTGAGGTATTGGCTAGATTGTAAAAATCTGAGCGGTGGCTAGATTATAAGAATCAGAGCATCTTAATGGATACAAGATGGACCTTATATACAAAAAGACTACAGGAGGGATCTAGGAGTGTCCAAGTATTCTATGAGGTAATAGAACTCCAGGGGTGGCCAAGGAGAATGGAGGCTAGATAGGATTAAGGGTGGGAAGTGGCAAGGGGACATAGGAAGGTCTAGGCTAGGTTAAGGGTAACAGAGAATTGGGAGATTGGGTGTAGCCACAAAGAAAGGCCAGTTGATGGGATTATAGCCTCAGGAGACCTCCAGAGATTTGGCTGTGTGAGAAAGTCCAGGGTTTTTCTTTTTCGGGATCTAGATCACATCCTCATCATTCCCCCTCTTCAAACAAATGGTACCCAAATTCTTTTCAGGGTAAGGGGCGAAGGTCTCGGCTTCTGAAACTGCTTCCTGCTGGCAAGGGGCATAGAGCTGTCCCTGCCTTGAGGGGGTCCCAAAGAGGAGGTTGACTGGAAGTGAGCATAGGCTGCATCCAGGAAATGATGGGGGTACATTGGCTAGTACCCACTGTTTGCTACCAATTAGTGAATGACCTGTGTTGTCTGGAAGACACAAATCTAACAGAAAAGACTGCAGGACCCAGACATGACAAGATAAAAGGTCCCTAGCCCTGTCTGCATTAAGATAATTCAGTTTTCCAATCATTCAGTATCAAATCCACCTCATATCCAGACTCAGGAATAGCCAGGTAGGTAACATTCCTTTTCAAAGGAACATAATGAGGAAACTGAACCAGGAGAATCCCATCTTAGACTGAGGCTCTCTCAGCTTCTCCCAATGCTGACTTCCTATCAGTATCACATTCTCTAAGTATCTTGTGGCATTTCTCTCAGATGGTGGATTATTGATTATCAATGGATTATGATTCTTCAGTGGATTTTTGTGTCTCCTTTTCCATTTGATCAATTCTACTTTTTAAGAAGTTTTCCAAGCTGTTGACTCTTCTTTCATAATTATCTTGCATCACTCATTTCTCTTCCCAATTTTCTTCTACCTCTCTTACATGATTTTTAACCTTTTTTTTTTTAAATAAACTATTCCATGAGTTTTTTCTGGTCTTGAGACCACTTCTGTTTTCTTTGGGGTTTTGCCCTACATGTTTTGACATTGTTGTCCTCTTCTGAGTTTGTGTCTTAATCTTCCCTGTCACTATAATAACTTTTTATGATCAGATTGGTTTTGTTTTTATTTTTTGCTTATCTTAAAAACAAAAACTGGACTTTTTTCCATTAATTTAAATTTTACCTCTGTTCCCAGGGTAGAAGGGGCAGTAGAAGGGGCTTCTTGTGCCAGTAGCTGCTGGCCCTGGTTGTTTACCTGGTGCTGCAGTGATGTTGCCCTACAGCCCCCAGGTGACCCTCCTGTCTGGTGCTGTGCTGAGGGGATTAGGTGGGGGATGGCTGGCACTGATGGAGGCTATAGGTGTCTGGCAGCTTAGACAGTGCTGAATTGGGGTCCTATTGGTGGCATATGGTAGGGTGTTTCTGCATTTCCTCAGGGCTACACTGAAGTAAGTGTATGTCTGACTCTGGTAGAATATTCCTTTGCCTGGAGCTGTGCTGAAGTACATGTAGGTCTGGGCACTTGTGGTTGTCTGTTTGCTCTGGGCTATGCTGAATCATGTAGTGGTTCTCAGAGCTAGGGTCTGCAGGTTCCCAGGGCTTTGCTAAAGCATGTGGGGTGTCCTGGTGTTGGCATTTGCCTGCTCCACCACATTGGGGCTCAGGATCTCCCATTTGTTTGTTGATGGATTCTGGGATGCTTCCTCCACTGGAATATGCTCCCCTTTTACCTAAGTGAGATGGACCTTTCCTGATAAACTTCTAAGTTTTTTGGCTTCAAAGATTATTTCACCCCATCTTTTTGCTGGCTCTGCTGTTCTAGGATTTCTTCTGGGGCTCTATTTTATGTTTGTTTGTAGGTGAATGTGAGAGAGTTACACTGATTTATGGCTTACTTTTCCATCTTGGCTCCTGGGAGTTGTCCTTAGGTGTTATTATTTTTGATAAACAATTGTTTTTATTAATTTCTTTTGCTCATATCTACAAAAAGTTTCTCTTTTACCATACTTTCATTGATATTCCTATCTGTTGTTATACAGCTGTGAATCATGGGTCCTATGATCTCAGATAGATAAACTTGTAGATGAACAAAGGGGCAAAAGGAATACATGTGGTAATTTTTCATCTTTGTAAAAAAGTAATTATCACACATGCTTAATAAATGTTTGTGATTGATATTGTTCAAGAATTCTTGTTGAAAAATGGCAGGCTGGATGAATGGTAAGTGTTGACCAGTGCTGACTTGTGCATGGGAATTGCATAGAAGAAATCATCAAAATATGCACAATGAGAAAAGGAGGCAGGGTAGTCATGTTAAAGGAGAGATAATAGATGTATAGTCTGAATATTTATTTGGCACTCATAGCTTTATATTAAAACAATAAAAAAGGCTTCTAGGTTGTTGCATATATATTTATGTATGCATGTATATGTATGTGTATATGTTTATATATATGTGTGTATACATATATGACATATACACACACTATATATATGTGATATATACACACACTATATATATATATATATGATATATACACACTACATACATATGATATATACACACTATATATATACATATACTATATATATATATATATACGTGTGTGTGTGTGTGTGTGTAATGAGGGAGAACCAAAAATACAGAGTAAGCAGGTATGTGCATATTATGGTCTATTACAGGAGACAGGAGAAAGGAGTATCCACACCAGTGAAATCATGGATCCATTCAAGTATCAAAACATGCATCCACAATCTCTTTCACAGTCACCGATGGGATCAATGTCACACATTTGTGAGATGCATGTATGGATTCAAATTAGAATTTGTGATAAGAGAAAAATAAGAATTAAGTTCATTAGCCCACATAAATCAGCTCCATATTCTGATCTTCTCATCCAGTGGTCTCCTAACTGGAAATTAGAGTTTCATGGGGGAACATGATAACATCCTGGGGGTGGAGTGGGGTCAAATTACTTGAGCTTCTGAGTCTGTTTTCATATTTATACAATGAGGTTAATGATACAATATTTATCTACCTATCATAAAAGACCAAATAGAATATTTTATGTAAATCTATGTAAATTTAAAATACTTTATAAATCACATTATAAAATTAAAGGCTCTTATTTTTCTTCTGCCTCCTTCTAGAGCTACTCTCTCATACATGTAAACGCACATGTGTGAATTTTATATACAAATTACATTAAATTGAAAAGGTTTTGTACAAACAAAGCCAATGCAACCAAGATTAGAAGGAAGGTAGAAAACTGGGAAAGAATAAAATTAAATTTATAAGAAAACAAGTCATTCCCAAACTGATAAATAATCAAAGGATATGAACAGGCAGTTCTCAAATGAAGAAAGTAAAGCCATCTATAGACATACGAAAAAAATGTTCTAAATCACTACTGATTAGAGACGTGCAAATCAAAACAACTCTGAGGTACCACATCGCACATATCAGATTGGCCAACATGACAAAACAGGAAAATGATAAATGTTGTAGAAGATATTGGACAATTAGAACACTAATGCATTGTTGGTGGAGTTGTGAAGTGATCCAACCATTCTGGAGAGCAATTTGGAACTATGCCCAAAGGGCTATAAAAATGTGCATACCCTTTGACCCAGCAATAGCACTTCTAGGGCTATATCCCAAAGAGATCAAACAAATGGGAAAGGACCCACATGTACAAAAATATTTACAGCAGCTCTCAATTTTGTGGTGGCAAAGAATTGGAAATTGAGAGGAGGCCCATCTGTTGGGGAATGGCTGAACAAGTTATGGTATGTGAATGTAATGGAATACTATTATGATATAAGAAATGATGAATAGGCTGACTTTAGAAAAACCTGGAAAGATTTGTATGGTCTGATGCTAAGTGAAATGAGTAGAACCAGGAGAACGTTGTACACAAGAATAGTCACATTGTGCAATGACTAATATTGATAGACTTAACACTTCTCAGTAATACAAGGATCTAAGACATCTCCAAAGGCCTCATTATAGAAAATGCTATCTACATTCAAAGAAAGAACTATGGAGTTTGAATGCAGATCGAAGCATATTATTTGCTATTTTTTTCTTCTGTTGTGTTTTTTTTTCCTTTTTCTTGTGGTTCCTCCTATTAGTTCTAATTCTTACTTAACAACATCACTAATGTGAAAATAAGTTTAATAAGAATCTATGTGCATAGGCTATATCAGATTTCACACCATCTTGAAGAGGGAGGTGAGGAAGGAGGGGGAGAAAAATTTAAAACTCAAAAGCTTATGGAAATGATTATTTTTAATTCAAAATAAATAAAATAAATAAATGAAGAATTTATGGGGTTAGATTTAGATGGCCTCTAAGGTCTTTTCAACTCTAGATTCATAATTTTACAAACTATTATATCTCTGAATCTCTGATTCTAATATTACTATTCCTCTGCCATGTGTCAAGAGATACATGATCCTTCCCCTTTGACTTACATCATACTTTAGAAAACATTCCTTATGATATTCTATGGTCAAATGTTTGTATCACATGATGATCAGTGATAAACACCTTAGAACTAAGTGTATCCTCAGTCAATAGACACTGAGGCTTTTGTATTTTTGTTAATCAAAGCCTTGCCAGCATGAGGGAATCTTCTACCTTACACTTTGTTGGCATTGTGCCCATGATCTCAGGTTCACATCTATGCCACATTTTTAGAGAACATTAGCAGATTATCATCATCATTATCATTCTTACCAATCATGCTACCTGCCTCTTCAACCAAACAGAACCCATTCAGTCTCTTCCAAGTCTACATCATAGCCACTTCCTCATCCAGTCTGGCCACCTTTAATGAGTAAAATTTGTAGAGGAAGAATCTAAGGTCAGTTGTTCTGACAGTTTCAGTTGCCAAGGTTACAGCAAATTCATAGGAGTAGATCATAATTGTTCAGACAATGTATCATCAGTCAAGATGTGGAAGGGTCAGGAAGTTTTGTAGAGTTAAGCTGATTGGAGTTAGCACAAGTAACTAGTGTCCAGAACATTCAGGAGAATAGCATCTAGGTTCTTGCTTTCTACAATATTTCTAGTCCTCAGGGCTATTATCCTTAGGCCACCAAGGTAGCTACCAAGGACTACCATCAAAATGTTAATTGAGATGTTATTATCAACTTCTCCATTATAAATATCATTTAGTCAACAAGAAGGGGCTTAATGTAGTATTTGTTTAAATTTCAGTGTCAGAGGGATGGGGAGGAAGGAGGTTGTTCAGCTTCAGAAAATGTGCTCGGTTATTGTCCTCCATACTTTGAGCTGCGAGTCTTGATCATTAAATGGACATTACTTAGTTTGAAGTTGTTCTGAGCTTTTTGGAATGAGTGTCTATATTTATCAGCAAGCTTTTTTTTTTCTTCCATCTTAGTAAGCAAGACTAGGTCCACCTGGCAGATTTGGGCTTAGCTGAGAAAACTGCTGGGGTAAGTTCCAGGGTTTTGTTGCAGATTCTGCAGCTGGGGTCCTGACCTCATCTTTCTTAGAGTTATGTTTATTCATTGTTGTTATTTAATTAGTTGTGTTTTATTCATTAATCTTCCTCCTCCCATATCATTTCCTCTGGGAATAATAAAGAACCCAATATCCCTTTGGGCAGGGACTGAGATCCTGACAGAAACCCAATGAATAGGTTATATGTAGTTTGGAAAGATAGTTTTGGAGGACTCACTGACGCAGAACTCCTGGTTGTTGGGGCCAAGGGAGTCTGAGAGTATGGTTGGGATTTGTCCCTAGGACACAGGGCACAGGCACAAGTTCCAGTATACCTTGGACCAAAACCCAAACATTCATTTGGCTCAACTCATCTTTTTCTTGGAGAGAAAGACAATTGGTGCCTAGCTTATTCTAAACCTGCTGCTACACAGTAATTTAGAAACATGGCTTAGAATCCCTGGATCCAAGACTTGGAAAGGTTCTTCTTCCTCACTGATCATGTAGTCCAAAGATCTTAACCTTTATTGAGTCATAGACCCTTTGGCAATCTAATGAATTCTACTGACTTTTCAGCAGAAGAATGTTTTCAAACACATTAAAAATACAATTACAAAGGAAATCAATTAAACTGAAATATAGTTTTTGTTTTTGTTTTGTTTGTTTTGTTTTGGTTTTTTTTTTTAGATTCACAGACTTCAGGTTAAGAATGCTTGATTTCTGGTCCAACTTATGCGTGAAACATTAATATCACTGATATGCCAGCATTCACCCACTCCTCGAAAATCTACAGTGATGGGGCAACTAGGTGGACACTTACTAGCTGTGTGGCCCTGGGCACTTCACTTAGCCCAACTGCCTAAAAAAAAAACTACAGTGATTGGGAACTTACTATTTCCTGAGACAGCCCATTCTACATTTGGACAGCTCTAATGTTAGGAACTTTTTGTTTGCATCAAGCCAAAACTGACAATGAATTCATTGTACCTAGTTCTGTCCTCTTGGGTCAAATGGAATGAGCTCCATCCGTCTTCCAAATACCTGAAGATAGCTATCATGCCCTCTTCTAAATCTTCTCTTTTCCAGGCTAACCAAACCTAGTTCAGTAAAGTTATCCTCCCATGGGATAGTAGAATTTATAGCCAGAATGTACCTTATGGAAACAATACCCTCCTTTTATAGATGAGAAAACTGAGTCCTTGAAAGGTTATATAACTTGGTCAGAGTCACATCTGTAGTAAGTAGAAGAGAAGGAATTAGCATGCAAACCTCTCACTCACAATCTATGAATCTGTGCTGCCTAGTTCTATGCTACCTATATGGTGTGATTCTCAGCCTTTTCATCATCTTAAAGTGAAATGTAAAAGTGGCCCAGTACATCCCATCAAGTCATTTAGTAGGAGAGTGAATGTGAACCATAGTTTCTTCTGTCATAGTAGAATAAAAGCAATAGCCATGCCTAATTGCACAGCTAATAGTATGAGCCAGAAATGCAGAGACCTGTGTAGTGAACTTTGGTATTTACATTAAAGGAGATATTTTAATGTCAGAAGCTGTTAATGGCTATGGGGGCAAGGTTGTGCTAGAATGGGGGTGATGGTGGTGAATGTGTATAATTTTTTCTATGTGTTGGGAGAAGGAAGTACAAAGGGATTGTGGTGCCTTCCCTTCTCTCCCCTCCCTCCAACTGAATTTCAATGGATTCAAATATTCATTACACATCCAGTTTATTTTTCACTTGTGATAGATTTGAGTGCACTGAAAAGGATAATCCTCTAAAAAAAGAATTTCAAAGGCTCAATTACCTGTAAAAAGCTCTGTTTAAAAGCAACAGAAAGCAACTTCTAAATCCCCTTCAAGGAGTTCTGCTAAATACCCCATTGGAAGAGATTGTCTGATTCGACAGCCAAATTGCTTTTCTTCACGATCGTAGGCAAAATACTCCATCTCTTCTTGACTTGACATTATCAACTTGGCTTCAGGCACTTCAAAAACTTTTGTGAATATGACTACAAAGAGGTATGTATGTATTTTTTCCCCCAATCCCTCACTGCCCTTATAATATTTCAAAAGTGCTTGTCTTGACATCTACTAAAAGACTGTCTCTGTTTGGTATTGGTAAATATGAGTATTATCTCCACTCTTTCCAAGACTTTCTAATGGATATGACATTATCCCTAGAATGATGTTGTTATTGTAGGTGCCTTATTTGCATTCTACTTACAGTTATTTTTTCTATCTTTTAGAGTTATTTGGGAAATTGTGGTTTTGATTGTGCTTTCTGTAGGAAGTGATAAATTCACATAGTGAATCCTTTTGTTCTATGGTAAGCTCCTAGAGGGCAGGGAGGATGTTATTTCACTTCCTTCCAACCAAGTTACTTAGCACAGTGCCATAGATGAGGTAATGCTTAATCATTTTTTTCCTGACTTTTTTGAAGGATAAAAATAATTTGTTATTTGATAATATGACTGATCACAGTAAAAGAAGGATTAACAATAAGTTGTCAAAAAAAAGTGGAAAATGATGACTATAAGTACTTAGAATTTAGTAAGGTAAAAACCTTACAGAAATATCTTTTGAACAGACAGGTATCATATCACTCGCCAATAGTAAAGGCTTATAACACAAATGGATTGTAGCTACAACTGGTTTGCCACTGAGCACAGCCTATGAAGTGACTATAATCCAAGAGTGAAATTCAAAGGCCCCTCATAATTAACATCCAAATTAACTCTACTAATGATATATCGATAAGAAAAAAAATCAAATATAATTGCTGAGTCACATGAACTTATTTATAGAAATGCATAGGTTTATGCTGTGTATTCAGGACTAGGTTATTTTCAACAGAATTGTGGTGCATTCATCCTTAAGGGGATGATCATTACAGATTATGCAAGGAAAATGAAGAAGTTGAGCAACATATCACCACAGGCTACAAAATGTAAACAGTCAGTATTTGATACTTAGCCAGACACAAAGTGGGTATTCTAAAAATAGACATTTTAATATTTGTATCTTTCATAAAGCAAACAAAAACAAATTTCCATATTATGAAAATGGATTCCATTTTCACAGTATGGAAATACTATGGAAATGCATAGTATGTGCATCTATATGCTTGTATGTACATGTATGTGGCTGCATATTCACAATTCTGTATTTTTTATAAAATTTTACTAAAAATAGTATGCGAAACTGTAAATATATAGCTACTACAAATTCACATAGTTTATGTGTTATCTCCAGCTCCTTCACCTTTCTATTCCCATTCCATTTTTGCACATTTTATTCAGAGTTATTCCTATTTTTACCTTATTCTCATCCTTATCAACACTTCTTTTTTTTATTCCTTTTTAAATAATTACTCTCCTTTCTTTGTAGATCCCTTTTTGAATTTGAGTTTGGGCTTTGGAGGGATAAGTTTGTCAAATAACTATGATCGTTTCATCTGAATTGATCACTGAATCAGGACTCTTCTTTTTCCTTCCTGCATTGTGCTTGTACCTGCTAAATTCTTATTTTTGGTATGTTTTAAAAGCTTCCCCTCTGTGAGTCCTTGCACAATGAGTAGGAAGACACTTCCCCCAAATGTACATAAACTGTCAATTGAACGATGTAGGGTAATTTCCAGGCAGGAAAGTATTAATAATCCATAGTCAACAATGAGCTGACAATTCTTTATTACACGGACAATAATTTTAAAAAATTATCTTCTATTAAGGTTTTGTACATGGTTTGATGAATGCTGGAGTCTAGAGACTTGTATTTTTGTTTTGGCTCTACTAATGAGATATAAGTGAAATACTTAGCACAATGCCTGAAACGCAATAGGTGCTTAAAAATACTTCTTTTCTTCTTTCCTCCCTTCCTACCAACCTTCCTCCTTTCTTCCCTCACTCAGTCTCTCTTTTCCTTCCTCCCTCCCTCACTTTTCTCTTCCCCTTCTTCGTTCCTTCCTTCCTTCCTTCCTTCCTTCCTTCCTTCCTTCCTCCTTTCTTTCTCCTCTCCCTTCCTTCTTTTCCAATCTTTGGATCTGGATCTATAAAATGAAAGGGTTGGACTACTATAATCACCACTTCAGTCTTTTTGTCTTCTCCAGTTTTAACAATATATAGCACTATATCTCTTCTTTTGTCGCTGTCCATGATGAAAAAATGAATTAAAGAAAAATATATATATATGTATAAAATTAAGGAAATGCTATCAATATTCCCGATGAAACAGAATTTTCTCTCTCTCTGTCACACACACACACACACACACACACACACACACACACACAGAGTTTTGGGAGTTTTTAATTTATGGTAGGTGGGGATGATCTACCCCAAATAATTGCTTGAACTAAGAGTGGACATATGCTTTACAATAGTTTTTTTTTTTTAATGGAACATCTTGAAAATTGTTTTCAAATATTGATAATTATTATAAATTTTATTCGGTCGTTCAAAATTCTAATTGTTATAATTTGTGATAAAGCTTGCAGCAAATTATTGATTTATTTGGATAGTTTGAATAAAATAACTGATTTTTTCATAAAAAAACAATTTTTATTTAATCAAGTTAATGTTCTTTCATTTAAAAAAATATGGATTGGGATGAATTTAAATTAGCATTTAGTGAGTGAATGACAGACAATGAAATGTAATCATTTTGAGAGCAAGTTTACCCATATGTTGTGGGTTGACTAAGAAAGACTAATATTTGGCAACATAATAGGCATTAGTTTGATGATTTCATTTCAATTTTATATGAAAGATCAAATCAATCACGATTCCTCAAGCAGGAAAAAATGAGGGACTGGAGAATGGGGTAGGAATATCATGGTAAGGTAGGAGACAGAAACAGCATTATCTTTATCACTCACATTTATGTTAAATCACTGTAAAATGACATGAACTTAAGGCATATTTTCCTAATTATCTTAGAAACAAGTGTCACTGCATACCACAGCCCTCCTTCCTCCAAGACATCATGCAGCTAGTCCTCTAAATATAACTATGACTTAGGTAAGAAAGTGTTATCATTTTCAATTTACAGGCAAGTTTACTTAGATTTAGACCTTGAAAAGTCCCCCAGAACATCTTGTTCCCATCCACAAATTCATGGAGGCAAAAAACAAGATCCATACAGGTTAAATAACTTACTCAAGATCAAATAAGTAGTAAGTGTCAAGGAAAGGACCTACACACATACTCTGATTACAGATTCAGCTCTTTCCTCACTAATATTCTACCCTGATCCTTGCCCTCAATGGATTTAAAATTTTAAAAGTGAGGTAAAACATGAATATAGGTAAGTATAATGCAAAGTGAAATGGTATAAACTGATGATGCTCTGAGATAGGATAAAGGAGAAAATTTAATTCTCATCAAGGAAGGTTATAATAGAAGCGGCATCTACCATAGGCCTTGAATAATGAATGAGAACACATTTAGCCTTGAATCATACTTTAGATCACAGAATCTCAGAATTGAAAAGCATTTCATATGAAAATCGAACTCAAGCCCTAGGAAATCACCTCTATAACATCCCCAGTTGTCAACAAGCTGTTACGTGAAGACTACCAAAGAAAGAAAACCCACAACCTTCTAGTATAGCTTATTTTATTTTTATATATCTTTAATTATTAGGAAACTTTTCTTATAGCCTACTAGTACTAATTGTACCCTAAGGTTTATCAGAAAAATTTTATACACACACACATACACGCACAAATATATATTCAGATTGATTTTACTCCAAATCAATCAATAAAATAATTTTAACTCTAGGGACATAATTTAACTTTTCTTATCCATCTGTTGCTCCTACTTCTGCACTCTGGATTCAAAAATAGCAGGTTTAATCCATCTAACAGAATTTAGCCCATTACATAATTGGATACTGCAAGTCAATCATGAAACATAATTCAATCTGGTGACAAAATCCATTTTCCCCTAATTATTCACATTGGTGGCATTAGAGTATCACAAGATTGCATGATAATTGTGAAACCCTCCATATGTCAGGGATAGCATCTGAAGTAGGCCTCAACATGGGCCCTAAACCGGAAGTCCATGGTGCATAGATGTAGATCTATTGATGGACTATGAAACTTGATAGATTTCTAAGTCATTGTTATGACATTTGTAACATTTTCCTAATCACCACACATCTTCTGCATCAGATTTCTTTTTGAGTATTCCAAGAAAAGATGAGTGTATCCTGCATTGTAGTATACTAGTTATAACACTCTATTTGGAGCGAGGAAGTTCTGGGTTCCAGCACAACCTCATACACTTAAGGCTCAGTGTCCTCTGTTTATAAAGTGTTTTGTAAATAATGACCAGCTAATATTATTCCAAAAAGCTGATTCTCCTAAGAAGCAAGAAATAAATGAGAAGTTAAAAGAAAGCTTCATTGAAGCAGGAGTTATGCTCAGCAAATTTATATCTGATCATCCTAAATGATGGGGGAAACCTGCAGCCTTGAGGCAACATGTGACCTTTTGAGATCCTTGGCTATGGCCCTTTGACTGGGTCCAAGTTTCACATAATAAACCCTTTTATTAAGGGGATTTGTTCTGTTAAGTTTGGATTCAGTCAAAGGGCTCACTTGAGGAGCTAGAGGCTCCACATGTGGCCTAGAGGCTGCAGGTTCCACATCGCTGTCCTAAATATCCTCTAGAATTTCAAGCTGAATTGCTCTTGGCTCCTGAACTCCATCTAGCCCTCTTCTGACTAAACACATCACACTTCTGCCTTGGTTCTGTCTTCTTTCATCTTTTTTCCTAGATGGATCCTCATGCTTGAAGCCTTTCCTTCCATCTCCAGGACTGACCCAGACTTGTGGCAGCTATGGTATCATGGGAAGAACAGATCTGAGTTTTAGCCTTGGCTTTGCCTTTAATGAGCTATGAGAACATGAATGAGTCAGTTATTTAATTTCTCTGAGGCTCATTATCTTCACCTGTGAAACAAAGGTTTTATATCAGGGTGGGGAACCTGTGGCTTCAAGGCCACATGTGGCCCTCTAGGTCCTCGAGTGTGGCCCTTTGAATGAAGCCAACCTTAACAGAACAAATCCCCTTAATAAAAGGATCTGTTCTGTACAACTTGGACTCAGTCAAAAGGCTGCATCCAAGGACCTAAAAGGCCACATGTGGCCAATAGGCCACCGGTCCCCACCCCTGCTTTAGATAATACAGTTGAAACCTAATTCTACATTTCTAATATTGGGTTCTTCAACTTCACCTGGGCTTTGTTCCTGATTAAAGAACTTTGGTTCATTTCCATATGTGCCAAACGGCAAATGAAGTAAGGCTGTTTCTGTAGAGTAAGGCTAGAATTTTCTCTCTTTACCTATGCCATCTTGAGACCTTTTTGAGGGAAATAATAGGAAATTGAAATGGCAGTAGTGAAATGGCAGTAGTGATTCATCATTTGATCTACTTTTGAAAATTGATGTCAGTGTCCCATACATTCACATTTTTTTTTGTCCTTGTGCCCATTATACTAAGGCTCTCATGACGCTCCTTTTCACAAAAATTTCAGGAATCACTGAAATCAGGAAATTCAAAGTCAGGTGAATGTTGTTTAGAGTATTCTCTGACCTGCTCTCTTCAGTCTCTTACTCTTCAATTGATCTCTCATACACCTTTAAAAACAAGTTTGATAGTGCACAGGTTTGTCCACATCATTTTCCTATTGGGAGGTGGGGGACTTGAGTGGATATTTCTTGATTCCAGAATAAAATGCAAAGTCCATAATCAGTCATTAACAAACTGACTTCAGCCTACTCTTCCAATCGTATTTCACTCTGTTTCCCTTCATGCATTCTATGGTCAAGGCAACACCTAACAAAACAACATTTCTGAACTTGACATTCTGTCTTTTGCCCCTGGCCATTCACATAAACTGTCCCACTTACTAAGAATATACTTTCATTTTTGACTCAGTTTCTCAGAATTCGTCTCTTGCTGCATGGCTCAGCTCAGCTGACATCTCCATGAAGCCTTCCCTGACACCTTTGGATCAAAGTGGTTTACCCCTCCTTACACTATATTTTTTCCTAGCTTTTTCTTTCACCCTTACCATAGTCCAAAATGAATCACATCAATTTGTATACCTGTCATCCCCATCTCTTGATTAGAATGTCAGCCCCTTGAGGGAAAATGTCATTTTTCCCATTTGTAGTCCTTTTCCTAGTACAGTGCCTTGCATGCAGCAGAGACATAATACACATCTGTTCAAATCACAAGAAAAAAATTGAATTAAATTGCAATGAAATAATCAGCTTTCAGTGTAAGGACAATAATAATAGCTCACTTTTATAACATTTTGTTATTTACAAAGTAATTTTTTACAATGCTTTAAATAATGCAAATACTCTTATCTCCATTTTATAGATAAGAAAACTAAAGTTTAGAGGATGAAATGGTTTGTGCATGTAAACCCACTAGTAAAAAGCAGAGAGGGGACTCTTTCCTTTGTCCCTAAATCTGGTGTTCCTTCAGCTACACTGTTCCTGCTTCTAAAGAAAATGTAGAGTCATAGGACTTCATAATTAGAACATTACATCAAAGGTCATCTGTTAGCATCTACTTGAAAGAGCAGTCTCTATGACTTCCTTGACAAATGTCCATCTTGTCTCTTGGCTTAACAATTTCTAGTAATGGAATAAGGGGTGTGGTATAGAGGAAAGAATACTGGAGTTGGAGTCAGAGTATCTGGGTTCAAATGCTCCCTCTGCAACAGATGACCTTGTGATACTGGATAAGTGTCTCTGCATCAAAACAAAACAAAACAATTCCCCCAGGAATAAAATGTGAGGAAATGATGAGATGATCTCTAAAACCCCTTTCAACTTGAAACCTCTGATCTTATATCACAGGGAATACCAGTCATGCTCAGGTGATAAAAGTATCCCAATCCCAAATGTATTTGGAATGGAAGAATACTACCAAAAGTGAGAAGAAATTTGGAAAGAAAAAGATAAAATGAAAGTAGAATTAGGAAAGAAAGATGGTCTGGATTTGTCTATATGCTATTAACCTACAGTTTGTCACTTCAAGGGAAAAAAATGTTTGTTTTTGCTCCCAAATCTCAACCTTTGGTCTTATGTATGTCTCTGTGCTTGTGCTGTTTTCCAAGTGTGAAAGGACGTCTCCATTAATTTTCTGTAGAAGGACTCATGTGACTTAGTTTGCATTGTCTGGGTTGTTTTACTAGAAAAAAATAATAGTTCCATATTTTTGAACTGGGAGGGGGATGGTCTCATCTTTTTTTTTTTCCTTAATGGATAAGGAAACTGAGATGCAGAAAGAAGTGGCTTGCTCAGAATCAGCAAGTAATAAACCAAGGTCCTTTCTACCACACCATGATGCTGTCGCATATTCTCAGTTTCCTTCCAATCACAGAACTAGTAGATATTGTCCAATTCAGAAAGTTAAGACCCTTCACCATTTGGCCCAAATCAGTCTTTACAAACTGATTTCCCAGTAATCTTCTTTTACCAAATGTGCCAGCCAAACATTATTCTCTAGACATGACCCACAGTCTCCTACTTCTATAACAATAATTTACATATTCATTTAAAGTTTTCAAAGTACTTTGCTTGGATAAATTTCATGGGGCATGTAGTGGAAAAAATGCCCATTTTACAGATGAAGATGCTGAGATTAATAGAGATTAGTGAATGACACCGGGTTATTTATACCATAGTGTGCATTTAGATAAATAAAGCAAAAGCCTCTCTCCCTGAAGAATTTAACTAAGGACCATCTTCTCATATTTAGGAAATGAGTGTTTTGTCCCCGTATTGCAGTCCAGTGTGGTGATGGTGACACTTCTGGAGTCAGAGTCTTTGCCAGGCTCTCCCCCCACTCTACCCTCTGAAAAGGAAATATAATTTACTTAATGAAAAAGCGAGCTTTGTTCTGGATCCTGAGTTACTATAGAATAAGCCAGAGATGGGAAGTTATTGTTGTTTTGTTTTTCTTTTCTTTTCCTTTTTTAAACAGTGTCTTTAATATCACATTGGCTTTTGAAGTATGGTAGGATTGTAAACCTTCACAAAGGATTTATTCTTTTCCACTAAAGGCATTTTGACTTCTAGTAATACAATGCGACCTTCCTCCTGCTCCTGATACCCTATCTTAACGTTACAAGGTTTTAATTCCCAAGAAATATCTTATATTTTTTAATTTTAATTTCTACTTCGTATTTTAATTTTTATTCTTTTCTCTATGCTTGCCCCACTACAACAATGATTTGTCTTTTTAAATTGTCTTTGAGAGAAACAAAATGTTCTATGTTTTTTAAAGAAAATAGCTAAACTTCCTTGAGGTAAGGCCTCATGCCTCCTATTTTTCTTCTATTGCTATATCTTCTATTGGTTCTAGCACATCTTCTTGCTCATAGTAGGTTTCTCATGATAATTCACTCTTCATAGAACTTTCCAGTTCCCTTCCAACATTCCAGTATACTTTTCTCCCAAAAATCCAATGAAGTACAGAATGGAAGTTTAATGATTCCCATTTTACATTTGAGGAAATAAAGTTTGGGGAGGAAGAAGTGAATTTTCTGTAGGCATTTGATGAGTGAACACTTCACCTAGAACTCAGATCAATCAATTTTAAGCCAGGAATCATCTAATCAAAGTCCTTTCCCCTTACCCTTTACTTTACAGAGGGAGGAACAAAGATCCAAAGAGGTTTAGTCGCTTGCTCATGGTCACAGAAATGATAAAAAGTGGAGAAAAGTTTGGAATTTCATCTTCAGGGTCCAAATTCAATTCTCTTAATATGGCAGAGCACTACTCAAATCCACATAGAGTGTCTCCTGATATAATGTTCTTTCCATGGGGCCACTGTACTTTCTGGGTTTCTAGGTGCCCATAACTCCTTAGTGACCTCCTGTTGGGTGTAAAGGAGCTAATGAAAGCTTTCCTTCATAGCTATTAGTCTTCTTGTATATTAATTCTTCCAGAAGTCTCAGTACTCAAAAAAGGAACACCTAGAAAGGATGGTACCTAAACATTTTTAAAATCCAGTCTAACACACACTGACAGAAAGTGACAATACTAGTCCATCTTTGATCTAGTCAGTAACTTGGCAAGAATGTGCTGAGGGCCCCACATAATAGAAGTCCCTGAGATGTTCAATTGTCATAAATCTCAAAAGATGAATTTGTGAAATTTACCACCAGTAGCTTCCTTGAGTTTCTCTATTACAAAATCAAACTCATCTGACACTCCTGAACTTACATGAAAACAAATAAACAAAAAACATATTTGACAACCAAACAGATTGGCAAGTTGGATAGGAATGCTTTGATTTCAATATCTAGATTACACAAAAGACACTGAATATATATTTACTGGATTGTACGTATAAGTGTGTGTGTGTGTGTGTGTGTGTGTGTGTGCACGCGTGTCTTTCCATTTGATATATTGGTCAAAGCAACAAACTCAGGAGTCTGGATTGAAATATTGATTCCAACACTTATTAGTTGTGTCAGTCAGAACATATCATTTAACCTCTCATGGTTCGTTTCCACATGTGTAATAATAATTATAATTACCTATAAAACTACTTATGGGATTATTGTTGGGAAAGAACATTATTAACTTCAAAATATCATATCATTATGAGTTACTATTGTTCAATAAAACCTTCAGGGCAATGTGAGATATGAGTACAGCTCACAAGAAATGGACTCAAGTCTCACCTTTCTTACATACTGGCTGGATGACACTGGGTAAACAATTGTCTAAGACTATAAACTGCAGAGAAGGAGCCAAGCTGCTCTGGTAGATTGTCAACAACATCACAGGTTCAGTCCCCATCCCAATCCCTACCTAAAAATATAATTGCTTACATTTACATACTTTACACTCATTAACTCAACTGATATGCATAGGGAATACTGGGCTATGAGTACTCAAGTATTATTATCCCTATTTAATACATAAGAACACTGAAGTGCTGAAAAGAAGAATAGTTTGCTTAAGGTCACAAACCCAATAAATGAAAAAAATAAGTCTTGAACCAAAGTCTTTTCACTCTTTTTCCAATGTGATTTATACTGGACCTACTTTCTCATGCTGCCAAAGACCCAGATGCCTATGTTGGAAGAATATTTTACATCTTGGCAGAATTAGCTGTTGCTGATCATGTTTTTTGAATGCTTGTCCCTCAGCACGGCAAAAAATCCAGAGGAAAAGCACAAATTATCCTTAATTATACTTTTATTGTAATTATTTCAGAACACCTACTATGATGTCAGTGAAGAGCCTTTGGTTGTATCCTAGCCATTCAAAGGAAATTTTTGCTTTTGAAAGAGAACTTTGTGCAAGCACTGGGGGCAAATCAAACAGTCTTGGCTCCCTGTGTCCACCTGCTGTCCCAGGGAACAAGTCTTTTTTTTTTAATTTCTCTGTCTCTGAGCAACGGGGTATGAATACTGTAATCCAGCAAGGACCTACAAATCCATTACCACAGGGACTGCTTCCACCAATGGTGATCACAACCCATATTTGACTTATCCTATTAGAGATCCTTGAGGCTCAGGATGTTAACTGACTTGTCCAGACACACACCTGGAAAATGACAGAGATGAGATTTTAACCTAGATCATTCTGATTTTAAGTGCCACATTCTATCCACAATATAAGATGTTCTGCCCTTCTGAAATGGTTAAAAATTGGATCATCTCTGCCATAGCTCATGTTTCTATGACATAGTAAGATTCATGCAGTGTTTCCTTATGACAACCTGATAAGGCAAGTAGTCTAATTTTTAGGATTACTATATTACATATGAATAAAATGATGTTTAAAGAAAGGAACTCAATTCCCTATGATCATATGCATATTAAATACCTGAGGCAAAAGCCTCTGGACTTCAAGTCCACGATTCTTTCTGATGGGGTGGTGGGACCTGGACCCCAAAAAGCCCTAAGACCATGTCTCTGAAGGTAACCCAGTCTCCCCACCCCACATCCCCTCTCCCATGGGAAAATTTTACCTTGTTGCAGGCCTGATTCTGTAATTCCCTTATCAGATCAGACAGAGGAATGTCCCGTCCAAGAATTTTTGTCTCTAGCTGGCCCAAGGACTCTTCCTCCCACCAGATCCCCAAGGTCCATGACTCTAACAACTCCTTCAGTATCTGGTATACTACCTACACTTTCCCATCCATGGCTCCCAAAGACACCTGGACTTTTAGATTACCTAATTAGTACCCCTGGAATTTCTTTCCCATGTTCCTTTTCTATATAAATTCTAGATTCACCCCCCATTAGGGTACAAGTTCTTAAAAGGAACTTTGCCTGCTTCTATTGGCATTACAATAAACTGTCTCTTGACTGAAAGACAGCTTGAGTGTATAAACTCATTCCAGGTGACCCTGCCTTGGCACTCTCAGGGTCCCAGAACCCCTAACAACCCCAAACCTCTTCATTTCCAGAAACTCAGATCTGCTGTGCCAAAGGTCTTCTAGTCCAGCTTCTACTCAAAACAAATCCCTTTTATATCAAGCCTGAAAAGGAGCCATTTTGAGCTCTATTTTAAGATCTTCACATATGCGGAACAATTATTATATAATGGAGGGGTCTAAAGCCTGAGGCTTATGAATGGCCAATAATCTATGGATAGATTTCAGGAAACCCTATGATGGGGGAAAATGCTTCTTTTCACTACTCTTTCACTGAAAATTATCAATGTAGGCAACAAAACATTCTTCTGAAAAGGGGCTCACAAGTTTCACCAGATAGTCAGATGGCACACATCTATACCTCATTCAACACTAAAAAAATAATAAAAAAAAGTTTAAGAAAACTTGATGAATAGAGAAATGACAAAGTTTCCAGAAGGCAAAGGTCACTAAATGTCATTGACAACACATAGCAAAATTATTTAACTTTGCTAAGACTCCATCAAATGTCCCCCTCTTCTCCCCTCGCTGAAAGGACAGAGATTTGAATTCAAAGTTCTCTGCTTCTCTTCTAAGCTTCTCTTTACTGTTTAAATAGTACCACCTTCATCCCAGCTGTCATTTCTATCCAGAAATTCGTAGCATCCATGCATTTCTACTGCCCATTCTCCAAAGAGTGAAAAAGCCTCTTGCTCCCTGGCTCTCTTCTGAAGCCAGTAGCTCTTGCTTGTTCTTCCCTCTTTTCTCCTTCCCTTGAAGAACTAGCTTTGCAGGTGGAAAAATCTTGAAGTGTTTCCAATGAGGAATGACTTTGGCATAAGAAGACTCAGTGAATGTATATGGGAGAGGGTAGTGATCAAGGGAACCCTTGAAAGAGTGGCAGTGCAGGGGCAGCTAGGTAGTGCAGTGGATAGAGCTCTGGCTGTGGAGTCAGGAGGACCTGAGTTCAAATTCAGCCTCAGACACTTGACACTTACTAGCTGTGTGGCCCTGGGCAAACCACTCAACCTGATTGCCTCAGCAAAAGGTAAAACCAAAAACAAACAAACAAACAAACAAACAAATGTGTCAGTGTACACGACTCATTGGCAGCAGTAGAGAGAGTTACTGTGGGTCATTGTGTGCCAGAGCAAGTGTGAAGATGGTAGACATAGACTTGGGAGAGGTGGCTGTGTAAGGGAGCAGAGTAGATCTGGTCCTAGTATCCTCATGCCAATTGAGTCTAAATACTGGCATGGAGGAAACATTCTTTTTTTTTTAAAGTTTAATAGTATTTTATTTTTCCCCAGTTACATGTCAAGAAAATTTTTAGCATTCTTTATTATAGGATTTTGAGCTCCAAATTTTCTCCCTCTCCCTCTCCTCCCCTCTTCTGAAAGTGGATGTCAGTTTGATATAATTGATATAGGGACTATTAAATAAAAGAAAAAAAATCCATATTATTCACAGTTGTAAAAGAAGAAACACATTAAAAAAAACATGAAAAAGAATAAAGTAAGTGAAAAAAAGATTAAAAAAAAAGACCCCATCAAATGGAGGGATCATCACATAGTGAGAAGAGCACTTGAACAAGTGCTAAGAAAATTAGACTTTAAAGCTGGGATAGCTATTTACTACCTTTGGCACCTTAACCAATTCCCTTTCCCCCTCTAGCTTTGATTTCTTTATTTATTAAATTGATAAGCTGGATCTAATGTATTCTTTGAACCATTCAAACCCTCTGCCATAGGATTCTAAGATCTCTTATACTCTTCTGGCCCTACATACCATGATTCTGGAATTAATAAATATGTTAACAACAATTGCCTTGACTTCTCTCTGGTTTATAAGTTATTTTTTTTTACAACCATATCTTCCTCTGCTTTAGAAAAGGGACCCACATATCTTCTCAACCTGCTACCAACCCCTGATTTTGCTGAGGGGTAGTTGATTGCCTTAGATTGAGACCTAGGTTCAACAGATTATACAGTAATACATTTATAATTGGAAGGTCATCTAATTATACCCCATAATTTTACAAGTAAAGAAACCCAAGAGAGATTAAGTGACCCACCCCAAGTCAGACAGGTAGTAAGTGGCAGTGCCAGGATGGTTTATATGAAGTATAAGTTATACAGAATTCGTTCCTGATATGTGACCCCATCTCAATCATTCATTATTGCTCAAGGGAAGAATATTTTAAGAAAACTTGGGGAAGAAAAAAGAAAACTTGGTTATAGTTACAATTTGATTCAGTTAGAATATATTTATGTATAACAATATCCATAATTTTAAAAAATAGTCATGAGATATTTTAGGAAGAATTCATTTATGCTTCTAATTGCTGTGCCCATGTCTCTCAATTGCTCCATTATTAAAAAAAAATAAATAAATAAACAGTTTGAAAGGCTTCAGAGTACTTTTTAAAACATAAATAAAACCAATTTGGCACTATCATGAAAAAAAAAGCTGTTAAGAATTCTTACTAGGTCAGCCATCTCTGTACTCAAAAACAAGGAAGCAAGAGTTTGTAACTGCATGATTTTAAAATTGTTGCATAAGCAAAATACCCAACAGGCTGTCTTGTTGATTCATTAGCGATTTCTACTTCTATTGATTACCCTTCATAATCTAGTCATGCCAGTGCAACTCACAAGCAATAAGTGGTCAGTAATAAATGGAAAGGAACAATGGATTTGTCTGTCCATTAAGCATAATTACTGACTAACCATAAATTAGAACACTATTCCAAGACTATGGTTTATTAGACTGGCTATAGCTAGACATATGACCTTGAATTAGTAATTTCCCCTCTCTGAGCCCCATTTACATCACTGGTATAAATGGGGGAGTTGACCTATGAGACTTCTTACATTCTTTCCTTGTCTAACATTCTATAAGTAACATTCAATATTCTGATATCAACTTTTGTATTTTTTTGCTTGAAAATTCAATGTTCTAAGTTCCCTTCCAAATTTAATTTTCAATATCATAACATTGCTTCCAGTTCTGACATTCCCTTTTCAGAGTCCATATCATCTCTAACAGTTCAGGCTCCAAAATCTCTTTAAGTTGTGACATTTGTTATTCTATGTTTCAAGGTGTCTTTCAACTCTAACAGTCAATGATTCTACAAAAACATGATACTTTAGGGCATGAGCAGATTGCTGACTATTTCCAGATTGAACTTTCAATTCTTTATGTCCAAGATCGATCGATTGATCGATCGATCGATCTATCTATTTATCTTACTATATATAGCTATGATATGTCTATACCTATGTATCTATCTACACACACACACACACACACACACTTATGAGAGAGTGAGAAGTAAGGAAGATCTTTTTTTTTAATTTGATAATGAGGAATATTTATCCATTTATCTACCTTGTTGTTGTTCATAATAGGAATAATAATGTATGCTGTGCTGTCTAACTAATATTACTATTGTTCAGTCATTTCAGTCATGTCCAACTCTTTGTGACCCTACTTGGGGTTTTCTAGACCAAGATACTGGGATAGTTTGCCATTTATTTTTCCAGCTCACTTTTCAGATGAGGAAACTGAGGCAAACAAGATTAAGTGGTTAACCCAGGGTCACACAGCTAGTTAAGTGTGTGAGGCCAGATTTGAACTCAGGAATACAGTCTTCCTGACTCTTTGAAGAATGTTATCTCCATTAGGCCACCTAGCTGCCCTACTATCTTTGGGGAATAAAAGAGAGGGAATGTTAATTACAATCTGCCTTTTGCATAATTAGAATACATTTATATGTAAATATAAATGCTGGGCTATGGGCTGGGTTATTGAGAACTTAAGTGATTTGCCCAGGATTACACAGTCAATGACTTCACAGAAGTGGTATTTGAGTGACATGAGTGAGTACCAAGTAAGTTCGCCTCAATATCCGCTATACATTATTGTGGAGACTGAGAGTGAGAAAGACAGGCTTACAGAGACAGAGACAGATAGACAGACAGAGAGACAGAGACAGAAATGTTACTGGTAAATATAAAATATCTACCAAATGACAATTCAAAAATATTAGACCTTCTTGATTAATGTGTCTCAAATCCCACACAACCTAATTAAGATTCAATGGCCTTGTGGTATATGATGTTATGTAGGGTAGGAAAAAGAGGATGGCTCTGGGGTTGTTGAGTGATAATTCCTCAAGCATTTAATCATAATTACATTCCTAATATCATTTTAAGTGAGCATAGTATTTAGACTAATCATGAGGAAAACTATGCAGGCAAATGTCAAAACTCTAAATCCAGCCATTTTGAGGGAGAAATACCTACATAGGAAGTTGTTAAACATATTTAAAATTTAATCAAATTGTAGTTATTGTAAACAATATTTAAGCCTAATTGATCTGTAGCCTGAACCTCAAGTTTTGACAGAGAAAATTCACTTGTAATTTATTAACTATCAGGCATGAATTATTAGAAGACCCTAAAAATTAAAGTAAAATAAGCTTCCAGTGAGAAATGATTAAAATTCAAAACACATTTCAAATTTTAAAAGAAAAGTTTCTCAATTTTAAAGCCGACTAAAATTTTTTTTTTAAAAATCTGCCATATTTTTTTAAATAAAAATTGATTGACACAGTCCAGATAACTTTTTGTTTAAATTCTAGAATTAACCAACCCACAACAAAATGAGCACTTCAACATAAAAAAGTAGAGCAGAATAAGAGGATTGTATGTAGAACTGGAAATCTCCCTTACATACCAGCACACTTATTCTTATATTCTATTTTATAAAGGAAAAAAGAGAGAAAGTAGGGGCTTGGAGACATTTTTAGAGTGGGAAAAACCTTAATTTAAAAAAAAATCTCTTTAATTTTTATCAAAATGGACACTTTGGAAATGCAGAACTGAAAAAAATAAAAACATATACATTGTGGCAAATATCAAAATAATTTGACTACTATTTTAGTCAAATTACTCCCTACATAATTCTACAGGCATTCATCAATGATTAATTAACAAAACAATATATGAAGGTAGTTAACAAAGATGTTGAACAATCTGCTTTCAAAAAAAGAAATTCAAAAAAGATTAGAATAGAAAATACAATTACACTTATGTCACACCCAGTGAAACTATTCAAATTAGAAGGCTGGGCTAGACAGTTGGTATTATAGGCCATTTCTAGAATTATCAGAGTTTCCTAATTATCAATTAATGCTCATATAGTTTCCTTATAGCAACCACCAAAACCGACATACAATACAGAAGAGTAGAATTTCTCCCACTATTTCTGTGGTAGGTTGATAAGTAAAAATTTAATTTTCCAGTGCAAATAAGTGTGAAATTAACTACATATAAAACACATTTTTAACAGCAAAAGTATCTTTATTGATAGTTTCTATTTGAAGTTTACTCAGCAATCTTTTTTAACAGTTCACGTGTATAGATATTTATTTGAAAAAAAAAACAACTATTGTATAGAAAGTGAATCGAATTGGAAGGATGCAGTTCCCAATGACATATCATGATAATGAATTGCTTTTGAGTAATTCACTAAAAAAAGTCCTGCAAGCAAAAGTCTCAAAGTACAAGTTGTATAAACCTTAAACAAGGTCCAAATAGTGTTTTAAAATCAGAATTCTTATTATATTCTTCAAAACTTCTATAACTTTGGCATGAAACAGAATTAATAATACAATCATTTTAAGCATAATCTGAGACAGAAAGCAAAACAAAATATATTTCATTTTGTGCTGACTTTCTGAACTTCTAATATAAATATCCAATTTGACTTATAAGTCCATGGATTAGACACACTCTAAGGAAGGTTCTTTCTTTTGTCCAGTCTCTACTCAGTTCATGCGCATCCTCTGTAATACTTATAATAGATGATAAACTTAAGGTGTCTAACCATATCACTCTCTTCCTCAAAAATGTTAGTAGTTCCCTACTCACCCTCAGATAAAATATAAACCAGCCCTTATTAACATCCTTGTGAGGACTGGCCTATTACTAGGGCCTTACTAACAGAAATGTCTCCCTAGTTGACAACTGACTGAATCCTTCTAAGTAACAGGAAGTTCTTTTTTATGCAATGCTTTTTTAGTCAGCTTCCTTTAAGCAAAAATCTATTTATCATAATCCATTTATAAAATTCGCTAATCTAGGTACATAATATTAGCAAAGTTTCTACTAAAGGTATTACAAGGTTAACAAAGTTTATTAATCACAATGCCCTTTTGATGGAAAAGAGGTAATTCAGGCCAAATGCCAAATGACTCCTCTTAGGTCCCTCTTCTACTCAGTCCCAGTTAATATGCCCAGAAACAATAATTAATCAATAAACATATATTAAGTGCCTTCTATGTGCTAGACACTGTTATAATCACTGAAAATATAAAAAGAAGTAAAATAATCCTAGCACTCAAGGAGTTTATAATCTCATGGGGGGGGGGGCCTGCAGGGCAAGGACGGACAACATGCAAACAAATATATTCAAAACAAGCTACATCAAAGCAAGCTACATACAGCAATCAGATATAAGGGCAGAAACCCAGAACTCAGTGTCTAAACTGGTATTCATCACAAATAACACCCTAGTCACCACTCTCCCTTACCTTTGGAGACTGAAGAGCTGGAGAGCCACAAGCTTGCGGGTCTATGAATAATAAACTTGCTTGTTTGTGATCTATAAGCACTTGTGTACTTTCTTGGTACCTGAGAGATATAATGAAAATGTTTGTTCCCATAAATTTGGAGCAAACAGCTAGAGAATAACAGTAGGTCTTCTCTTGTTTTGCTGATAGAAGTTATTTAATCAGAACAAAAGATTCCATAAAACTGAAACAACTGCTTAAAGTAACTAGCTAAAATAGGATTAAGCTGGTTTTATTTTGTTTTGCTGATAATAGTTAGTAAGTAGGACAAAGGTTCAGCTTTGCTTAGAGTGCACATGCTTAATAGGCTTATAAATATTAGCTCCTCCACCTCCAGGAGGGGCTAAGACACCATTTTCTGAACATGGGACATATGAAGAAGGAGGGAGGATGTGTCAAAGAGTAGATGTGTAATAGGCATACTGGAAAGTGGTGCACTCTGGAGTACCCAGCCAATGAGGAAACAGAGGACGGAATTTGTGGCCGGGATTAGAGAGAGATAAATAATGAACTCCTGCTTCGGTACAATGTGTCCTAGTCCCTAAAACACCCACAGTTGCAACTGTGTGATAAACTGGGCTTTTAACTTCATCTCTCCTGAGTCTGAATGAGTTATTTCTCACAGTACCGCACCCAATTTCTCATCACAACCCCTCTTGAATTAATTGAATAAATCCAATAATGTGTTTCCTTTTATTGGTTCTTATTCAGCTCTGTTTGCTTCACAGAAAGGCCCTTGCTTCTTCTTTGACATGGTAGCTTTTCAGATATTTGAAGAGAATTAACATATTCACACTATTTCTCATAGCTAAACCTCCTTAGTTCCTTAAACTATTCCTCGTATAGTGTGATTTCATGTCTCAAAATCCTAGTCTCCTTTCACCAGCATATTTCATTTTATGAATGCAGTGTCTAGAATTCAATTCAGTAAACACATTCAATTCAACAAACTCTCTTTACCCAGCCCTCCCTCCCAGGTGAGTTCTGGGTGTCAAGGGAAAGATAAGGAATTTTTGGACCCTTTTAAGTACTTTATTGAACCTACATATCTCCAGCTAAAGGTTAGGTGAAGTAGATTTTGCTGCTGTTGTTGGTGGGTTTTTTGTTTGTTTGGTTTTTGTTTGTTTGTTTTTGTTTTTTTATATAGCACAATTAAGTCCCACTGACCTATTAGATATAGAACCTAAAATTCATTATGCCATACCTTTATAGGATTTCTGACTTGTTCCTGTAACTGATCTGTGTTACAAATACAGAATCAGGCTTGATCAACTTGTAAATGGAGTCTGTGAATGAGATATTTACAACAGGAAAGTGACTGCTCCTATCCTGAGGAATAAACAGCAATAATAATAGTAATAATAAAAATGAAGATGGTGATAACTAGCATTAAAATAGCAATTTAAAGTTTGTGAAACAATTTAACAATATTATCTCACAACTCTGAGAGGTAGGTATTAATCTTGTTTTATAGATGAAGAAAATGAGGGTGAGAGGGTTTAAGTGATTTCCCCAGGGTCATATAGCTAGTAAATGCCTAAGGCATGATTTGAATTCAGAGCTTTCTGACTCTAGCTCTGCCACTCTACCAGCTGACACTGAGCTGCCTTTCTAGTCATTTGATGGGGCCCTATAAGGATCCTAGAGCTGTGTGATTACTGGGCAGTAGTTTAGTATATTTCCAATAAGAAATGTTGTAGAAAACGGAAGTCTTTTACAGATAATTTTTAAGGACTATACCTGGAAAAGGGTGGGAAGGTCATAAGAAGACATGAGTGTTTCACAGCTTGAAGCTCAATGCAATAGAGCAAAGTGTAGTAAGGGCATTTCCTAGAACATGATTAGGGATGGAGGGAGATCAAAGTAGAGGTGGGTGTGAATTCCATGATCTGTGGGAGGCAGTTAGGTGGACAGAAGTTTAGGCCTGGATTCAGGAAGACCTGAGTTTAAATTCAGCCTAGGACCTTACTAACTCTGTGACCTTAGACACATCACTTATCTAGCTTAAGCTTCCTTATCTGTAAAATGGGAATAATAATAGCATCTAACATCCATAGTTGTGAGAATTAAACGAGATTATATCTGTATGTCTCTTAGCACAGTCTGACACATAGTAGGTGCTTTATAAATGTTAGCTATGATTAGGTATTATGTGATCCTGGATATATAAGAGCACAAACTTGAACAGGATAATGGAATATACTGCTTTTATATGCTATTTTGGTTATACTGAAGTAAGGAGACCTAGAAATTGAAAGAACAAGAAGACTAGATAAAGTACTAGAATTTTGGAGGAGAGGCATGTTGTCCTGGGTACTGAAACAACTTCATACAGTAAGTAGAACTGGTCCTAGAAGCTAAATTTAAAAAAAAAAAAAGAACTCTTAGAGACTCTGGAATTAAAAAAAGTCCTCGGTATGACCTCGTACACATGACCCTCTTGGTTATTTGGGATAAGTGTGAAGGATAAGCTTTGCAAAAAATTATATTTAGTAAGCAAAAACATCAAGCATATAGAAAGCTGACTGTAAACAAGTCAGAGCCTACAACATGGTTACACCCTTGAAAATGTATCATGTGGGCCCTAGAGGATGAATAGGTTAGGTTTCAAGGCCCTGGGCTCATCTCCTAAGTGGAAGAACCCCTACAGGTTAATGATTCAGTGAGGGAAATTGTCTGAAGAGGTGAGAAGGGGAACTTAAGTGTCCCAATTTAAAAGGGGTGGGGGGATTGACTGGGTGGAAAGGGAAAAGAGAAAAGTCAATAAAGCAAGAAAAGGTGAAGGACTATTAGGTCTTAAAACTTCCTCCCACCCCCTCCTAAGGGATGTAAAATTAAAGACCTTTCATGGCATTTTCAGTCAGTTATCTTAGTCATGAAGAACTTTTCAAGAGGAATCAAAAGAATTCCTTGTGACTGAAAAGAGAAGAGGACACCAGCCCTAAGATGCTGCCTGACTCTGTGTATAAAACCCAGTTATGAGAAGGGGAACAAGATTTTGAGAGTATGGGCATTGGATCAGCCTGAGTGATTCCTGCTCGTGTCAAGGGACAATGTATACCTTCACGAATATAAGGTATTGTAGCTAAATGGTGACTAGTAATAATAGCTAACCTTTGTGTAAACACCTTCAGGTGTTTGGTTCTACATGTTATTTAAGTTATTCCTTACAACAGTCCTGTGACATATATGCTATTATTATGACATTTTACTTATGAGGAAACTGAGGCTGAGAGGTTAAGTCAGTCAGAGTCAGCCAGAGTCAAACAGCTATGAAGTATATGAAGCAAGATTTGAATTCAAGTCTTCCTCATTTGAAATCCAGTATTCTATCTACTATGCCATGTAAGCTATAAAAGCGCCATGATCTTGTTCTCCATAGTTTTGTTTATTGTTGTTTTTTTCTTTGTTTATTTTGTCTTGTTTCTGGAGTTATGTAGATTCAATAAAGTATGTAGGGGGGAAACATACATATTTCTTTAATTTACACCCGCACCAGGAAGACCACAACAGGAGGATCATGAGCAAACATTTATTAAATGCTTATTACTCTTCTCAGTTCTAATATTTTCAAACTTTGATGTACCTGTGATCTACTCAATGGTGAATGCTCCCTCCATTTTTATAGACTGGACAGCATATCTATGCCTTCTCCTTTGTTGTGGATCTAAAATGTGAGCTGTCAATTACTTTTCCTTAGCACTTTACTGCATGATCATTTTTTCAGGAACAGCTCTCTCAACCCCACAGGACACCACACTCCCTGCTGATTGGCCCACCCCTCCTCTAGTGTTTTCAGCTTCCTGTTATCTTCCCCCATTAGATTTTAAACTCCTTGATGAGAAAGACTTTCTTTCTTTCTCTTTCTCTTTCTCTTTCTCTTTCTCTTTCTCTTTCTCTTTCTCTTTCTCTTTCTCTTTCTCTTTCTCTTTCTCTTTCTCTTTCTCTTTCTCTTTCTCTTTCTCTTTCTCTTTCTCTTTCTCTTCTCTCCTTCTCCCTCTCCCTCTCCCTCTCCCTCTCCCTCTCCCTCTCCTTTCTCTTATTCAAATCCCCAGCATGTAGTTCAGTGCCTGACACCTACTAAGTACTTAATAAATGTTTGTTGAATTGAATTGAATTGTTGATCAGCTAATCTCTCTGGTAAATTCTTTTAAACCACTTTTCTTACACTATTATTTCTTGTTAACACAGAGAATCAAACATGAAGCATCCCTGGCCCTCAAGGAGCTTATATCTACTAGATGTTATACTAGAACATCTTAAACACTAAAGACCTCAATACTCTGGATATGATTTAATGAGCCTAGAATGTCACTTCCCATGATGAAAGCACTGCATTTTGGTAATATAGCCCACACTTGCACTCAGTTTCTTAGCAGCTGTAATACACTGCTATAGGGGCAGCTAGGTGATGCAGTGGATAGAGAACCAGCCCTGAATTCAGGAGGACTTGAGTTCAAATCCGGCCTCAGACCAAACACTCAATGCTTACTAGCTGTGTGACCTTGGGCAAGTCACTTAACCCTAATTGCCTTAAAAAAATAATACACTGCTGCCTCCTATTGAACTTGAGACCATTTAAAATCTCCAGATCATCTTATTTAAACTCCTGATAATCTCAAAACCTTTCATCTCATGTGTGTGTCCTTTATTATTATAGCCCTAAGACCAGATTTTATTTTTATATTTCAAATTTAATGCTAGTTAGAGACACAATTACCTACTGCATTGGTACTCACAGAATATTACAAGATATAGAAAATGTCATCCAATATACTGAATAGATACTCCATGGTTTGTGGGAGGAGAGAGACAAAACTCTCAAAGGATGAGAGTTATCTCCCCTTACCCCACTCCACTGTGGAGTAACCACAACATCCTCTGATGATTCATTTTGCATTTTAAATAACTCTAATTCTAAAACATTTTTATACCGAGTTGAACTATGATTTTAATCAATCAACATGTATTCATTAATGACATACTGTATGTCAAATATTGTCTTCAGAAGTGGAAAATAAAGGTGAAAGCAAAGGACTCCTGTTCTCAAGTATCTCACATTCTTACTGGGAAATGATATGTCCATGAAGAGTTGTCTCTAAAAAACGTACAAACAGATACAAGAAACGGGGTAGGGTGAGGGTCATCAGATAGAGGGACTGGGAAAGTCTTCAGGGAAAGGGAGAGAAAGTCTAAGGCAGGGGTGATGAACCTGTAGCCTTGATGCCACATGTGGCCCTCTAGATCCTCAAGTGCAGCCCTTTGACTGAATCCAAACTTCACAGAACAAATCCCCTTAATAAAATGATTTCTTCTATAAAACTAGGACTCAGTCAAAAGGCCACACCCTAGGACCTAGAAGGCCACAGGTTCCCCACCCTGGTCTAAGGGAAGGTTCATAGAAGGCATTGTTTAACTTAAGGCTTGAATAAAACAAGAAATTCCAAGAAACAAAAAATGTAGAAAAATTGAATACCCCAAAAAAATGAACTTTGTCTCCTCCTACCCCACTGACATTAGATTAATTCCAGTTGTTCCCTTAGGAATTACCTTTAGGAATACATATCAGTTGCTATGTAGAACATTTAACAACGTGGTGAAACTCTAAATAGGTAAACATCTATTCCACTGAGTGAGTAGAACACATTGAAAATATAACGAATATATTAATGCTTAAGTATGTTTTTGAGCAGTATTATAAGAGAACTATAGACTATGCTGTATCTGTATTTGGAGGAAATGAGGATACTTAACCAAAGACAAAAACTTCAGAGAGACGTTTGGTGTTGCCAGTCAGTTATGTCGGACTCTTCATGACTGCATTTGGGGTTTTCTTGGAAAAGTTACTGGCCTGCCATTTCTTTCTCTAGGTCATTTGAGAGATGAGGAACTGAGGCAAACAGGGTCACGGAGCTACCAAGTCTGAGGACAGATTTGAACTCAGGAAGATGAGTCTTCCTGACTCCAAGTTGGGTGCTCTATCCACTACACCACCTAGTTGCCCTCCAAATGTTCATCTAACACAACTCCTTAATTCTACAGACCAGGAATTCTAAGGCCAGGAGAAGTTACTTAACTAGCCCAAGGTCACCTAAGTAGAAAATGTCAGCGTTAATATTTGAACTCAGGTCCTGGAATTTCAAATTTAATTCTCTTCCCACTGTACAAGTTCCTTTCCTTCAAGTATTTTAATAGTTATATGAATTGATCATTTTTCTTGTCCTGGTTTATCCTAGAGGGAAAAAGGAACAATGGAGGGAAATTGAAAGGCTTCCAGTCTTTCCTCATTATTTCAGTTGATTTCCCTGAAGCCAGCAAAGTGTTTTGTCCTAATGTGTATGTCTAACCTTGTCTCTCCCTGCCCCACCACCATTTCATTAACTCCAACTGTTTCTTGTTACCTCTAGCAATAGTATCAGTTCTTATGTGTAGCATTTAAGGCTCTTAACAACATGGAGAAACCCTTCATTTCCAGCCTTGTTTCACATTAATCAATCAATCGACATTTATTGAAAAACTTCTATGTCTTTAGGTGCTTCACAGTGCTAGGCACTATGCTAAGTGCCAGGGACACAAAAGTCATTACATAATGCTAGCATATTTAATGGTCATTAACCACATACACATACATACATATACATATACTATATACATAATACATATACATACATATATACATATGTACATACATATATACATATGTACATACACACACACACACACACACATTGTCCAAGCATATCAATTTAGAGTTTGAAATTAAAAGAGGTAATTATTCTCCAATAAGAAAAACAAAATTTCCCTTCTCCCCCTTTTAATCTGAGTTGTGGAGTAATACAGCTAGAGATAAGGTTTTTGTAAATTTTATATTTTATGATCATATTATAGATCCTACCCATTTGACTGCCTTTTAACCTAGTAAGAGAGAAAATGCAGTGGATATAGCACAGGGCCTAGAGTCAAGAAGCATCTTCTTCCTGAGTTCAAATCTGGCCTCAGCCACTTACAAGCTGTTTAACCCTGGGGAAGTCAATTAATCCTGTTTGCCTCAGTTCCTCATCAGTCAGATGAGCTGGAGAAGGAAATGGCAAACCACTCTAGTATCTTTATCAAGAAAACTCCAAATGGAGTCAGAAAGTGTCAGATGTGACAGAAAGGACTGAACAAAGGAATTGTGAGAGTACAAAACCTGAGGGATGGTGCTTGGTATGTTTGTACCAGAGTGTATTTTTCATATATAGTCTAGCACCACACATCTCTACTCCATAAATCTGTAAACTGATTCTGTGACTCCCCTTCCCAAAATACATTTTGCCTTTATCAGGAAAACAAAGTTTAAGTAAAACACCAGATATTCAACTTACTGTATCTAATTGCATTGCAAAAAGCCTTGCTGTAACAAAACTCATCAGAATATTTAAAGATCTTTGCTTATTTGAATCACTGCCACCTTCTGAAGTAACTACAGTAAATTTCCATTGGTCTCTGTTTGAATGCCCACTATTTGACAACCCCCTTAAACAAATGGGAATACTCAGTGAATCTTCCATTTTCATGTCAGTGAAGAGTGTATTAATTTGGAGCCCATCCCAGACTAAAGACAAAATTAGTACTGATCAAAATGATTCTTGCAACAATATAGATTTTTTTGATAAAATATGATAATGACACTAAGCTATTTCTTCTTCCTGGATCAATTACATTATTTAGTGTAATAGGTATTTCCTTGAAATGTCCTTGCTTTTCCCACACATGCCTGTCAACATGTAAATATGTATGAATGTCTTATGGAAGAGGTGATCCTGAAGAACCAAGTTCCTGATATGCCCTTATTAATATATTGTGACTTCTTTGTGCATTTTCATTATAGTTAAAGTGATGATCTTTAAGTATGAAGATTCCATTCATTTCATTCTGGCAACATCATTCCAGCACTGACCACTTATTTCATCTCATTTTCATTTCCCTTGTCTGAATCCATAAGATGCCAATGAATTTGATAAGCTCAGTAATCATATTGTACCACACATCATTAAGCCTATCTTAACCCTTTGCCAATCACCAACTTCTTGGGATTTGTTGATTTTCTGGCTGAATGACCAACTGTTTTGTGAAGAGCTATGGCCTCATCTCCTAGAAATAGTGAGATACAGTGGAGAGTATCCTAGATGTGGAATCACATTTTATTTCCAACTCTTTTCGATTTTTAATCAAAGAGCCTGAATTTGAACCCAAGTTCTGGCACTTGCTAGCTATGAAATCTTGGGTAGTGGCTTAAAGAAATTGGGCCTCAGTTTCTTCATCTATAAAATGAGAGAAGATAGGTTGGATTGAAATGGACTCTAAGGTCCCTTCCAGCTATAAACCTGGTCCTATCATTCTGTTCTAGAATGTATGAAAAATTTCCAGCTAAAATACCAACATGGGATTTTTTTTAATGATCCTCAAGTGAATACAAAATATGTTCAATGCTGAGGTATTTCAAGTAAATTAACAGATTCTTTTTCAAGGGAAAGAGGCAGTTGAGAGCTGTGAGTATCATTGTGGTGAGAAATATCTTTCTTCTATACAGATCTGTAGGAATTCTTCTATGATTTATCTTCCAAGGGAATAGTTTGGAGCACTAAGAGGTTAAGAAAAATGTACATGATCACACAGCCATTTAATGACAAAAGTAGGTATTAAACCAGTTTCTTCCTAACTTCAAAGCCCTTCATCCACTATCTGGTGGTCCTTAAAGTGGGGTCAAAGGATATCCAGGCATTCCTTATATCTTTTCAGGATATCTATGACATTAAAATTGTGTTTAAAATGATACTAAGACATACTAATTTTTATTATGGTAAATATCGGTAGATATAATCTGCATTTTTTAAAGAAAGGTTTTTGAGGGCACTCAGTATATTTTAATGTATAAAGCTTCCCTGAGACTAAAGTATGTAGAAATCACTGTACCATACAATTCTGGGGGGACATTAAGGACTCAAATTCTAAAACAACCTTATTTATGGCTAGGGCAAAGTTACCTTCATGACTGAATCCTTGGCGGTTTATGATTTGTTTAGTTTATCTTTTGTTTTGATATCTACAGAAATTTAAAAACATGCGTGACAATAAATACATGGGAATCTAACCCGTCTGGCACAATATGATACCATACATAAAAACGTGGTGGTTTTATTATTGTTTTTAATGCAAAAAAAAAATAGAATAAAGCAAATCAAATTCACAAAACTTAAGGGAATGATGGGAAGTATAGATAAAAAATCAAGAACTGATGGCAAACTTTGGTATGATTAAGATATGAGGGTTCTTGTTTGTTTGTTTTCTCCCTTAGGGAAATTATAAAATTATTTCCAGCAGTAATCAACTTCCTTAATGCTTTCAATCTAGGAAGCTGTATTTTTCCCCTATAGTTTTTCCCTAATTAATGTAATATAATATAATACATACACACATATATGTATATACATACACACATATATTTAAAATTTTTTTGTTCAAATATAAAGTGAAGATCACAAAATCAGAGACAAGTTAATATTTTTGATCAATATAATGCTTACAGAAATCAAAATCTGAAGTGTCTATAAAAGACCAAAAGCATTGGCCAAAGTGAAAATTATGAGAACATAATAAAATAAACAAACAAAAAAAATTGGTGAGAATTTTAAAATTAATGGTAACATGTTAAAATAGGATTAGAAAAAGCAAAAACAGAGAGATCCAGCTTGGGATGGGGAGTTAATAGTGTGAATTTCAGGTTGACTAAATCTTCATATTAGTTTGTAAGGGGATTCATCAATTTGTTGTCTCAATAAGTATTTAAATCATCAGTTCATGAGGTCCTGAAAGCTCTTTATTCATTACCATAGGGAAAAGCAAGTGACATTTTTAATACTGTGCTAATGCTTCTATCTCTTGTCTCTTTGCTTCTTTAAATTAAAGCAGTTGCATTTGAAGGTTTTTGAAGCCATAGGTCCCATTTCAACTACTTAATAAATAAATAAATAAATTATAAAATAAAACACCTGGCTAATTGAATGTGAGAAGCAATTCCTTCCTGAATTTCAGAGGCAATCAGTTTGACATTCTCCATTTGTTAAGAAGCTATATATCATTTTATTTATTCATTAATGAATCCAAGACTTATTAACATTGGAAGAAGGAGAGAGGGAGGCAATGAGAATTCAAATGGGCATCAGCATCTTGATATTTTCTAATAAGACAAAAAGAAACCAAAACATGACTATAAATCAGAAATAGGTGGTAAGGTTACTTTTGAAGGAAGAAAATGTTTTGCATTTTCCTAATGATAGGCTGAACTGGCAATCTAATAGAGCAAAAACTTGTTGGGCATCAGTCCACTTTGGTTCGAGGAACTGAGAATGCATTATGCAGCTAGAAAATAGTGCAAGGGTGGGATAGGGTACTAATGTATAATGAAGAATTTTCTGGATTTCAAATCAAAGAACCTGGGTTTGTATCCCAGCTTCTGATATTCAGATGTGACTCTCATTAAAGTTATTTTTCCCAAATAGGCCTCTGCTGTGGTCTTTGCTACCTCAGAGGATTTTATGAGATGATCTCTGAAACTCCTTCCAGCTCTTTTTCATCCTATGACCCTGATCTCTGAACAAAATAAAATTAGATATGTGACAAGACAGTTATATTTTGATCCAATATGGTACAGTTAATTAGCCAAAGTGATGGGACAATGGAGTATTTTCTGCCTTAGAATTGTAGAAACTGAAATATAATACCCGATCCTTGACATAGTACGATCTAAACTGTGTATCTTGACAGGAATCCTTTCTAAAGCATCCTTGAAAGGGGATCATTCAGCTTCTGCTCAGGGGTCTCTGTTTCAGGCAGCTAGGTAGCACAGCAGATGATAGAATGCTGGCATGGAAATCAGGAAGAACTGAATTCAAAATTGCCTCAGAAATCCACTAGTTTTGTGACCCTGGGCAAGTCACTTGATTGACCTCTATTAGCCTCTGTTTCCTCATCTGTAAAATGGATTTAGTGATCAAGGTGAGATACTGTAGGTAAAATGCTCTGCAAATATTAAGACATTACACTAGCTATTACACTAGCTATTATTCACATTAACTCTGAACCCCCTGAATTTATAGAACTGTAAGATCTTAGTTTTAGAGCTGGAAGGGACCACAGTAGCCACATAGCCCAAAATCATTCTTTTCTTTTTTTTTTTTTAATGAAGGCAATTGGGGTTAAGTGACTTGCCCAGAGTCACACAGCTGATGAGTGTTTTGTGTTTGAAGCTGAATTTGAACTCAGGTCCTTCTGACTTCAAGGCCCATGCTCTATCCATTGTGCCACCTAGCTGCCCCCTCATTATTTTCAAAGAAAAAAAAATGAGTCCCAGGAAGTTTAAGGAATTTACCCAAAGTTATACAAGGTTGTCAGTGAAGAGGCAGGATTTAAAACCAGTTCCTCTAACTTCAAATTCAATGCTACTTTTACTTATTTTTTTCTCCAATATCCTGATATTTTCCTCATACATAAAGAGGTTAGAGATAAATGAAAATTTGAATTAGGGCAAAGGGCCATACACTGTCTAAAAGTTGGGGCTCTGAGCTATTGTTATTGTATTAATAACTTTATATCTGATTTAAATTCCATAAATTAAAGAAAAGGACTACATTGATCTAAAAGCCATTTTATTACCATTGGGGCAGAAAATGAGTTAAACATTGTAAGGGGGTGGGGGTGGTAGTGTGACTGATTAAATCTCCAGAAAGAAAGTGGGTATAGGGGGCAGCTAGGTTGCACAGTGGATAGAGCACCAGCCCTGGAGTCAGGAGGACCTGAGTTCAAATCCAGCCTCAGACACATAACACTCATCAATTGTGTGACCCTGGGCAAGTCACTTAACCCCATTGCCTAGCCAAAAAAAAAATAAAAAAGAGAAAGAGAGAGAGAGAGAAAGTGGGTATAGAATGGAGAATAATGACTTGAGAGACCTTCTCATCCTAAACCATCTTCTTACCATACCCTCCATTCTCCCTTGAGAAGAGAAAGAAAAACCTGAAAGGCATCAAGCTCTTTTCCTTATCTAGCTGGGATGAGGGCCCCAAAAGGAGCCAAATAGACCATTCACAGGGACATCCATCTGTTACATATACAAGATTTGAGAATACATGTAATTATAAGATCTTGGATCTCAAGTATAGTTTAAAACTATCAGTAATTTCATAATCCCATTTTTCCTTTTGTTTTGAATATAAATCTTAGTGAATGAAGGCAGGCTATCAATAAACAAAGAACTGGACATGACTGAAACAGCTGAACAACAACAATGATCCTTCCAGATCCAAATTGTGAAATAGCACAGTGCCTGGCACGTAGCAGGTGCTATATAAGTGCTTATTCTCTTCCCTTTCCTCCCTTTTCTAGTAGTTTAAAATAATAGAAAGTCAGTTTTAAACTTTGTATTAGTTTAACCCTGATCTGACAGACCTTGTTTTCTCATGTCTAAAATGGAAAAAAAATATGTATACTTATGTTGCCTTCCTCACAGGGTCATTGAAACCAAATGTATTAATAATGGACTTATGATTGTGAAACAAAACACCTTTAATCTAGTGGTATCTGCATAGGGGTGTATGGGGTGTTTAAGAAGGACTAGCACCTCTGGTGTGAGGGTTTTTCCTCCACATTTGGGGTCTGAAGAGGTCTAGAACTTTGGGGTGCTGCTGGAACCCCAAGATCATGATGCCAGGCCCTGCCTGATATCATTCAACTCAAATCTTCTTCCAGCCAAAGAAAACGTTTATTAGTGATAAAACACATAGGCCAGGTAAGGCCTGTGAGGAGGAGTGGGGCATGAGAAAGGCTCAGGCTTTTGGGCATGAGAGGTTCTCAGCCTTTTAGGCTTGAGATTCTCAGCATCTGAATGGGGGCCTGTGTAGATGTTATATACTAAAATGGTCTGGGAAAAGAGTCTGGGTGAGAATTCCAGTTGGATTGTCTAAGAGATTGAATAGACAATGAAGGAACTGAAAGACATCTGAATGAGATCAGAAAGGTGAAGCTAGGGCTTTCAAAGGGAAATAAGGGGAGTTGACAAGGGGAGTGGATAAGGAACCTAAAATGGGAGCCAGAGTCCTCTTTAGGGCTAGGGGCAAAGGCACATCTGAATAAGATTAAAAGGTAGGCTAAGGCTTTCCAAGGGAGATGAGGGGCTGGGGCTTGTAGACAAAGGGGAGCCAGATTCCCTTTGGTGCAAGGGGCAAAAGACCTTGCCTTGGGCCATACCTCCTCAGGGTCTACTTGACACTCAACTCTCACCTGTGGCTCCAAGAAGCTGTAACATGCAGAGCAGCCACACTTTGGTTTGGCAGACATGCTCAATCAGGTTGAGAGCAACTGACCTGCAATTAGGGGATTTCTATCCCAAGCCCATAAAGACTGCCCCCAGAGGAAGGGGTGGATGAGAACAATTTTTTCCAGTGACCATGAAGGTGGCTGAAGCCGGCACTGTGGAGCATTTACAGTTTGGCCAGATATCTAAGACAACACCGAAGTCAACACGTGCATCCTGGGCCACCAGCAATTATACTGACTTTTTCTTTCCACTAGAAGTCAGTCACTCAAGAAGAAAGTGTAAAGCTGATAATTTTGAATAACTCTGACTGTCTTAAATTCAATTTTCCAGCAAGTCAAGACATCACTGGTCCCCTCCCCAATGTTATCAATCCTCCCAAAATGAAGGACAAACAACATTCTGAATATGAAAGGCCAGGAATGTGGCTAATTGGCCTTCTGTTTTTTCAGTCCCCATTTGGGGTTTTCTTGGTGAAGATCCTGGATTTGTCTGCCTTATCTTTCTTCCCAATGTGGCTAAACTTGCAGAATAATCAGTGTCCCAGTCCTCTAAATGTTAGTCTTTGTGTTGGGCTTTAGGGATGCAAAGACAGGAATGATCTACTCCTTGCCCTCAAGGAAATCACATTCTCATATCCACAATAAGTATATACAAAATAAAAAACTAGGTAAGATTTTTAGGGAGACATCAGCATCCAAAAGGAATCAGGAAAGGCTTCCTATAGAAGAGATTTTAATAAAAAGGTCACATTTTTCTCTAGTACAGTAAGCATGCCAAACAAGAGCTATGCTGCCAAATGTTTAACAACCAGATCTCAAGCAGGACACATTTTAAAATTTAATTTTAATTATTAACATTAAAAAAAAGAATAAAAAAAAGGGCAGCCAGGTGGTACAGTGGATATAGCTTTGGCTTTGAATTCAGGAGGACCTGAGTTCAAATCTGACCTCGGACACTTGACACCTACTAGCTGTGTCACCCTGGACAAGTCACTTAATCCCAACTGCCTTACTGGAAAAAAAAAAAAGAAAGAAAAGAATGAACTATTAATATTTTCTTTACTTTTATCAGTCTAGATAATCAACGATACAATACACCCAGACCAAATTTCTAGCATTTGCTGCTTTTCCACATTTCCCACCTGGAAATTTTTGGACTTCTGCATCATGCCAGGAATCATGTCCCAGGAATCTCAACACTGGGAATTTTCATATCTTAAAATCTCCAGTCCCCCTGGATATTCATACCCACCTCTTCAGTACCTTCTGGCCCTATGATATGGAGGATAGAACCACCCCGAACTCTAAAACTTCCATTTAAGGAGAGGGCTCAGGCCAACTATCTCTTTGTTTACCACCTGGCTGCACTCTTGGACTTATAAACTTTTCTCCCTTCCCTCCCCACCTCACCCCTTTTTGTTTTGGCTCCCTAATATGTGTGGGTTTCCACCCATTTTTTTATTCAGTTGAAGGTACAGTTACAACACAAAACGCCTTTGAGCAGGTTGTGTCTGCATATGAAAGGGCCAGAAATGTGGCTAAACCAAGGTGACACCATGGCCCATTTCTCTTATGTATTAGGCATTGTGTGGCACTCTAGAGAGACAAAGACAGAAAAATGATCCAGCTTCTTGGTATCAAGGAGCTTACCTTCTCCTGTCCATAAGAAGTATGAACTTCTTACGTATGTACTTTTAAGTTTAAATGTTTATTGATTGACAGGCTTTATTATAGATCAAGTCCTGCTTTATAGGATTTGCTGATTTCCTAAATGTAAAAATGCTTATACTGAAAATTTAATAATCTGCATGTTTAAGCTGCTACAAGTTGGCATCAGCTCTGCTTTCTTTTCAGATTTCCTTCTTCCTAACATCCTGGTGATGTTGTTTGTATAGATACTATTAATTCCCCTCTATAAATGAGGAACGTAAGATCAAGTAGGTGAAGGGACATGAGTGTGAGTAGTCTCAGTCTCTATTTGCTAACGTACAGTGAATAGAGAGCATTTCCCTGTCAATGTTAGGGCTCCTTAGTCCTAGGAGGAGAAAGTTATGAATAATCATCACTTCTAGCTAATGAGAAATAATAAAGGCAGTAGTACCTCAGGTTAACATTAAATCTAAGTTTTTGATTCTCCTTTTTAATGTAGATTTCAAGACTGTAATGTCAGACAATTACCATTCTTAGGGTTAAAAATTTATTGTAATTCTACTTAAATGCTTATGGGGATTTTATGTCCAACTCAAATCCAAATCAAGGAGTCTACTCAAAAGTATCACACAGAATCAATATAAAGTTGTTTAGTTTACAAGGACCTCTGTGATTTCCATTCAAATGAAGTTGGGAAAAACAAGGGCAACAAAATCTAAGGTAGGATCTTCAGGTAGTTGCCTTCTACCTTCCTTGCTTGCAAGCTGGACCTTATTAAGGTATATCTAACAGCAGAAAATCTTAGACTATTGGGTGTATTCTGTTCAGTGCAAAACCCTTCTGTCTCCCTATATCTGAGATGGCTGGCCTCTATTGACAGTAAAAGCATGAAGGAATGAGCTCTCTAATGAGAGTGCTCTGTAGCCAAGTCCTAGCAATTTTTCCTCAGCAATACCTATCACATCCCTTCTCTCTAGTGTAAACCCTGCCACCATCCATTGTCAATCACTTATTTTATTGAGGTAGCCTCTTATCAGATCTTCCTACCTTCTTTTTTCCCCTCCCCCCAGCTGTTACACTGTAAGGTCAGTGAGTGAATACAGAGGCCAAGTCTTAAGTAATCTTTGCATTCCTACAGTGCCTTCAAAAGGATTCTGTAGACAGTAGGTACTTAATACACGTAGGTGCCTGTATTCTGGAACTCCAAGGTGTTCCTTTTTGTCAGCTACAAAGAAGTCAAGTCAGTGACCTTAGCCAACTTCATAATTTTAATTTGGGCCAGCCATTTCTATGCCTATTTTTTATTATATATTGTACTAGGAAGGCCCTCACACCATTCCACGCACCCTAGAGTAGACAATAAATACTTGTTGACCATGAACTTTTAAAAAATATGGGGACTGGAAGAGTTTATCAGAACCAGGTAGGTCTCCTTAGAATTGATTAAATGTAGATGTAATATATCCTTATCTTGAAGCTTTAGTAGAATGCAGGTCATAGATTTTATGCTTTAGAAAAGGTAAGAGTGGTTTTTCAAGTGAGACTTTTCTGGAGGTTGAGACAGTATATTTTTCATTTTTTTTAACATTCTGGCAGAGTAGCCAAAAAAGAAGAAGGAGAAAAACAAAACAAAAAGTTAGACTTCATTTCCAGTCGACGTGTTCATATTTGTTGGAGTCAAAATCTATCACAGATAAAGATGTGAATCATTCTAAACAGTCCCAAAATAAAGCATCTGTGGAATTTAAATAAGGTTTATACATTTTACCCTCTCCAAGCCCTCCTCTGAATTTTAAAATTATATTCTACAGACTTCGACGAATTGATGAAGAGTAAAGAAAACAGAGACAAAATATCCAAGTATACAGTGACTAAAAACAGTGTAAATAAAGTCAACACAGGGAGGGAATAGAACCCTGGTAAAATTCAGTGGTCAATGTTAATATACTGCCAAATTTGAAGCATATATTTTTTCTTCTCATTAAGGATCTAAAAAATATCAGAATTGGAAACTGTTGTTGCAATCATAATGTCACACGCAATTTTATTTAAGCGCTTTCAGGGAATGTATTCTGTGGGGTTGTTTATGTGTTTATTGGGAAGTGTCTGTTGATTAAAATAAAATCTATCATGGAAAGTGTTTGTTTGTTTTCCTTGCATCTAACTGAAATAAATTCATTGCCCCCCCCAGTGAAATTGGCCTAATTTGTTTTCTACTTTAAAAGTTGCTAATGTTGGTCAGTTGTTTTTCAGTTATGTAGTTGTGTCAGACTCTTTGTGACCCCATATAGGGTTTTCTTGGCAAAGATACAGAGTGGTTTCCCATTCCTTCTCCAGCTCATTTTATAGATGAGGAAACTGAGGCAAATATGCTAAGTGATTGGCCCAGGGTCACACAGCTAGTAATAATCTGAATTCACAAAGTTGAATCTTCTAAACTCCAGGCCCAGCACTGTATCCACTGTGCCACCTAGCTGTCCACTTTAAATATTTGAAGACAACTATTCATGTTCCTCCCAAATCTTTTCTCCCTAAGTTAAACATTTCCCGTTCTTAAAATTGACTTTCCTCAGACATAGTCAGAGGCCAAAGGAGAGATCCAGAGGATGTATTATGAGAAATTTGAGAAGGGAGGAATCACTTTCATATGTGAATCAAGGAAGACTCCATGGAGTAAGTAGTACCCTTAACATGTCAAAAAAAGAAGAAGAAAATGAAGGAGAAGAAGAAGAAGAAGAAGAAGAAGAAGAAGAAGAAGAAGAAGAAGAAGAAGAAGAAGAAGAAGAAAAACAATTCCCATTCTTTCTGATGCATCCCCTATTGTTGTAAGTGATGACAAAGTGACTCACTTAACTTGTGAAAAAGGGTCTAAGATGATTGTATATAGTTGCAAATTGTCTATTTGTTGTAGCATAAATGTGACCTTCTAGGTATATGGAAATGCTTAGAAATGTTCATTTGTAATAGAGAAGTCATTCACCCTGGAAATGAATTTAACAAGCTTGAGGTGAATTTGAGATTAAAGAGAAGGAAACTAAGCAGTGAATAAAAAGAAAGAAGTCAAAAGAATATAATTAATATTAGTCAAGGATTCTCTGGATTTATTGGTTCTTGTTAGCAAGCTGCAGTGACTCACAGCTTTCTCTACTGTGGATTGAAGAGACTACCTTTGCCAAAAAAAAAGCTTTCCAGTCAGTCTACCTTAGCAAATTGGAACTGGGAGGCCTAGTGAATGTTTCTGATACTTTGCACAGGTCAGTTCCCCTCCCTGAGACTTAGACTCCTCATCTATAAAAAGGGAACAATATTACCTGACCTACCTGTCTCATAGTGGTGTTGGGAAGAAAGTATTTTGTAAATTGTAAAGCACTAGAGAAATGTGACTTTAAAATATTATTAAAGTCTTTTCTACATGAAGCCTTTCCTGATCCTTCCAGATGCTGGTGCCTTCCAAATTTCTATACCCTACCCTGAGGTCTAGTCCTCATCACTAATTGCTTGTTAGACATTTCCAACTGCATGTGTAATCTACATCTCAAGCTTAACATATCCAAAACTAAAAAAATGTTTTCTTTTCCCAAAAACTTACTTTTATTTCTAACTTTCTTATTTCTACCAAGGATGTCTCACCACCTTTCAAGTCACTTAGCTTCCCAATATAGGAATCATTCTCTAAACTTCACTCCTCTTTCTTTCTCATGATAAATCATATGCCTACTCTTGTTAATTTTACCTCTGCAACATCTTTCACATTCGTCCATTTCTCTGCACTCACACATTTCACCTAGTCTTCCTGTACCAAGTCTTTCCCCTTTCTAACACATCATCCACACAACTGCTAAATACATTTTGTGTGTGTGTGTGTGTGTGTGTGTGTGTGTGAAGTTGTTTTTCACCTGTGTCTGACTCTTCATAATCCCATTTGAGGTTTTCTTGGCAAAGATACTGGAGTGGTTTGCCATTGCCTTCTCTACCTCATTTTATAGATGAGGAAACAGAGGCAAATAGCATTAAGTGACTTGCTCAGAGTCACACACCTAGCATCTGAGGCTATATTTGAATTCAGGTGGTATGTATGTATGTATGTATGTATGTATGTATGTATGTATGTATGTATATATATATATATATATACGTGTGTGTGTGTGTATGTATATATATGTATGTGTGTGTTTATATATATATATGTTCCTAAATCTCAAATCCAACTATATCATTCCTCTGAGTGGTTCCTTACTGTTTCCAGAGCAATGTATGAATGGCCTTCGAAACCCTTCATGATCCAGAACTTAGCCATTGAATAGACTCTTTTTGAATGATTGCTTTTAGAATGAACACTAACAAGTTGAACTGGGTCTAGAAGGGAACCAGAATGGTGAGGGGACTGGAGACCATGTCATATAAGGATCAACTGAGGTAACTGGGGTTATTTAGCCTAGACAAGTACACATTTATGAAGAACTTGATAGATATTTTCAAATGTTTAAAAAGCTGGTATAACATATGTGAGGAACTGGACAGATTTTTCTAAGGGTTCATTGAATTGCTATAAAGAGGGAATAGACTTTTTTGCTAGACTTCAAAGGATATTACTAGGATCACTGATTAAATTTTCAGGAAGGTACATTTCAGATTAGCTACTGAAAAACTTAGTAATAATTAGAGCTAACCCAAACTGGTGTGGAGTATCTCTGCCACTGGGGGTCATTAATTAATTCATGACTGCGGAATCAATTTAGAGCAGGAGCTCTTAATTTATGTATGTGTCATGTTTCTCTTTAACAATCCAGTGATGCCTATGGAGCCCTTCACAGAATATTTTTTTTTTAAAAATTTAATATTTGCAACAAATTCTGAGTTTCAGTTAGAGGTTAGTAAAAATAAAGATGTATTTTTCCCCATTCAAGCTCTTGAACCCCCTGAAATATACTCCTAGTTGCCTTGGGGGACTATGTATCTTAAGGACCCTTGTCCTAGAGAGAATTACAATTCAATTATGGTTAAAAATACATGACTTCAAAGTCCCATATACTATTGAACTTTTGTGTTTTTGTGATTCTAAAGTATAAATTACTATTTAGCTTGTAGTCTTTAAGACTGCTGCAGTAGAGTGCAAATTATATCAAGTCAAAAAGCCTTTGAGCAGTTTTAGTGATGGACTTCACATCTACTATACAAGAACAAGACTATCTAAATGTATAGGAACTTATTTCTGCAGTGTTGGCTACTGGGAGATCACCCTAAATACAGCTTCCTACTTGAACCCTAGTATAAAGTAAGTGAGTAATAAATAGTACTTGAGCAATGGACTGGTGCTTTCCATGAATACTTCAGTTGCTAGTCCTCGTCCACCAGAATTATCTAGTTCTTCTTTGAAAGCACTAGACCCACCCACTAGAAAGTAGTTTTGTTTGGCGATAACAGCTCATAAACTAAGTAGGAAAATGTGAAGGAGTTGGAATCTCTGTTAATGGAGTGAGTTCCCTCATAGATTAAATGATAGATGTTTTAAGTAATTCAACAGTGATTCAATCCTTTTTAATTCTAGTCCCTTCCCTTTATAAATTATTTTCTATTTATCTTACATATAGCTTATTTTTGTGTATGTTTGCATGTTGTCTTCCCCATTAGACAGTGAGCTCTTCAAAGGCAAGGCCTCTCTCTTTGGCCTTTATTTATATCCCCAGCTCTTAGCGCAGTGTCAGGCACAATTTAGGTGCTGAGAAAGTGTTTTTTGACTGACTGACAATGACTACAAGAAGAGTAGGAATAGTGTATGTATACACACATATACATATATGTTATGTTGTATGTATACATACATACAAATATCACTCTAAGGTTTGCAAATACAGCTTCCAAATATCATCTCATTTAATTCTCATATCACCTCTTGGAGGTAGGTGCTATACTTGTCCCCATTTTATAGCTATGGAAACTGAGGCAGATAAAGGTTAAGTTAAAGCCCAGAACATTTAGCAAGTGTTTGTGAACATATATAAATTCACTTATTACTGGCTGCAGGTCCAGTGCTCTATTCACTGGGCCCCTAATATAAATTATTTTTGTTTGACATCAGAAATAAATCATCAAATATATCCTCTCTGAGGCAACAATGTTCTTTTTCTAGTAACCATCTTAATTCTGAAATGATATGACTCTATATGAATAATCTTGGAGTGTCCTGAAACAAAATTGTCAGCATACAGATATTTTCCATACACGTGAACACACATAGATGTGTATATATGTACACACATACATATATATGTATATAATATATACATATAAATTACATATATACATGTATAGACATATTATATGTGACGCATGTGTGCAAATGTAAATTATACATGAATGTACTGTGTGCATACAAGTATGTATGTGTGTATATCCATATATACACACACATATATGTGTACATGCATACATGTGTATGTGTGTGTGTGTGTGTCTATGTATTTGTATATGTCTATAAGCATGTAGGTGGCACAGAGGAGAAAGTGCAGGGCACAAAGTCAGGAAGACTCTTCTTCTTGAGTTCAAATCTGGCCTTAGACACTTCCAAGCTGTGTGACCCTAGGCAAGTCATTTAATCCTCTTTGTTTCAGTTTCCTCATCTATAAAATGAGCTGGAGGAGGAAATGGCAAAGCGCTCTAATATCTTTGCCAAGAAAACCCCAAATGAGGTCATGAAGGGTCGGCCATGACTGAACAAACTATATACGTACATGTGTGTGTGTATATACACATACATATCTATACATATATGTATAAACATGACTATGTACATTTACATGTGTATAGTGATATCTTAGAAATAATTTTATAGCCATGTGTACGTATACACATTAGATAGGCACATATACATATATAGTGTATATATGGGGTTTAGGATTGGGGATAGGGCAGATGTTCTTTTGATATGTACCTATAGAAAGAACATGTGTCAATCAGCCCCTAAAATGTTTGCTTTACTCACTCTTCACTGCAGAAACCCCTCTACTCTCATTAAGAGTGCCTTATCCAAAGGTGATTTTTAACAGTTCATCAACTACAACATTTTGAGGGAAGCAAGCAGCCTCAGGCTTTATCAAGCATCCGCCAGTCGCAACAAGCTGACATGTTACTGACAAGTGACAAGCAGAGTGTGTGTTAAGAACCATTTTTCCTGGATGTGATGAGTTAATAGGCCTTTTCCATTTTTAATATCTGAGTGAGGGCACAAACAGCAGCATTGATGCTTATTTACTTTGCCTTGTGAGAGCTGGTGAAGTATTTCATTTGGGTCCTCACTGCCCTGCTGTTTTAGAATCTGCTTTCGACAACTATTTCAGGAGACCTCTAGGGATGGCCTTTTCTTTATTTTATTGTGTTGGTTACATAGCTGGAACTGTCAAGAGTAAACAGATCTGCATGGAGCCAGGGCGGCACTTGCCTGGTGGATTAGCTTGGGGACTGTCATCAGGTGGAAGTGTGTACAAGTGACTGTCATGTACATATGGGAAACACATATTGTCAATATGGGGTTATCCACAATTTGAGAGGATTGGAACTAAAGATATAATATAAAACATATTTTTCAGACTCAGTTTGAATTGATTATTGGTAGAATGGCGCTCTAGTACCTCCAAGATCAAATATAAATTCCTCTGTTTGGCTTTCGATTCTCTTCACAAACCTGTCTCTTTCCTATCTTTGCAGTCTTACATCTTACTCCCTTCCCTATCCTCTGGAATCCACTGAAAGTGGTGTCCCAGATCTTCTTCCTTGAGGTTACTCTCATCTCCTCACTGCTTGCATTTTGACTGGCTATGCCCTATGCCTGCAAAGCTCTCCTTCCTCATCTCTTATCTCCCTTTGAGTCTCAATTAACATATCACATTCTTCCATAAGACTTTCTCAGTCCCCTATAATGACAGTGCTTTCCTTCTGAGACTAACCCCAATTAATCCCTTGTATAGCTTCTTTTGCAGAGTTATTTGCATGTTGTCTTGTTCGTTAGACTGTGAGCGCTTTCAGAGCAGGAGTTGTTTTGTTGTTTTTGCCACTGCTATTATTGTTGTGGTTATTGATTTGTTTGATTGCTTGCTCCTTTTATTTGAATCTTTAACAATTGGTGCAATGCCTGGCACATAGTTCACTATCTGGCCCATGGTTCTTCTGAGACAACAGAGTAGAGCATCAATGCACTGATTTTAGGAACAATGACTTGGGACCATGTTAAAAACATGAAGTTGTGAATATACCCCACAATGGTATCTGGTTGCCATCTCTCTCTGTGATTTGTAAGACTCCCTGAGGATGTAGTAGGTGTCATTTGAAATTTTTTGTTTGACTTCTACTTCCCAGAGCCAAGATGGCAGAGTAAGAAGTCACTCTTACCTCCTGTATTAACCTCTGAATGCCCAGAAAATATTGCTTAAGGCAAAACCCTGGCACAGCTGAACTAGAAGAAACACTGAGTGCAGCAGTCCTGTAGCCCAGGTAGCTTGAGGAATTAACTGGAAAGGTCCCTCTTGCCCTGGGGGAAGGGAAGCAGTACAGAACAGGAGGCATCCCAGCAAGCTAGCAGAAAACCCCATCCTGAAACCCAGGTGGTACAGCAGGCAAACAGCAACACCTGACTCCTGAGTGCCTACATATAGGGTGTAGATATAAGTTGACTTTGATGTAATGATAAAAAAAATCTAATCAAGTGGGTTTAATGGATCCAAGTAAGTGGATTAATCTGATCTAAGAAAATATACTGAGAGAAAAGGAAAGGAGGCAGAGAAGGGTAAATTATATTACAGGAAAAGGCACAAAAAATTACAGCAGAAGGAAAGAAGGGAGGGAGATGAACATTGTTTGAACCTTACTCTCATCAGATTTAGCTTAAGAAGGGAATAAAATAATCAGTTAGGCATAGAAATCTAACTCACCCTATAGACAGTAGGAGGGAAAGGAGAAAGAAAAAGGAGGTGGCAGAAGGCAGGGAAGAAGCAGTAAGGGCAAAAGGGAAGAAAATGGAAGGGGCTAATAGAAGGGAGGTGGGACTGAGGAAAGCAGTGGTCAAAACCAAAAAACTAGTGAGGAGGGAAAAGGAGAAAGGAGAAAGAAAAGCATAAAGGCAGGGGAGGGGGGGTAGAAGGATAGAGAGAAAGACACAGATAGTAATCATAACTGTGAATGTGAATGGGATGAACTCTCCCATAAAACAGAAGTGGATAGCAGAATGGATTAAAAACCAGAATACTACAATATGTTGTTTACAGGAAACACATTTGAAAAAGAATGACACACAAAGGGTAAAGGTACAAGGCTGGAGCAGAATATATTACATGTCAGCTGTAAAAAGAAAAAAACCAAAAAAAACTGGGGTAGCAATCCTGATCTCAGACAAAGCAAAAGCAAAAATAGATCTCATCAAAAGAGATAAGGAAGGAAACTACATCCTGCTAAAAGGCACCACAGACAATGAAATAATATCTTTACTAAACATATATGCACCAAATGGTATAGCATCCAGATTCTTGGAGGAGACGTTCAGGAAGTTACAGGAAGAAACAGACAGCAAAACTATATTAGTGGGGGACCTCAACCTCCCCATCTCTGAACTAGATAATTCTAACCACAAAATAAACAAGAAAGAAAGTAAGGAGGTGAATAGAATATTAGAAAATTTAGGTATGAGAGACCTCTGGAAAATTGAATGGGGTTAGAAAGGAATATACTTTTTCTCAGCAGTATATGGCACATACACAAAAAGTGACCATGTACTAGGGCATAAAAACCTCATAATCCAATGAAGAAAGGCAGAAATATTGAATGTATCCTTTTCAGATCATGATGCAATAAAAATTATATGCAACAAAAGGCCATGGAAAGATAGACTAAAATATAATTGGAAACTAAATAATCCAATCTTAAAAAATGATTGGGTCAAACAATAAATTATAGAAACAATCAATAACTTCATTCAAGAGAATGACAATAATGAGACAATATACCAAAACTTATGAGATGCAGCAAAAGCAGTTCTTAGGGGAAGTCTTATATCTCTAAATGCTTACATGAATAACATAGAAAAAGAGGAGACCAATGAATTGGGCATACAATTAAAAAAACTACAAAAAAGAACAAATTAAAAATCCTCAATTAAACACCAAATTAGAAATATTGAAAACCAAAGGAAAATTAATAAAATTGAAATTAAGAAAACTATTGAACTAATAAATAAATCTAAGAGCTGGTTTTATGAAAAAAAACAACAACAATAAAATAGATACTCTTTTGGTTAATTTAATTAAAAAAAGGAAAGAAGAAAACCAAATTACCAGTATCAAAAATGAAAAAGGTGAAGCCACCACCAAGGAAGAGCAAATTAAAATGATAATTAGAAACTATTTTGCCCAAAGGTATGCCAAAAATTTGACAATCTTAGTGAAATGGATAAATATTTACAAAAATATAAATTGCCCAGATAAACAGAAGAGGAAGTAAAATACTTAAATAAGCCCATCTCAGAAAAAGAAATTGAACAAGCCATTGATGAACTCCCTAGGAAAAAATCTCGAGGGCCAGGTGGATTTACAAGCGAATTCTATCAAACATTTGAAGAACAATTAATTCCAATACTATATAGACTATTTGGGAAAATAGGTGAAGAAGGAGTGTTTTACCAAATTCTTTTTATGATACAAATATGGTGCTGATACCTAAACGTGGAAGAGTCAAAACAGAGAAAGAAAATTATAGACCAATTTCCCTAATGAATATAGATACAAAAAATTTAAATAAAATATTAGCAGATAAATTACAGCAACTTATCACAAGAATAATACACTATGACCAGGTAGGATTTATGCCAGGAATACAGTGGAATAAGTTAAGTATACAAGACACAGTAGTCAATGACTACAGTAATCTATTATTTAATAAACCCAGAGACCCCAGCTTCTGGGATAAGAAATCACTCTGAAAAAACTGCTGGAAAAACTGGAAAAGAGTATGGCAGAAACTAGGCATAGATCAAAATCTCACACCATATACCAAAATAAAGTCAGAATGGGTTCATGATTTACATATAAATGCTGATATTGTAAGCAAACTGGGAGAGCAAGGAACAGTTTACCTACCGGATTTATGGAGAACAGAAGAATTCATGACCAAACAGGAGACAGAGAACATTACGAAAAGGAAAGTGGATAACTTTGATTACATTAAATTGAAAAATTTTTACACAAACAAAGCCAATGCAACCACAATTAGGAGGAAGGTGGAAAATTGGGAAAGAATTTTTACAACCAGTATCTTTGATAAGGGCCTCATTTCTAAAATATGTGGAGAATTAAGTCAGATTTATAAGAATGCAAGTCATTCCCCAATTGATAAATGGACAAAGGATATGAACAGGCAGTTCTCAGATAAAGAAATTAAAGCCATCTATCCTTATGTGAAAAAATGCTCTACATCATTATTGATTAGAGACATGCAAATCAAAACAACTCTGAGGTACCACATCACACCTATCAGATTGGCCAACATGACAAAAGAGGAAAATGATAAATGTTGGAGAAGATATGGGAAAATTGGAACACTAATGCATTGTTGGTGGAGTTGTGAAATGATCCAACCATTTTGGAGAGTAATTTGGAACTATGCCCAAAGGACTATGAAAATGTGCATACCCTTTGACCAAGCAATAGCACTTCTAGGGTCATGTCCCAGAGAGATAATACAAATGGGAAAAGGACCCACATGTACAAAAATATTTATAGCAGCTCTTTTTGTGGTGGCAGAGAATTGGAAATTGAGAGGATGTCCATCAATTGGGGAATGACTGAACAAGTTGTGGTATATGAATGTAATGGAATCCTATTGTGTTACAAGAAATGATGAACAGGCTGACTTCAGAAAAACCTGGAAAGACTCGTATGGTCTGATGCTAAGTGAAATGAGCAGAACCAGGAGAACATTGTCCACAGTAACAGCCGCGATGTGTGATGACTAATATTGATAGACTTAACCCTTCTCAGCAATGCAAGGATCTAAGACATCTCCAAAGGCCTCCTGATGGAAAACGCTATCCACATCCAAAGAAGGAACTATAGAGTTTGAAAACAGATCAAAGCATACTATTTGCTTTTTTTTTTCTTCTGTTGTGTTTTGCTTCCTCTTTCTGGTGGTTCCTCCTATTGGTTATAATTCTTACCTACAACATCATGAATGTGAAAATATGCTTAATAGGAATATATATGTATAGCTTCTATCAGATTGCGTACGGTCTTGGGGAGAGAGGTGGGAAGGGAAGGGAAGTAAATTTTAAAACTCAGATGCTTATGGAAGTGATTGTGTTTTTTTTTGGTTTGTTTCTTTTTGTTTTGTTTTGTTTATTTTTAGTGAGGCAATTGGGGTTAAGTGACTTGCCCAAGGTCACACAGCTAGTATGTGTCAAGTGTTTGGTATGAGGCCTGATTTGAACTCAGGTCCTCCTGACTTCAGGGCAGGTGCTCTATCCACTGCACCACCTGGCTACCCCAGAAATGATTGTTGATAATTCAAAATAAATTAATTAAAAACTGAAAAAATTGAAAAAATATTCTTTTGTTTGTATTCTATATTGTACATAGTAATTGCTTCATAAAAGTTGCCCCTATTAATTCACTCATTCATTCATCTCAGGATACTGGAGTTTTCAGGGAGATTCCCAACCAATCTTATCTGTCTATGCAATCCAGGGGTAGACTGGGTGACAGTCTGGAGTCCTTTTTCAAAGAACTATTGTGATGGAGGACTTATACCTTATAAGGTTCCAATGAAGCATTTAACTCACTCAATGTGAAAGGACAGTAATTTGGAAGAAAACGGTATTTAACATGAATTCTGCCCACAATTATGTTGTTGTGACATCTCCAAAACAGTTTCTGTGACCTATGAAACATGGAGAGTTAAGATAAAATTCCAATAAGTATCTGCACTTCATATTGGTAATGAAGCTGGACTGCATATATTTGGCTTTTCTCTGATCACTAAATAAAATCTTTCCAAATTGTCATCTTTGCTCAGTATAGAGGAATAAAAACGTGGAGGGGAGAGGAGATAGAAGTCATGAAAGTCAGGAGGAAGCACATCAGAAGATCTTCCCTGTCCCTTTAAATGACTTTCTTTCCTCTGCATTTCCAATTCCTACCCCCTCATCAAGACCCAGCTCTTTTCCCATATCCTCCAGGAAATCTTTGCTAATTATTTCCAATGTGCATTGATTTCCCTTTCCTCTAGAACTCCAATAGTAATTCAAGTCTTCACCAAATAAATTTGCCCCTTAATTGTGTGCTATGAGTTTTTTTTTTGTCTTCATTAGATTACAGACACTAAGAGGGAAGAAACCATGGTTTATGCCACTTTTGCCATTCCTATTCAACCCAAGAACAGTGTTTAGTATTTACCTAATAGGATCTCAGTAAATATTGGTCTGTTTATTATGGTATAATGGAAAGAACTCTTAGTATATAATCTTGTTTTTAGATTCAGTTTTAGTCATGGCTCTCCTTCTCACTGTATGAGCTCAGGGCAAGACGTTAGGCCTCTTGAAACTGCAGTATCCTCTTGTGTTTAAAAAAAAAAAAAGAATGGTGGGGAGATTGGACTACATGATCTCTGAAGTCCTTTCCAGCTCCAACATATTATGCTTTTATGAAAATAGAGCTAATAATACTTTTTCTTTCACAGGATTATTGTGAGTATGAAATGAAATAATATATGTAAAGTATGTTGTAAACTGTAAAATGCTATATAAATATGAGCTTTGATGATGATAATGATTACATTCTTGGGAATTTACTCTCCCTCTCTTTTCTCCCTCCCCTCATTAATACAACTCCAAAGACTAAGCAGAAGCGAGCTTCACCATCTTCTCAAGGACACAATACTAATACCTCACAGATATAGCATTTTTAAGATTTGCAAAGGTTTTGCATATATCCTTACATTTCATTCTCACAACAATCATATGAGATAGAGGCTATTATCATCCCCAACTTATGGGTGGGGAAATTATGGCATTTAGAGAAATAGTATGGGAATGAGGAAGGATAACAAATATTTATGTAGTGCCTCCTATGTGCCAGGCACTGTGCTAAGCAATTGACAAATATCATTCCATTTGATCCTCACAATAACCCTGAGGGGGAAGTGCTATTATTCTCCTTTTTACAGTTCAGGACATTGAGGCAGAGAGAGGTTAAGGAACTTTCCTAGGGTCACACAGCTAGTTAGTGTCTACAGGCTGGATTTGGACTCAGGTCTCCCTGACTAGTGGTCCAGCACCCTATCTATTGCAACACCTAGATTCCTCTAACAATGGAAAGAGAACTGGCTCTGGATTGTAATCTGTTCAAATCCTACCATAGGAAGTAAAATGTATGTAATTATGATGAATAGTTTCAGAGAAACGTGGAAAGATTTGTATGAAGTTGGAAAAATGTATATGGGCAGAGTGAAATAAGAAAAATGTTTAAGATAACAATATTGTAAAAAAATACACAGTGCTGAAGGATTTCTGAACTCTGATCAATGCAATAACCAGCTGTGGTTCCAGAGGACTGATGATAAAGCATGTTATGTACCTCCTGATGGGGAGATGATGGATACAATGTGCAGAATTCAATATCCATTTTTGGATGTGGTCAAGGTAGGATTTTGTTTGGCTTGACCATGCATATTTGTTTCAAGTGCTCTATTTCTCTGTTTCTCTTTTACTTTTCTATAGGATGGGCTAGAAGAAAGATAACTAAATATTTATTAATTTTAAGAAATCAATGAAATTTTTATTATTTATTAATTAAATGAAGTGATTGAGCTAAATGACTTCTGAGGTCCATTCGAGTTTCAAATTCTATTGATTGGAAACAAAAGCCCTAAATTCTGCTATCTAATTCTTCTGGAACCTTGGATAAATCACTTAAGCTTTCCGGCCTCAGTTTGGGAAGCTAAATTAGATAACCTCCAAGGTCCCTTCCAGTTATTATTTTAAAATCCTGCGAAGTGTCTGGGCTGGAATTCAGACCTATGCTTTCCTGATGGAGAGACCAGCATTCTATAATTACTTCATTCAATATACATCACTAAGTATTTACTCTGTGCCCAGCACAGTGATAAACAAGTATTGTTGTTCAGTCATTTCAATCATTTCCAACCCTTCATGACCCCATTTCAGGTTTTCTTGGAAGAAATAGTGGAGTGTTTTTCCATTTCCTTCTTCATCTCATTTTACAGATCAGAAAACTGAGGCAAACAAGGTTAAATGACTTGCCAAATGACTTGTCATACAGGTAGTAAGTGTCTAAGGCTGGATTTGAACTCAGGCCTTTCTGACTCCAAGCCTGGTATTCTATCCACTGTGCCACCTAGCTGTCCCTAAACAAACATTAGGGTGACAAGGGAAAAAAAATCTTGTTTTCAAGGAGCTTTCATTCTAATGGGAGATCCAACAAATACCTAAATTAGTATATAAGAAATGAATAAAACTAGGTACAACATAACTTCAGAGGGGATAATTTCATTATCAACTGGAAGGAGCAGGAAAGGTCTCCTGCAGGACACAGCACTTGAGTTGAATCTCAAGGAAGCCATGCAATTTTTCACTGAAAATTGACACTAGACTCCATTCTGCCTTTTGTCCCTTGGCCTCAATCAGAAATGTAATCAGATGAATTATACTGATGCCATCATTTGTGCCTCAGTTGAATGGAAACATAAAAAGATGCCAGAGTAACACTAAAGTGGAAACAATGAAAACAAAGCTCCATGAAGAATTTTAATAGGTGAGATGAATGTAGGTACATATGTGTGGGAGGGGTGAATCATTACAAATTTCCACTTAAGACCTTGTTGAAACTAGTGAAGCCAGCAATTAGATTAGTAACACATCATAAGAATTGCTGTGGAGTTAAAAAAAAAGCTTTAATGGAAATGCTATCATATTGGAATTGCTCTGTTATTCAAGTCAGCTAGTGGAGACTGCTATCATTTTTAATAAAATCCCAGCATTAATGGTTTGACAGGAGATACTGTACTATTTATGACTTGTCAGATCTGGACATGAGATTATTGCTTTTCTTCTGTTCTGATGATTTTCACAAGCATTCAGCTAAAGTTGTCTGTGCTTTATATTGCCAAACTAGCCAACGATCCTCAAAGAATGTGTTTTTGTAATTTAGAATAGTTGTATACAAGGAAACAGTTGGCTCTGCATTTGTTCTAATATTCCAAAGAGACTGCCTGCTCCAGTTTACCAAACATAGACTTAGTGGTCTGCTGTTCAACTTCTCTCACTGGAGAGCATTCCCTGGCCACTAACTAACCATCTGGTTCACTTGGTAAATCTTGCTTTTCTTTTGGTGAGTTCTCTACCGAAGAACCACAGAGTTTCGGAAAGATATTTACTGTAAGAAAATTCAGCAAGTATTCCTGGTGGGGCAGGGACAGAGGGTTCAAAATTGTTTCTGGAATATTTAGACAACATGGTAAAAAGAAGGTGAATTGTACTGGGGAGTCAAAAGATCTGCATTATAATAACTGCCATTTGGTAGGTGAATGACCTTGGGCAATTCACATTATCTAACCCATCTGGACCTTTGGCTATTTTTTTCTTTCTAAAAAATGAGTTGAAAAGGCCTAGAATCAATTTAATCCTATAAACATTTTTATTAAGGGCAAGACACAGGGGATATAAAGACATAAAAAAAACCAGCATCTTCCTCTAAGGAACTGATATTAAAAAGCATTTAATATAGTGCCTGACACATTGCAGGCAATTAATAAATGCTTACTCCCTTTTCTTTCCCTTCCTGACTGTCTGGATACAACTGAGGCTTATTAGCTTTGTCACCTTGGGAAATGACTTAAAGTCCCTGCTTCTTAGTGTCCTTATTAGTAAAATGAAGAATTTGAACTAGATGCATTCTTAGATCTCTTCGAATTATATATATATATATATATATATATATATATATATATATATATATATATATATATATATATATATATATATATATATGTATATATATACATATATATGTATATATATATGTACATATATACATATATATATGTATATATTACATATATATGTATATATGTATATATATATATATATATATACATATATATATGTATATATATATACATATATATGTATATATATGTATATATATATATATACACACGCACATACACATTTATACATGTATATATATACACACACACACATATATATATTTGTATGAGATAAATAATTACAACATTCATGCAAAATTGTAGAAAGAACTTTAAGGGGTAGAAAATACAAACAATTGGCCTCAGAAATAGTCTATTGTGGGAGGCTGCACATGAGCTGTGATTTTAAGGTAGCTTGGTGGCAGAGCATGTGGAATACTAGACTTGGAGTCAATAAAACACAAATATGAATCTTGCCTCAGAAACACACTGGCTGTGTGATCCTAGGCAAGTCACTTAACCACCCTGTGCCTCAGTTTCCTCATCTATAAAATGAAGATAACAAGAGCACCTGCCTCATGGCATTGTATTGAAGATCAAAAGCAGTACTATATATAGAGTGTCTTATAAGTCTTAAAATTCTAGTTGTGATTATGGTGATGGTGGTGGCTGTGATGATGATAATGATGATGATGATGATGATGATGATGATGATGATGATGATGATGGCATTCTAAGTGACAAAGTAAATGGACTGCTGGGCCTGGAGTCAGGAAGACCTAAGTTACAAATCCAACTTCAGACATTTACTAACTGTGTAAACCTGGGTAAGTCACTTAACTTCTTTCTGTCTCAGTTTCCTCATTAGTAAAATGGTGAAAAATAATAGCATCTTCCTCACAAAATTGTTGTGAACATCAAATGAGATAATATTTGTAAAGCACTCAGTACAGTCCCTGGCGTGTAGTAAATGCTTAATAAATTCTAAGCCCCTCCCTTGCATTCTAACAGATGATTATGAGGTAGAAGGACATTACAGGTCTGGGTCTGTAACTATGGAAAGTCATGGGGATAGTTGATCTCTAAAATCCCTTTAAACACTAAGATCCTTTGATTCTGGATGTTTATTGAAAGTAGGTTAACGTATTCACAATAGACTGTCTTACTCTGTTGTGATTGGAATCCCAATGTAGACAGAATTCATTTTCTCCAAAGTAAAGTCTTTAATATTAACTGTTCTAGAGGAATCATTCTCAGTGCTCCATCTTTCCTCCCATCCACAGTGAAATGTGGTGGCTATGAACAACATAAAGCATTATTGTGTCTTCCTTCCCTCTGTTTTATTATTTTTTTTACTTCCCTCGTATCTCCCACCACCACCCCAGCCTCATGAAAGAATTCTTGACAGTAGAATAATTTATTAATTGGAATTGGACAATAGTATCTACTTCTTCCCCTTTAGTCAAACCTAAAATGTGTGGCATTTATAAAAGTATACAGTATGAGAGTAAAGAAGAGGATAAGCTATTAGATTAGACAATCTATAAACCATATATGATCAATTCTCAAATAACTGGGAGGTTGTTAAATTCCATTAAATTGACACTGCCAGAGATTCCCAAATAATAAATATATATTTATTCAGATATATAAAAACTGAGAATTGTAAGCCATTAATCAGAGACTTTTAGTCTGAAAAGGAGAGTAATAATAGAAGTCATATCATGCCCTTATTAATAAGAATGATTAGAAAAAGCTCTAGGTTTGACCCTTCAATGTGGTTGTTCTCGCACCCTCTATTTTTGGGCCCTTTGTCATGGCTTCATCTATTTCCTCTATGGAGATAATTCTCTAATCTATGCCAGGAGCCTTCTTTCAATATTCAGGTGACTAATGGCATTCGCTTCAGATCACTTATAGCCCTTCAGTTTACACTTTACAATGCATTGAAATAGGTGATCTGGTAGGAAATGGAAAGAAAGCCTCAGCCAGGAAAAACTGAATTCAAGTCTTTCCACTGGAACACACTGGCTGAATGACTTTTATAAAATAACTTAATTTCTCTGTGATTGAGGTGAATCTTTATAACTAAAAGTTGCAGAGAAATTATTGACTTGTATTGGTAGAGGAAATTACCTTACCCAGTTCTCTCTACCAAGGAAATAACAAGTCCAGTCCCTGTCTTTTATCCTCTACTATGCAGTTAACACACATTTATTGTTGTCACCAATGTTTCTATTTTGTCTCCCCTTGTAACTTCCATAAGGGTTTGGATCATGTCATAAATACATGTTACGGCTCCCCCAGTGTATATCAAATGCTTAATAAATGTCTGTTTAATGAATGAACAAATGGGGCTTATGGTAAACAGACCTTGTTAATTACCCTTACTGTTCTTCTTGTCATCTAAGAGGATAATCATTGGAACAAATTGATTGCAAAGATGTGATAAGGCCCAATTTAGTTGGATAGAATTCTATTCCACAAATATTTACTCAAGAACCTAAAGCTGACATATCATTACTAAGTTTACATGAATATCTTTTAAAAATTATCATGTATTTTTGAAATAATTGTTTCAGCTTAACATTTTGATTTATATAAAACTATTTTCTTTTCTTCCATTTTTGAGGTAAAAAAAAAGCATGTTTACATCCCAATTCAGCATTTTAATAATTTAGTTGGCCTATAGAAAATATTGTTCAGTGAAATGAGGGTATTTTTACTTCATTTGGTACCTCAGATATAAAAGATTCTATGTTGCCACCAAAAATGTTATGGCCTACCAAAGCCACAGTTTGGACATGGATTCAAATGTATATCTATAGTAAAGACTTAACAAGTAGGAAGTTGGAGATCTGGAGAATGTGATTGTAATTTAAAAGAATATCCACATTTAAAAAGGAAAGAACAATCCCAGAAAGAGCTAAATTGGAATATTCAGCCAGGTAGTCAGGATTAGAACTGAGGATAAAAAAAACACCAATGTTTCATGTTTGGAAAGCTGTGAGAAGAAAACATTTTTTTTAATTCAACATATATTTATTAAGGAACTGATCTGTTCAGGATACTTTGCTAGGCCCTAGGTATTCAACAATGAACATGGCACAGTTCATGCTCTTAAAGACCTTAAAATAAAATAGAAAAAAAATATATAACATTTTTAGAAGGGAAAAAATATTGTCAAACTCGAATATTAGGAAAATATTTTGTATTGTCATAAAAGTAGAAAGAGAAAACCCAGAGCTAAGGAGGCTATAATAAGAGGTTGTTAAAATATATCTTCTTTGGAAGTAATGAGGACCTTCTCTAGGGCTGTCTAGGAAATCAAGAGTGTTAATGAAGAATAGGATTGTAAGTGAGAGACATTGAGCACAAAGAATTGTATGACAATTTAAAAACATTCAAGAGACATAATTTCTGTGCAATTTAATCATTTTATTGATAAGGCCAGCTTAATAAAAGGATGGTCATTTGGCCATCTCTCTTAGACCAAAGATAATCAAGGCAGCGGGCACATTCTTTTGGAAAAAGAATGACAATCAACTCCAAGTGGTTAAAGAATATTACAATGAGGGGCTGAGAGTGATATCATGTCACTCTTGGACAGAGAGAATATCTCTATACTCAGAATACCCCCAGCCTTGGGCAATCTATTCGAAGAATTTATGCTCTACACAAGCCTGAGCAGAACACGATGGCAACTCCATGAGGGTAGGGTCTTTAACAAATAGAGTCCAATCTTATTTTTAGCAATGTCCTTCAAGAAAATGAACTTTAAAATCAGGACTTTAGAAGAAGCAGCCTCCTATACCAAGGGGGTAATCAGAAGCAAACACTTCTGAGGAGGGCCAGGGTCAAAAGAGAGAAAAGATGGGGGGGGCAGGGTAGGATGAAGGGGAATTACTTAGTTTTTTACAACATGACTACTGTGGAAGTGTTTTGCATGACTACACATGTAAAACCTAAAAAAAAGAGAAAAAAGAAAAAAAAGAAGACTAATGATTTGAGAAGAGATTCCGATGGGGAGAGATAATTTTGAAATTAACTGCAGAAAGGTGATGTTTAAAGCCAAGAGAGTAGTTAAGATTCCTCAGACGGCAAGGAGAGAGAAAGGAAACATGCAGAGAGAAAAGACAAAAAGGTTAAGAATAAAACCTTGGTCAAACATCCACATTTAGAGGGTGGAAGAAAGATGGGGAGCCAGCAAGGAGTTGGAGGAGATTGAGACAGAATAGTCACAGAAGTAAGAGATTATTATGAGAATACAGTCTCAGAGAGATCAAGGAAGAATATATCAAAAAGAAGCATTGATCAAGAATGTTAACGCTGTGGAGTTTCAGCATTGAAGAACTAATGACCATAGCCCAAGCCAAAGAAAAGCTGAGGATAGCCCAGAATATGAGTAATCACCCCTGAGGCCATGAAAGGACACATCACTGACACTAGTCATGGGGAGCTAGTATGCCAGATCCTGAGTGGTTGTGGCTCAGCTGTGGAAAGGTAGGGAATGGAGAGTGAGAGAATGGAGCATGGTAGAATCTAGGTGCACCTCTTGTGAATTTGGAAAGATGGCCTCTGAGTGTTGGATCTTGGAACCACTTCTGAAAGAGTCCACTTACCAGTTTGGGAGTACGTCAGTTTTTGTCAGTGATGCTGAGTGGTTAATAGGAAGAGCAATAAGAAAAAAGTAAAAACACATGACTGAGAGTAAGAATTACTGCTGAGTTTGAGTGGAAGTGATTTCAGATGTGGAGCCCATGAATTCATTTCACCCCATTGCGCACATGTGTAAGAAAAAATGGATGGTTAGGTTGGTGGAGGTAAAACAACATGCTCTGCTGAGACTTCAAACCCAGACAGTATTTGTATATAGCAAGGATCTTGGCAGTCTTATGGACTTTGATGACAATTAAGTTGTGAACAAATCTGATATTGGAGACATGAACTTCTTAGCCCCTGTAGTCTCTGGTCTGTGGAGGGAATGGAGATGACTCAAGAAGGAGCCAGAGGAGTCACATCTACTATTAAAAAGGTTTTGCACAAGCAAAGTTAATGCAACCAAGATTAAAAGGGAAGCAGACAGTTGGGAAGCAATTTTTACAGCCAGTGTCTCTGATAAAGGCCTCATTTCTGAAACATATACAGATCTGAAACAAATTTATAAGAATACAAGTCATTCCTCAATTGACAAACAGTCAAAGGACACAAACAAGCAGTTTTCAGAGGAAGAAATGAAGACTATCTCTAGTGATATGAAAAAATACACTAAACCACTACTGATTAGAAAAATAAAAATTAAAAACAACTGTGAGGTACCACATCGCAGCTATCAGAATGGCTAACATGACAATACAGGAAAATGACAAATGTTGGAAAACATGTGGGAAAATTGGAACACTAATGCATTGTTGGTGGAGTTGTGAATTACTACAACCATTCTGAAAAGCAATTTGGAACTGTGCCCAAAGGGCAATCAAATTGTGCATACCCTTTGATCCAGCAATACCACTCTTAGGTCTGTATCCCAAAGAGATCATAAAAAAGGGAAAAAGACCCACATATACAAAAATGTGTATAGCAGCTCTTTTTTGTGGTGACCAAGAATTGGAAATTGAGGGGATCCCCATCAATTGGGAATGGCTGAATACTTTGTGGTATATGAATGTAATGGAATGCTATTGTTCCATAAGAAATGGCGATCAGGCAGATTTCAGAAGAAACTGGAAGGACTTACACGAACTGATACTGATTGAAATGAGAAGAACAAGGAGAACACTGTACACAGTAACAACAACATGGTGTGATGACTTCTCATCAATGCCAGGATCTAAGACAATTCCAAAAGACCCACGATGGAAAATACTATCTACATCCAGAGAAAGAACTATAGAGTCTGAATGCAGATTGAAGCATAGTATTTTCTCTTTTTTTATTGGTTTTTCTTTCTTTTTCATGGTTTTCCCCTTTTATTTTGATTCTTCTTTCATAACATGACTAATGTAGAAATATGTTTAGTATGATTGTACGTGTATAGCCCATATCAGATTGTATGCCATCTTGGAGAAAGGGGAGAGGAGAGAGGGGGAAAATTTAGAACTCAAAATCTCATAAAAATAAACATTGAAAACTAAAACTAAATAAATAAATAAGATATATTTTTGAAAAGAAAAAAATAGTGCAATCTTATTTTTAGTAATGTGTTTCATGAAAATGAACTTCAAAATGAGGACTTTAGAAGAAGCAACATACTATATTAAGATAAAGTCAAAATGGGTACACGGTTTAGATATAAAAACTGATACTATAAGCAAATCATAAGAACAAGGAATAGTTTAACTTTCAGATTTATAGAGAAGGGAAGAATTACAACCAACCAAGAGATAGAGAACATTGTGAAATGGAAAATGTACAATTTCGATTACATTAAATTGAAAGTTTTTCCACAAATAAAGCTAATGCATCTAAGATTAGGAGAGAGGCAGAAAACTGGGAAAGAATTTTTACAACCACTGTCTCTGATAAAGGCTTCATTTCTAAAATATATAGAGAACTGAGTCAAATTTATAACAATACAATCATTCCCCAGTTGATAAATGGTCGAAGGATATGAACAGGCAGTTCTCAGAGGAAGAAACTAAAACTATCTATAGTCATATGACAAAATGCTCTAAATCACTATTGATCATAGAAATGCAATCAAAACATCTCAGAGGTAACACATCAGAACTATCAGATTGGTTAACATGACAAAACAGGACAATGATAAATGGTGGAGAAGATGTGGGAAAAAATTGAAACACAGGTACATTGTTGATGGAGTTGTGAAATGATCCAAACATTTTGGAAAGAAATTGAAACTATCTCCAAAGGCCTATAAAATTATGCATACCCTCTGAATCAGTAATACCACTTCTAGGGCTATATCCCAAAGAGATAATAAAAATGGGAAAAGGACCCACATGTATAAAAATATTTATAGCAGCTCTTTTTCTGGTGGCAAAGAATTGGAAATTGAGGGAATGTCCATCAATTGGGGAATGGCTGAACAAGTTGTGGTATATTAATATAATGGAATACTATTTGTTCTATAAGAAATGATGAGCAGACGGACTTCACAAAAACTTGGAAGGACTTACATGAACTAATGCAGAGTGCAATAAGCAGAATCAGGAGAACTTTGTACACATTGACAGCCACATTGTGTGATCACTAACTTTGATAGACTTGACTCTTCACAGCAACAAAGAATCTAAGACAATTCCAAAAGTTTCATGATAAAAATTGCTATCCATGCCCAGAGAAAGAAATATGGAGTCTGAATGCAGATGGAAGCATACTATTTGCTTTCCTTTTCCTTTTCCTTTGTTGTTTTGTTTTATTGCTTCATTGTTGTGGTTCCTCCCATTAGTTCTAATTGTTCTTGACATCATGACTAATGGGAAAATATGTTTATATGAATGTATAAGTAGAGCCTGTATCAGATTGTATGCCATTTTGTGGGGGTGGAGAAGTGGGAAGGTGAGAAAATTTAAGTCGAAATCGTATGGAAGTAAATGTTGAAAACTAAAAATTAATTAAAACACAATATATATGTATGTGTGTGTATGTATCTATATCTATCTATATCTATATCTATATCTATATCTATATCTATATCTATATCTATATCTATATCTATATCTATATCTATATCTATATCTATCTTCCAAACAAGGAGAAGGAGAGGGAGAAGGAGAAGGAGAAGGAGAAGGAGAAGGAGAAGGAGAAGGAGAAGGAGAAGGAGAAGGAGAAGGAGAAGGAGAAGGAGAAGGAGAAGGAGAAGGAGAAGGAGGAGAAGGAGAAGGAGAAGAAGATGATGAAGACGATTACAACTCTGGATTTTTTTCTGAATCACTTCTTATTAATAATCATTTCTCTCAATTAGTTGTATTTGGCAGGTTGGTTTTGGAGAAAGAGAGAAAAGTCATAGTTGACTCAGAATTCAGGACTAAAAAAATGAGTGAAATTTCCTGTTGAGCCTTTTAAATATATTATACTGCACAAAAGCCAACAAAATGTAGTTTGAATTAAGAGGAAAAAAACCAGGAAAAACAGTGCAAACAATGGAAATGGAGAAGGCAGAACCATTTTAAACTAGGCATTAGTTCTAGGCTTCAATGAGATGCTAGGTCTTCATGTGTGAATTGACACTTTTTATAACAGAAATCAAAGGATAGAGAAATATCTTCAAACCCTACTGAGAACTGAGAAGAACCTTTCTCTCCTCACCCCCTCCCTACTTTTGTTTTAATCCTTGTCATGGTAGAAAAAATAAACAAGTTCAGCAACATTTCCTGCAGGAATTGTCAACTATCTCACAGAACTGAAGATCATTCTGGTCAATTCCTATAGGAGAACTCAGCACAGGATAGACTTCTATTACAATATCTGAAGCCTTATCTCCCCTTCCCTCCTGCCTCTTTCCTCCCCCAAAAGGGAAGGCCCCTGAACCCTTTGTTTCTATCTATAAGTAACCTCTTCAATGAAACCCTCTCTCTCCTGCTCACAGCATGGAGTATCAAAACATGCAATGTTAAAGAAGATCTCAAGGGTCTGTTCCTCTTTTAACGAATAAAAATATATTGCTGGGAACTTTCTGTTATTGTTTGCTGTAACATATCGCAGACCTAACAAATGGAAAAGTAAGACAGACTTCCTAACAAGTAATATGAGTATCCCATTTAGTGTGCTGTACTTACGTGGGTTAAACTCAGTTTTAGGTATGTGTTAAGCATGGTGCATTGGTATTGATTATTCAATTTAATTCATCACTACTGTCTTATGTACAAGGTTTATCTATCTATTTGATTTTAAGCAAATTGAAGATACAGGTAGACATTGCTATTTTTCACAATTATCTTGAAAGCCTAGCACAGTGCCTTGCACATATGAAATGATTAATAAATATTTGTTGAATTCAAATATAATGTGGAACAGTAGCAAGAACATAGGTTCTGGAGTTAGAAGCCCTCTCTTCAAATTCCACCTGTTACTTTTACTATGTCACATTGGGCAACTCATTTTTAACCACCTTGGACCTTGGTTTCATCACCTGAAAATAAAAGGGTTGGACAAGATGTTTTTTGAATTTACTTCTAGTTCTGTGATCCCTATGAATTCCTAGGAATGTGATATCTCACTTGAGGGTATATCAAAAAGGATAAATCTCAATTAACTTATATTATTTAGATTTTTTTCAATTTTTTTTTTATTTTTTGCTAGGCAATGGGGTTAAATGACTTGCCCAGGGTCACACAGCTAGTAAGTGTTGTGTGTCTGAGGCCGGACTTGAACTCAGCTCCTCCTGACTTCAGGGCCAGTGCTTTATCCACTGCACCATCTAGCTGTCCTTAACTTGTAATGTATTATAAAAGGAAGTTAGCAGCATTGTTCCTTCCTTCCTCTATAGGTTATATCCGTAGAGAGCTCCTCTTTAGGTAAGGACTCACTCCCCATCCCTGGCAAGTAGTATGCTCTGTAGAACCTTCCTTAGTGGTAGCCTTATGAGGGGCCTTCAGTTCTGCGGCCTGAGAATTTTCCTTTCTCCTTCTTCCCTAATTGAATTTGTCTTAATGGGTGCACATTGTGGCTCTTACTCCAGGTTGCACTGAAATTTCTAGTTACATCAGTTAGGTGATATAGTTGATCTTGGAGTCACCATGACCTGAGTTCTAATTCTGCTTCACATTCTTACTAGGGATATGAATTTGAATAAAAGCTCTTGGTCACAATTAAAGCCTAGGAAAGAAGGACAACAATAATAATAGCTATTGCGTAGAATACTAGTAAGCATACAATTATACATACACACACAATGATTTGTACGTTTTGAAATAGTGTGTTTCTGCTTTTTTTTTCTCTGACATTGCTGATGTTCAGTCATTTCAGTTGTATATGATTCTTCATGATCCCATTTGCAGTTTTCTTGGTAAAGACACTGAGTCTTAAGTGGCTTGCCTGGAGTCAAACAGCTAGTAAGTGTCTGAGGCTGAATTCAGGTCTTCCTGACTTCAGGCACTGTGCAACCTAACTGGCATTTACTGCCTGGCAGCTCAGAATGAATATCCTTACAGGTCTTCAAAGACCATTTTAAAATGAACTATGGAATAAACAAGTTTCTGTGGAGTAATTATAATTAAAAATTATAATTAAACTAAGTTTAATTCAGTTAAATTCCAGAAGAAATGTTTACAATACACAAAGTATTATGCTAAGTACAGGGGGGAAATTAGGTACAGTATAGACCCTAATAGAATGTACTATAAATAGGATTCAAATCCAAGACACAAGAAGTCTTAAGCATGGCAGAAAGTTATGGGATAAATAAGAACAGTAACTTAAGAAAGAAGAAATAATTTTCTTTCTGGGGAAGGGAGAAAAGGGTCGGAGCCGCTAGGTGGCACAGTAGGTAGAGCACAGGCCTTGAAGTCAGGAGGACCTAAGTTCAAATCTGGCCTCAGATCAAACACTCAACACTAGCTGTGTGAATGTAGGCAAGTCACTTAACCCCAATTGCCTAAAAATAAAAATAAAAATAATAAAATAATAATAATAATAATAATAATAATAATAATAATAATAATAATAATAATAATTATGATAAAGGGCCTTGGAAGTGTATGTAGCCAGCTCTAATACATTCAGGATAGCAAATTATTAAATGTTTAGTGTAAGCATTTACACCTCAGAAATCAGTGAGCTACAAATCGGGCCTGTATTTATTGCCTTTAGATTATATAGACTTAAGAGAGTGATAGACAAAATATTAATAATATCAGTTGAAGTTAAAAGTGTGTCCTCCCTCCCTCCTCCTGCTCCTAGATAGTTGTTAATACTTCTGGGAGAGATAAAGGAAGATTTCTTGGAAAAAAAGATATACCTAAACTGGAATGTGAAGAAAAAGAAAGATTTTAATAGGTGATATAAGAAAGGAAGGTGGTTCAGGTCATACGAATATAAAATAGTGCAGCCAGAATTTGAAATTATGTCCCTGGGTTCTGAAATCGAGGAATCGTTATTATTATTATTGTTGTTGATGATGATGATGATGATGATGATGTTGTATTGCATTTCTAGCATTCTTTCTAGATCTAATATTCGCTGAAGCTTTGCATGTAAGGATTGTAGAAAGTTGGAATTCTGAGAAATAAAACTATGGAAAAAATTCAACTGTACCCAAAACTATTGATATTGGTCAAAAGTTTCTCCCTCTCCTCTCTTTTCTGCTTTCTAGCCTGTGGTCCTGTTTGATTCTTCTTCTGTGATTTAAGTCTTAGATACGGGGATGGGGAACCTGAGGCCTTGAGGCCACGTGTGGCCTTTTAGGTCCTCAAGTGAGGCCCTTTGGCTGAATAGGTTCCCCACTCCCATTTTAGAATATTCATTTTTTGGAATACATATGCAGCATATTCCTATAATAATGTTGTAAGCATGCTTAAGTTGTAGTTTTCTCCAGAATATTTGTTCTTTCAAAGTAATTTGTAATTTAACTGTTTTCCATGAATTATGCTAAAATCCTAAAAATGTGCAAGAAACAAAAGGATGGACTACTCTTTACTCCCTGGATAAATAAATGCTTTATGCTTTTGCTTTCCTTAAGTATTCGGGGTCGGAAGCAACCTCCTTAATTTAGAGAAATGGTCCTTCTTAGGTTTTTTACCGTTAAGTCAAGATCATACAATAATAGCAATAATACAATTGCAATCTCTGTCAACATAACTCAATTCCTATTTGTAGTAAATTATTTGAGCATTGCAAAGATTAAAAAAAAATCTCTTTTTGGTATATTTCCAATAAGAAATGAACTCTGGTACCTAACATACTGTGTACAAACCCTACTTTCTCTATGAGAGTTATTTCACTGCTTTAGTGAGTCAGGCCCCCAGGAGTCTTCCAAGGCTCTTAGTGTCTCTTCTGTTAGCCCCTGGACACTGGCAAGGGGGAACTATACAGTCAGTAAACAGAATAAATAATGGAAATAAATGTGATTCAGGAAATTCAGTAGAGAATTTCCACATCTGGGATGACACTGCCTTAGCTGAAACCCTAAGATTCCTTTCTCCCCCCATACATTCAGTAAGCAATTCTACTGACTAATATCATCAAAGACAAGAAAGCCACAGAAAGAAAAGAGGTTCCCAGGAGCCAACAGAGTGAAAGAATAGAGCAACTCTTGGTATACATACAAGAACAAAGCAGACATTTTCTCCCATATAATGGAGTAGAGGGATGCATACCATCCCAGCTTTGTTTATCGTAGTGTAATATTTGGGAATATCTTCCTCCTCCCTTGCTCTCCGCCTCCTCCTTCTCCTTATAGTAAACATCTCTTCCCTTTGTATCATCCAAAAATAGGAAAGCTAGAATGTTGCTGTGACTGTAAATTATTTCATATGAGTATGGGATTAAGGAATAAGGGACTCATGATTTTTCATAAAATGATAGGATTTAAAACTGTAATGAAACTTTAGATTCTTCTAGGCTTCTTGTGCTTAACCTGGGGTCCGTGAATTTGTTTTTCTAATATTTTTTATAACTGTATGACTATATAATTGGTTTCCTTTTTCATCCTGTGTACTTGATGTTACGCACTGAAAATATGCTTCTGATGGGGGGTCCATAGGGTTTGCCATGCTAACTAAAGGATCCATGACAGAGAATCTTAAGGGCCCCTGGTCTAATCTAACCCCCTCACTTGATGAATACAGAAATGGAGACCTGTAAAAGTTCAGTGACTCGTTCAAGTGGGCACAGGCAGTAAGTGAGGGAGATGACTTTTTTTGCCAGGTCTTTTGAGCCCAAGTTCATCAGCACATCATCATTACCTCCATTTGTCAGTTAATAACTTATTAAGCTCCTACTATGTGCCAGATATAGATTACTAAGCCCTGGGGATACAAATAAAGGAAAATAAAAATCAATCCTACCCTAAAAGTATCTGACAAGCTAATGAGGTATAAAACATGGAAACAACTATATGAATAGATCTGACAATAAGCTGAATAAAGATGATAATTGTTATGTACAATAGGGATCTCATCACCCCACCTGACTGAAGTTACAGGCAGGCACATTCGGATTGTAAGGAAAAACTATCCAATGATTACACTTTTCCAAATGTGCACTGTGAGCTCCCTATCAAAGGAAATTTTATACGTGTGTATACACACATACACACACACACATAGGTATATATACACATACACACACATATATATGTGTGTATTTTCAATTACATGTAAATATTTTTAACATTCATTTTCTAAAATTTTGAGTTTCAAATTCTCTCTCTCTCTTCTGCCTCTGTCCTATCCTTCGAGAAGGCGAGAAATACATTGATCACATATGTGAAATCGTGCAAAACATTCCCATACTAACCATATTATAAAAGCAACCATTCAAAAAATAGTATGCTTTAATCAACTTTCAGAGTTCAGCAGTTCTCTGGGGATGGAAAGCATTTTTTTTATAAGTCCTCTGGAATTGTTAAGATCATTGTAATGATCAGAGTAGCAAAGCATTTCACCATTGATTAGTGTTATAATATTGCTATTATTGTGTACAATGTTCTCTTAATTTCACTTTGCATGAACTCATACAAATCTTCCCCGGGAATTCTAAAGTGACTCTCTGTCATTCCTTACACAATAGTATTCCATCATAATCATTTACCACAGTTGTTCAGCCATTTCCTAATTGATAGGTATTCCCTCAATTTCCAATTCTTTAATATCACAAAAGTAGCTGCTATAAATACTTTTAAGCACATAGGTCTTTCTTCCCTTTTCTTAGATCTTTCTGGGATACAGACCTAGTAGTGCTAGGTTAAAGGATATGCATAGTTTTATAGTTATTTGACTGTAGTTCCAAAATGTTCTCCAGAATGGTTGGATTAGTTCACCACTCTACTAGCAATACATTAGCATTCCATTTTTCCACATGCCGTCCAGCATTTGTCATTTTTCATTTCTGTCATGTTAGCCAATTTGATAGGTAAGAGGTGGCATCTCAGAGTTTCTCTAATAAATGGTGATTGAAAACATCTTTTTTTTTTATGTGACTATTGAAAGCTTTGATTTCTTCTTCTTAAAACTGCCTACTTGTAAACTTTAAACATTTATAAATTTGGGAATGGCTCATTTTTTTTTTTATAAATTTGGCTCAGAAGCCTTTATAAGAGAAACTTATTGGAATTTTTTTTTCTCCTTTTTCCCTGTTCTTCTGATTTAGGTTGCCTTGGATTAGTTTGTGAAAAAAAAAATTACTTTCATGGAGTTAAAATGATTCACTTGACTTTCAGTGATCTTCTCTGTCTCTTGTTTGGTTATAAGTAACTTTTCCAGGCTTTTACAGTGGAGGGGAAGTGGGGGAAGGTGAGAGAGAATGAGTGAATCTTACTCTCATAGGGTTTGGCTTAAGGAGGGAACAACATACACAATCAATTGGGTATGGAAATATATCCTACCCTACAGAAAAAAGTGGGGGAAGGGGACAGGAAAGCAGGGAGATGATAGAGGGGAAGACAGACTGGGGGAAGGGGTAATCAAAAGCAAAGACATCTGTGGAGGGATAGGGTCAAAAGAGAGAATAGAATAAATGGGGGGTGGGACAGGATTAAGGGAAATACAGTTAGTTTTTCACAACATGACTACTATGGAAGTGTTTTGCATAACTACGCATGTATAACATGTATCAAGTTGCTTGTCTTTTCAATGAGGGTGGGTGAGGAGGGAGGAAGTGAGAAAATTTGGAACCCAAAGTTTTAAAAAACACATGTTAAAAAAAATTGTTTTCACATGCAACTGGGAAATAAGAAATAAAGGAAATGGTGTATAGAAATCTATCCTACCCTATAGGAAAATAGAAGGGGAAGGGGGTAAGAGAAGGGTAGAGATAGAAGGGTGGGCAGATTACAGGAAGAGGTATTCCGAATGCATGCCATCTTGAGGTAGGGGTAGGGGCAAGATGGGGAAATAAATCTCTAAGACTACCAAAAAAAAGGCCCTTTTCCATAGATCTGACAGGTGTATTTTTCTATGCTCCTCTGATTTACATATGATATCATCCTTTATGTCTAAATAGTATATCCATTTTGACCTTATCTCAGTAAACGCTGTGAGATGTTAGTCTATGCCTTGTTTATTCCAAACTTTCAAGTTTCCCAGAAATTTTTATGAAATAGTGAGTTCCTACAACCAAATCTTGCATCTTCAGGTTTATCAAACATTGGATTACTATGGGCATTTGCTGTTGTGTATTGTATACCTAATCTATTCCACTGATCTACCACTCTATTTTTTAGGTAGTATCTATTGTTTTGGTGATTACCACTTTGTAATATAGTTTGAAATCTGATACTGCAAGGCAGCTTTCCTTCAGATTTTTTATTTCAATTATTCTCTTGATATTCTTGACCTTTTGCTCTTCCAGATGAATGTTGTAATGACTTTTTTTTCCCAAGCTCTACAAAATAATTATTTGGTGTTTTGTTTGGTATGGCTGGTATGTTTGGTATTTACTGAATAAGTAAATTAATTTAGGTAAAATTGTTAGCTTTATACTGTTAGTTTGGCCTACTCATGAGCAACTAATATTTCTGCAACTATTTAGATCTGTCTTTATTTATGTGAAAAGTGTTTTATAATTGTGTTCATATAGTCCCTGGGTTTGTCTTGGCAAGTAGAATCCCAAGTATCTTATACCATGTACAATTATTTTAAATGAAATTTCTGTCTCTTCCTGCTAGGTTTTGTTGGTAATATATAAAAATGTTGATGATCTATGTGGATTTATTTTATATCTTGAAGCTTTGCTGAAGTTGTATTTTCAACTAATTTTTAAGTTGATTCTCTAGGGTTGTCTAAGTATATCATCATATCATCTGCAATGAGTGACAATTTTGCTTCCTCATTGTGTATTTTTATTTTTCCAATTTATTTTCCCTCTCTTATTTCTATAACTAGCATTTCTAACACAATATTGAATAATAGTAGTGATAATGGACATCCTGGCTTCACTTATTGGGAAGACGTCAAGTTTATTCCTCTCAGAGATAATGTTTCCTCTTGGTTTTAGATAAATTCTACATATCATTTTAAGAAAGATTCCATTGATTCCTGTGCTTTCTAGTGATTATAGGGTATGATCTTTCTAACATATTGCTATAATATCATTACCAGTATTTTATATATTGTTTTCCTTATCCTTTCACCTCCTACTTCTTATTGGGTAAAATAGATTTCTATACTCAATTCCAATGATAGTAAAGTTCAAATATTGCCCACCCCCCACCTTTTCCCCTTCCACTGTAAAAACCCTTCTTTGTATGCCTTTTTTATGTGAGATAATTTTTCCTCATTCTTATTCTCTTTTCTCCTTTCTCCCAACATAACAGTTCTGCACCCTCTATCAATAAAGAATACTTCAAATTGCCTCAATATTGATAAAATTCTTGAAACTAAATGTATCTTCTTCCTGTATAGACATTTCTTCTTCCCATATAGAAATGCAAATTTAACCTTATTGATTTCCTTCTGATTTCTCTCTCATTTTTACCTTTTTGTGATTCTCTTGAGTCTTGTATTTCTTTGAAAGTCAAATTTTCTATTCTGTTCTTGTCTTTTCATCAGGAATGCTTGAAAGCCCTTTATTTCATTAAATATCTATTTTTTTTTCCTGAAAGATTATACTTAATTTTTCAAAGTAGTTAATTCTTGGTTGTAATCATAGCTCTTTTGACTTCCAGAACATCATATTTAGCCCTCTACTCCTTTAACATGGTAGCTGCTAAGTCTTTTGTAATCCTTACTGTGGGTTCATGATATTTGAATTGTTCCTTTCTGTTGGCTTGTGTTCTGTTATCTTTGACCTGAGAGATCTTTAATTTGGCTATAATATTCCTGGGAGTTTTCATCTGAGGATTTCTTTTAGGTGGTAACAAATTCTTTTAATTTCTATTTTACACTTTCTTTGTAGGGTACTGGGACAGTTTTCCTTCATAATTTACTGAAATATGATGTCTTTTTCTCTGGTCATGACTTTCAAGTAGTCCTATAAATCTTAGATCATCTCTCCTTGATCTTTTTTTCCCCCTGGGTATTTTTTTCCTGATTAAATATTTCACATATTCTTTTTTTTTTTCATTCTTTTGACTTTTTTTGTTTGTTCTGTTTCTTGATGCCTCATGGAGTTAATAACTTCCACTTGTACAATTATAATTTTTAAGAAATTATTTTCTTCGTCAAGCTTTTGCACCTCTTTTTCCCAATTGGACAATTATGTTTTTTAAGAATTTATTTTCATCGGTGGAGTTTTATATCTCTTTTTCCATCTTTACTCCACCTCCCAGAAGTACCCAGTAGAAATCTGTCAGAAGAGGCTGGATGTCTATTTTTAAGGGATATTGTAAAGGTGATTATCATGTACAGTAGCACAGCAGGAAACTCAGAGAGTCATTCACATACACACATTGCATTTAGAGTTATGATCTTGTGTTCCAATCCAGCTCTGTAATTTATTATTTTGGAGAATATGGACAAGCTCCTAAATGTCTCTTAACCTAAAAGTCTGTTGATGAGTTTTATCATCTATTACAATTTGGAGTTTGAACTGAATAAATGACATTCATATAGCATTTTAAGATGTATAAACTACTTTCTTCATAACTCTGTGATATAGATAGTATAGTATTTTACAGAGGAGAAGACTCAGATTTAGAGAGGTTATATCTTGCTTATGATATGTCTCAGGTATAATAGCTAGTTGAGATGGGATATGAACCAAAGTCATCTGCTTATAAATCCACCATACTTTATACTACACCATGGTATCCTACTCCAAGACTCTTTCTAGAGTGAATCTAATTTCTGTCATCTATTGATTGAATTAGATGCAACAGTTTTGTGCCACAAGATGATGGCAGGAAGTAAAGAAGAAATGAACAGTGCAGGTGTGGAGGTTATATAAGCTGAACCCCCAATGAATGCATAGCTTAATTCCTGATTAACTTGAACAAGAAGTTTCCATAAGCAATAGGGTGGATGTATGGGGACTCATTATGCATATAAAATCTATCACACAACTGGCATTTATGACAAAATCTCTGCTGGCTTCAGCTACCAGAAATGCATAACCCAATTGGATCCACTTCATTATAGAAAGGGTAGATGAAAATAGAAATCTGTTACCTGTTATTAGTCAATGACCATTTTTATAACTAGGCTGGATGATGGCAGCCCTGAAAGTACACTTTAACATCTATTAAAAGTGGGAGTGAAATTTAGAGGGTAAACAAAATGAACAAGACCATATTGGTCTGTGAATATCTTAGTATGTCAGAGTTGTCACACTTACTAACTGTAGGGTCTTGCACAAGTCATTTAACTTCTATGACCCAGCTTTCTATCAGAGAGGTGAGTTGGACTAAATCTCTAAGGTTTTATACATCTAAAGTTTTCTGATTCTTTGTTTGGCCCACAAAACTAACACTGGCTCTTGCATCATCAAACTCTGACTCTCTTTTCTCACAGCATTCACCACAGACTTAACATATATCACAGACCAAACATAATATTGTGCAGTAAGAATCATTGTTTTGACTGAATAAAATGACAAATGTAGTATATAAAACAAATATATCTATACATATATACACACAAGTATACAATTACATGTGTATATATGTGTATATATATGCATATCTTTACATATGTGTATGTATACATGCACACACATATACATACATATATAATATATATATACACAACACACACACACATATATATATATATGTATATATATATATCCATTTGATAGATGAAGTGAGGTGGAGAGAGCTTATATGATTAGCTGAAGTCATACAGCTTGGATTCCAATTCAGAACTTCCTGATTCCAAGTCCAGTATTCTAGGGACCATGCCATCTCTCTCATTCAATTATTCTGATTAAAAATACTTTATAAAACTTAAAATGTCATAGAAATATGAATCATTCATATGCATAGACTATATTCTTACATGTATTGAAATATCTAGGCAATCTAGCTATTGAATCAACTTGATCAGGAGATCTCAATGAATTTTAAATCAACAAACACTTATCAGGCACCTAACTAGGTATCAGACCACAAGCTGAACACTGGAAAGATAGAGAAGAAATGAACAAGTGAACATCAACAACAAAAAAGTATATTCTCTTCCATCAAGTCTTTAATCTGAAAGTACATAAGATAATATAAGTCATAGCATAAAGGAGAAATGCATGCAAAGTCCCATGTTATACACAGGCCTAAGCTCTGTGTATTCCTAAGCAAATAAGAAAAAGAGACATTCCTTGAAGTTAAGGATATTATACCATAATGGGGGAAAACAATACACAAAAGGAAGATGAAGGGATAGAGGGGAAGGGAAGCTACCTCTCTCTGCGTTTGAAGAAGTCCAAAATTGTATAGTCAGCTGGACAATTAAGAGATGGCTGGGCTGGGGGCTGCCTTTAAATGAAGGTCGTGAGAGGAACTCTTTGATTCACCCTCCATTCAGAGGGTTCCCAGAGTAGAGGGTAAGGATGAGGTAAGAATACAAAGGCTTATTTGTTCTGTGGTGATGGAGAAGTTAAAAGAGTTTAGCCCCAAATTACAGGAGCTCAAAACTCTCATCATTGGTTTTCAAATGCAAATTAACAATCTCTAACAATACACTCACATTCCTTTGTTTGCCTTTGGCTCCCAGGTAATACATACAAACACACACACAAACTGTAGCATGTCCTTATGAGAGCCTGATCCTATAAAGGAGTTCTTAGGATCATAGTAATTAGAGATGAAAAGGAACTTAGAGATCAGTCATTTAACCACCTCAATCTACAGAAGAAAAGGCTAAGTCTCAAATTTGCCCAGGGCTGACATAACTGAGTCTCAGTCAGCACTGGAACCAGTGGTCTTGATGCAGTTTTGAGGGGTTTAGGGACCCTTCAAGGACCGGTGTGCAGGACAAGGTTGTTTGGAAAGAATTCACAGATTCAAGCAATCTTTAAGTCAAGGTGGCAAAGGTTTATTTTTACACTATTCAGTTCTTAAGGAACCTGAGACCTTAGAGGGTTATAGTTAAAGTTTATATAGGAAAAACTATAGTAAAACATGTACCACTTATGTTAACTAGGTGATTCAGGGTGGGATAAGTGAGGGGTTAAGGAGTGGTCAATTCTTAAAGGAACATACAATTTGTATATCTACTGAGCAGGCATTTCACCCTGAGTTCACCAGGAAAAGCCCACGGGTAGGTGGGTGGGGACGACCAGAAAGATGTGATTTTTAGGTCTGCTACATCACTAAGTTAAATAGTGGTCAGGGCCAACTGAGAATTGTCAATCTGCCACTAATCAATATCTTGTTGGACAATATAGATGTACATATAGCTTAAGTGTAGGATACACATAATGAGGAGTCCAGGATGAGGTAGGGAGTTGGTATAGATAGTCCAGGGGGTACCAAATATTTTTATGAGCTAGTACAAAGCCAGTTCAAACTAATAATTCCTACAAAGGTGGTTTGTTGCTGTACCAGGAAGAGAGATCAGTAATTCACTGAGGCCCACTTACGAATAATTGCTAAGCATAGTGTCCTTGGGCTGGGGAGAAACTGCCTGGGATAGTTTTTCTGAGGCTAGGGAGAAATATGGTCTTGTAATTTGGGTCTGCGCACAGGCACCAAAGCACCCGATCATTCTGTTAATAAATTTCTAACAACCAGGTTTGCAAAAAAAAAAAAAGGACCCACAAAGCAGTTTTTTGTTGTTTAATCTACATTGCTATTTTGTTTTTCCATCATTAAGTCTGGACAATCAACAAAACAATCAGTCCTTGATTCTTAGAGTCTGGAAAGCTTTGAATGTTCACACAGAAAATTTAACAATCGGCTCTCTCTAGTGCGTTTAGCTGGCTCTAGCATACCACTAATTAGAACTCAATCCACTTGATTCTAATTTAAATGCTCTTTCTTCTCATAACTACCTAGCATTTATAAAGATATATGCACGTATATACACATATGTATGTGTCTATGTCTATGTAAATATGTATGTCTATTTCTATATCTATATATATGTATAAATGCATATATGTGGCTAGGGAAAGCTAGATGACTCAGTAAATATAGTGCTGGGCCTGGAGTCAGGAAAACCTGAATTTAAACCTGGCCTCAGAAACTTATTAGCTGTATGACTCTAGGCACATCACTTAACCTCTGTTGCCTTAATCCACCAGAGAAGAAAATGCAAACCCCTCCAGTATCTTTGCTAAGAAAACTCCATGGATGATTTGGTCTATGGGATCATGAAGAGACAGCCCTGACTGAACAACTAAATAATGCATATGCATGTATATGTGTGTAAATTATACACATATATGCATATATACATGTATGTGCATACAATACATTTATGCACATATGTATGCGTGTATGCTTTATAAATATATGCGTGTGTACATATGATGAGGTCTAGAGGTTTAGGGTTGCTGGGATCCCCAAGATTGCGATGTGGGCCCTGCCTGAATGAATTCAACCCAAATCTTCTTTCAGTCAGAGAAAAAGTTTATTAGAGATAAACCATACAGGCCAGACTCTTAAGGAATCTGAACATTAGTAACGCCCATAGGGATGAGTAGGCATGAGAAAGTCTTAGCCTTTTGGGCATGAGAAAGTCTCAGTGTTTGAATGGGGGCCAGGGTGGATCTTATATACACTAAAGTAACTTTGGGTGGCCAGAGGAGGGGGCTTGGAAAAGGTTCTAGGTGAGAATTCCCATTGGAAGGTCTGAGAGATTGAATAGACAATGGGAATAGATAATGAGAGTTACTGGAAGGAAGAAGCTTGAAAGGCCTCTGCATAAGATCAAAAGGTGGGACTAGGGCTTTCAAAGGGAGATAAGGGGAGTTGATAAGGAACTGTTAGGGTTTAAAGGTTTCTGGGGCTTGTATACAAATGGGAGCCGGATTCTTTTTAGGGCAAGGGACAAAGGTCTCAGCTTGGTCCCTTATCCCATCACATATATAGTCACATGTGTATAATCTCATTCGATCACTACACCACACTATTTCTCAGGCTATGTCTACAGAGTACTTCTGTATTAATTTCTTTGGCTGAATTAACAAACTGGTCAGTTCAGTGAAGCAATTGGTGAAATTAATCAAAAAATGAATTAGGTGATACTTTAAATTCTGAGTGTTTTTGCTGATTGTGTGATTGATGGATTGGGGCATTGTATGGCCATAATATAGTTTAATGAGCAAGCATACAATTTCAAAATAAAACACAGTTCAACGATTTTAGAAACCTGTTGAAAACTCCAAAGATGTATTTCACAGACTCTATGTTTGTCATCGTTACCATAAAGTAAACAAGTATGATAAATAGTCAGACACTGAGGAACTTTGTATAAAAATGCACTGAGGGCAGCATGTAACTCTTTCCCAGGCCTTAAGCCATATTCTGTGAATCTGTTCTCTGAGAGGTGTTAAATCATTCACAGTTTGCAGAATTAATTCACCATATATTGAATGCAGAAGGTGAATACTTTGCCTCACTAGGGGGGTATTTACATAGTTTCCTTTGTAACAGAAAACATATGTCACAATGTCTTTTTCTCTTGCCTTACATATTTCCCAGTCTGGTCAGATGCTTTGAATCACAATAATAAATCACACATATACCAAATTTAGAGCAGAATGGATTTTTAGAGAACATGGAATTCAACCACTTCGATTTTTAGATGAGTAATTGAGGACCAGTCACTTGCCTGAGGGTAGCAGGCAGCTAGGAGCAAAGTTGAAGCTGGAACTCTGGTACTTGGCTACAGATACAGTCCTCTCTTCACTATACCATGGTATCTTATTATCATTTTATACTTACTAGTCATCTCCTCACAACAACTCTGTGAAGGAGCAAGTGTAGATGCCACTGTGTCCATTTTATGCATATTAGTCTGCTAATTCTAAGATTTTGCACTTAACATAACCCAAGGTTCCATTTGGGGGTGGTGCGGGGCTTCTTCCATACATCCTTAGAATGAATTCCTCAAAATTGCTCTTACATTAGATTGTGAACTCCTGGAGGTCAGGGACTATTTCTATGTATGTATGCGTTTTGTTCTGTTTTGTTTTCATTTTTGTATTTTGCCTTTCCTATCTCCCCAAAGCTTAGTACAAAACTTGACACATAATAGGCACTTAATATATGCTACTATAATGCCTGTCCCAAGACCCATTGATATGGGATTCTCTGGTTATAGGAGGAAGAAATAATGCTCTGCCCTACATGAGAAGAGCATGAGGAGATGAGTTGGTGAGTGGTAAGAGAGCTCCAGCCTTTGCCAATCCCCCTTTGGGACTCTTCAGAGCAGTCACTGTGTGGGAATCCTCAAGCTGGAGTCTTCAAGTGTTAAGTTTCTTCAGGTGCTTCTGGCTTCCAACTTCAGAAGAAAGATGGAAGAAGGCAATCCTACTTTAGCTTGCTGAACGAATAGACTCTGGGTAGACATTAGAGGAGCTGGCAGTCCCCATCGTTTCTATCCCACTAGAGACTTAGGGGAATTTCCCCTTGGGTGTGATCTAGAGCTGACCTTAAAGATAGGTTCAAATCCCACAAACTATCTTTGTGAAACTGGTTAAGTCCCTTAATTTCTCAGTATTCTATGCAAGTCTATAAGACAATTAAATGTAGAGAAGGTGCTGACTGGCATAAACCAGAGCAGTTTCTTCAACTGGGAGTTCCCTATACCAATGAAATCAGGTGTCTAGCCCTTATCCCTATTATCTTCAATAAAATAATTAGATTGCTTGGATATGGCAAGCATCCAGTCACAATATCACAAATGATCTAGATCTCTCTCTTGGTTCAGCTGAGGTACCTCACTTCTAATAGGAAAGCTGCTTCGTTCTATATTGTCTGGCATACATTTTCATACACACACACACATCACGCATACATGTATATATGTGTAATGTATGTATATATACCTATATGTATATGTTTAATATGTGTACACACACACACACACACACATATATATACACACACATACATATATATATATATATACACACACACACACACACACACACACACATTCTCTGATTTCTGTTTCAATATGATGATTTGGGTCAAATGGTTTTCTTTACTATTTTCTGTGTGCTCATTATAGAATTCATATTTGGTGGTAAATGTCCCTCTTCCCCAAAGAAATGACAAGGTGATCAGAAGTTAAATTGAACTCAGTCACATCCTCGAGACAAGCAATATTTAAGGGAGTAGAAAAATATACTTGTAGCCCTACTCTCTGAAGAGGGTAGAGTAGCCTCTGGACCAAACTTCCTGCTGGCAGGAATAAAGTCTTCCTTGGAAAAAAGTAGGGAGAGGAGACTCTAGAAAGCCACACTGATAGATATAGGCACCACTGCTCTATTCAGTTACACTAGTCAAGTGACAATCCTTTAGAGGATTTAATAATTCAACTCTCCCTTTCTTTGTCTTGTCATTAGAGACCACTGACTTCTACCGCAACTGTTCTCTGCTGGACTAATGAAAAATGTGTTTCCCCACTGACCATACTTTGGATGGCTCCATGTATCCTAATATTCAAGGATACTGTCCTTGTCGTTTCTTGCACACAACACTCTCAAATATGTTTTCTCCCGTTTGGCTATCTTTACCTCCCATTTGCATTGCATAAATCTTGTTTTCATAATTATTTGCATGTTGTATGTCTCCAATTAGAATGTGATATCCTTGAGAGGAGGGACCACTTTTTCCCCCTTTTGTTTAGATCTTCAGCACTAGCTTTGTGCCTGACACATGGTGTTTAATTAATACTTGTTGACTGACTGGCTGGGCTAGCACTCCTTTCCAACAACTTGGTCTTTCTTCAATCTGTCTTATAACTAATTTGTTCTAGGTCAAGTTTTAGATAATAATGATCATCTCAGTTGGACCAGCATTGGAGATGTATAATAACTTGGGTATGGCATATAAAAAAGGGTGAAGACAATAGTCCATATTGCCTCTCAGAAAGTATCAGATTTTTAATGATATCAACCTATTTCCTGGTGCAAAGAATACATTTTCTACAAAAGTTATCTAATGATATAATGTAGATGTTAAACTTGGAATACGAGAACTTCAGAATAAAAATTAAAATGAATAAAAAGGGAATAGAATTACCTATGACGGGTACAAGTAAGCTGCCATATATTTTCATTGGTGACCTAGGTGTGGCAGCTAAATCGAGATATGATGCAAAAGTTATCCTAGAAGAGGCTAATAATGCAGTTGCCAGAATTTTATTTTACTTGTTTATGTATTTATTTTTAACTTTTTGTTCACATAAAATAAGTAACACCACTTATGAGGCTTTAGCCATATTACATTGCTCTGGTTTTGGTAAGCATATGTGTAAAGATTACCAGGAAAATTATTGTAAGTTAGGTATCATGTGATAGAGAGGATAAGTAAGTTACTGGTCTATGAAGAAACTATTCACACCCTCAAAATAAAACGGCACAAACTTACAAATAAGTAAAGACAAAGATAAACGCTAGGAAATGATGAATAAGAATGAAGAATGAGAGAGGGCCAATTTAATACTATGTAGTTTTATGCCTACATATATACCACAAGTATCTTCATTGAGAAAGAAGTACCATTATATTGTGGATAAATATTTATGAAAGACAGGAAGACCTGGATCTGAGCCTTACCTCTGACCCATACTAGATTTGTGACTTAATTTCTCAGGATTGTAGACTACCCTATAAAACAATAAAAAGCAGAGAACATGGTTACCTGCATAAACCAGGGCAGTTTCCTCATCTGAGAGTTTCCTGTACAGTGAAATCAGGGGTTTAACCTCTATCCCTATTATCTTCAATAAAATAAATAGATAGTCCTGAATATTTGTTTTGCTTTAACAGACAGGAAATGACTTGTTACTAGTGGGAATCAATCTTGAATCATTTATTTGTGCTCATTCATACAATGGACTTGTTACAGCAAAGATAAAAATAAATAAAAACACATAAAAAAAAGATGGCATACGATTAGCACAACTCTTTTTTGACCTCTTTAAACGAGTGATTGGTGGATTATTATTTGATTGATAAAGAAAACAGAATATGGATAGAAGGAAACATACAATTTGCAATAATTTCATATTGAAGTTTAAAAAAATTAATTAATAACCAAAGCATGAAGATTGAATGAGTCTAAAACTCACCTTTAATTTGTAAACTTAAGTCTTATTTTCAAGCAGAGAGAACTGATAGCCAAGGTTTCTATTGTTTGAGAATGTAGCCATTTGCAAAATCTTCCCGAGAAGTAGTTTGGTAGATTATAAACAGTATATTGTAAAATCTAGAAGGATAGTACAGGGTAAAACATGTGTAAAGAGGAAATGGTAAATTTGTCCTGAAGGCATTTAAGTATAAAAATGTACAAACGACAATAAAAGGAAGAAAAATAGAAAAGTTTTACAAATACTTTCATAGCAAAGTTTTTTTTTCTTTTATTTTCTTCCATAAACTACATGTAGTAATATAATCAAATATGGACTCTAACATTAAATGCTCAAATGTGTGCAATGAAGATGTAGAAATGTAACAAAAGAGAACAAAGACTGAAAGAGCAGATATGTTATAGTAAGTATGAATGGTAGGCACACAAAAATAAATGTTCCATACTGGATACAACACAATTGGGTGACTGCTAATGGGTCAGTTCACAACAAACCTAAAACTAGGATAGGAAGAAAGAAAAAAATGGACCTTATTAGTATGGAAAACAGTATGTTTGTTACAATATCAACAGTTATTAGCCTATAGGATAGAGCTACATTCCCTTTTGTATGAAAATAATCTAAATATACATCAAGGGCCTTTTCAATTAACACACTGGTAAAGAACAGGCAAGGTTTGACAAGAAAGGGGAGAGCAAGAGAATAAACATTTATATAACACTACTTTGCCAAGCACTGTGCTAAGTGATTTTTACAAACATTATTTAATATGATCTTGACAACAGCCTTATGAGATGGGTGCTATTATGATCCTTATTTTGCCATTGAGGAAACTGAGGCAGAGGTTAAGTGACTTACCCAGGGTCACATACCTGGTAAATACACACACACACACACACACACACACACACACACATACACACACACACACACACACACACACACATACATACATATATATGCATATGTATATATGTATAAATATGTATATGTGTGTATATATGTATATATGCACACATATGTGTATATGTGTCTATATGTAAATGTATATGTATGCATGCATGTGTGTATGTATTATATACACACATATGCACACATACATGTGCATACATATGTATATACATATGACATACATGTACACATATATACATATATGTATATGTTTATACATATGTATATATGTATATGTGGGTGTGTATGTATGTGTGTGTATATATATCTTAGGCAATTGGGGGTTAAGTGACTTACTTAGGGTGATACAGTTAGTATGTGTCAAGTGTTTCGTATGAGGCCAGATTTGAACTCAGGTCCTCCTGACTTCAGAGCCAGTGCTCTATCCACAGTGTCACCTAGCTGCCCCTTAAACAGCTCCTGCCTTCAAGGAACTTATTTTTTCTTTTCTTTTTTTTGTGAGGCAATTGGGATTAAGTGACTTGCCCAGGGTCACATAGCTAGTGTCTGAGGCTGGATTTGAACTCAGGTCCTCCTGACTTCAGGGGCGGTGCTCTATCCACTGTGCCACCTAGCTGCCCCATGAACTGAAATTTCTTAAGGAAAACACAAAGATACTTTAATGACAACAAACTCTTTTTGGGAAATAAAAGTGCCACCATTGAAAACAAAACCAATATTCTACCATTGTCCTATCACTGTGAGCTATGGAATGCTAAATTCTCCTTTAATTTACTGGAGACAACCACTATTGGCACTCACAGGATCTCAGGGCATCTACACCTCTGCTCTGCACCTAGCCCAGCAGTTGTATATTGGGTTCCTCACTGGACAATCAACAGGGGAAGTAGACTCCCCAGTTCTCACTATCAATGGTCTATCATCTGCACCATGGCTTCTACAGGAAAAGTTCTATTATTGGCATTAGTCTATATGTTAAAAGAGGGAAAGTTTAAAAATGGGAAATTAAAAAAGTGCACAATGTACAAATATGAGTTGAGTGTGGAACAGATCATTTCTTGCCGTACATATAATGGAATGTAAAGAAGAAAAGTATCAGATCATGCATTACAGATTCCTGTCGTTCAAAGTTACACGAATTATTGTTTGCAAGATACCCGTGTTTTTCAAGTTCTCACAAGGCTTTGTATGTACCAAATGAAAGAAGAAAGAGGAGAAAAAAGAAGTGGTTCTATCCTAGGCTTCAGGTTATTTAGGAAAAACATATATTCACAGCTGGCAACTTGGTGGTGTGGTGGGGCTGCCAAGGATGGTACCTTCTATTTCACCCTCTGGACAACTTAGACATTTGTCCTCAACTTTTGAAGCCAAACAGAAGAGGACAATCTAAGAGAAATATTACCCCTTTTCGGTAGAGTCACTGAGTTCTGGTTCTGAAGTCATTTATTTAGGGGATTTAACCCAGCAATGAGACATACATGAAAGAAATCTACCCCTGCTCCCCTCAAGCTTTCACTTGGTCACCAGTAAGGGTGACTGAATGTGCTTAAAAGTAGAAGGGAATAAGAAGAGGGAGAGCACTTAAAAAGCAATGGCTATGTTCTGAAGAATTAAAACAATCACTTTGAGTGCAATGGAGAGGTAGATGGTGATTGCGAGCAGGATGAAATATGAATTATGAAGAAGAGTCAGAAAACAGGATTCCATCTCCCAAATTTATCGAAAAAAGAAGAGCTGGTCAGGTGATAAGAAGCAGAGAAAAAAAATGGCCCACTTGCTCCTTTTACATCTTTGCAATGTCAGAAGAAAGTTTTGTGTGTATCCCTGTGGAGAACATCTTCGAGGACGTGGGATAGACAAGAGTTTCACAGTTTATGCATGCTAGGGTTGGTTGCTTGGAGTCACCATCCATATCAATGTTACCAAAGATCCATTTGTGTATTTGAGATCAGCATATAAGAAATGCTTTAAGGCAGAGGTGTCAAACACACAGTCAACACAGCTTCCAAAAGAGGCCCAATCAGATTAAAATGTAACTGGGAAATATTTGAGAATACATGGAACAGAATACAAATAATGGTAACGTGTGGTTTTCTAAGTCATTCTAAAGCCCATAGAGATGCTGATGTACCATTTACTGGCCTTTCTCTAATTGAGTTTGATATCACTGATTTTAAGTATATTTTGAAGAAAATGTATAATCAGAAAAAAAGGCTGACATTCACAAGGAAAGAGAAACAGCAGTTTAAACGTAAGAGTACTTCATTGGTACTGGTATGTAAAACACTAAAAGGAAGCTCTCTCATAAGTAACATGGGTGTTCTTAGAAGGACCTATGAAGAAATGTAGACAAGGAACTGTAAGTGATTTATATCATATACCAGTTGAGGGAGTAACTATATCAGGAAAATCATAGACTAACTTGATCACTGAAGTGGATGCTTAGCCCAACTAGAGTAAGTTACTTTCAAAGGATCATATTGCAATTATGAGTCAGAACTGAGACAGGAAACTCCATGTTGTCCTCAAAGTAAGTGTTCTTTCCATGGTACCTTTAATTACTTCATTCAACAAGTAATTACTTAGAGCTAGGTATTTTTTTTTTTAGTATGTGTAGTAGAAGTTCTTCGTGAGGGAAAGCAATCTAAGAAGCAATCCTTCTTAAATAGTTTACAATCTAAATTAAAACATAAGACATATACATGATGAAAATTAATATGCAAAAAACCACTTGCAACCCGTTGGGTTCAAGGATGGGGCTTCAACCAGCAAAGGCTTTTCTCCACTGTGCTTGCTTAATAAGCTTATTGAATATGAACTGACACACCCCGAGGTTGAGATAGCTGCCATTTTTGAACATGGGACCCATGAAGTGGGCACAGTTAACAGAACATATGACGGGCTGTCCAGGAAGGGTGTAACTCAGATGAACTAGACCAATAGAAGCCCTGATGGGTGGAGTATAGATCTTACTAATGGTTTAAAAGTTGATTCTACCACTGAAGCAGTACCCATGTGCTACTAAAGTGTGTTGTGCTCACTTCTCTCGCAAGAAGCATAACAAAGGCTTTCCTTCACTCAAAAAAAAAAAAGAAAAAAGTCATAATGAGGTGATAGTTGTACATGCAAAAGGGAAGTATAAGTCATAAATAATGGTTTTAAATGGTGGCAAATTTATTTAAGTTGCAGGGACCAAAGAAGACTTCATGGAGGAGGTGGGAATTGAAGAAATGATAAGGTTGGATAAACATATATGGAGAACATGGACTTTCTTTTTTTTTAATATTAATTTATTTGGATTTATCAACAATCATTTCCATAAGCTTTTGAGTTTTAAATTATTCTCCCTCTCCCTCTGCCTCTCTCCAAGATGGTGCACAATCTGATTTTTATACGTATTCATTCCTATTAAACATATTTTCACATTAGTGATGTTGTAAGGAAGAATTAGAACCAATAGGAGGAACCATCAGAAAGAGGAAACAAAACAAAACAGAAGAAAAAAAATAGCAAATAGTATGCTTCGATCTGCATTCAAACTCCATAGAAGAACATGGACTTTCAAAGCTTGGAAAATTAAAGTATGAGCAAAATCTCATAGCTATGAAGGAGTTTCCCATAACTACTGTACTAGACTTGATTGGACAATGGATATCAATTCCAGGTTAAAAACTCTTTGGCTTAAGTGTAGGGTTGGATGAACTATTTAGCTCTCATATATGTGATCATTTATGATGCAACTAGAAGGGAGAAAAATAATATTATAACAATTAGAATTGTCCCAAGATGGAAAATGACTGCTGTAGAAAGTTCTCCTTTACTAGAGGTCTTCAAGTGGGTGATAGCTATTTGATTACCAGGAAGTGATATTTTAGAATGAGGGAGGAAAGGGAATAAGCATTATATCATATCTTCTATGTGCCAGGCACTGTGCTAAGTGCTTTAGACAGCAAAGTGATATAGTACATATGGAAACAGCATAAAGAAGACCAGAGTCCAGATCCAGCTTCTAACACTTACTAGGTGTTTGACCTTGGTCAAGTCACCTAACTTCTGTCAGTTTCAGTTTCCCCATACATAAAATAAGAATAACAATTTATCTACCTCCCAAGATTTTTGTAAGGATAAAATGAGATAATACTTTCACGAGAAATATTTTTTTTGGGGGGGGCCTCGATTAAAGAGGCAAACTCAGCAAGTTAAACGGAACAACATGAGGTTGAAGCAGCCTTGATTTAAGCTGTGCTCTGCTTTTTATAGACAGGAGTAAGCACTTTCCATATAGAGGCAAAGGTATTTTGATTGGATCATGTAATTATGAGGAGATGGGGCTAAGGTCACCTCAACTCCTCCCTTATTACAGTATAATAGGGAGATGGAGTTAGTAAGCATTCATCACCACCTCTATGCAGGCTACCTGTCATGCATTCAAGGTTAAAAACAAGGTTTTAAAATGGAGTTACCCAGAATGACTCACACAAACAGGTGGCTTTCCAAAATACTTTTACAATTTGTAAATTTTAAAGTGACATATAAATGCTGTTGTTGTTGTTGTATGAGTTGATGTAATTGAAATATGAGGAACCTTCCAAATTTTAGATCATGTGTTTCCATGGTGATGTAGCTACTGCTTTGGTGACTAAGTGATTTACACATAGGATGTGCTTGCTGATGCTTGTTATGCATAATTTGGTATTATAGCCTACCCCTAGTTCACAGGGTGAACCTCCCCAAAATATTAAAATAATGCTGAGGTTACTTTTTGAGTTCATAGCCTCTAAGACCGTAGCACATAAGTTCCCATGAGTCTTTATAAAATGAAAGGTTTGGATGCATGATCTCTATGGTCCTTTCCAAATCTAAATCAATGATCCTATGGTCTTTACTCTTAATGGCTTGCCAAAGGACATGATTAGGTCAAAGAAATGTCAGAATGAAATAACACTTTTAAAAAAAATGTAACAACAGAACATTTCTTCAGTATCCCTAGGGTATACTCTCTCACAAATTCACACAAGAGCATTGGAAAGAGTACTCACAAGTATAGAGCATCAATGAAGATGCTAAAAGGAAAATCCTTTGTTCAGGCTTTGGCCCTGATTAATGAGGCAAAACTCAGGACAAAGAAAATTACAAGGAGTTTATTAAATACATGTCAAGATGAAGAGGTCTAGGGTTTGGGGTGCTGCTGGGAACCCAGAGATTGAGACACCAGGCCCTACCTGAATGAAGTCAACTCAAATCTTCTTCCAGCCAGAGAAAAAGTTTATTAGTGATAAATCATATAGGGCAGGTGACACCCATAAGGAGGAGCAGGCATGAGAAAAGCTCAGCCTTTGGGGCATGAGAGATTCTCAGCATGTAAATAGGGACCAGGGTGGATCTTAAATACACTTAAAGTAACTTTGGGTGGCCAGGGAAGGGGGCTGGGAAAAGAGTCTAGGTGAGAATTCCTACTGGAAGGTCTGAGAGATTGAATAGACAATGGGAATAGATAATGAAGGGAATTGGAAGGTATCTGCATAACATCAAAAGGTTGGGCTAGGGTTTGCAAAGGGAGATAAGGAACCTAAAAATTTAAGGGTTTTCTGGGGCTTGTAGACAAATGGGAATAGATAATGAGAGAAACTGGAAGGAAGAAGTTTGAAGGGGTAAGATCAAAAGGTAGGGCTAAGGCTTTCAAAGGGAGATGAGGGGCTGGGGACTGTAGACAAATAGGAGTCAGATTCCCTTTGGTGCAAGGGGCTAAGATCTTGGCTTGGACCCACCCCTGCAAAGTTAACAACACTTTGATGGGCTGATCACTGGAGATCCACAAAGGATTCAAGATGGAGTCAGCTTTTATTGAAAAAATTCATAAAGAGATAGGTGCAGGTCAGCAAAAGGAGATGAGCCATTACAACTCTATTCCTTCCCAATTGCCTTTAAGTGATGTTTATCACGTACAAACAGGTAAGGGGTGACTTGCTATATCATGAATAATAGCAGGCAATGCAAAAGCTGCAGACCAGGTGATGCCTTCCCTTACACTGATTGACAAGCAGGACTGGGAATGCAATGGGTTGCTGTCAACATGACTTTCAGTAGAGGATACAAACACACACATAGGGATCATTTGTGGCCATGGCACATACATAGAAGGGAGTATACAAAAGGAACTTGTATGTCATGATCCACATGTGGAAGGGAAATTCAGCCCTCTAGATTTCTTCTGATGATATCGTTGTGTTGCTCCCTTGAAACCTGTGTTGACTGGTCTCATTCCCCCTTAATCTTATAGTTGCTTCTGAATGCTGTTGTGCTGGGTAACGTTCCCCTGGACACTGCTCTGCTGTGTACATATTGTTACTTAATGCTACTCCTGTGGCCACTGGCCACTGTGTGTTACTCAGACAGGCACAGCTCAGCCAGTGATGCTCAGTTGTACCCTGCTTAGCTTACTCTTCTCTCTTGCCTCCAACTTTTGCCTCCGTTGAAATCCTCGGCTACCTCTTTCTTATAGGATGAGCAATATCTGACATATTCTTTTAACTGAAAGCTCACAACCATCTCCCCCAGACCTCCCTTTTAAAGAAAAGACAAGAAACTTTTCTAGGACCAGCAAAAAGCCTCCCCTCCTGTTCTCTTGTTTTCTCAGTCTTGGTTAAAAAGGCTTTTATTTCCCCAGCAGGAAATTCTAAGCTCCCAGGCACAAAGCTTTTTAGATCAAAGAGTTTCCCAGCTGTCTAAAGCCTTCAGGCTTAATCATTCCTGTGGACTAAACTTCCTGGTCCCTGGTTTTAGGGTCTCCATGGACAACCCCACCTGAGATCGCCATGAATGTTTCCTATTACTCTCAAATTTAAGCTGTGAAGATTAGATTAAAAACTGTTTACCAAGTAACTATGAAATAATCATGGAACATGGAATTACACCATTTCCTTACACTAAGGATCTTGTATTCTTCCACACTGATGTCTGATAAGGAGAAAAAAGACAAAAGAATTGTAGATGTGTCTAAGCTCAGAAGAAACCAAGGCTATTATATCTTTGGTTACCTGCACTCCTGGCATCTTTCATCTGAAAAGGGATTTAAGGCACACCTTTCCAGTTGAATTAAATGGAATTGAATTGTTTCATCCTTCCATGTTTTTGTCCTTCTACTATCTGGACTGGTTTTTAATACATGGCCTGCACTAACTTTGAGAACTGCACAGAGTCCCTCTTCTGTGAGCCTGCCTAATTACTGGGCTTAAACTTCAGTTGAATCCTCAGCCCTGGCTTTGTGGTCTTGCTCTTTTAAATAACTCCAACAAGCTATGGCTGCTCTTCATATTCAAAGTGAGTCCAACTATCTTCACCAAATGAGTGAGTGAATAAGCATTTAAGCATGCCAAGCACTGTGCTAAGCACTTTACAAATATTTTCATTTCATTCCCACAATTACTCTAGGAAGAAGGTTCTATTATTATCCTCATTTTACATTTGAGGAAACTGAGGCAGGCAAAGATTAAGTGACTTACCCAGAGTCACATAGCTAGTAAGTGTTTGAGGCTGGATTTAAATTTAGGTCTTTTTGATTCTAGGACCAGCACTCCATGCATAGCTCCACCTAGCTACCTCTAATGGAGAGTACAGGTCTCTGTACAACCAACTGAAAAGAAGATAAATTTGATCTGCTTAACACCATTTTCAACTGCATTTCTCCCGTTTGATCCCATTGTTTACAACAAAAACTATTGACAAAAACAGTCTATTTCTAGAGAGGAAGGAACTGAATTCCAGGGTAGAGCTTTATTTTTTTTAGGACTTGGCATAAATTAAATTCAGAGTTGGTAAGTGCAAGAATCTCCAAGTTCAAATTCATTATCATGCTATTATGTCATGTGTATTTAGGCTCAGATTTATTGACTTCTGTTTTTAATTACATTGCACCTTTTATAGTTCAGATCATAAGTGGGAAAGGAGATGCAACAAAGCCCATTCCTGCTATTTTGTTTATTCTTTAAAAAGCTACAACACACATTTTGGTAAGTCAGTACAATTTTTGTACTTTTCAAATTCAATTAAGTTGACTGCTTTGTCTATATTAATAAGCTACCACTGCTGAAAGCTAATGCACTGCAGCAGAATGGGACAAGGACAAACTATCGTTTGACGGTGAAGAGAGAAAATCTTTCTTTAACAATCAAGTGAGTCCTTTCCCTACTCCAGATATTTTGTAGGAGAATGTTTTCATTTAAATGATCTATGGTTACAACTGAATGTGTTCAACATGCAGTATGAGAGTGATCTTAACTTTTATGAGAATATGAAAGAGGGGAAAAAGAGGAAAAGTAGTTTCTACAGCTGGAGGTTAATATGAACAATTTTTAAATAAAAGTTGTTTTTCAGTAAGTGTAAGTGATAATTGCAATTTGTAAGAATCAAAATTATTTTGTATTCTTTGTTCAAACTTCAAAATAAGAATCTGCATAATATAAATGTTCTCTTCTCCCCACAATCCTTGAAACTGTTAAACATTTTGTTTTGTTTTTCCATTTAGAGGATGAGTTTTTAATAGGAACCAACTCACATAAGATACTGATTCCCCTGCTCTGTGCTTTTCCATATCCTATTGATCCTTTGAAATCCATGGGAAGTCATATCTTCCCCATGCCTTCCCAGGCCCTTACCACTCATATTTATTTTATTATCCTCCAGAATATGTAGTATTTGGTGCTTCCTAAAGTCATAATCCTCCTTCGGGAATTATTCTTGTGATGCATTTTAGGATCATAGATTCATATTGGAAGTGGGATTAGATGACATCTAGTCAACTCTAACCTACTTCAGTGAAAAAAAAAAACAACAACCAAAAACCAATATACGGAGACTTTATGTGACTTGCCCAGTGTTACAGTTAGTGACAGAGTAGAGGAGGCAGGGATATGACAAGCATAATAAGGTTGTCCCCTACATGTATCAACTGGTGTTGATTATGGCTAGAAGGAAGGCAAGAACAGGCATCTTTAGCATCTCCCCTCAAATTTTTTGTCCCCTGCGAGACTTAAATTCCTGCCAGAAGGGGAAGCAGGATGTTGAGGCCAAAGTCTGGGTGCTTTACTTTCCTAAGAAAGACAGGCTGTGGGGTAAGAATTACATCTATCTGCTTCCTTAAATATTGTTAGTCACTGGGATGTAGTTTATAGTTTACATATTACCATTCCTAAAAGGGGAATAAGAGACCCTTACTTTCATATTTAAAATAACTTCCAGCCAAATACTGATTTCACAATGAATACCTATAGCAAATAACAAAGAAATCCATTTATCTAATAACAAAACAGAAATCAGAAAACTTATATATAAGAGAAGATGTCCCATATCATACAAAGTATAAGTTCTGTCTCATTGGGAGTGAGGTAACTGAGCTCAACTAACAGATACTCCCTAACCTCATCCAAAAGGGGAAATTTCTTCAAGTCTCTAGCATATACCAGGGTATATATTCTATATACTCTAGAGTATCCTAGGGATTGTGATGTGATGGACATTGCCAATTTCTCTCATGTTGGTTTCTTCTCATAATCTTTTTCTCCCTTTAGCTACCTGAAGTGGTGGTTGGCAATGTCCATTTTCTCTGTCAAATTTGGAAGCAAGAAGTGTCCAAAGAGACCAGGGAGCCCAAACAGGGTGAAGAAAGCAGATCTCTCTTTTTCCTGCTTTCATCAGTTCTGCCCCTTTCCTCATGCACTGATTGGCACCAATGAGGATACAGTACCATACTGATGGATTTTTGTGTAAAAAGAGTATATATCAAGTAACTATTTTCTGCCAGGAACTTTGCCAAATGCTTTAAAAGTATTAACTCCTTTGATCGTCACAACTATTCTGAATGAAGTTACTAGTATTATCCCCATTTTACAATTGAGAAAACTGAGGCCATAAAGATTGAATACCTTGTCCTAGGTCATGCAGCTAGAAAGTGTTAGACTAGATTTGAACTCAGCACTTCCTGACTCATATGCAATGTTCTATCAGTGGTGCCATCTGATTTTCTCATGCATAAGACGATACTTATACTACCTGCAGCTCAGATAGCTGTTGGAGGGTAAAGTATGTTGGAAACTATAAAGCAGAACATAAATATGAGTACAAAATGACTTTTCTGATTCTGTTTTTTAATCTATAAACTAAAGACAATAATTCTCACATGATTTACCTCAAAGTTAATCTTACGAAAGCACCTGATAACATGGTAAAACATTAACAAATATGAACTATGATTATACATCTGCCCATCAGACAAAAATAATACATATATATATTAACTATTATTATATGTCTTTTTCCCAAAAAGGAACAACTTGGGCCTTGAAAACAGTAATTTTGTACTCAAAATATGTTATTTTGTATGTTGCCTTTATTGCCTAAAAATGGTAAATATATTGAAATGAAATTGTATCCTCTGTTGGTACAACCTAACTGGGACTTAAAACTTGTGTGTAATTGGGCTTAAATACACTTACTGATTGGCTGATTCATATACAGGGTGTACCAAAAGTTTTTGTGTGGAGTTGTAATACGTTAAAGTTTCCTCAATTCAGTGGAAGAAGATAAGGTCTCCTTTAAGTTTTTAACAGATTAAAATTCCATGCTAAGATTTTGGGGGCACCTGTATAAGGTATAGAACTCTAGAATTGTGGATTTAGACAGGATTTCAAAGGTCACCTAATCCAACACTCACCTAAAGCATGAATAACTTCATCTCTGACAATTAGCCAACTACCTCTATTTGAAGACTGCCAGACTGAGAAGCCATTACCCACCAAGACAGTCTGTTCTATGTTGGGAAAGCTTTAATTGTTAGGAAATTTTTCTTTACATCTAAGCTAAATCCATCATTTTCTAATTGTTCCTCATTATTCTAATTCTTCCCTCTAGAGCCAAACAGAACAAGTATAATACTTCTTCCATATGATAGGTCTTCAAGTATTGGTCAAAATATTTCAATCTGTTCCTCACATCTCAAGTTGTCAATAAGAATTTATTAAGTTCCTACTATGCTGTGGACCATGCTAAATACCCCCAATTCACTTGATGGCAAAGTCTTCATACCCTTCACTCTCCTGCCTTCCCTCTTTTAAAGACTTGATAGTGCCTCTTCAACTGTCCATTATTTGTGGGAATTACATAACATACTATTTAGATGTGTTTAAATTAACTTTGTGAAATAACCACGGTGTTTTTAGATTCAGAGCTCTATAAACATTAATAATTAATAGTCTGTGAGTAGTTGGAAAGAAGGAGTTGGTTAGTGAGAAATTCTAAAATAATTTCTTGAAGCGGTATAATTTCAATGCCTAAGAACTCTCAAATTTGTGGAAAAATTCAAATTAAGAGATCATGTTTAATAATAAAAATAAAACTTGGAGGAGCAATATTGTGGATATGCCATGCATACACAGGAATACTGTTTGGTTTATGTCCTTGTGTAAATAGAATATCAATAGTCAGTCAAAGATCTTCTCATTCAGAGGAAGGGGATAAGTCCCTTCATCTGACAAGCACCTGGGACTTGGTAATGGGCATCTGTTGACACATATTGGGGGCAGGAAGGGGAGTAGGAGGGGTGAGCATTACTATAGATACCTTCTTTTACATATGTAGAAGATTGAGGATGGACCATAGGTCGCTGGGATAGGTTGTCAGATAAGGCTATAATTCTGTTAGGTCTGGAAAATTGAAAACTTTTTCAGTGTGGCTCTTCAAGAAAAAAAAAAAAAACTAGGCTTTTAGCCTAAGGACCAACATTTGGTTAACAAGATCCTATGATTTAGATCATCAAAGGCAAGACACATCATTTTGAGACTCAGAGGGAAGTGACTTGTTCGGAGTCATATAGTTAGTTAAAAAGAAGAGCTAGATTTAAAATTTAGCTTTTCTGACTCCAAATTCAGTTATCTCTCCCCACTCCCGACTACTCCATATTGTTTCTATCGACTGATAGAATTTTAATGTTAGATGGAAATTTTGAAGTGATCCAATCCTCATTAACACATGATTCATCTCTACAACTTCTCCAAAAAGGGTTGAGTACAAGGGAAATGATAACCGAACCTTTGTAACATCTCTCCTTGGGTACTGCCATCACCCTGGTGTAGACCTTCATTGCCTCACACCTAAATTATTGCAATAGGCTGGTGGTTGGTCTGGTTGATTTCTACAATCCCACTCCAGTTCACCCTCTAGTAGTTATCAAATTGATCTTTCTTATGGCAGGTCTGATCTTGACATTCCTCTATTCATTAAACTCCAGTGTCTCCCTATTACTTTCAGGATCAAATATAGAACCCTCTGTTTGGATCTTAAAGCCCTTCTTATCCTCATCTTCCTACCTTTCCAGCTTCTAACAATTTCTTCCCTTCCATGTACTCTGCACCATGGTGAAACTAGCCTCCTAGATGTTCCTCACTCAAAACCCTCTATCTCCTGATTCCCTGCATTTCCATGATCCCATTTTCTCTGCCTCTTTTTGTTTTTTTTCTGTCTTTTTATCTATTCTGTCTTTTTCTTTCTATCTCTCTGTTGTCTGTCTCTGTCTCTATTTCTGTTTCTCTATCTCTGTCTGTCTTTGACTGAAACTTGCATCTCTATTTATCTCTTCTGCTTTGTGTTTCCTTGCCTGAACCTAGTCAAGACAATGATCTCAATCAACATGTAGTAAGTGCCTACTGTTTGCCAAGCACTGTGTTATATGCTTGAGTTACAAAAAGAGGCAAATGACAATCCACGCACTCAAGGAGTTTACAATCTCATGGGGGATACAACATGGAAATGGATGTATCTATTCAAACTATATAGAGGATAAATAGGAAGTAATCAACAGAAGGAAGGAACTAGAATTAAGAGGGGTTAGAAAAGGCTTCTTGTAAAGGACAGGACTTTAGTAGGGAAGTCAGTAAGTGGAGTTGAAGAAGGACAGTATTTGTAGGCATGGGGAACAGCCAGAGAAATTGCCTGGAGCTGAGAAATACAGTGCATTGTTGGGTATGGAACAAGAGGAAGGCCAATGTTGCTGTATCTAACAGTACATATTGGAAGTGCACTATAAGATGTCTGGAAAAGACAGAGCTGGCTAGCTTGTGAAGGGCTTTGAATGCCAAAGAGAACATTTTATATTTGATCCTAGAGGCAACAGAGAGCTACTGGCATTTAGTGAATGGTAGGGTAGGGTCACATTATCAGACCCGCTCTTTAGGAGCCCTAGAATTATTCAGGAACATTTGATTTTGGATTATTTCTTTTTGAATTAACTTTCTTTTCTAATCATCAGGTGAGTGGACCTACATGTTGAATTACCCATGGCTTTATGGTGATCCACTGGTGAAACGGAGTGTCCTATGTGGTTCAGGACAAAGAAAAACAAACAAACAAACAAAAAAACTACATAGTTGGTGATTGAATGGAGGATAGATTAGAATTGGGAGAGACTTGAGATAGGCAGACACACTAACGGGCTATTGTAATTATCCAGGATTGTGATGTTGAAGGCCTGAACCAGAGTGGCATTAATGTGAAAGAGAAGGGAGAGTATTCAAGAGATATTTCAAAGGTGAAATCAACAGTGCTTGGCAATTGATTGCATATGGGGAGTGAGAGATAGTAACTAGCCCAGGATGAAATGTAGGTTACCAGACTCAGGGAATAGAAGGATGGTAGTACCCTCTACAAATAATAGGGAAGTTATGGGTCAGGGTCTAGGGTGAAAAATAATAGTTCATTTTTGGATAAGCTGAATTTATGGTATCTATTGGATATCTATTTCAGAATTTCCTGAACTCTTGATATTCTATGTTAACTACCAAGGCTGGAAATATCTATTTCTCAGAATCAAGACAGCTTAAACTAAACATCGGCTCATTGTACATGTTAGTAAGAGATTCTCTGGTGGAAATTTAGGGTTCATTTATGTACTGAAGGTATCCTATTGGAGAAATTTTTTCCTGGGATTTTTGTTCATATTTGAAGATTAGGGGGAGCCCTCTAGGCAACCCTAAATACACAGTTTTGCTATTAGGAAAGCCACAGGTGAGAAAGAAAAAAAATGCTTTATACTTTCTCTTTTTTTTTTTCTTTTGCTAGTTTTTAATTTGATTATTTCCTTAATTATTTGGGTAAAAATAGGCCATAATAAGGACTGTTATACTATAAGAGATAGAAAGGAGATATTGGGGAGGGGAAATAGGCCTGTGATGCATATTGTAAGGATATGATCAATTTAAAGTTAGAGTACTGTGTTGGTTTATACATAAGGTGCATTTACTCTAAGATTTCAGAATCTATGCTATACAGAATTCAGCCACTGGTGAAATGGGTGTCTGATGTGTTTCAGGGAAGAACTGGAGATGTGGAATAGTGAAGACTAACTAGAACTTGGTAGTTTTCTTCAAATGATTCAATCAAACTGTGGCATATGATAAATTTAACTTACCCTCATTGGCCCTAGGGTAGAGTGAAAGAATCAATTTGTAGAAATTACAGGGAGGCAGATTATATATCAGTAGAAAAGTGTGTGTGTGTGTGTGTGTGTGTGTGTGTGTGTGTGTGTGTGTGTGTGTATAGGGAGGAATCTACACTCTGAGACCTGTCCAAAACAATTGAGGGGGGGTGTCAAGGAAGTACTGTTCATAAGTCTTGCTGAGAAAGAGCTTTCTCTATATTCCTCCTGGCTATGTAGTCAAATGTCTACAATCTAGATGACAAATAGTCATTCAACCTTTCTTGATGACTTCTAGTGAGGGGAAACCTATTACCACCTGTAAACTCATTCTACTCTAGGAGAGTTAAGAAGGCTATTGTTAGGAAGGCTTTCCCTTTGCCCTTTATGTCAAACAAATTTGCCTCAGTGATTTTCACCCCAGTTTTATCACCCCCCACAGTCAAGAATAATTCCTTTTCCACATGGCCTCTGCTCAAATGCCGAGAGTTGAGCTTGAACTGACTGGTCATCTAAGTCAAATTGGTCAACTCCATTTGCTGTTTGTTTTTAATAAAGCTGAAATCTTTACTCAAAATGGTTCGATTACCTATAGATACAGATATAAACAAAGACATATTTGATCCTTATTGAACCTGTTACATGTGCTTGTATTAGCTCCATGTTCTGCAAAACAAGGCCCTCATCTCTATCAAGCTAACATGGTGAATTAACATTTGTTCTGTGCCTAATAATGTACAAGCAATTATGAGAGAATCCGTTAGAAGTGAATTCCTCTGGCTATGAAAGGGAGAAAAAAATATACATGCACAGACATAGCAATGTTTCAAGAGGTAGTTTGATATAGTATAAACAGTTTTGGACCTGGAGATATACAATGCTTAAATAAGTCCAAGATCATTGCTAAAAGCCCATGTGACCTTGGACAAGTCATATCCTTTCTTTATTCCTTAATTTGCCCCACTATAAAATGGTGATAATAAAACTTGAACTACTAACCCCACAGGTTTTCTGTGAAGAAATCACTTTGCTAACTTTAAAGAACTATATGAATTAATAATCACAAGAAGCTCTGTTTATACTGCTCAAAATCCAGGCATTGCGCCAAACAGTAGAGATCAGATGAAAGGCAAAACCAATCCATGACCTAAAGGAGCTAATATTCTAATGGAAGACACACTCCATCTCCCAATTCCTGGACATTTTCATCAGTTCTTCTCCATACCTGGAATGCTTTCCCTCTGTATCTCTTCTTCCTGGCTTCCTTCAAATCCCAGCTAAAATCTCACTTTCTAAACCATTACATTTTTTTTTCCTGAGGCAATTGGGGTTAAGTGGCTTGCCCAGGGTCACACAGCTAGTAAGTGTCAAGTGTCAGAGACAGGATTTGAACTACACTCCTCCTGACTCAGGGACAGTGCTTTATCCACTGGGTCACCTAGCTGTTCAATGTCCCCTTCAATGTTAGTGCTTTCCCTCTGTTTACCTTCAACCTAGCCTGTATCTATAGTTTACATACTATCTCCCCCAGAAAAAACGTGAGCTTCCTGAGGGCACAAACAGATTTTGCCTGTCTTTATAGCTATAGCACTTAGTATAGTGCCTGACACATAGTAAGTGCTTAATAAATGCTTGTTGACTGAGATGTCATGCACACAGTTATATACATAAATATGGATTTAGGGCCAATTGGAGGTAATCTGAGGGAAAGCGCTGGGTTAAGGGACCAGGGAAGACCTCTCAAGTCTTAGAATTTGAGAAGCATTGAAGAAATAGGGGGAATCCAGAAATCAGAGACAGGAAGAGAGACTATTTCCAGATTGGGGCAGAGGAGGACAATGGCATGAAGCGAAGAGAATGTCATATGTCGGGGTAAGCAAGAATGCCAGTGTCATTGGATGTGAACAGCTACTATTACCTATCTTGAAGGGCTATTTTGAATATCAAATGAGATAAGCATGTTTCAAATTTCATGTATATATATATATATATATATGTATATATATATGTATATATATATGTATATATATATGTCACTTAATTTTAAAAATTTATGTAAAATGACATGTAACATGTAAAACTGTGGCAGTGTAAAACTGAATATATTATTGTTGGGTGAGTATAAACTAAAGGATTGGTGTGGGATCAATGAAGGAAAGATTCTTGAAGGAAGTGAGCTTTAAGCTGGGCCTTAAAGGATGCCCTGAGGATGTTTATGTAACTTTACACTTACTACATCAAAAAAACTTTTGGATCTGAGATCTCAAAGTCATGGTTAATCCCTCCTGGAAGATACATTGCAATCCTTCTTATGGTTTTGCAGTGGGTTTTGGGGAGCTTTTGTGGCCAAAATAATTCATTGCTCTATAGCCTACTCCATGTTTCTTAATTAGCCTCTCTGCTTTTAGCTAGGCTGGTCCTCAGATAATAGCTAGAGGTTGGCTGACAGTCTTCAGGAACACAAGACAACCTCATGCCACGAGAAAGTGTCACAGGACTCAAATAATGATGTCCTTTCATCTGGTAGAGGGTAATATTCTTTCTTAAAAGCATTCATTCTAGGGGCAGCTAGGTGGTACAGTGGATAGAGCACCGGCCCTGAAGTCAGGAGGACCTGAGTTCAAATCCGGCCTCAGACCAAACACTTGACACTTACCAGCTGTGTGACCCTGGGCAAGTCACTTAACCCCAATTGCCTAAAAAGCAAAAAAACAAAAAACCAAAACATTCATTCTAGACCTTATGCAGATTCTTGGTCAGTTTCTAATTTCTTTTGAGTTTGGGCTTGGAAGGGATGTAGTAACTGACAATTAATGGTAATTGATAAGACTTCCTTACTATGCTATCCCAATTAAAGAAGGGAAGACTTTCTTAATTTAGGGTGGGCTATGAAATCTGCTGTGAATGAATCAAGTGAAGTCAACAAGCATTTATGAAGTATCTACTATGTGCCAGGCACGGTGCTAAGTGCTAGGCATACAAAGAAAAGCAAAAAGAATCCATGTTCTCCAAGACCTCATGTTTAATGGACAGAGATGGGGATATGTTGGAGCCAGCTCTAACTTTTCCATTGTTTTATTTGAATGTTTACAACTCAGAAATTGGCCATATCAGAGCGTGGTTTATTGTTTTGTTGATTGTTTAGACTTAAGAAAGCATTAATAATGCATATTAAATTTAAAAGTGTGTGTATGTGTTTTATTTATTATTCCTGGAGACCCTAGTTGTTAAATATTTGCTATCACTCCCTTGGGGAGACAACATGCAAACAACTTTGGACAAATAAGATATATATACAAGATAAATTGGAGGTAATCTCAGAGGGAAGGCATTAGCATGAAGGAGAATCGGAAAAGTTCTTTTTTCTTTTTTTCCAATATGTGGAACTTTATGGGATAATTAAAGGAAGACAGGGTATCCAGGGAAGTCAGGATGAAAAAAAATGAGAAAGAAGGAAGAGAGAGAAAATTCTGGGCATAAGAGACAGTTTGTGAAAATATGGAGTGTTTTATGTGAGAAACAGCAGGGAAGCCAGTGTCACTAAATTGCAGAATACATGGAAGGGAATAAGGCATAAGAAGACTAGAAAGAGAGGAAGGGGCCAGGTTATAAGAAGCATTAAAAGACAAATAGAAGATATAGACCTTCCCTCAGCAAACAAAAATGGCAAAAGCAAAAACAAAAATGAAAAACTATGGAATCTCAAAGTTGTAAGGGACCTACTTCAGAGATCAAGTGTGATTCCAGTCTATTCTTGCCCTTAGCTGGGTGCGATCTTGGGCAGGCAGGTTCATCTTCCTGGACTTCAGTTTCCTTCTGCAGGTTATCTAGTCCAATTAATGAATTAACAAGATTTTTCTTTACCACAAACCTGAGAGGTAACTGGTTTTCGGCCTTTTTTTGTCCCTCTTAAAGACCTCTAGTAAGGGAACTAATCCTACCACTCAAAGTCAACTTCTTACATTTTTGGATAATCCTAATTAATCATTCTAATTTGATCTCCCAGAACTCTAACTTACTCTCACAGCTCAAGGCCAGCTACAATTATGCTTCAGGTCTCCAAAGTACATCAAGGCACTTAGGGTACTTCTTAACATTTCTCCAATCCCCTGACCAGTTGTGCTTCCCCTCAGTTTTTGTATTCAGTAACTAGAGTCCCAATTTCATTTAACAATTCAACACCATTTAGCTTTCACTAAGGAATATTTTCTTTCAAGATATACAATAACAAAAGTACAAACACCTCCCAACCAACCTCAGGGCTGCACTTACCACTATACCACCTCTGTCTCTGAGGAAATAAGGCTCTGACTTGAACAGTTTCAACAAAACATGAATTCCACCAGTTATGGCGTGATTGTCAGACCAGATGAATCCTTGTTTTTGGAACTGTTGGGTTGGATTGAAAATGTCACTCTTTGTTCCTTGGATCATTGGAGCCAGGCAGACTAAATACCTAGATGGACTTGGACTGTAGGAATCCTAGACCTTGGATGGTTCCTAGAAGTTTGCTCTCCTGACATTTCTAAACTCATAAGGTCATAAACTCACTAATCTCTTTGACCTAAAATAAAAGATTCAAAGTTGGGGCAAGGAACTAAAAAAACTTGTTTTTATGGACCATATATTAGCTTCAGAGGGAAGGATGTCCAAGTATTCTCTCCTTACATCATCATATCTCATCAGATACTTTAAGTAAAGGATTCAGACTAAGAATAGAAATCTACCAAAGCTCTCATTGGCTACTGCTTTTTAAAGTTATTGCCCCAAAGTAGCAACTGGCTACCTATTGGCTAGGTACCAGTTGAAATGGCTTCTTCTAATCACAAGTTTAGCATAACAGAAGCAGTTATAGAATATCTACACAAGCTTCAATATTTCTTGAAGTCACTTCAATTGCATGTCATCTTAACCATCACAGAAGCAAGCTTTCCAGCCCCTTGCACCTCAGATCAGCCAAATATGTTGATATAATCTGAATATCCAATTCCTCTCATACATTTACCTTGAGATATATTTGCTTTCTTTAATTTCTTTAATTTCTTCTTAGTTGTGACCTCTAGAGTAAAGGGAATCAAGTCTAATCACTCTTCAATATGACATCTGTCATCCCTTCTGTCTACCCTAGTCTCCTGAATAAACAATTTCCTTCAATCAATTATGGTACAGTAGGGTATCTTATACCTTCACTCTTCTAGTTTCTCTCATCTCCATGCAATCCAGGTTATTAATACCCTTCCTATAGTACCTAGTGTTTTAGCTGCAATATAATGATCTTTCTTCTGAATTCAGCTTCTCACCGAAGCTTAGAAGAGAATTAACATTTTTGGGTGCCATGTTATATTGCTGACTCTTTTCAAGCTAGTGTTACATTAAGAAACCCATTTTTAAAAGAAATTGTTTTCTAGCCATACCTCCCTCATCCTGCATTTGTGAAATTACTTTAGAACCCTTGTATAAATTTATATTTATCCAATTATTTTTTATCTTATGTAATTCATTCATTCTTCTAACCTGTCAAGATGTTTTGTGGATATTGGCTCTGTCATCCAGAATGTTAGCTATCCCTCTAAACTTCATGTCATTGGTAAAATTGACAAGTATGTCATCTCTATCTCTATTCAAGTCACTGACAAAAATGTTGAACAGTGAAGGGCCAAGTCAAGATCCCTGGGGCTCTACACTAGATTACTTCCTCCAGGTTGACATTGGCAACCCATTAGTAACTATTTTTGGGTTCTGGTAATGCAATCATTTCACAATCTACCTAATTTACTATCACCGAGCAAGTATTACTTCATTGTATCCACAAGCACAGTCTAAGAAAATTTGTTTAACAGTGCTTCTAGGTATACTCTGCCTAAGTCATGAGCATTCCTGTGATCTATAAGATTAGATACCCTGTCAAAAAGGAAGTGAATTTAGTATGGCATGATCTGTTCTTGAAGAAACCAGGGTGACTTCTAGGAACCTATATTCCCTTTCTGAATGCTTACAGATTATCATTTTATAAATTTACCCAAAATTTTGGCCAGAAATGGGAGTTGAGCTCACTATGCAATTCTAAGATTCCATGACTCTTCTTTTTCTCTCTGTCTTTGTCTATCTCTGTCTGTCTGTTTCTCTCTCTCTCTCTGTCTCTCTTAAATTGAGACAATATTATCCTCTCTTTATTCTTTTGATATATTTTTTCTTTCTCCAAGTTTTTCAGACCATTGGTAACAAATTAGCGATCACATTGGCCAATTTGTTCAGTAGCCTAGGACAGTGTTGTCAAATTCAAATAGCAATGGAGGCCACTAAGGATCCCTGCTAACCACATATTGACCTAGAAAACTACATTTTAATATTATCTATGTTTTACTGTATTTTTATTTATTTTTGTAGTATTTTTTCAAATTATATCACAAGTTAGTTGATTATTTGACCATACATTAATGTATAGAAGAGTTGACATCAACCTTATATTAATATATCTATCCAATTTTAGCTAGAAGAATCATTAGATTTTATACACAAAGTTCATTATTAAGCCCATACTGTAAATATTCCTGTCCTGGTAAGACCTTTCAGGACATTCACATCACTAGCATAGTCTTTAAGAAACCAGGTTTGCCTTCGTGAGATTACAAGGCCTCAGTGGAAGTTAAGATTCTTTCTACAGGTGAATGAAATGGTAGATTATTTGAAGATTAATTTGTCATTATTCAGCCATAGTCTTGTAATGTAGCTATCACCAATAACTCAGTTGGAAGAGATAATGAAGGGGAAGGGAATGGACACAGGTAGGTTTATCAGTTCTACCAGCTTAACATGTGTATAGAAAGTTCATCCCAAGATGGAACTAATAAATCAGATTGACATTCAGTATAGCACCAAAACATATACTCAGTGTAGAAAACCACCAGGGCAAATGGTTATTTCATATAATGCCACCTCCATCTCCATATGTGTTTGAATGATATTGTTTATTCATTAAAGTAGCATGGCTGATCAGGAGAACTTATTGATGCTTCAGTGACAATATGCACTAGTCATTTTTCTCTGGGCAGATTATTATTATTATTTTAAGACATCTTCTTATTTTCGGAAACCAGTACCTAACTCAACTCAAGGAATACCCAACTTCTTAAACTCAGAAGGCAATTTCTAAGGCCAGAAAGCTCTAACTCATGGTGGCTGCTTGGTCACTTGTGTTTTAGGTAAGTGTCAGGCTTTCCTTGGTTATGATATTTTCCTGATTCTGTGCTTGTATAGTCACCATTGCTACTAAAGGAAGGGACTTCTCCCTTAAAGAATGTCCAAGGGAGAATAAGCCTTGGCTGTGATTCAACAAGAAGGACACCTAGAAAGGATATTAGAAGTGGTTTTCCTTACTTCTTATAATCTAAAAAGAGATGGTTCTTTCCTGCTTAGCAACCAATCCTCTTTGAGAAATTTCCTGGTCACAGAGACATGCTAGAATCAGCCAGTAGCCATTGTTTATACATGATTTTTAGGAAAGTGCCTGAGAATTCATCCCATCCCATATAGTCAAGGATGACCAACTCCATGGATGGTTCCCCAATTCAGCAGACAAGGGAATTTCTCTTATCACTCCTATTAGATTCATTCATGTATTCATAGTCATTATCACTCTTCTCCATGTTGGATTGGTATGATATGACCATAAAGTTTGTGAAACAAGTAACAAATACGATTAAGGATTTCTATTTCACAATGGGTTATCTGGTTCTTAGCTTTTTAATTAAGATCAAGCATTCAGTGTAGATGGAATTTAATATATTCTTTTCAAATTTTTTGTTTACATAAACCCAGTCTCATTGCCACCTTATAAATGCCATTCTTTAGCCAAAACCCATCTTTTGAAAGAAAGTTAGCTCAGGAAAACCACAGATTATGACCTTATCAACTGCAAATTATATTTGAGGAATATAAGAGAAAATTGGGGATTATTTGCCTCACATTCAGAGGCATTTGGACAGACCCAGCATTTTATTTTATTTTATTTTGCTCAGAATCTTCCTCTTTTGTCTGTTACCTTGTATTTTACTTCAAAATTGATTAAATGAATGCAACATTAAAAGATAAAACTACAAGATCAAGAGGCAAAAACATGTCCCCAATAATTACAAGGAAGAGTTTTTAGACTTTGTGAAACAGAGGAGTTAATGAAATTTTTATACAAGGATTGTTTAGGCTTGATCCCTTAATGGGCAGCCATTTTATCACCTAAATTAGTTCTTAAAGGTCAAAATACAATCAATTATCTACTGAGCTTGCTCCTATAATTGGCAGGATATGTTGGAAAAAAGCAAGGGGAGCTCTTATTTTTATTCCACAGTGGAAAACCGAAAGTCAGAGAGAGGATTAGGATGAACTTCAGAAGGACATCATGGATTGAAGTCTAAGATTAGAATGTACAGAGTTAATTGTGCCTGCAAGGTTTTACTCACAAGCCCCCTCAGGTCGGGAATTCAGAAGAGCATGATATCACAGCTCTGTGTATATGTTTAAATACAGAAGGTTTTTAGAAATCATTCTTTATCTTACTTTAATAGAAATAGTTTTAATGATGGTCTGAGATTGTAAATACAATGCTAAGAAGAAGGGGAAATAAGACATTTGCAGAGAGGCATTGTAGACATATATTTGCTCTCCTGCTGCCCCATGCTGCAGCAATGAGATCATTTATTGTTTTGATCAGTTCAAATCAGAGATTTGTTTGTTTGCTTGTTTGTTTTTGTGTTTGTTTGTTTGTTTATTTTAAGTCATGCCGGACATTTGTTGACTTAAAACCTGGAATTCTTAAAACCCTCTAGAGAGAAACACGGGAGAAAGTTGTATTTCAGAAACGTCTGGAGAAAAAAAATGTCTTTGCACTATTTATTTTCAGTCACCTTTTCCAATTCAATAATATTCGCTTTCTTGCTTAATAAGATGGGTCAAAAATAATGAGAATGCAAGCTGGTTTTACCTTGAGAAGTGCTTCAGGGAAAGCCATTCTTATGCTGAAGCTAAAATTGTGAAGTTTATCAAACAATTCCAGTTTCAATTAAATCATCAATACTGTTTTTAAAAGCATCACTAGTCATCACCTCAGAAGCACTATGCCCCCAAACCAACATCTCCCTTGTAGCTGTCACATAACATATATCTCTTTGAATTTCTCCTGAGTGAACCATTAGGTTAGAGCCCCAAACGATCTTCCCCATGAAATGTGATGCCATAAATCAATATAGCAAATAAGCATAAAGAAGACTGGCAACAAGTTAAGGAAGGAGTGATAGTTGATGCCAATTCTTTGTTCAGTTTACTTTGTTTCCTATAAATTGGAAGAGAACTTAAAATCCTAGGTTTAACACTGAAAGAGATGCCACATCTAACTTAATGTGACTTACTAGAATAAGCACTAGCTCAGAACCAAAACATTTGAGTTTAAAGTTGAGCTCACGATTCTCAACAAATGATGTCACTTCCAATGGCTCCTTCTTCATAAAATGAAGGGGAGGTGAACTAGATAATCTTTCAATTCCATTTAATCTCTGAATTCTTAGTCTACAATCTGGAGTATCTTTTCTTCTCAATGTTGAAAGTAAATCAATCTTCATGATGGGATGTGAGAGTTAAATGATTGTTTTAGGGATACTTCCTTCCACATAGCATAGGATGAGTGAAGCAGTACAGAGCTAGACCCAAGTGTGAGGCAAAGTTTAGCACAAACAAAAAAAGAACAGACATAAAGATGGACACTTTTGAATAAGAGTGTTGTTATTGTTGCCTGAATTTGTCTATTTATTTCAGAAAATCCACTGTTCATATTCTGTAGGCACTTATTTGTGATTTGTGATACATTAGCTCTACCCAGTATTCATCCCACTCTCCCTGCCAGTATAAGTATTTAGTACATTTATTCACCTCATGTCCCAGTAGGGAAATATTGGTACATATGTCTCTCACCCAACTTGACTTTTCTTTGGCCCCTGTTGAAGTATTATAGGCCCTTCTTTTTTTTTCTTTCATTTTTTAGGTCCTTCTAATGAATGAATATATACAATGTTGCTAGTAATGCTCTCTAGTTGACATATAACTTCATTATTTTATCAATCAATCAACAAACATTTATTAAGTGACTACTATATGCAAGTAACTGTGCTAAACGCTACTAGGGATACAAAAAAAGGCAAAAAATTGTCTCTGCTGTCCAGGAGCTTACATTCAATAGGAAACAACATGCAAACAAATACATGGAAAGCAAGCCATATACAGAATAAACTGAAGATAATTAACAGAGGGAAGGCACTGGGATTAAGAGGGTTGGGAAACCTTCCATTAAAAGAAGAGATTTTAGTTAGGATTTAAAGGAGACTAGGGAGGTCAGTAGGAGGAACAGAGGAGGAAGAATATTCCAGGGCTAGAAGATAGCCAAAGAAAATTCCCAAAGCTGAGAGATGGAGTGGGTTGTTTGTGGAATTGTCCAAAGGCCAATGTCGCTGAGCACATGTTGGTTTTTAAGGTATAAGAAGAAAGGAAAAGTAGGAGGGGGTAGGTTATGCAGATTTTGAATGCCCAACAGGAAATTTTGTATTTGATCCTTGAGGCAATAGGGGGAGCTAGTTTACTGAGTAAGAAGATGATATGGTTGAAACTGCACTTTAGGAAAATCATTTTGGTGGCTGAATGCAGAATGGATTGGAGTTGGAAGGAGATTAAGTCAGATAGATCCACCACTGATGAGTCATTGCAATAATTCAGTCATGAAGTAATAAAGACCTGTACCAGAATGGTAGCAGTATCACAGGAGAAAAGGGGACACATTTGAGAGATGTTGCAAAGATAAAATCGACATTCCCTGGCAACTGATTGGATAAAGAGGGGTGAATGAGAGATGATGAGGACTCCAGGATGTAGATGAGAAGTATTCTAATTCCCCTTCTTTCACTGGGGCTGTGTGATGGAAGAGAAAAAAGCAAATAGTGGAGCTATTAAGGTAGAAAAGTCTTGGAGGGGTGAACATAAGTGAGAAGTTGAGAATGATACTGAGATTGTGAGCAAGGATATCAGTGAGGGTAGTGGTTCCTTTGAAAGCAAAAAAAAAAAAAAGTTAGCAAGAAGAAAAGGTCCCATGTAGTAATATAACTATAAATCTATTGTGTTTTCTATTCAACATATTAAAGATTGAAGGAAACCAATTAAATAACATCCATCTACTTGGTACTTACCCTTCATTCTTCCTTAGGAAGAGATATTCATGTAATTGTCCCCATGTTACTTTTGATATTAATTGTGTTAATGTAGTATAACAAAAGTGAACACAGAGAACCCTGAAAATCAAATGATAGTTGCTTAAACAAGCCACTGAAATTTTATATTGCCCCTAGTGTAAGCCACCAGCTGCTTGTTTAAAAAAAAAAAAAGGACCATTTGGTCAACTCCTATGAACACTGAACAAAACATGGCACTTTATTTTTATCTGTAACTGTAAACAAGGTTTTTATTTTCTCCTTTACAAATAGAAGTCTCTGCCAGAAATATAAACAGAGAGGACATGTCATTGTACAAGGGATATGACAATTATCCTCATAAAATACCTCCATGTGATATTTCATCTTACAACATTAAAATGGGGAAAAGATTCACAGTGGGAGCTTTTTGCTTGCCTTCCCTGAATATGCTTGATTCTCTGACTCTCCATCATTATGTGATACTGCAGAGGCATTGGCAAATTCTTGGAATTGTATTGAAAATATATAACGAATATTATTTTCAAATTTTGGATTTGGAGATCATCATACCAAAAACAATGTCTCTTTGACAAATACGGAAGTTTAAAAAGAAACAAATCTTCATGTTTTTTAAATGTTAAAGACATCTTTTCAGCTATAGGATTATGAATCTATCTTCCATTCCAGTATCAGTATTGAACCTCTTTTCATTAATGAGTCTTATTTATATGAATCCAGAGAAGACTATATACCTTAATGAATGCCAAGTGACTACCACTGTGCCATCTTTTCAGATATTTTCAACTCTTAGTTCCCCAAAATTTAAGTTTATGATTTAGTTGCTATTGTCCCCTGGGAACTTCAGTTAAAATAAATGAAGGTTTTGCTAAGTTAACCTTCCTTAGAGATGTTCATTCATTCACTCATTCATAAATTCAAAGAATATAAATTAAATGATTATCAGTCATTGGGCTAAAGTGCTAAAGGAGATTAAAAGATCATTAGGTCAGTGTCCCATTCTTCCAAAACAAGGAAATGGAAGAATGGCATGACAATATGTAATAATGAAAAATAACTGTATAGTATCTGCAGTACAGAAAGGCAGCGTGAAATCATGGATACAAGGTTTACCTTGAAATCAGGAAGATCTTGGTTCAAGTCTAACCTGTGACACTAGTTAACTTTATACCAATTAATACATAGCTTAAACTCTCATTCTCTTTACCAGCTAAGACTGTAAGTTACAGAAGAAGAAATGACAACCAGTTTCAGTAAGGGATATTTTTCACATCAGCAAGTTCACCATGCCAATGAAAAGCACAGGTCTGACCCTTGCCCATAAAAGCATACACACGAATACACACAGAGACACACAGAGACATACATACATGTGAGAAAATATTGCTAAATATTAAAAGCGCATAAGGGATTTCATTTTTTTTTTGTATCTTCAGTGTTTAACATATGGACTGGAACATGAAACTTAAAATGTAGTTGCTGCTGCTTTTCTTCATGATGATGATGATGATGATGATGATGACTATGACACTGGTGGTGTATGGATTCACAAGTGAGTTTATAAGCAATGACAAGTTATTCCCAGCTACAGCAGGAGTTATTAACTTGGCCTCCATTGTTAAAGGAGTTGTTAACCAACTGGCCTGTGAATAGATTTTAGGGTATCTGTAAACTAGGAAGGAGAAAAACAAATTCATCTTTATTTTTGCTAATCTCTACATGAAATTTGGCAGTTCCTTCAATAATTTGAAATCATCATTCTGATAAGGGGTCCTTAGGCTGTACTAAGATGACAGGGTTGTCTAAAAGTTAAGAACCCCTGGCCAACATGTTCCTTTTTAAAATTGTTATCATTGTAACATCCTGCTATTTGTAATGAAGGAATAGAATAAAATAATTTCTAGATTCCTTCCCAGCTGATCCACCCACTATGCATCATTCCATTGCCCTGTGAGTTATTTGTAATTTACATTTTCTCCAAGATCATGGCATTATATTGATTCACAATGCTGTGCTATCGTTAGTTGGCTAAGGCAACCCATAAATTTTCTTTCACCTAGATAAAATGTTTTATTTGAAGGCTGTATATCCTGCTGGTTTACTTTCCTTTAAAAAAAAAACACAGCTACTTCTTGTCTTTAGTACTTTAGGGATATTATATACTTCTGACAAGTGAGTGAAAAATTACTTTATATCAGTCCTACAAAGAGTTTTGGGAAAAATATTTTGCCTCCAAAATGTTATTAAGGTCTGTGAAGTCTACATTAGCCACCCACGTCATTCTCCGTGCCTCTCCAAAGTACCCACCCACCAAATAACATTTGTACCATAACCACTAGCATGTCTCCTTACACCATTTCAAAACTTATTGACAACTATTATTCCTTCCTACCCCTCCTCAGTTCTCTGGTGGCAGCATTAGATTATTGGGGAAGCACACACAAGAATGTGTGTATTGAAGATGAGACATATAAGGAAATTAAGGTCTAGAAACTTGTCCAGGATCATACCACTAATAAATAATATAATTTGATTTTAAATTTAGGCCCTTTAATTTCATTCTAATGTTATTTTTACCATTGCATTCTCAGGGAGATGAGTTTGACTCTATGACCAGAGAGATTCGTATGAGAACATAAGAAAACACAGGAAGTTATATGCATGGTTTATATAATGGCATGGTCAATGGATGAGTCTTTTGTTTGTTTTAAGTGATAACAGTGTTGTGTGATGGCAGCAGCACTGGACAGAGTCCCAAGTCTCTCACTAAATCAGTATTTGTCTTTTGCTTAGGCTAGATTTCTGGTGATTTTATTTGTCAACAGATAACCATCCAAAGTCTAGTCTAGCTAAATGAGGAGACTCCTTATCCCTAAGTCAGCTTCCATAATTAATTGATTGAACGAAAGGTTATTTTAATTTTGCCAGTATCAAGTCATGAAGATGTTCTACCAAGGCATGGAGGCATTATGGATGATGCTGGTGAATGAAGATCAAAGTAGAGAGCCTTGACATTTTCAAGGAATGATGCACAATAATGAATTGGCTCTCTCTCTATCTTTTTTTCTTTCTTCAAAGAACCAGGCCTGCTGCCATCCATGACAGTAGAACTGGAGAATGTAGCGAGGTCAGAATAGCGTCCCAGGAAACTCTAAATGCCATCAAAGCAAGATTTCACACTGGTGAAGTTGAAAGCTAAGATTTTCACTGAGCATAAATAGAACATTTAAGTGTAACCAGGTACAGTTTTTAAGGGGCAAAAGAGAAATTGTAAAATTCATGAGGTGATTTGAATTTCATTGTTTACTTGTAAATCTATTGCAATGCAGCTGGAGGGAAAAGAGCTCTTTGGAGTTTCACCTTAATCATTATACCTAGTTCACATTTCCTGCTGAAACACCATTTTTAAGGGCAGCTTTCCAAGAGTTTTCAGCAATGATTAAAATAATTTTTCAGGGCACACAACTCCAATTCTCTTTTTTTTTCTCAGTTTAATCATTGAACAATAACATCTTTCTAAAACTGTCTTCTAAAGAGACACAGTTAGAACCCTTCCCAATTTTCCACTTTTTTTTTTCTTTTTCTTTTTCCATTTCAAAGTGCTAGCAGATTTTCTAAAGGGGTACTATCACCTTCTGTATTAATTTTTTTTTCCTAAGAACTCCAATCCGGTAAGTTGCAAACCGTTTGCAAATTTGTATAATTTCCTGGCAATTCTTTATGACTACAACTTGCATTATAGTTGCAGCTTTAAATGGGTAAAGAGAGCTTCCTCAATGGGGGTTAACCTACCCTGATAGAATCATGGACCTGTGCAGTCTCACCTAACTTCCTCTCAAAAAAAAAAATCCACCAGCAGTTCTGGTTTTTGTAATACTTATCTGACTCAGTCATCATGGAGCTAGCAGACGTGTTAAGTAGAAAACCCTTTTCTAATCTAGCATAATTCCTCAGTGATCACTGTCATTGAATTTGATGCATGTTTCAATACTAATTGCACCAATTTCAGGCAGGATTAGGTAGAATACAAGGAACAAATCAGAGAAACCAAGAGGAGAAGGTTTCTTAAGCTATTTTAGCAGCTTAGAAGTAAATTGTAAAATGTCAAGCTACAGAAATTGGCTCAGATAAATATGATTTGTCCTGAATTATTTCACTAAGCTTTTAGCCTTCCTGAACATTTTCAGTCAATCCTAAATACTTTAAATGCCAACAGTCATATTGAGCAGTTATGCTACAACACATAGAGAAGATTGAAAGCCGTTGTTATTCTAGGTATGAATGAGGTTTTGTTTGTTTTCATTTAGACCCTGAGCTAAAGAATGGAACTGTTATGGGAAATTTGGGGGTGGGGGGGAAGGAGATGAGAAATCCTCTTTTATTTAAGAGCAAAGAGTTGATGGCTCTTCCCCATTACTTTCCTGCCTCCATTCTTGTACTCATGTCACTTTTTTTTTTATTCCAGCCCTGGTCTCAATAATAAAAAATTAAAATTTGAATGGGACTTGAATACAAATCCAGTCTGATCCATACCTGAAAAAGAATCCCCACCCTTAAATTCACCTGAATATTTGTAGCCCATTCTACATTGGGGCAATTCTGATAGTTAGGAAGCTTATTCTTATTTCAAGCCTAACTTCGTCACTTCTTACAGGCAGTTCCCATTTCTGCCTTTTGAGGTTGTTCAGAATATTTCTAATCTTACTTCCTTGTGACAGTCTTTTAAATGCCTAAAAAATTCTCACTTTTCTTCTAAGTTGTCTCTTCTTGAGGCTACATACCCATAATTCTTTCAGCTTATCCCCGCATGTCATGGACTTGAGATACTTCACCATCCTTCCTGTCCTCCTTGGAAGGTTCTCCATTGTCTCACTCATCTTTGCCTTTTGAAATACCATCCATCTGTCAGAGTATGGCTTGTAACATTACCCCTCCAGGTATATTTTCTCATTCTTTACCCTAGGGTTCTATATTTTTGGAAGTGCTACAGTGGATAGAGTGCCAGACCTGGTGTCATGAAGCCCTGAGTTCAAATCTAGCCTTAGACACTATCTTTGTGCTCATGGGCAATGCACTTAACCTCTTTATGCCTCAGTTTCCTCAACTGTAAAATGAGTATAATAGTCACACCTACCTCCCAGGAGTGAGGATGGAATGAGACCATAATTATTTTACATTTTCTAAATCTTAAAGTACTGTATAAATGCTATAATAATAATAATAATAATAATAATAATAATAATAATAATAGTAATAATAAATCACAGAATCATAAAATTAACCATTTCTAAATATGATTAATCATCCTCATCATTATCATCCTTCTTTAGCATTCTGGTGAATCTTATGGACCCCTTGTCAGAACAATGTTTTTAAATGCACAAAATAAAATGCATAAGATTGCAATACAAACCAATGTTATTGAAATATGTTGACCAAAAACATTTTAAAAGGTCATAGACCCAGGTTCAGAACCCTTCATATAGACTGTCAAGGATATGTATGGCTTAAAAAGCGGACAGCTTGGCCACAGGAAAAGAAGTGTCAAATAGGAAGGCCCATTGTTGAGCCTGAGATATCAAAGAAACCTATGGAATACCTCCTGCTTGTTGATGAGACACTCCATTGAGGATTTATGACGAAACACACAAAATAATCACCCAGAATGTGAGAAGGCTGGGAGTATGAACTATGTCAGTCGAGGTGATATCTTCACTGAGGAAAACACAGATTTGTCCAAGTACTCAAAGAAAATTCTGTTAAATGTAAATGCTTTTAATTGATTGGAAATAAACTTAAAAGTTCACATTAATAGGTCCTCCAATGAACTGGGATTTAATAACACAGAATCTGGGACATTGAGACATGTGCTACCATCAACAACATACATTTATTAAGTGCCTACCATGTGCAGGGTACTTTGCTAGGACTGAGGATAACAACAACAACAACAACAACAAAAATCAGTCCCTACTTTTGAGGAGCTTATACTCTTCTGGATATGGTGTTATTTTTTTATATAATAAGTGAACACAGAGAACTTTCAGATTTGAAAGGAATAAAGGGAAGAATATATAAATAATTAAAACAAACTAAATAACTCAGTGACATAATAGGACAGTACTATTGTTCTATGGAAATTTTTTTTTCTTTCTCCAACATCTCTTCAAGACACATGTTATTACTAAAGATATGTCATCACAGTTGAAGACCTGACATTATAAATGGGTAGGCAGTAATGTCTTATAGCAGAATACTGAACTGGACGTCTGGATTTGTTTCTTTTGGCCTAGATACTTATGCCTATAACTATAGCTAACTATCTGTGATTCTTAGCAGTCTAAGTTTTCTGAGAATTGATTTCTGAAGCTATATAAAGAAAAAGGTGGGCAATCTGATATCTAAGGATCTTTCTAGTTATACAATTCTATGGTTCTAGATTGTGGTGAGAAAATACAATTTAACACTATAAGCAATGAAAAAAAAATTCCACGTCACAGTATTTTTATTGTCTTATTGTCCCTAATTGTTTAGCCTCCCTCCTCTCTCTCACAAAGATTTTGGACATATATCAAATAGGTGAAATAGTAGTCCTAACACCAAAAAAGTAAATTTTCTTTCTGTTGCTTTATGTCTGTTCAGGAGTTAAAGTTTGAGGTAATATCAAAAATAAAGAGTAGCTCATGTTGGGGTTCCCTGCTCCTACACAAATATTTCATTTACTGAAGAAAATGGGTATTGAGTATAGGACAGCCTTTCTTTCGCTTGCCACATGAAATGCATAAGACTCAAAGGAAAACAGCAATCTATAAACAAATACAGAAATATGAAATAGTCAAAGCGTCCTAGTCACTGGCCAGGGAAAGTAAAGACATTTTGATGGAAATGTTGAACAAACACTCCCCATGCACTGCAGAATTACACTATCCCAGTACCTAATTGATGCAGCAGCCTGGGCAAGCTTCACATCGCTAAACATGGGTTTTAGTCTCCACGGCATGACTTTAGTCTAACAGCTGCAAAGTAATTATTGAATTAAGGATCCTCTTTATTCTCAAAGGAGCAGGTGCAGAAAAAAATCTCACTTTAGGAAACTGTGCCTTTTCTTTCAAACTGAGGAACTCTAGATTTATAAATACAGTAAATGTTGTTGATTTGATTTCCCTGTGTCTTCTCTCGACAAGGTGCAAAAGTGAAAGCCTACCTCTACCTTCAAAGTTCCAAATGCTCTAATTCCAACAAGTGTATTGAAGATTCGTATAACTGAGCATGGACTTTTCTGATAAACCCCAAGTTAAAATGATGACTGAGGACATCACCCAATATTTTATTAGGCATCCAGATGGCAAGGTGTATAGAGCAATTGACTGGAATCTGGAAGATCTGAGGTCAAATCCAGCCTCAGTCTCTTAGCCCCTGGACAATTTGCTTAATCTTTACTTGCTCCAGTTTCTTTAAATGTCAGTGTTAATAACTGCAATGCCTATCGCAAGGCGGTTGTGAAGATAAAATGAGAACATATTTATGAAGCATTTTTTCTCTCTTTAAGCATTATAGAAATGTTAGATTACTATTTCTTTCCCTACACATTATACAAAGATACATATTTTAAGCTGGCACTTGAGGTTATCCTTTGTTTTTTTTGGGGGGGTTGTTTTTTTGTTTGTTGTTGTTTTTCCTCTATAAGTATTCTTTTCCACAGTATCTTGTCAGAAATTTAAAATTATATTATAGTTCAGTGCGTTTTTTTTCTCTTCTGCTCTAATCTACCAGAATATTTGAAACTAATGTTTATCCAAATACAGTAACATGCTCAATTCAGATGCCAAAAAAGATCTACTCCTTTGACTTCCCTCAGAAGGTCTCTGTTCTGGTTTATTCTTAAGTGCCAGTTCTAAATGGCAACAAGTATGTGTTATAGTGGATAGTGTGCTGAACTTAAGGGTTAGACTTAAAATGTAATTCTGCTTCAGACATATTTGACCCTGGGCAAGTCACTTAATCTCTTTCAAGCTCAGTTTTCTTATTTGTAAAATGGAAAATAATAGCACCTAATTCTGTAAAGATTGATCAAGTTACATATATACACATGTGTGTGTGTGCATTCAAGTTATCATATATTTGTAAACCTTACTTTATACACACATGCACAGAAACACATACACATATATGTGTAAACCTTAAAGCTCTAAATAAATGTAAGCTGTTATCATCACTATTAATTTTCTGAAATTTTAACATTTATTGGTATTAAAGAAAATGCTTTACTGTCCCAGCTCTGAGGGAAACAGTAAGTGACAGAAAGCAAAGAGTAATGTGACTTACAGATGGAATTACTACAGCATAAACTTGTAATCATAGCTGTCATTTGTTTTTTAATGATATTTTATTTTTCTCCAATTACAAGTCAAGACAATTTTTATCATTCATTATTACAAGATTTTAAGTGCCACATTTTTTCTCCCTGCTTTTCTCCCTTCCCCTCTTCCTAAAATAGTGAGCAATTTGATATAGGTTATATAGGTGCTATTATATAAAACATATTTCTGTGTCAGTCCCAGTTGTGAAAGAAGAAATAGATCAAAAGGAGAAGAAAGACAAAAAAAAAAAAGAAAAAGAATAAAGTAAGGGAAAAAATATGCTTTAATCTTCCTTTAGACTCACTCCATCAGTTGTTTATCTGGATGTGGATGGCATTTTCCTTCCTGAGTCTTTTGTACTTATTTTGGATCATTATGTTGCTGAGAAGACCTAAGTCATTCATAGCTGGTCATCACACAACGTGGCTGTTACTGTGTACAATATTTTCCTGGTTCTGCTCATTTCACTTTGCATCAGTTCATTCAAATCTTTCCAAGTTTTTCTGAAATCTGCCTGTTCATTCTTTCTTAATGCAAAATAGTATTCCATTACATTTATATGCCACAGTTAGTTCAGCCATCCCCCAATTGATGAGCATCCCCTCAATTTCTAATATTTTGCCACCATGAAAAGAGCTACTATAAACAGTTTGTACATGTAGGTCCTTTTACCCTTTTTTATGATCTTTTTCAGATATAGACTTAGTAATGGTATTGCTGGGCCAAAGGGTATGCACAGTTTGATTGGCCTTTAGGCATAGTTCAAAATTGTTCTAAAGAATGGTTGGATCAGTTCATGACTCCACCAACAATGCATTAGTGTCAAAATTTCCCACATCCTCTCAAACATTTATCTTTTTTTTTTGCCATATTAGCAATCAAATAGGTATGAGGTGGTACCTCAGAGTTTTTTTAATTTTCATTTCTCTAATCAAAAGTGATTTAGATCACTTCTTCCTATGCCTATAGATAGCTTTGATTTCTTTATCTGAAAACTGCCTGATCATATTCTTTAACCACTTAGCAATCTAGGAATAGCTTATACTCTCTATATGTTTGAAAAGTGAGGCCTTTATTAGAGATACTTACTGTAAAGATTATTTCCCAGCTTTCTGTCTTTCTGTTTTCCTTCTAATTTTGGTCACATTTGTTTTGCTTGTATGAAAGCTTTTCAATTTAATGTGATCAAAATAATATATATTTACATTTCATAATGTTCTCTAGCTCTAGTTTGGTTATGTATTCTTCCCTTCCCCATAAAACTGACAGGTAGACTCTTTCTTGCTCTTCTAATTTGTTTATGGCAAACTCACAACTTTTACTTTAAGAATTTAGATGCCATACCAATTGGTGCATATATGTTTAGTATTGACATTCGTTCATTATTTATGGTACTGTTTAGCAAGATATGGTTTCCTTCCTTATCTCTTAATTAGATCTGTTTTTGCTTTTACTTTTTCTGAAATCAAGATTGCTACCCCTGCTTTTTTTTTTTTTAACTTCAGCTGAAGCATAATAGACTCAGCTACAGCCTCTTACCTTTATCCTGTGCTTGTTTCTCTGCTTCGGGTGTGTTTCTGTAAATAACATATTGTAGGACTGTGTGTGTGTTTTCTTTTTTTTAATCCACTGTACTGTCCATTTCTGTTTTATGGGAGAGTTCATCCCACTCACATTCACAGTTATGATTACTAACTCTGTATTTCCCTACATCCTATTCTTCCTTCTGTTTATCCTCTCTCTCCTTTTACCCTTTCTCTCCTCACCACTGTTTTGTTTCTGTCTACCACCTCCCCTGATCTGAGCCCCCTTCTGTCAGGGCCCCCTTTACTTAACCTCCTTTCACCCTACTTCCCTGTTGGGTAAGATAGATTTCTATATTCAACTGATTGTGTATATTAATCCTTCTTTGAGCCAGTGCTGATGACAGTAAGATTCAATCGATGCCCATCACCCATCCTCCCATCTTCTCCTCCTCTATAGTAGTTTTTTTGCACTTCTTCATGTGAAATAATTTAATCCATTCTACCTCCCCTTTCCTTCTGTACCCAGTGCCTCTTTTTTTATCCCTTCTGCACCCAGTACCTTTTTTATACCTTATTTTTTATGTCATTCCCTCAAATTTACCTTCTTTTTTATATTATTTATTTTTTATATCAATTTATTTATTTTTACTTTTCAACATTTACTTCCACAAGATTTTGAGTTCCAAATTTTCACCCCATCTCGCCTCTGCCCCCACCCCAAGATTGCATGTATTCTGAATGCCCTTTCCCCCAGTCTGCCTTCTCTTCTATCTCTCCCCCCTTCTCTTATCCCCTACCCCTTCTATTTTCCTGTAGAGCAGGATAGACTTCCATAACCCATTTCCTGTATTTCTTGTTTCCCAGTTGCATGTGAAAATATTCTTTTAAAACGTGTTTTTAAAACTTTGGGTTTTGGTTCCAATTTTTGGGTTCCAAATTTTCTCCCTTCCTCCCTCCCCACCCACCCTCATTGAAAAGGCAAGCAACTCAATACAGGTTATACATGTACAGTTATTCAAAACACTTCCATAGTAGATGTTGTAAAAAGCTAACTCTATTTCCCTTAATCTTATCCTGCCTCCCCCATTTATTCCATTCTTTCTTTTGACCCTGTCTCTCTTCAGAAGTATTTGCTTCTCATTACCACCTTTCCCAATCTCTATCATCCCCCTGCTCCCTGGTGCCTTTCCCCCCCTATTTTCCTGTAGGTTAAGACCTATTTCCATACCCAATTGAATGTGTATGTTATTCCCTCCTTAAGCCAAATCCTATAAGAATAAGATTCACTCATTTCCCCTCACCTTCTCCCATTTTCCCTCCACTCTAAGAGCCTTTTCTTTTCTTTTTTTTTTTGTGAGATAATTTACCCTGTTCTACCGCTCCCTTTCTTTTTCTCCTAGTATAATCTTCTGTCATCTCTCAATTTTTTTCTACAGATATGACCCCTTAATCTTCAACTCACCCTGTGTCTCTATCTATCTATCTATCTATCTATCTATCTATCTATCTATCTATCTATTTATCTATCTATCTATCTGTCTACATACATATAATTTCCCCCTCTCTAAATACCCTCATACTGACAAAGGTCTCATGAGATATAAATATCATCTTTCCATGCAGGAATGTAAACAGTTCAACCTCAATAAGTCTCTTATGATTTCTCTTTCCTGTTTACCTCTTCATGTTCCCCTTGAGCCTTGTATTTGAAAGTCAAATTTTCTATTCAGCTCCGGTCTTTTCATCAAGAATGCTTGAAAGTCCTCTATTTCACTGAATGACCATTTTTTCCCCTGAAGGATTATACTCAGTTTTGCTGAGTAGGTGATTCTTGGTTGTAATCCTATCTCCTTTGCCCTCCAAAATATTATATTCCATGCCCTGCGGTCCTTTAATGTAGAAACTGCCAAATCTTGTGTTATCCTGATTGTGTTTCCACAATACTTGAATTGTTTCTTTCTGGCAGCTTGTAATATTTTCTCCTTGACCTGGGAACTCTGGAATTTGGCTACAATATTCCTAGGAGTTTTCCTTTGGGGATCACTTTCAGGAGGAGATCAGTGGATTCTTTCAATTTCTATTTTGCCCTCTGGTTCTAAAATATCAGGGCAGTTTTCCTTGATAATTTCTTGAAAGATGATGTCTAGGCTCTTTTTTTGATCATGGCTTTCAGATAGTCCAATAATTTTTAAATTTTCTCTCCTCAGTCCATTTTCTAGGTCAGTTGTTTTTCCAATGAGATATTTCACATTGTCTTCTATTTTTTCATTCTTTTGGATTTGTTTACAGTGTCTTGATTTCTCATAAAGTCACTATCTTCCAATTGCTCTATTCTAATTTTTAAGGAAGTATTTTCTTCAGCAATCTTTTGGACTTCCTTTTCCATTTGGCCAATTTTTCTTTTTAGGGCATTTTTCTCCTCATTGTCTTTTTGGACTCCTTTTGCCATTTGGACTAGGCTATTTTTTAAGGTGTTATTTTCTTCAGTATGTTTTTGGGTCTCCTTTAGCAAGCTGTTGACTTGTTTTTCATGATTTTCTTGCATCACTCTCATTTCTCTTCCCAGTTTTTCCTCTACTTCCCTTACTTGCTTCTCATAATCCCTTTTGAGCACTTCCAAGGCCTGGGACTGATTCATATTTTTCTTAGAGGCTTTGGATGTAGGAGCTTTGACTTTATTGTCTTCTTCTGGTTGTATATTTTGATCTTCTTTGTCACCAACATAAGATAATATAGTCTGACTCTTTTTGCACTGCTTGCTCATGATCCAAGCCAATTACTTGAGTTTTAAACTCTTTGTTAAGGTAAGAGTCTGCTTCCAATGTGGAGAATGTACTGTTCCAAGCTTCGGGGGTCTGTACAGCTGTTTTCAGAAATACTTGTAGGGACCTGTAAATTTTCAGTTCTTCCAAGGTGGTATAATAAGGGGTGAGGTGTTGATTCCTTTCCTGGCCTGTGCTCTGGTCTATTAGTGACCACAAGCACTCCTTTCTGTCCTGGAACTGTGAGTGTTTCCTCTCCACAAGCTCCTCCATGCCAGTGCTCCTCCCCACCCTAGGACTGCCACCCAGAACTGTGACCCAGATCCAAGTAGAGGCAAAACAAGAGATTCCTGCAAGAGCTGAGAGTCCTGCTGTTTACCCTGTGCTGCACTGATGTTTCCTTGAGGCCTATAGGGAACCCCTGTGTCTGGTGCTGTGCTGAGGGGCTGGGGTGGGAGTAGCAAGCACTGCTGGAGGCTGCTTACCTGGTATGAGCCAGGGTCATAGTGCTGGTATCTGGCATGTGCTGAGGCTGGTGGGTGTTTTGTGTTTCCCTGGGGTTACACTGCAGCACGTGGAGGTCTGGCCTCTGGAGGCTGCCTGTTTTCCCAGGGCTAAGGTGAAACAAATGGTGGTTCTCAGAGCTGTAGCCTGCCCATTCCCTTGACTGTACTGAGGCACATGGGGGTTCTTGGTATTGGTGTTTGCCTGCTCAGCCACTCTAGGACTCAGGATCTACTTCTGATTTGCTGAGATGGGCTGCCACTGGCTTCCTGGGATTCTTCCTGTCCTGGGCTGTGCTCCCCTTTCACTGGAGTGAGACAGACCTTTCCTGCCAATCTTCCAAGTTTTGTGGGCTCAAAGATTGTTTCACTCTGTCTTTTCGCTGGTTCTGCTATTCCACGATTTTTTTGGGGGGTGCTATTTTATGGTTATTTGGAGGTGAATATGTGAGAATTACAGTGATTTACTGCTTACTCCACCATCTTGGTTCTCCCATTATTACTATTATTAAGCTACCAATTTCACAGAGTTGTTCTAGTTACTATCAATGAAACAAAGGCTGTGCTAGGGCAGCTAGGAGTCACAGTGGATATAGCTCCAGCTTTGGAGACAGGAGGACCTGAGTTCAAATCCAGCTTCAGACACTGGACACTTACTAGCTGTGTGACCCTAGGCAAGTCACTTAACCCCAATTACCTCAGTAAAAAAAAAAACAAAAAAAGGGGTTGTAAAAAATATAGTGACCATCAAGTATTTTATAAATATATTGCTTATGTTGATAATTAGTAGTGATTTTTTTAAAAAAGTTTTTTAACTTCAGTTTTAAAAAAAATTACATTACTTTTATTATTATATTCAAGCATGATTTCACTCTTTTCATGACTAGACATTTTTCTAATGGGTAAGCTAGAATTTAATGTTTTTCTATATTTGTAACAATATTTATATTTAGCCTTATTTGTTAAGGAAAGAATTGTAAATGTAATTGAATAACATGAATTGAGAAACCATCCAGTCTAACCCATAACTGAACAAAGATTTTATCTACAATATAATGATAGTAACAATAATACAAAAAACCTTCAAAGTAGTAATCCAAGAGTGTTTCTGGTTGAAAGGATCACTCACTCCTATTGGGGGTGCATATAAAATACCAGTCACTCCATAAATGAGCTCAGTTGAGAGGGGTCTGAATGGCCACGGAAGATTTCATTTTTGTAGGATAGGATTCCATTTTGAGTCAAGCCCCTGAGAAGAAAGTAATCTTGGTGGATGGGAATAATATTCTGCCTTTCCTTCCTACCTCTTTAACCTTCCATTGACTCCCTTATCAGAGAGAAAAGGCCAACAGAGGGGGCAGAGACATACCAAGGACCAACTTACAAACAGCTGCAGAAAGATAGCCACCTGAGAGGGGGGAGAAGTTTGAAAGCCTCTAACCCCTGTAATCATAAGATAATTCTATCTATGGATTCAAATATAAAGGGCATTTAGTAACCAGAAGTCATTATTTTGAACTTTGACCACAGATATTCTTTTCAATGTATTTCGCTGCCATTGCATTCTATGTTAAGCCCACTCTTCTCTTGGACTTCAGGTGTACCTCTGAGAGAATAATCTCCAATTTTTTTGTTATTTTGAGGGAAGGAAGTATTTTGTACAAAGTTTCTTATTATATAACACCATAATATAAACTCTTTTCAAAAATCTAATCAATTCTGGATGATATTTAATAGGGATCACACCAGTGGGGGGTTCACAAGCAGTTGTCCTCTCTGGGAACCTAATGAGCTAATCCAGTGAGAGGTGGGAGAGTAAGCCTCTGAGGATTGTTGCATTTATACAAAATTTATATCAAAAAGCTTTTCTGCAACTTCTACCTATTGTTTCTACTTCAGCATACAGGAGCCAAACACAACAATTATAATGCCTCTTTCACATGACAACTTGAATATAACTATCATAATCTCCCTAAATATTTTATTACCTTTATTACCCCTCTTCAACTGGACATAGAGTTTCTTGGGCACAGTGAACTTTCATTGAGAAGAGAATTCTTTCTACCAATGTGGATAATGATTTGTTGTTTTAAAAAAATGAAGATCTTAGAGAGTTTTCTCAATAACAAGTAGGTCATGAGACTTATCTAATGCTATTTATCATAAATGCATATTTGTACATATGCATATATTATAATACACACATAAGTACATGTATACATGTGTATTTTCATATGCATGCATATGTACATATATGTATGAGATGGAACTTGAAGCCCGCTCTTCTGATTCTGAGGACAGCTTTCTATTGCTTATACAACATTTTTTTTTGTCTTTTTTCTTCTCTTATCCAGGTTAAACATCCCAGGTGCCACCAATACCAAGTTCATATGTTTTAAAATTTCCTAATTCTCTTTTGGTGTTTTATACCATCTCTCTATCTGCTTACTAAAATGTGTTGCCTAGAACTAATATTTCATATATGGTCTACATAGGACAAAATTCAGCTATGTTATCACTTTCTGCACATGAAACATTATGCCTTTAATATGCCAATACCCAAAGGATATGTTATTCCAAAAGTGTGAGGAATTTCAAACACCTACAGAAAGGTGCAATCCATATATGATCTAGAACAGAGGTCAGCAAACTACTACCTGAGGGGCAAATCTGGCCTGCACATATTTTTGTATTGTCCAGGAGGTAAGAATTTTTTTTTTCATTTTAAATTTGTATTTAAAAATGTGTTTGTGTATATCTATATCTGTATCTCACATATATACACACTTACATATGTGTATGCATGTATATGTGTGTGTACAACTGTACATGTATTCTTAGTTGCAAGTATACAAAAAGATAACTTTGGCTGATTTGGCCCTCTGGCATAATGTGTAGACACTGGGCTTATAAAATAATTACTAGGGAGTTGCCTGAAGCACTGAGATGATAAGTGATTAGCTTAGGGTCAGTGATTGAACTTGAACTTTTCCTAACTACAGATAAAGAATTCTATTAACTTTTCCACACAATGTCTGTCCATTATTTTGTTATGGAAGTCTACAATAGTGTTAACACTTTTAACTTCCATGTAATGTTACTGACTTATTTAAAACTTCCAGGCTATTTAATATCTCAAGAATTTTCCATAGTTGTGTTTGCTGCCTCATATGTACTCGTGCTGATTTTTGGAACCAAAATGCAATACTTTACATTTGTTCCAGTTAAATTTATATGCATTCAATACTGGAAAATGAAAATAGTTCCCAGAATGGTGATATGGGAAATTATTTTGTTAAGTAGACTATGGTATTTTATTGCGCTAGGACATCTCTAACTTTTTTTTAACCTTTTTTTTTTATTAGGCAACTGTGATTAAGTGACTTGGCCAGGGTCACACAGCTAGTAAGTGTCAAATGTTTGATCTGAGGCCGGATTTGAACTCAGGTCCTGCTGACTTCAGGGCCAGTGCACTATCCACTGTGCCACCTAGCTGCCCCCACATCTCTAACTTTTGTGGGTTTTTTTGCTCTACATAAAATTATCATCACCTTTAGAATTTAAATCAAAATATCTATATGAATTTCTGAACAGCTTACCCAATCTCTACCAGATGTATTATTTATAAAAAGCTCAATGGCTCCCTTGGAGTTGTCACAATCAATTAAATCAATGATATGAATTTTAAACAATCTCTTAATATGTATTTATATATGACTCCCAAGCCACTGTGATACTTCAGTGTCTATCAGATCAATAATCTGCTCTTCTACAAGTCTGACATTTTAAAGCAATCTATATGGTGGAGCATCCAATGATATCTTTTTTTGCAATTTCCATCATATCATTCCAGCTGCTGTTCTGTCAACTTTTAGGCATTTTATGTTTTCTTTCTTAAGAAAAAAATCCATTATCAACTGATTCTGAGAATTAAACGATGTTGAAAAGCTATGTTTCAGTAAAGTGAAACCTAAACAGGAGTCTCATTAGCTCGAGTGGCTCAGTTTTATTCCAGAAAGATTTTCATTATATTTGCTATAGCATCCGAGGTGAGGTTGCCAAGCATTTATACAATAGCAGCTTTATTACAGAGGGCTTTTATATGCAATGTGGACTGGTTAAACATTAATGCAATTCAATTATGAAGGACTTTTCAGAGAGACCATTGGAAATGAAGTCTTCAGTTTTCTTGGCCCCAAATGCCATTGGAACATTATTGAAAATTAATTTAAATTGAATTAAAATGAAAGCCATCTCAATACTGTTGCCAGAAACTCAAATCAAGGGACACCTTGTAGAAGAGAGGCTCCTTCCTAAACCATAATTGTATTCACTCAAACACTGGTCATGGCAGCTGCAGTCTTGTTTGGGGCCCACTTTATGATCAGGCAATTCACTTTTTTGACCAGCCCTCAGTTCAGAGGCTTAGTTGAAAAAACTTAGATTCTAAGACTGGCTTGAGATTCAAATGTTAGTTAGATTCTAACATCAGACCCAAATGAACATGGAAGGAGTATCTCATTCCTATCCTCTCAAATCCCAATGAATCAGATCAAAAATGGATTTGTCTTAAAGGGAAAAACAAAATAACAAAAATGATCCCCCAAATATTGTCTTGTATTGAGGTGTTTTAGATAAATTCTGTATACTCAAAATGTCTTCATTCCTGTCTCCTGACCTGTTTACTCAATTGCCCTTTAATCCATTATTATCATGGTCATGATCATCATTATTACTTTCTTTGCTATCACTGGCGTTTAGAACTCCTGGCAAAGAAATTTCCTCTAGAACTCTCTACAATCATCTTAAACATGTTCCTGGTAGCATTGGGTAGGTATGTGAGGTGCCCGGGATCACAAAGACCATGTGTGTTAGAATGAAAGTCTTCTTGATTCCTCAGTCAACCATTTAGCAGCTGTTGGGCTACCTTTCCCTAAAAAGTTTGTCAATCTGTCTATCTATCTATCTATCTATCTATCTATCTATCTATCTATCTATCTATCTATTCTTCCATCCATCTATAAAGATGGAAATATAGATGAATATTTCTGCTTCATCCTGATTACTAGTAAGTGATTCTATTTCATTCCAATTGCAATTACTTTCAAATGCTTTGATCCCTATTTTCCTACCTTATTTTCTTCAACATGTTGAAGAAACCATTGTGCTTTTTCTGGGTTTATAAGAAAAAAATCAAATTACATAAATAACATCATGAGATTATGAGGAATGACATAAATCTTCCCAGACTTTTTGAGTAACTCCAATGATAACTGAATCTGCTTAATTATCTAGTTGCTTCTAAACCCAACTGTATTGTGGTCTCCATTTTTAACAAGAAGTGATTAAAACTTCTTTTCCTCCCTCCCACAGCACATCTTTGGATTCTTTGTGACCATTGTTGGCTGCACCCCACTTTCCGCTGCCTCACTCAAGATTGTTAGAAATTTTGGAATCTGTGTTAAGATTTTGAACCATTAAAACTCACTACAAGCCTGAGATTCCTAAGGTTAGGGGTCACTAACTTCTACTTTCTGGTAAAGCTGGAAGAACAGGAAATTGCAAAATTAATGTGATCCATTTTGCTTTTCTTGGGAATAGAGCAATTCAAGATCCATGTCATAATTATTGCAGATATTAAGGCTGATATTATTAGTTGAAATTCACTTCTACCATAAATCAATTAGGAAAGGATTGATAAAAGAAGTTATTGCCAGTTCTGTTCAGAGCACTCTTTCTAGAATCCTGATGTAATGGGATGTACCACCTATAGAGGTCAATGTCAGTATTAGGAAAGGGTTAAGGCCTTCAAGATAACTTTTTTTTTTTACTACCAGACTATTCAAGATCATCATAGCATTGGCTATTGATCTAGGCCATCCCCAGAGAGACACTTGAGCAAAGACTCAGAGCCTCCATATCTTAACAGTTTTTTATCAAAGGCCACTAATATCATAGTTGTTGAATACATATCTTCCTTATTTAGACAATGAAGATGCACTTACAACTTGTGGGTGGAACTGCCCCTAGGGACCTGGGATTCCATTATGTCAGAGAAATTATGGCCTTAAGGTCTTAACCCGCTAATGTGCAGGTAACTTCAAGTTACCTCATCTTGCCATTCAAAGTTTGGTCATTGGCGTGTAATAATACCACAACAGACTTGATTGCTTTTGTCATTTCATTTTGACTTCTGCAAACCTAGTTCATTCATTTCAATGCCATAGTTCAGTCAAAGTGCCATCAGGCCCACAGAGGTACTCTTTATAGCTATACATTACAATTTGGTATTCAAGATTCTACCAGTGAGGACTGTATGTACAATATTTGATGTCATTCACTCAGTCATTCAACAAGTATTTTTTTTAAGTTCAAGGTATTTCCTTAAGCTCTGAAGATGAAAAGAAAGACAAAACAACAGTCCCTGATCTCAAGGAGTTCAAAGACTAATGAGGGAAACAAAAGGATACATTAGTAATAAGCAAAAGAAAAAAGATAATAATATTTAGGGAGAATAAAAAATAAATTTCAGAAGGTGCTAATTTTAGCTGGGACTTGTTGGAAACCAGAAAAGCCAAAAGGAAGAGATAAGAAAAGGAGAATTCTAGGCATGGGAGACAGTTAAAAAATACATGGACTAGGGAGAGGGAGTATCTTGAGTGAAGAACAATAAGAAAACCATTGACCATTGTACCTGGATCATGAAGTAAGTAGGTGAGAATCAGGTTAAAGAAGACTAGAAAGGTAGGAGTAGGGTGTACTATGAAGGGCTGTGAATGACAGAGAATTTTACATTTGATCCATTTGGTGATAGGGAGCCACCAAAGTTAACTGAGTACTTACAAAGTGGGGCATATGATCAGATATGTGCTTTAGGAAGATTAATCAGTCAAATAAACTGAACATGGAATGAAGTAGAAAGACTTTAGACCACAATACTATCCAGCAGGCTATTACAACGGTTTAGGTATGAGATGAGGAAAGCCTCTATTAAGGTAGTGGTGGCAGCATCAGAGGAGATAAGGGGACTTATATGAGAGATATTAGAAATATAGAACTGATGCATCTTGGCAACATATTGGATGTGGGGGAGGGGTAAGAGAATGTAAAGAATCAAGGATGATATATAGGTTATAAGCCTGGGTCACTGTGAGGATGGCTGGGCACTTAACAATGGTAGGAAAATTAGGGAAAAAGTAAGGTTTACAGGGAAAGATAGTGAACTCTCTTTTAGTCATAATGCATTTAAACGTCTATAGAACATCCATTTTGAGATGTCTAGGGGTTGTTCGAAATACAAGATTTGCAGTCAGGAGAGACATTAGGGTTGGATATATACATATGTGAATCACCACCAGAGATGATGGTTGAACAATGGGAACTTTTGAGATCACAAAGGGAAATTGTATGGAGTGCAAAAAACAACATAAAAAGTAGGATAGAGCCTTGAGGGATACTCACAGTTAACGGATGTGACCTGGATAATTATCCAACAAAAGAGACTGAAAAGGAGTGGTCAGTCAGGTAGGAGGAGAATCAAAAGAGAATAGTATCAGGAAAAACCTAGAAATTATAGATTATTAAGGTAAGGAGACTGATCAACAGTGTCAAAGTCTGCAAGAAGGTCAAGGAAGAGAATTGAGTAAAAGGCATGAGATATAGTAGTTAAGAGATTTTGGTAATTTGGAAGAAAGAAATTTCAGTTGAATGATGGCAGAGAGGTAAAAATGCGAAAGAAATGAGAGAGAATGGAGGCACTAATTATAGACAACCTTCTGAAGGAATTTAACCAAACAGGGATAACAGACTCCAGTTCAAATTAACTTTTTTTTTGAGGATAGAGGGGAGACCCAGGTGTATTTGTAGATAATACGGAATCTAGCAGTAGGCAGAGAAGAATTGGAGATTAGTAAGAGAAAAAGAAGGGGTCAATTTGCTCTGCTCTGTGACTTGGGACAAGTCATTTACATTCTCTAGACCTTAGCTTCTTTATCTGTAAAATGAGAAGTTTGAATAAATGAAATTTAAGGCTCCATTCATATCTAAATCAGTGCTTCACAGACATCATGAAAGCACTCACTCCAATGACATTTTAATGCAGCTTCTTAGTATCTTGAATAGACAGTTTCTAACAATTTGTCACTGAAAAATATTAATCCTGTAGCCTATCTCATCATAAGCCTCATTGAATTAGCTATGTGCATCTTGAAATATAAATATGAAAGCCATACATCACTAGGTTCATATTTGAAGGCAGAAAATGGTGGAGTAGAAAGAATACTGTATTTTGAATCAAGAGACATGGAGTCAAATCCTGAGTCTGTTACTAACAACTTATTTGCCATTTCACATGCTACATAACTATTTTGTGTTTCAGTTGTTTCTTCATCTGTAAAGAAAGACGCTTAGAATAACTGGCCTCAAAAGTCTTCTCCAGGGGAGGCTAGGGGGCGCAGTGGAGAGAATCCTGAAGTCAGGAGGACCTGAGTTCAAATCTGGCCTCAGACCAAACACTTCACACTTACCAGCTGTGTGACCCTGGGCAAGTCATTTAACCCCAATATCCTAAAAAACTAAACAAAACAAAACAGTTCTGAATTTATGATTCTAAGACATTTGATATTTCATAGTCACTAGGTTCCTACTTAGAGATACCTATGGTCAGGATTTGCAAGTATTTAAATTTTGGTAGGGTAACTGTTTTGAACCCAGCATTACCTAAGAATAAACATTATGAGGCATTGAAAGGACTTGTGTTGAGAAGCAGCAATATAATATCTCAAAAAACAAAATACTAAGGAACACATTCATCATATTTCATCATAGTACTACACAAAATAAATTATAATTTTCAGGGTCAGGTAATATACTATTTTTCTTGTAAAGAACACAAGATAGAAGGGGGAAAAAGTAGTCATTAAGTGCCTACCATGTTCCAGACAACATGCTGCAAGCTTTACAAGTTAAATATTACATTATTTAATCTACGCAACAATGCTGGATGGCAAGTCTATTATTATCTCCATTTTATAGTTGATGAAATTGAGGAAGACAGAGTTAAATGATTTGCCCGGGTCACCCAGTTAGTAAGCACCTGAGGCCAGATTTGGCCTCAAATTTGTCTGATTTTGGACCCTACATGCTGTCTGATTCACTACCTACCTGCCTGAATAAAAAGCTCTGCCCAAATAAAACAAAATTAAATTTAAGAAATAAACATAGTTTAGCTATCTTTGGTGCCCTCACTTGGTCAGGGTATCTTCCCTATTTTCTGGATCTAAGCTCTCATTCATCATTTTATAAAACAGAGTTGACTATCGCATCTCACTTCCCTATATTAGAGCACCCTGACTTGAAGTAGTATGGTCTAAGGATTCCCTGTTTCACAGGGGAAAGGAACATCTTATATTTATCTTTGTATATCCCTGTGTCTAACACAAGAGAAAAATACTTGAAGCCTATTTATTCAATAGATGAAAAAAAGAAAGAATGAATGAAAGAATGAACTTCAATTAAATGTTTTGTTGAGTGGGTCTAGATTAGGGCTGAAGAAACTATAGCTTAGTCTATCAGTTTCCAATATGGAACTGGCCACACTCTCAAGTGCAGCCCTAATTTGGAAATATTTAACAAAATAAATAAAAAAAATAGAACATTGATAATGGTAATATGCAATTTTCTAAGCCAATATGTGGCCCATATGGCTCCTTATTATATTTTAATGGTGTGTATTTCCATTCGACACCATTAACCTACTCGATGTTCACTAGTTTACTCCTGCACACCTGATTAATCAGTTAACTCATTTCTTTAACTCAGTGCAGGATTCTTTTTAAAGTCCTCCAAAATAATTTTTATCTGCCCATTTTAGAAAACTCCCAGAGGAAAAAACTACCATGATTTTAAGTAGGAGCCTATGTATTTCTCATAATCAAAGAAAAAAATCTTTCTATAACACAAAATTCCAAAATTGCATGTGATCTCATGTATAATCCAGGCCAAGTGACTTATTTTTTCAGATAATGAAACTGAATTTCAGAGAAGGAAAGTGATTTATCTAACGTCATACAAAGAGTTTGTGGCAGAGCTTAAGAACCATGTCTTCCTACTTGCAGTCCGTGGGCCTTGCCATTATACTGTACTATCTTTTATCTGCCATAAAATTCTACTTGAACAATTTAAAGCTATTCCCTCTTTCCTGGATAGAAGAGAACATCTCAAAATGTAATGAAGTGTTAATGCCTTTCACCAGCCTCCTGTGCTCTGGGATAAATGAAAAGTTGTTTTTTATATGTTGACATCATGAAATAAGATGTTCTTAGATGAAAATAAAATAATAACACAGTATGTAGTTTGCTAGATCTTCCCCTAACATGAAAGTCATCTTAACTGACACATATCACCAAAATAAACCAGTCATGAAGTTGAAAATTTAGTCAGCTATGTGTTTTTTCTACTCCAGGGGTTAGAATCTTATGGTGATCAGGCCCTCTCTATTATTTTAGCCAATCTGATGTGTGATATGATATCTTAAAGTTGTTTTAAATTAAAGAATAAAAGATGTTATCAAAAAAAATAACGACTGGAAAAGAAGATAGCCTGGACATAACAATGAAAAAAGATAGCTGTTGGACAGCTTGTGTGTACCATTGGTATCTAGGTTTCAAAATAAATTAAGGAAGGCTCTCAACATTGATTGAATATCCTTCATTAAACTCATGTGAAAACATGGACCAGAGTCACATAGGATGGACATTCATAGATGGGTTGTGATAAGAATTCATGGAGGAAGTCCAGGATTGATGAAATCATAGAATACTCAGGAATAGTTGAGTACAATAATTAATATGTGGCTCTTCAAGGACATATCAACTCTTTATAAAGAGTTGATAGCCAAGGGTAGAAGCCACTGAGATAAGTCATAATTAGAACATGCTCAATAGGAACTGTGAGTCACATTCTTCATAGCTACAAGGGAGGAAAAAAAAGTACCAAAAGAATGTGAAAAACAGCTTTACATGAAGGCATGTTTGAAAAAAACCTTTCCCAGAAGAATGGAAGTCAGTGTATTAATTAGGGGAAAAATATCAAGCTTGAAGTATTGCTCTAGAGAGGACGAGATATGCACGTGAGGAAAGGAATAGCCACACTTATGTTAATTGTCCATAAACATATGTATGATAGTTTAGAAGTTAGGTTCTAGTTCTTCCTAAGATCAAGAAAGATTTCATGGAGAATATGATACTTGAGGAGCTTCTTCATGATGAGAGGGACCGTGAGGCTAAGGATGAGGGAGCACATTCCAGATACATTGGACAAATTGAGAAAAGATTGTAGGCCCTGGAATCAGAAGACCAGAGTTCTGTTCACACTTCTGTCATGTACTGCTTATGGGATCTGGGGCATTTAACTTCACTTTCTTATGCATTATTTTTTTTTTCTGATTTGGAACGTAGATTAATAGTATTGACATTGCTACCAAAATTACAAACCTGAAGTGAGCATCAAATAAGGGATTTGACTTGAAGAACTAGCAAATCTTATAGACCCAGATACATGTTAGTTGAAATGATTATAGTAACTTCCTTTATTGTTTTCCTTACCCAGGAAAGTAATAGATAGTGAAAACCCCTTTGTGTTACTAAATATGGCTCCAAACTACCTTTCCCATGCTTATTTGATTCTAATCTCTTTCATACAGTCTATAATCAAGAAAGAACTTGACTACTTACCATTCTTCATCATGTTCTGCCCAGCGAGGAAGGTAGGTAGAGTGTTGGGTCCTGTGTAAGGAAGATCTCAGTTCAGCTCCAATCTTAGGCATTTACTAGCTATGCGGACCCAAGCAAGTTGATTTACCTCAGTTTCCTGAATGGTAAAATAAGGAAAGAGGACCTACACTATAGAGTCATTGTGAGGATCAAATGAGATAATATTGGTGAAATACTCAGCATGGTGCCTGGGGCAGAGTAGGCACAATGTAAATTCAATTTCTTCCTTCCTCTCCCCTCCTCCACTTTTTTAGCTCAGTTCAGTACATTTGTCCAGTCAACTACTATAGCTAATATGCTAATATGTATGCTCCCTACATACATACATACATGTCTCCATCTCTCTCTCTCTCTCTCTTACATACAAACACACACACATACACACACACACACACCCCTATTTATTCATTTGCTTATATATTTATTGGCTCACTTGTTTACTTATTCATCTATTTGTTTGTTCATTCATTAGTTTCCTTCAAGAATATTCTCTCTCCACAAAGCTAGAATCAGTTCTCTCTAAGTGGAAATGATCAAAGTCTTTTTCCTTGATTAGCTCATGTCATTTTGTTTTGGCCTTCCCAAAGCCAATATGAATTTTATATTCTTATCTTTGCACTGGTTATTTGTGTACAAATCTCCCCCCCCACCCCCTACCCCCCAAAAATAATTAGCTAGTTGAGAGTAGGGGCCTTTGTGTTCTTTCCTTTTTTCTCTTCTCCTCATTTAGCAGGTCACCTTCCACTCACCAGGTGCTTCATAAATGTGTGTTGAATTGCATAAGTACATTAAGTATATGTGAAATCATTATTTTACAATACTAAAGGCAATCTTCAAGCAATAAAATGACTAAAATGGTAAAATTTGAGTACGATAACCAGAATTCCTTAAAATATTAAAACCAATCTTGGAACACTAAAATCTGTCTGAAAGGGTAAGGAGAGTTCAGGAAAGGCAATTTTCTACTGCTAAAGGAAATCTTCCAACACTACAAGTTGTCTAAGGGCAATCTTAACACAGTAAAAGCAATGAAAAGAATAAAATAATAAAATTATATTATGACAAAAAGGAGATCACTAGGGGTCAAACAAAAGCAGAACCTCAATGATGGGAAAGGAGAGGCTATAGAGAGTATAATGTGAGTAACTGAAGACCTGGAGTTTGTTCTGAGGCTGTTGTTATCTTCCTCAATTTCAAACAGGTTAAATTTCTTTAAGAAAAAATAGCTCCCTAGGTAAATTTACTTGGAGTTTGTGGTATAATAGGGTGAGAGACAGGGGCAGAGATCTTTCATGCACTCTGCCTTTGTCTAGGGCTAGCAAGCTCTGCCCACTTCATGTAAGAGTATTCAGCCTTACATAACCAAGAGGACTTTTATATATTTGAGACAGTAAGGCAAAGCCAAGATGGCAGAGTAAAGGAAAAATTCTTGCTGAGCTTTCTCAACATCTCCCTCAACTTCAAAAAATTGCATCAAATTAAAATTCTAAGGAGCATAACAAACAAAAAGTCAGAATGAGTCATTTTTTTTTTCCAGACCAGGATTGTTTAGGAGGATAGAAAGGTCTTTAGCACTGGGGATAGGGTTGGCTTGGAGAACAGTACTGTGTAAGTGACATCAGCTATGGGCCTTTGGATGCAGCAGTGGCAGAAGCTCAAGCATCCAAAGCAAAGATACCAGATTTGCTCTGTGCCTAGAGACAAGAAGGAGATTGAACTCCTGGTTAGAAAGAGATTTCAGAGAGTTCTGCTTCGGGGAGCCAAGGTCGGAGTGAAAATGTAGTCACTCTCACCCTCCCCTATCAATCTCTGAAAAACCAGAAAAAATCACCCTAGAAAAAAACAAACAAACAAACCCTGGAGCAGCTGAACTAGAAGAAAGATGGGGAACAGCAGCACAGCAACCCAGCAAACCGGTCTCCCAGTGCCTTGGCAAAAATAAGAGAAGCAGCACTACAAAGGATCCCAGGCAGGTAAGCACCCCACACATTCATCTGAAAGGAACTGAAGAAAAGAACCTAGAGTCTTCCTAAAGTCCTAGCCTTGCTGATTCCAAACCAACACCTCCCACTGTCAACCAGGAGGAGATGCTGAAGCCCAGGTGGTAGAGCAGGCAAACACCAATACCTAGACCTCTGAGTGCCTCAGCGAGGGTGGGGGAACTGGTGGAACTAGCTCAAAAAACACCAGGTGCCTCGACACTTACCACAAAGAAATCTCCCAGTGCATTAGCAGAAATGAGGGAGGCAGCATGTCAAGGGGCCCCAGGCAGATAAACACCCGCGGTACCCATCTAAAAGAAGCTGAAGAAAGCTAAAGGAAAGGAAAAGCAGGCAACCTAGAATTGCCTGAAAGTTCCAGCCTTGCTGATTCCAGCCCAACACGAGGTAAGCTGCCAAAACCCTACAGCCTCCAATTGCCAACATAAGAGGCCCCAGCACACAAAGCCAGTGACCAAGTCCTAGGCTGGCAACACAAGAAGCTTGGGTCAGTACCCTCTGTTCCCCAGCAGGAGGGCTCAATCTCTTTAAAGGCCAGGGAATAAAGAAACCATGAGTAAAAAGACACGTACCATAGATTCATATTATGAGAAAAGTGAAGAGCAAAACAGAAATTCTGAAGAGGACAACATTGTCAACAAACCCACATCTGCAACATCAAAAGGGAATATGAACTGGTCTGAAGCCCAAAAAGCCTTCTTAGAAGAGCTCAAGAAGGATTTTAAAAGTCAAATGAGAGAGGTAGAAGAGTCCTTAAAAAATACAATTGGCCAATTGGAAAAAAAGTACACTGAAGAAAACAAATCCCTTAAAAATACAATTGGCCAATTGAAGAAGGAAGTAAAAAACTAACAGAAGAAAACAATCTGTTAAAAACTAGAATTGGACAAATGGAAACTAATGGCTCTATGAGAGAGCAAGAATCAGTCAAACAGAAACAAAAAAATGAAATGGATGAAAACTTAAAATACCTCATTGGTAAAACAACTGACCTGGAAAATCAATCCAGGACAGACAATTTAAAAATCATTGGACTGACTGAAAATCATGATGAAAAAAAGTGCCTGGACAGTATCTTTCAGGAAATCCTAAAGGAAAACTGCCCTGAAGTCCTAGAACCAGAAGGTAAAATAACCATAGAAAGAATATACTGCTCACCACCTGAAAGAGATCCCAAATTGACAAAGCCAAGGAATATAATAGCAAAATTCCAAAATTACCAGATGAAAGAGAAGGTGCTGCAAGCAGCCAGGAAGAAACAATTTAAATATCATGGAACCACAGTCAGGATTACACAGGACATTGCAGCTTCTAAATTAAAAGACTGCAGGGCATGGGACGTGATATTCCACAAGGCAAAGGAGCTTGGATTGCAGCCAAGGATCAACTACCCTGCAAAAATGAGCATGATTTTTCAAGGGAGAAGATGGATATTCAACGAAATAAGGGACTTCCAAACCTTCCTCATAAAAAGAGCAGAGCTCAACAAAAAATTCGAATTCAAGATCCAAGAAAGACATAAAAAGGTAAGTGGGACAGAAAGATACAAAATGTTATTAATAAGGGCAGGCTGTTTACATCCCTACAAGGGAAGATGACACTTGCAACTCTTGAAAACTGTATTGTTATTACACCATGTTAAAGTAGTATACATAAAGGGGGTGGATATTACTTGACTCTGATGTAATGATGTGTTAAATGGATCCAAGTAAGTGGATTAGTCTGATCTTAGAAAATGTACTGAGAGAGGAGGAGGCAGACAAGGGTAAATTACATTACAGAAAAAGGAAGAAAATCCTAATACAGCAGAGGGAAAGAAGGGAGGGGGGTAAGCATTGTTTGAACCTTGCTCTCATCAGATTTGGCTCAAGAAGGGAATAACATAATCAGTTAGGTATGGAAATCTAACTTGCCCTATGGGCAGTAGGATGGAAAAGGGGAAAGAAAAGGGAGGGGATGGAAGGGAGGGAAGACTAAAGGAGGCAGTGGTCAAAAGCAAAGTACTAGTGAGGGGGGAAAGGGAGAGAGGAGAAAGAAAAGCATTAACAGGGGGAAAAAAAGATGGAGAAAAAGACACAGATAGTAATCATAACTGTGAAAGTTGAAGAGTTTTGTTTCCTCTTTCTGATGGTTCCTCCTATTGATTTAATTTTTACTTACAACTTCACTAATGTGTAAATATGTTTAATAGGAATGTAAATGTATAGCCTATATCAGATTGTGCACCATTTTGGGCAGGGATGTGGGGAGGAAGGGGGAGAAAAATTTTAAACCCAAAAGCATATAGAAGTGAATGTTGATAAATCAAAATAAATTAATAAAATATGCAAAAAAAAAAAAGAGATTACAGGGAGGACCTGGCTACATTTAGCATCTCTATTTCCTACTATCCAATACTGGGACATAGGTCCCAGGGAGGAAGGGAACATTTGAGGTAACAAGGGATCTAGGATCCTACCTACATACTGTCACAATTACAAGGAAGAAAGCAATTGTCTAAGAAAAAGATCCCAAGGACCAGTGAATTCTACCAAACATTGAAAGAACTTTGAAAGATGCTAATGCTACATAAACTATGAAAACAAAAAGTTATACCAAATGGCTTCTATGAAACATATTTTTGATACCTAAATGGGAGAGAATAAAAGTAGAGAAAGGAAACTATGGACCAATTTCCCTAATGAATATTGATGCAAAATTTTTAAAATAAAATACTAGAAAGGAGAATACAGCAATATATCACAAAGATCATAAACCATGACCAGGTGGAATTTGTACAAAGATTGCAGGACTGGATTAATGTTAAGAAAACTATAGGCATATTGTCTATATCAATAACAACAACAAAAAAATAAAAACATGACTATATCAATAGTTTAAGAAAAAAGCTTTTGCCAAAATACAACCAATTCCTATTAAAAACATTGGAAAGCAGAGAAATAAATGGAGGTTTTCTTAAAATGAAAAGTAGTACCTATCTAATAATACTACTATCATAATAAATACTACTACTACAATAACAAAAACAACAACAATAATAATAATAATGAAAATAATAGTAATAATATAATAATAATAATAGTAATAATAATAATAATATACCAACAGCAAGGGTTATCTGTGATTGGGATGAATTAGAAGCCTTTCTATTTTTTTTTTTTATTTTTAACATGTGTTCTTAAAACTTTGGGTTACAGATTTTCTCCCTTACTCCCTCCCCACACACCCTCATTGGAAAGGCAAGCATCTCGATAGACTTATAAATGTATAGTCATGCAAAACACTTCCATAATAGTCATGTTGTGGAACACTAAGTATATTTCCCTTCATCCTATTCTATCCCCCATTTAATCTATTCTCTCTTTTGACCCTGTCCCTCTTCATAAATGTGTCCTTCTGATTATCCCCTCCCCCAATCTGCCCTCCCCTCTATGAAACCCCTGCTCTCTTGTCCCTTCCCCCTTTTTATCCTGTAGGGTAAGATAGATTTCCATACCCCATTGTGTATGTTATTCCCTCCTTAAGCCAAATCCTATGAGAATAAGATTCATTCATTCCCTCTCACCTTCCCCCATTTCCCCTCCAGTGTAAAAGCCTTTTCTTGTCTGTTACATGTGAGATAATTTACACCATTCTACTTTTCCCTTTCTCCTTCTCCCAGTATAATCCTCTCTTACCCCTTAATTTTATTTTCCAGATATCACCCCTTCATCTTCAACTCATTCTGTGCCCTCTATCTATCTATCTACACATGCGTATAATTTTTTCCCTCCCACTATCCCAATACTAACAAAGGACTCATGAGTTATATCATCTTTCCCTGAAGGAATGTAAACAGTTCAACCTTAATACGTCTCTTATGATTTCTCTTTCCTGTTTACCTCTTCCATGTTTCACTTGAGTCTTGTATTTCAAAGTCAAATTTTATATTCAGCTTTTGTCTTTTCCTTAGGAATGCTTGAAAGTCCCCTATTTTGTTGAATGGCCATTTTTTAACCCTGAAAGATTATACTCAGTTTTGCTGGGTAGATGATTCTTGGTTGTAGTACCATCTCCTTTGCCCTCTGGAATATTATATTCCATGCCCTCCAGTCCCTTAATATAGAAGCTGTTAAATCTTGTGTTATCTTGATTGTGTTTCCACAATACTTGAATTGTTTCTTTCTGGCTGCCTGCAATATTTTCTCCTTCACCTGGAAATTCTGGAATTTGGCTACAATATTCCTAGGAGTTTTCCTTTGGGGATCTCTTTCAGAAGATGATTGGTGGACTCTTTCAATTTCTTTCAATTTCTATGTTCCCCTCTAAATCAAGGCAGGTTTCCTTGATAATTTCTTGAAAGATGATGTCTAGGTTCTTTTTTTGATCATAACTTTCAGATAGTCCAATAATTTTCTTTTTAAATTCTCTCTCCTGGATCTATTTTCCATGTTAGCTGTTTTTCCAATGAGATTTTTCACATTGTTTTCTATGTTTTCATTCTTTTGGATTAGTTTTACAGTGCCTTGATTTCTCATAAAGTCACTAGCTTCCAATTGCTCCATTCTAATTTTTAAGGAAGTATTTTCTTCAGTAAGCTTTTGGACTTCCTTCTTCTCTTCATTGGCTTTTTGGACCTCTTTTTCCATTTGAGTTAGGCTATTTTTGAAGGTGTTATTTTCTTCAGTATTTTTTTTGGGGGGTCTCCTTGTGCAGCTGTTTTCAGAGATACTTCTAGGGATCTTTAAATTTTCTGTTCTTCCAAGGTGCTATGACCAAGGATGCAGTGTTTACTTCTTTCCTGTCCTGTGCTCTGTTCAATGAATGACCACAAGCTCTCTTATCTGTCTTGGAACTGTGAGGAGGATTTCTTCTTCACAGCTACTACAAGCTCCACCATGCCAGCACTCCTCTTCACCCCAGGACTGCCACCCAGAATTGTAACCCAGATCCAAGCATGGGCAAAGCAAGAGAATCCAGCACCAGTAAAGAGATCCCTGCTATCCCCCTCTAATCAGCCACTCAATTCCCCCTCAGTCTGTGGGTCAGAAGCTCAGGAGGCAGCCACTGCCCTGGGGCTGAGCTCCAGGAATGGGGCTGGGACCTTGCACTTAACTCTCACCACAGAAACAGACTTTTCTCACTGACTTTCTAAGTTGTCTTTGGCGTTCATGGGTTGAGAAGTCTGGAAACCACCGCAGCTGCCTGTGATTCAGTCCTCTGAGGCCTGCTCTAGGTTCAATGTGGACTGGGTGCCTATGCTGAATTGTGTTCCTCTCCCAGTCCTGTGCGATATACATTTCTGTTCAAATATCTAGGTTATCTTGGGCTGGAAATTTGTTTTACTTTGTCTTTTTGTGAGTTCTGCTGCTTTACAATTTGTTTAGAGCCATTTTCTGTAGGTATTTGTAGGGGTTTGGAGGAGAGCTCAAGCAAGTCACTGCTTTTACTCTGCCATCTTCAATTAGAAGCCTTTCAAATAAAATCAGGGGCAAAGCAAGGATGCCCATTATTACCATTGTTATTGTACTAGGAATGCTAGCAATAAAATGAGAAAAATAAATTGAAGGAATAAAAGGAAACAAGGAAACAAAACTATCTTTTTTGTTTGTTTCTTTGTTTTTCAGGTGATATGATGGCATGCTTAAAGAACCAGAATCAACTGAAATAACTAATTAAAACAATTAAGAACTTTAGCAGAATCACAAGATATAAAATGAGTCTACAAAAATAAATCAGTATTTCAATTTATTGCCAACACAAATCAGCAGGAAGAGATAGAAAGAGAAATTCCATTTAAAATAACAGCAGACAGTATGAAATACTTGGAATCTATCAATCTGCCAATATGCACACAGGAATTACATGAATATAATTACAAAAAGCTTTTCGCACAAGTAAAGACATATCTTTAAAAAATGGAAATAATAAGTGCTCCTGGGTAGGTCAAGCAATATAATAAAGTAAAAATTCTATAAAAGTTAATTTATTTACTCATTGCCATACCAAATAATTACTTTATGGAGCTAGAAAAAATGACAAAAGTCATCTGGGGTAACAAAATATCAAGATTATCAAGAGAATCAACAACAACAATGACAACAACAAAAAGTAGAGGAAGGCAGCCTAGCACTACCAGATATCAAACTGTACTACAAAGTGGTAATTATTAAAAGAATCTTGTACTTGTTGATAGAAAAAGGGTAGTTTCTCAATGGAACAGGCCAAGTAAATGACCACAGTAACAGTGTTTGATAAATCCTAAGATGCCAGTTACTGGGACAAGAACTTCTTGACAAAAAACTTTGGGAAAACTGGAAAACAGTTTGGAAAGATGAGTAAGAGATTAATGTATCATGTCATGTAACACAATAAGATCAAAATGGTTATATGATTTTTACAAAAAGGTGTTGACATAAGCAAATTAGAGGAACATAGTAAAAAAATTACCCTGTCAGATGTATATATAATGAAATAATTCATGACCAAACAAGAAATACAATCATTATAGGTAAAATTGATAATTTTGATCACATTAAATTAAAAGGTTTTGGACAAACCAAAACAATGTAGCCAAAATTAGAAAGAAATTGGGAAAGTAGGAAAAAAAAATTATTGAAAGTTTTTCTGACAAGGTCTCATTTGTCAAATATATGGAGAAATGAATCAAATTTAAGTTAAAAAATAAGATCCATTCCCCAACTGATAAATGGTCAAAGGATATGAAGAGGTAGTTTTCAGAAGAAGAAATCAAAACTATCAATAGTTACATAAAAAATGTTATGAATCACTAATAGCTAGAGAAATGCAACTTAAAACAACTTTGAGTTACTATCTCACAACCACTAGACTGGCTAACATGACAGAAAAGGAAAATGACAAATGCTGGAGCAGATGTCAAAAACCCCCCAAAAAATAGGTACACTAATGCATTTTGGTGGCATTGTGAACTGGTCCAAACTTTCTGGAGAATAATTTGGCACTATGCCTTAAGGCCTATAAAACTATGTATACCCTTTGACTCAGCAGTACTAATATTATGTCTATAAGCAGAAACCAATGAAAATGGGAAAAAAAACTGTACAAATATATTTCTATCTATCATCTGTATATTTATCTATCTATCTGTCCATCTATCTATATCATTTTTATCATGGCAGAGAATTGGGTATTGAGGAGATATGTATTAGTTAGAGTATGGCTAAACAAATTGTAGTATATGATTGTGATGAAACAGTATTTTGTAAGAAATAATGAAGAGAACAGTTTCAGAAAAATCTGGGGATATTTGTATGAGCCAATGCAAAATTAAGCTAGTAAAATTAGGAGAACATTATACACAGTAGTAGCAATATTTTAAGAATAATCAACAGTGGAAGACTTAGCTACTCTGATCAATACAATGATCCCCAAAGATTCCAGTGGCTTCATGATGAAAAATGTTATCCACCTCCAGAAAAAGAAGTGCTTAATTATAAGAGCAGATTGAATCGTATTTTAAACTTTATTTTTCTTTCCTTTTTTCTGCAACACAACTAATTGGGAAATATATTTTGCATGACTTCATATGTATAATGGGTATCATATTTCATGCCTTCTTAATTGGGAGAGAAAGGGATGGAAGGAGGCAGAGAATTTGAAATTAAAATAATTTGTTTAAATAAAAAATAATAATAATAATATCAGGACAATGATGTAATATGCAGTCAATCAGAAGAGAATGTGCATGAATTCATGATCACCTTCACCCCAAACTTTCAGCCAATTGTATAATTGAAGGAGATTGAGTTCATTGGCAAAACAGACAGCTGGAGACTTCTACAGGTCTGAGAGTTTACTGTTGTGTATTTTGTGTCCACTGATGTATTCATCCCTTTGTGAGTCATTGTCAGTGGTATTCACAAATAACTGTGGGTATAGTATTATAGAATCACAGATCAAGGGCTAAAAGAAACCTCAGAGGTCATGAATTGCAAACCCTCCATTTTGAAAATGGAAAAACTGAGACCCAGAACAGTCACTTTGGCAAAGCTTTTTTCACAAAGTTTGACTGGCCCTTTTCCAATAAATGAAGAGCCAAATTTGAAGCCTTTCTGGTTTGAAAGGATGTGACAGAACTTGGAATCTGTTTTCATAGCATTAGAAATCTTAGCCTATCTCTATGTTCAGGTAGAATCTTAGTGGAAGACACAATGCATAGTGTAAATTCTTTAAATGGTTAATGCTTATGCAATGCTAAAAGATCAAGTTTTTTTTCTGTCCAAGTGAAAGCAAACAGACATTTTTGACTGATGTTGATATGACCAAAGGAGGTGTGTCATCTTTCTACATATACCCTGTTGGTTTCTCATGTTTAATTGCTTCCCTAGTTTTCTGTATTTTTCCCAGGATCAACATTTCTTCTCCTTCAATTCATCTCAAAGAAGTTTAGCTTCTCATGGCTTAATCTCTAAGACAAATTTAAGAATAGTTCCTCTTGAACCATGGACCTAGTACACATGAACACATATACACGTTCACTATGCCACAATGTATTTTAGATAGGATTCTTTTAACCAATATTTGGAAATTGGTCAGAAGTAAAAGCAGGGTAACTTCTACTCATGGAATGCCAATAGAGTGAGAAAACTGGGAAAGTGTGGGCTAAGAGATCAGGACTAGAGCCCTTATTTTCTGTCACCATTTAATATCTATTCAAGATTAATGAATGAATTAATATTTTGAATTCAGAAAGAATTTAGCATACACATGCTTTATTGTGATCTAATGAGATGACTTGAGTAGTAATCATATCTATGTCACTCTGGAACCCTAGTAAATACATATGATCTGTCATAATTTAATATAAAGTTCCTTAAGCATATAATACTTATTTTGATTGCATGCACCTATAATTAACTTAAACATGCATAGATGTTTTCAGATCATTAATATATATTGCTTGCTTGCAAAAAGAGATGACAATTTTGCAGCGAATTTGTGAAAGGTTGGTGATCCCTAGTCTACATTATTCTGAGCAATATGTCTAGTGTTTCTTTTTTTTGCTGAAATGACCAGTTGTTTTACTGTTGTGTAGTTATGATATAAAACCAGTAAAATTTGCCTCTAGTATAGAACCCAAACTCCTTTGTCAAGCAATTACATTTCTTCATAGTTTAACTCCCCCCTGACATTCCAGTTTTGTTGGTATGTCTCATTTTACCCATCCTTATTTCAACCAAACTGGATGGCTAGCTTTTCCCCAACGTTGACATGTTGCTTTTCACCTTCAGGCATTAGCACAGGTTACCCTTAAAGCCTAGAATATATTATTGCCTCATCTCAAGTGTTTCCTACTCCTTTTGTATTTCTTTAATAACCCCCATCTGACCTCTCCTTACATGTTCCCAGAGCACTTGGTTTGTACCTCCCTTTTGCCCTTGTTACATGCTGCTTTGTTAGTTATATTTCATATATATACCATATTGCTCCCTGCTATAACATCTCACTAAAAAAAAAAAAGAAAAAGGAGTGGGGAGAGACAAAGAAAAAGAAAAAAAACCTCAGGAGAATCCAAGCTCCTTCAAGCTATATCATTTTTGTTTGTTTAGTTTTGTGAAATGCAGGTTTTATTTGAAGAATCAAAAGAACTTTGCTATAAATTGGTCTTACAGCATGTGAACAGGATAGCATCATAAGCTCCTCTTGCTAAATAGATATGACATCATGACATGGTCAAGAGTTCCCTGGACTAGGATCAGGATGACTGATCTTGAGGCCTGGTACTGCTAGTCACCATATGACTTTGGACAAGATAGTGCTTTTCTTGTTATGGATTTCATTTTCCTCCTCTACTCAATAAAATGAGATTTGATTACATGAATGCTAGTCATTTGTTTTTTTATCATTACATATACAATTATATATATATTTAAGCAAATCATATATTTATTTTATTGTGATATTCTAATATTGTGATATTCTATTGTGATGATTTATTGTTGTATCAGTTCAGTGATATGCAACTTCATGACCCTATTTGGCATTTTCTTGACAAAGATACTGGAATGTTTTGCCATTTCCTTCTTTAGTTCATTTTACAGATGAGGAAACTTAAACAAAAAGGGTTATATGACTTGCCCAGGCTCACATAGGTAGTAAATTTCTGAGACCAGATTTGAACTCAGGAAGATGAGTCTTCCTGACTCCAGGTCCAGTGATCGATCTACTGTGCCACCTAGATCCCCCTTTATGATCATTAGGATCTTTATTTCCTAAGAAATAAAGCTCAGACTCCTCAGTCTTCATAGTCCAGGTCCTCTCAAATCAGGCTACAACCCACCTCTTGGTTTCCTCCACATATTTCCCAAATTCAAACCTGTGTTCATCCTGTTCCCTATGTTATCAGTGCTCCCACCCCCATTACCCCTTATGACCCACTGATGTTTAGTGCAGGCCACATTTTATCACTTAAAAGTCAACAGCATTTACTTTAGTCAGCCTTCCTTAAATGCTTCAATGAAAAGCAAACTCTCCCTCATATTCTCTCATAGCATTTTACATGCCTTTTATGCATTTATCCTGTCAAAATTTGTTTCCTTTTCATCTATGTTCATGTTTTAACACCCTAAGGAGACTGATAGCTCTGTAAAGGCAAGGGTTGTTTATCATGTCCAATATCAAACCCATAATAAGATAAGTAATTAATAAATCAGCTAGAAAATATAACTTACAATAGAAATCATTAGCTTTAGATTAGATTAGAACAGTAGAACGTTCTCCAAGCACAAGTAGATATTTTTTAATCATTCAACAGATAAAAATACCATAACTCTATTTTGCATATTAATAATCATTTCACATTCCATCGTAGTTTAAGGTTTACAACATGATTTTCTCATTGCTACCCTACTAGGTGAGTTGGGAAAAATATAATTATGCCCTTTTTTAAGGGGGAAATTGAGCCTCAGAGAGCTGGAACAATTTACCAACGATCCCATAGCTAATAATCTTTGCAATATATTGATTTTTTAACATATTTTGATCAAGAAGTCATCAAAATTCAGAGTTTTTTAAAAATAATTTTGATATAGTTTTATATTTTTTATGTTAGTTAAATTTCTCCTAGTACTCTTTTTGCCTTTCCCTTCCCAGAGTGCTATATTTTATGATTATTTTTTTCCTAAAGAAAAGAAAAAGACAGAAAAATTCAGCAAAACCAATTGATGCATCAAAGAGTCTGAAAATGCATGCAATGTGCTATACTTGTTGACTTATTACCTCTGCAAAGTAGTGGGTGGTTTCTTCTCATGCTTCTTTGTAATTCTGCAAAATTCACTTATAAATGGTTTGCTGTTGTTCTTTGCATTTAAGTAGTAGCTCAGGAGTTCTTGGCAACAACCAACACATTTTTGCTTGGGTTTCGGCTAACCAAAGGGACCATTTACTACATTTTGTTCTATTATCCAATATCTACACTGATTATGGCATCATTTTAGAAATGAGCCATTACTTTGAGGAACATAGCATTGACTAGTTTGAGTCTCACAGTTCAGAAATTTTACTGTTAGGGCATACTTAAAGCATTTGGCAGATGTCTGATGAGATATTAAATACATGGGAAGTGACTTGATCATTATTAAATTCTTGTCTCTAGAAAGCATCTCACCTATTCCCCAAGATGTAATTTCTTTTCCATTGGCCTCCACTGACTCCTGGGCTATAGAACATTGCAGTGGGTTTAAAGACTTCAAAGGCAAACTAGATTGGAATCCAAGGCAGTGTTAGAGAACCTGCTGCTTGCTTCCATATGAAAGAGACTTCTTTGAATACCTCAAATTGTGCTGATAATGGTGTGTGAAAATTGTCTCTGGTTTCACTGGCAGGGAATTTTTTAAATTCCTTCATTTCTCTTGCTTTCCCTTAGTAATTCTCCTATTCCCGTTTACATATTTATTTTATAATGTTTATTAATTATAAACTATTATTAATTCGTGAGGAAGGACTCTTATTGGATTTTCCCATTAATTCTTTTAAAGATAGATTACCTTGTGCTAACAATAATAAGAATTTTTAGACAACTGATGGGATATGGGCCCGGAAACCAGCCTTCCCCCCAACTCTCCTTGACTTTTCTCTTTTTCCCACTTGATCAAGTCTCTGGCTTTCTCCTGAGACATCTACCCAATAATCCTCTCACCTGGCCTTTCATTGTGGCCTATGCCCAATAACCCAATTCTCTGTTCCCATTGTCTGTTACCACCCCATTGCCTCCTGCCACTTCCTGCCTTTAATCCTATCTAGACTCCATTGTCCCCTGGCCACGTGGTCCAGGTCCCTGGTGTTCTGTTACCTCACAGTCACCCCAGACTACTGGCCACTCCCATCAACATCCTCCCTAGACTCCTTCTCTCAGTCACTTTAGACTACTTGGCTACTCCCTAAATCCTCCCACAATCTTTCTGTATATAAGATCTACCTTGGCTCCACTGAAGTGCTCAGATTCTTAAATCTGGCCAATGGCTCAGATTCAACCTGGCCCTCTTGCATTAGTGATACAAATGTTCAGATTCCCTAAGAGTCTGGCCAACATGACAGATTTTTAGCTCTATTGATGTTCTAATAAACCTTGTCTTTGGCTGACAGAAGGCTTGGGTCAAATTCGTTCAGGCAGGACCTGTGTGTCACTGTTTTGGGGTGCCAACATCCCTAAACCTTAACACAACCACCAATCCCTTTAAGATCAGAAAAATGAAAGGCCTTTTAAATTTATTTCTTTGGTACAACAACTTCTTCATTTTTTTAAACCTCTCTGAATAACCAGTAGAGGACGCTGTTCCTTTAATTATCAGTATTTAAAAAAAAAAACCCAAAAAAACACAATGCTTCCTTCTGTTAAGCACAAAGCCTCCAACTTCCCAATCGGTCTGAGATCTCATCCATGAGGATATTCCCTATCAACTATACTATGAATTGAATGTAGTTATTGTCCCCACTTTATAGATGAGGAAACTGAAGCTGAGAAAGGTGAAGCTGATGAAGTTCAAGAGCACCCCAAAATGTTGAGGTTCAAGGTCATCTCAAAAGAATTCACTCAGGCTGTCTCCGAATCAAATAAAGACATACACACAGCACACAGAGTCCCTTAGAGGAGGCCTCAGTTTAAGAGGGGGGTGGCAGCCCACTATGTGAGAGGGGGTAGTCCCCCAAGGGAGAGGGGACCACTTAAGGTAGACATTTCCCACTAAAGGGGACACCCATTAAGGGAGACCCCACCTTAACTGAGATAGGTCCTTAAGGGAAATGCCCCCTAAAGGGAGATTCTTCTTAAGGGGGGCACCTTCTGATTGAGCAATATGCCCACTAACCGGGAGAAGCTAGGGGTTCATATAAAGGAAAACTTTCTGTGGGCCAGGAGATGAGGTAACCAGGGGCAATAGTTCAGTTTTGGGCATTATTATTATTCCATTGTTCAGCCTAGGGTGGAGGATGTAATTAGTTTTCAAATTTCAGTGACCAGCCTATTTGAATCTCATAGTCTCCTAAAGTGGCTTTAAGTAGTATTCCCGGATAATGGGCTTCTCATTGATCACTCTTTTTGAATCTCTTTATCTTCCCCCAAAAAAAAGTAGACACCCAAATTCATTTGGAAAAAAGGGCAAGGGTCATGCATTCCTCATCAAAGCCACTTTGGGATGGTTCCCTACAGTTAATTGCTAAGATTGTTATCTTGTTAGGCTTCTTGGATTATAGGACTGTGGAAAGAGCTGATCCATAATTCCTTTTTGGGGAGGTCTTTGAAAGTTACTGGAGACTGAAGAAAATGTTTATTTTGCCATATTGTCATATGACCTTCTTCCTAAATTACCTGTTTCTCAAAGAAGGAATGAGCATTGAATGATACAGGAGAGTTTGGATGTGGCAATTGGAAATAAGACTGAACTCTCTGACTGGCACCATCAAGTCCCTGGCATGAGAAAAACAGCCAGCAATAGGCAGGGAGGCAGTGTCATCTGGTGGAAGCTAACACTCACAGATTACAAGAAGATAGAAGTAGCAAGAGAGGAAGCGGTGTAAAAGAAAAGGAAGTTTGTTAATTATGAAGTAAGAGTTCTAGAGGGCACAGTACGAAAGGTAGACAGATATTGTGTGGAGGTGGATGAGAATGACAGAGAGAAAAGGCTGTGTTGTGAAAAGAGGATTATTCTTTGGCAGTCAGGAATTCAGTTTTATTTGGATGGAGAAAATAAGAGGGAAGTATTGGCGAATGAGTGTCTCTTAAGACCTTTTATGAAGTCAGGTGATTAATCAGTTCAAAATTGTCTCCCCATGTTTTAACACAGTTTTCAAATGTCCAGTCACATGGCAGGCTATTGTGTCCTGGGTGTATGTGCTGCAGTCTAGGAGTACTGGGAACCCAAAAATTCAAGGGCAAAAGAAATTGGTCCTGCCTCAAAAGAATTCAACTCAAGCATTGTTTCAGACAGAGACAAGGTTTATTGAAACACTGGTTGAAGTGGGTGAGATTTTTAGAATCTGTGCAATTTAATGGGGGCAAGATGGATACTTATATACTGTGGTCAAAAAGTGGGTCTAAATGAAACCAAAGAGTGGTGGTTTGGGTAGGGCCAGTTACAGACAGGGTTGGGCTGGGTTAGAGGTAACAGAGAATTGAAGGTCAGAGCCACAAGGAAAGGACGGTTGAAAAGATTGTTTGCTAAAGCCTCAGATGAACACTGGGGAGCTGAGTTCAGGGGAATAGATCCAGCAAGAGAGGGGTGTGTGTGTGTGTGTGTGTGTGTGTGTGTGTGTGTGCACGCGCACCCTCCAGGCATTCAGAAGTCTCTCAAGGTAACAGAGTTTTGGGGTTTGACAACATAAGTATAAACTAAATGGACTATGATTCCAATCTCTTTCTGTTTTAGTAGGAAGTATTCCTAAGTCACTGTTTATCCTCAGTCATCATCTGGCCAACAGCCTAATTCTGAGCCTTTTTGATCTTACCTTTCCTGGTATTTGGACAGCAAAAATACTCTGTGACTTGAAAACTTTCTTGCTTTTCTCAAAGCTTGCATTCTGTTGATCATAGCTTTGACAATCCATGGTCACTTACACAACACAAGGAGATATTGTCAAAGAACTGTAGCAGAATAAAATGCAGATAATGGTCCAGTGATTATCTCCCCAGTTGTACATGGTTGCACCCAATACCTGTCAGTCTTGGCCTCTTATCTTTTGAAATTTCTATCTCTCTTCAAAGATCAGCTTAAGTGACACCTACTTCGAAAGGCTAATACTCCCAGGTATTAGCACTACATGCTACGCAATCACCAGAAAAAGGTAAGTACCTTAAAAACTGAGGCTATTTTGTCTTTGTCTTTGTATTCCTTATATCCAGCATAATATAATGCACATTATAGGTGTTTCAGTAATATTCATTAAATTAAGTTTGTCTCTTAGAAACTTTCCATAGTCTAGAACTTCTTAAAGCAGGAAACACATGATAGATAATGATTTATAAAATGATGATGATGATGATATCGATGGTGATGATAATAATGATAAAAACAATAATAAATGTTTATGTCATCATATAATTAATACTTAATGGGCTGGGGGCTAAGACCATATTCCCTTTTATCATTTAGTGTAGAACTGGGAGCACCAATACTGGTTTTATGGAGGAAAGCCCTTTTATCGTTACCTAGATTCGGCTATCATTTGATTTTTAAAAGCAGCTTGATGATACTTTTTAGGCAGTGGCAAATGCTTTCCTTGATCTCTTGACAAATCAAATGCATTAATTTCCCTAAAGTCCTCCAAAAACATTTAAAATAGCTTAATATGGCTTACCCAATAAATTAAGTGAGAGAGTTCTTTCACTTGAATTCCTTTATCTTCTCCCTGCAAAATATGAAGTGAGTTTATTTCTTCAAGTGTTCTAATTAGCGATTTGATCATCTGCTTTCCAAAATATCTTCAAGGCATCTTTACTCAGGAAGTTGCTGAAAAAGATCTCTAGAGACCCCGGAAAAAGGAGAGCCCTAGATGTGTCAAAATTAATATTATTACACAATCTCACAATATCAAAGCCAGAAATAGTTTTATTGGTCATCTAGTCCAATTACTACTTATATAGGATTAATTTTTACAACACTCCTGACTATCAGGGATCTAGTTTCTGTTGAAATTCCTATTGCTGGAAATCACATTCAAAATTCAAATTCACAAGGTAGAAATATCTAGTTGTTAGGTCTTTTTTCTTCTTTTCTGACTCTCTCTCTCTCTCTCTCTCTCTCTCTCTCTCTCTCTCTCTCTCTCTCTCTCCTCTCTGTGTGTGAGTGTCTTGAGTTTTTCTTTCTGATAGGTGGGCTTGTTTCATGGCGGTCTTCAGAAAAACAGAACTCCACCAAGTTCCATTGTGTGTATGTATGTGGGATTTGAAATACCTTGTAGATATAGTGAACAAACTAGGAATTTTTGGAAGAACTGAGGATATTTAGACTTGTAAAAAAGTGGTTTTTAAAAGTACCTGATTGCTACAATCAAGTTTTATAAATGAGGTTTAGAATTATCCTGCTTGGTCCCAGAGAATTTAAATTCAGGTTTTGAAGAGTGAGCTCATTCTATCCCATCTTCTTCAAAAAATCACCCCCTCTGTCATCCACACTGTCTCATTTCTCATAATTCTCTACCTCCATATGGCTCATTTCCTACTGTCTACAAAGATGTCCATGTCTCCCTTATCCTGAAAAAAAAAAAGCCCTCACTGGATTCTCCCATTCTAGCTATCATTCTATTTCTCTTCTGCCCTTTGTAGCTAAACTTGAAAAGGCCATCTACAATAGGTGCCTACACTTTCTCTTCTCTCACTTTCTTCTTAACCCCTTCCAACCTTTTCATTCCACTAAAACTACTCTCTCTGAATGATTTTAGCTGCCTGATCCGATGGCCTTTTTTTTCAATCTTTAATCTTCTTGACCTCACTGCAGTCTTTGACATTGTTAATCCTTTCTTCTCCTTGATACTCTCTTCACTTTAGGTTTTCAGGAGACCACTCTCTTTTGCTTTTCTTCCACTTCTCTGACTCTTTTGCTATATTTCTTCTCAAGATCACACTTTTCAAATGTAGGTGTCCTTCAGGATTCTTTTCTTTTTATTTTTTAGCCTTTTCTTCTCTCTCTCTCTCTCTCTCTCTCTCTCTCTCTCTCTCTCTCTCTCTCTCTCGCTGTATATATATATATAATTGGTAATCTCATCAGCTCTCATGGATTTAATTACCATCTCTGTGCTGATGGTTCTCAAATCTATCTTTTCTGCCTCAATCTTTGCACTGACCTCTAATCTCATTATCTCCAATTGTCTTTCAGACATATTGTCCAGTAGACTCAACATGTCCCAAACTCATCTTTCCCCTAAACTGTCCCCTGCTCCTACCTTCCCTATTATTGTGGAGGGCAAAACTATTCTCCCAGTCCCCCAGGCTCTCAATCTAAAAGTCACCCTTGATTCCTCATTATCTCTCACCACTTTCATCCAAGCAGTTACCAAGGGCTATCAATTTCACCTTTGGGACAGCTCCCAAAAACACCCCTTTCTCTCCTCTCACACTACATATACCTCTTTCATGCATACTCTCATTTACTTGCACTTTAATTACTGCAATAGGCCACTAGTGGGTCTGCCTGTCTTAATTCTTTCCCCATTCCAATCCATCTTCTATTCAGGCATTAAAGTAATTTTCCCAAGATGCAAGCCTGATTAGGTCGCACACACACAAAAACAAAGAAACAAACAAACAAACAACAACAACAACAACAAAACTCCAGTAACTTCTTATTGCCTCCAGAAAGAAATACAAAGCACTCTGGTGTTCAAAGCCCTTCATACCCCTCTCTTACCTTTCCAGTATTCTTACACCTTACTCCCTGAAACTTACTCTTCTACCCAGTGACACTGGTATCTTGGCTCTTCCACAAATATGACACTCCACCCCTTGGCTCTAGGTATTCTCTTTGCCTTCTCTCCCCTGCCCCCATTCCTGCTTGTGCTCTCCTTCTTCCTCTTGGACTACTAATCTCCCTGGCTTCCTCTAAGTTCCAGATAAAATCCCACATCCAGCAGGAAGCCTATCCCAAATCCTCTTAATTTCATTACCTTTCTTCTGTTAATTATTTCCCATTTATCATATATATAGCTTGTTTTGTATGTTATTACTTGACTATTATCTTCCCAATTAGAATCTAAACTCCTGGAAGGTTAGGACTGGTTTTTTTTTTGGCTCTTTTTGTATACCTTTCCTGGCACATAATTGGTGTTTAAATGTTTATTGAATTGGATTGAATAGAGTCATATTCTGACTTCATAAAGATGTCCAACCCAATTCTTTATGACCCTAGTTTGGAATTTTCTTGGCAAAAATGCAAGAATGGCTTGCCAACTGAGGCAAACAGGGTTAAGTAACTTGCCCAGGGTGACACAGCCAGTGTCTGAGGCCAGATTTAAAAACAAGAAGATGAGTCTTTTTGATTCCAAGTCCAGTGTTCTATCTGATAGGGTGCTTTTAAAGATGGGCCTCAAAAAGGAAAAGCCCCTGAACTTCCCCACCAATTTCAAGAGCCCAGCCCCTGAATCCAGATCTCTGGCCTGAGCCACCTGGCCCATCCCAGTCAACAATCCTTTTAATTGCCCTTTCATTGTGGCCCTCATAGTCTGCACCTGGCCCACTCCAGGCTACTTGCCACTCCTTAATCCCATCCTGATCTTCCAACAGTTTTTCTGTATAAAAGTACCAATTTTATCCTCATCAAATGCCCAGATTCTTAAAATTCCACCCACTTCTACTGGCAACACAATATACCTTGTCTCTGACTGAAAGAAGGCTTGAAATGTCAAATTCTTTTGAGGCAGAACTTCACCTTGTACCCTTGTATTTCAGGGTTCTCAGCATTCCTAGACCTCATCATATCCACTGTGCCACCTGCATGCCCCAACTTCATAAAGAAAATCTTTCTATTAATGAATGTATCCCTCCTTCCCCTGCCCCAATATTTATTGCCTTGAGGAATTAGAGGTTCCAGTCATTGAGATATTCCAAAGAGAATTAGTCAACAATCAAAAAGCATTTATTTAGTACTTATTATGATCCAAGCTACATGTTAAGCACTAGCAATAGAAATTCAAGCGAAAAGAAAAGCAATCCCAGTTCTCATGGAGCTCACATTCTAATTGAGTATAACAATATATAAAAGGGAGCTGAAAAGGCATCGTAGACAAAGTCTTGTGGAATTGAATCTGTATTATGGTTTGGAGAGGAATGAAGATCTTTGGCCTTGTCATTCTCCTCAAATTGGAGGTTTTGGAAGGAAACAGACAATTGTAAGGAGAGGCTTCAGGGAAGGAGTTACTTCTGGAGTGACAAGTAGTCCAGGAACAGAGTTAGCTTAGAGGATGAAGAGGTTTCTGTAACATGACAGAGAAACTCTAATGGAAATGAGTCACAGTGTAGTTTGGAGAAGAAATGTGGCCTGAGTTTGTCACCTCTGTGACATTCATGCTCTAGTTATGGGGTTGGAGATCCCTTTTAATGCCAATATTCAACAATTCTATTACTTTAAATTGGTTTGTTTCATGAATAAGTATGGGGAGTGTACTGATCCACCCATAACACCTTCCTATTTATTAAATGAAGACATTCCTTTGGGTACAGACTTTTAAATTTGAATCCCTCCACATGAAAATTGACTTAGCCAAAATATGCCTCTATTCAATCCAATTCAATGAACATTTAAGTAGCTATTGTATACCAGGCATAGAGTACAATGCATCCTAAAGGATACCAAAAAATGCGAAAGATACTGACAGACAATAAGAATGACTACTAGAAAAAAAGTCGTAGGACAGATTATATAAAAGATATTAACTCCAATATAAGACGGACAAAGTGACTTTTCTGTGAGCACTGAGTTATTAGCATTGTAGAGGCTCCCTGAGTAGGATAATGTACAAGAAGCAGATGGTTACTGATGTTAGGTACCCTCAGATTAATCCACAGGCTCATATCTCGGCATGTATTTATGAATACTTGCTTGTGTGAAGTCATAGAGTAATCGGAAAAGGTGCCTCCATACAGTACCTTTTCTCTATTGCCTATATTTTAAGAAATATATCTCTATTCATTTAAAGCAAATAAACAAAGACAATGACATGTTTACCTATCTAAGCAATTTATATAAATCAGTGTGGGGAAGAAAGCAATTTCATTGTGACTATCCCAAACTTTGATAAAGAATTTCACTTTCCAGTCCTGAAAATTGCCAAATTCACAAATATTAACCTGAAATTCTACCCTATTATTTAGTTTATTATTTCAAAATTATTAGACATAGGAAAAAATATCAAAGTAAAAGTATTTTGTTGGTGTTCATAGTTAAAATATATTGTTGATATTTTAGGTCTGAATCATCACATGGGGGATACAAGAAATACAAAGAGAAGATTTGTAGCAATCAAGATGTGAGCATTTTGGAAGTATGACCCCTATAAAAGCAGAAAAAAGCCTGGAAGAGGCAAAGAGGAGTGTTGTCCTGAAAACTGTCATTTCAAATGACCCACAATAATGAACTTATAGTCAGAGTTCCTTTTCCTTCCTCCTCATTGAACTTACAACAATCGAAGTCAAAAAGGAAACCCAACTTTCTCAAATCCTCCAGTAGGATCTTCATAATTATCAGCACTTGAAATTTTATCTAAGGCTTTATAAAGATTGCATTAGCATAAAATGTTGTGTTTTTCTGATTTAATATATTCTTTGAGAAGAAAAAAAATATTCAGGAAAACTAAGGGTTGGGATATGAAATTATTACCTGCCAGGTGATAAACAGTACTCTAAGCTGATGAGAAATACTTTTTTTTTAAAAAATGCAAATGACTGATTTTGAGTTGACACTCAACCCTTTTTCTAAAAATTCGTAAAATTCAAATTGAATATCCACTATTAAAGTAATGGTGCTATTTGAATTGTGGTAAATTGCAAATCCCAAATTAATGTGTTCTCTCTTCAATGTTAGCACATTATTACATTTTGTCACATCATGTCGGGTTCCATGATTCCGCACAATTATGATTGCTTAAACTAAAAAGATGATTACGCTCCCTGCGATTGCTATTACTTTGGAGTATAGGGCTGGTATGTGAAGGAAAAAAAAGTGTTTTCCTGATTACAGCGAGGCATTTTGTAAACTGTAATCCAACACATCATTGTACAGAAGATCATTCACCTCACTTAGTCCCATTATACTCCTTATAAATTATTCTCCTTTGTATTAGAATGCCACCATCGTTTCCCTGTGTTTCAAATACAAAAGAAGCCTATTAGATGGTGGGGGGAGGTGGAAGTGAGGAGGGATCCCATTTGTCTAAAATTAAACGACAGCACTAACAATAGTAATCATGTGCAACTCTTCTCAAATAAGTATCACTAACATCCCCACAATGCCTTCTTCACAGTGACCCTATGAAGGAGGGAACACAATTATCTTTTATCCGTATTTTATAGACGAACAAACTGAGGGTCAGAGAGGTGAAATGTATTACTCATAGACACAGAATATATCTATGATCACATCACAGCTGTGATTCAGTGTTTTCAGTGCCAAAGTTAGTAACTAAACTGCCATCTTCTGAAATTAAGTCAATAATATTCAATTAGCTTTTAGGAGTCTACTATGTGCCTAGTACTGTACTAAGTGCTGGGAATGCAAATACACACACACACACACACACACACACACACACAAAGATAGTTCCCATCCTCAAGTAGCTTACAATCTAACTAGAGAAAACAACACCAAAAAAAGGAATATGAAACAGTGAAGGGGGGAAGGAGCCAATGTGAAGGAATGGTGAAGTCAGAGAAATGCTTATTTCCAGGTGGAAAATAAGATGTTTGTGCTGAGACCTCTCCTCAAATGGAGGGTTTGAAGTTTATTGTTCTATCCCCCAATCATAAAGGCAGAGGGTTGTGATGAGATGTGAGTACCAAGATTGATTCAATTTTGCAGAATGTTTTTTGTTTGTTTGTTTGTTTGTTTTTCCCAATAAACGTGGTAGAGAAGTCTCAAACAGCAGGGTTTTTTTCCAAGTTGGGAAATGATTTGAGGGTTCAAGATGAGTAGACTTTACACGACTCTAAAAAAGACCTTAATTTATGTTTAGCTCACAATTCTCATACCAGCTAGGCAAAGAAGCTAGATGGCACTGTCATTTAATGGGCAAATCCACCAAGGCATAGGAGACAGGATTTAATAATATCTTAAAGATATTATAAAAATCATCTGAATGGGCTATTAAAGTCCTCAATTATATGAATCATTAGAACTCATATTACTATAGTGCCAAGATTTAAAATTTGAAAAGCTTTTTACATACATTGTTTTATATGAGCTTCACAAAAAGCCTATGAGATAGATGCTAGTATTGTTCCCATTCCAGAGATGAGGAAACTATGGCTGAGAGAGGCTAAGTTATTGGATGGGTCAACGATCTAATATATGTATGAGGCATAAGTTGTTCCCATGCATTTTTCACTTCATATTTAGTACTCTTTCCACCACACCATAGCTCCTCCATACGAAAGTGCTTTCACAGCTGAACAGGAGTCTTAAAGACTGATTATTAGCTTTTAAAATGATTATTATACAAATTGTGTCTCTAACATCCATGGTTATTTTATTCCCTTATTAGAAGAAAGTCACCTAATAACAATAGCAGCTTGCATTTATATAGCAAATGTTCTTATGCTGACTTCTTTTCTCAAGGGATGAGGCTTATTTTGACCAAATTAAAAATTCACTTAAAGTTCATGTATTCTAAATTCCAGACAAAACACTAACCTTTTGGTGTTTGGCTTTAACTTTGGCAAACATAACTTCCTGCTCTAAGGAAGAAACGTTTTAAAATGTTAATTAAAAGACTCAAAGAGCTTCAGTCAGAAAATAGTCCTGACCTTAAGCTCCTTTCTCCTACAAAGTGATGTTAGATTAGAATAAGAAAGATATGGATTAATGTCTCCATAAAATTGATAGGAGAATTAAATACTAGTAATAATAATAATTAAGAAAAAGTATTTGGAAAATTTACTCTGATTTAAAAAAAAAACTACCTAAAAATCTTTAGAACAAAAAGTCAAAGGAAGAAAATTTCTTCTGACTGGAAGTCCTATTGGGCTACGTGAATGAAGGAACTGAGGAGCACCATTGCACTCAGGCTAACGAGTAGGTACATGGCACAAACTCATCAATTATTATGTTCAGTCAAATTGTTATTGTCAGCGAAGACTAAGCCCCAAGGTGACTATGAGCCTGATCACTTAAATCCTAACTGTACCACAAGACAGTAAATACTACACTGGGATACAAATGTATCTGTTATATGGACTACTACGGCAATAAGAAGCCATTTTTGATGAGAGAAATGATAATTTGACAAACTATTATTAACAGCCTACTAAGTTCATGACTGTGCTTAAGTAGTATAGCCCTTTATACAGGATTTAGTTCTATGAGGTACCAATGAATTCAGTCTTCTTCTTTATATGCATAAGGACACTAAAGTTCAGACAGGCCACAGGACATGCTTAAGGTTAGAATTGTTACTAGGGATAGTTTCTTATAGCAAAAAAATCAATTGAGCTAGGGCCAGTAGGAGAAGTAGTTGCATTGTGGAATTCAGAATAATTATAAATAAATTCAGGGATGGAAAAACAAAGGAAGGAAAGGAAGAAGGAAAGAAGGGAGGAAGGGAAGAAGGAAGGAAGGAAGGAAGGAAGGAAGGAAGGAAGGAAGGAAGGAAGGAAGGAAGGAAGGAAGGAAGGAAGGAAGGAAGGAAGGAAGGATTTCTGATTGTTATTCAGTGGTTGCAGTGTGGAGGACAGAATAATTATAAATAATTGTAAGGATTACAAGGATTTCTTGTTATGGTTATTCAGTTGTGTCTCTGACTCTTTGTGACCTCATTTATTTATTTATTTTTTGCAAAGAAATGGAGTAGTTTGCCATTTCCTTCTCTAGTTCATTTTACAAATGAGGAAAGTGAGACAAAAAGGGTTAAGTGACTTGCCCAGGGTTACACATCTAATAAGTGTCTGAGTCCAGATTTGCATTAAGAAAGATGAGTCTTGCTGACTCCAGTCCCAGGAATCTATCAACTGTTCCACCTAGCTGACCAGCAGTTATTAAGTACCTATTTTGTGCCAGGAATTGTGATAAGCATTTTACAAATATTTACTCATTTGAGACTCACAATAATCCTAAGAGGTAAGTGCTATTATTATCCTCTTTTTACAGTGGAGGAAATTGAGGGAGACAGAAGTTTCACAGTCACTTTTAGTCACGTGGTGAATAAATGGCTGCAACCAAATTTGAATTCAGGTCTTCCCAATACAAGGCTCACTACTCTATCCACTATGCCATTTGGAGGGGGGATGGTGAGGGAGTTTGGCACAGTGGGTACCACTGAAAAACCATGAAGTTGGTGGTCATCAGGAGGCAGATTTATACAAAAAGCATGAAAGTCCACCAACATCCAGTGCTTCAATAGTAGCATCAAGGCGCAAATCTTCATTTACCCTGTACTAGTAAAGACTGAAAGGAGCAGTGCTTCAAACCTCTGTGCTCACACACACATTTTATTCTTTGATACAGACTGGCTACAATAATAAAATGTCCATTGGAAGGAAGTAATTTCCTGATATACCCCTGGATGATGCTGTTGAAAAGGCAAAAAACTTTTAGTCAGAGACTACAGAGAAAATGGCCACTCATTGGTCCAAAATAAGAGGAGGGAGGGAGAAAGTATAGGAGAAAGACAGAGAGAGAGATAGACAGACAGACAGACACAGAGACAGAGACAGAGACACACAGAGAGACAGAGACAGAGAAGCAGAGACAGAGGCAGACAGATAAGAGATAGAGACAGAGGAGGACAGTGGACCAACAGACATTCATTCCTAGACAGATAAAGGTAGTGAAACAGAGATAGAAAGATGGAGAGAGACAGAGAGCTAGAGACAAAGAGAAACAGACAGACAGACACAATCAAGGAGACAGATGTAGAGAGTGACAGTGACACACATAGAGGGAAAGACAGAGAAGCATACACACAGAGATGGAAGGAGGAATGACCGAACAGACATAGTCTGAGTAAATCATATTTTTTTGATGGCATCTGAGAGTAGGTTGTTTTGTTTTGTTTTGTTTTGCCTTTCTGTGTTTCACAGGTAGATATTTTGGATACATTGTGCATTGGATACATTTCACTTTTTTGCCACAGTTAGCATTGCCTAACTTTGCACACATGTAAGGTGGCTGCCATACAAACTGCTGCATGACCCTGAAAATAACCCTATGACATAGCTTGGACAGGTATTATTATCTCCTATTTAACAGATAAGGAAATTGATGTTGGAGAGAGTTGAAATGATTTGACCACAGTTATACAAGTAGTAAGTGCGAGAGCCAGACTGCAAACTAAGCCAGCCTATCTTACAGTCTAGTACATTAATAGAACAAACCCAATATTATTTGTAAAAGTTTCCTTAACTGACCCTGAGTTACTGCTTGAGGGTAAGATTTTATTACTATTGCACATAGCCACATTGCATACCACATAATTCATCCCCCAATGCTATTGGTAATAAAGTTTTGAATAATAACATTCATCTGACATGAAAAGAAAGGAATATGAGAAAATGGCATTGCCCCTAGAGTGCAGTATAACTTGATGCCGTCCTAATTTTTCATCTGAAACAAATCATTAGAGTTCTGCCATGATTGGTAATTCCTCTGTACACAGATATCATTTTCTCAAAGGGTGCTCTAGAGAGGATATAGATCAATATGGATTCATTTTTTCTTTTAATGGAAAATATTGAAACTATTCCATTATCAGATACCAAGACTGACTGAAGGGGTCAGGAGGCTCGTGTTCCTCCCTGTCACCATGAATCTTGCATACATGAGTAAACTTCCAACATTCCTCAACTTATGACTGTTAGACTAAAGAGACTTGAATTACTCACTCAGTTCATAATATATGATTGTATGCATTTAAGAAATGGGGATAAAATATCATCAAAAAGAAATTTGGTGTTAAGATAATATGACAGACAGACTCAGACTCTAATTGACTGAATTTATATAGAGTCCAGAGATGAGAATAACTCGAAGTTGTGTGCTGCAGATAGGGAGGTAGAGAGTGAAACCATGAGGTTCTAGTAGATTATGATTCCTCCCTTCCTTCCTTCCTTCTTTTCTTCCTTCCTTCCTTCCTTCCTTCCTTGCTTCCTTGCTTCCTTCTTTTCTTCCTTCCTTCCTTCCTTCCTTCCTTCCTTCCTTCCTTCCTTCCTTCCTTGCTTCCTTGCTTCCTTCCTTCCTTCCTTCCTTCCTTCCTTCCTTCCTTCATTTTTCTTTCTTTTCTTCCTTACTACCTGTCTTCTTTCTGTTACAAAGGCTGTCCCCTCATATGTAGCATGGAGGTGTCACATGGCTTGAGGGGAGACAGAATATACATTTTTTTAGCCTCTTCTCCCACTCCCTTCTCTAGGGAGGTTTTAATTCCTGCCAAGAGGGGAAACAGAAGGTTGGTACCAGAAGTTTATATCATCTGCCTTCCTCAGAGAACAGGGTACCAAACTAGAGTTATATCTATCTGTTCCCTAAACTAGCATTAGTTTAGGGAATATGGTTTTCATGGTCAAGCTAACTTCTGAGTGTTGTTTCTTTAATGGGGAAGGATGGCACCAATCTTTGTATCCCAGGTATTACCCCTCTCTCACCAAATATCAGTTCTCAATGAACACACATAGCACTTAGCCAAGGATATCATTTTCCCTCAACTTGCTAGCAAAATAGAAATCAGAGAAAGTATTCCTATGAGAATATATACCAGGTAGTAGAGAGTAAAGGTGCTCTCTCATTGGGAATGAAGTAATCCTGATTAAATAAAAGAGTCTTAAATCCCATCCAAGGGGAAGTTTCCTAAAATCTCTACTGCAGCAAACTAGGGATAGGTATGTGATGGAGATTCCAACTCCTCTCATGTTGGCTTCTCAGAGTCTTTTGCTTTGGCAACCTGAAGTGGATTTGGCAGCTTCCATCTTCTCTCTTAAACTAGAAACCAAAAGCATTCAAACCTTCTGCCAAGCTTAATGAGATTCAAGTGACTCTTGAACCTGAAGAGACCTGAAGAGAGTCTGAAGACAGTCTGAAGAAAGGTGAAGAGCTCTCCTCTCTCCCATACTCAAGAGCTCTGTCCTACCCTTAACACATATGCAGGGCATTGATCTCCATGAATAAGGAGAAAGTCCCACGCCAATAGGCTTTGGGAATGGAGTTGCAATTCCTTTCCTTCCTTTGTTTCTTCATTCCTGCCTGCATTACTTTGTTGTTCAGTAATTTTTCAGTTGTGTCTAATTCTTTGTGAGCCCACTTGGCGTTTTCTTAGCAAAGATATTGAAGTGTTTTGCCATTTCTTTCTCCAACTCAATTTACAGATGAGGAAACTGAGACAAATAGGGTTTAGTGACTTGCCCAGTGTCACTCAGCTAGTAAGTATCTTAGGCCTGTTTTAAAATCAGGGAGATGAGTCTTCCTGCCTCCAGGTCTACAGCTCAATCCACTGCCCCACCTACTAGCCCCTCTCATTCTTTCCTTCCTTGTTTTTCTATTTATTTAAACACCATGCCTTTTTTTTTTTTTGTCAAGGAAACACTCTAAGGCTCAAATTTTAAATACTACTAGTCAGATGTCCAGCTGTCTTGGACAAATAATTTCACCACATTTTCTCTTCTGTTAAAAATGAGAATAAAAATGCTTGTAATATGCACTTCATTAGATTATTTTGAGAATCAAATGAGACAATGAATATAAATTTTATACAAATGTGAGGTATTATGAATTTAGCGTCAGTCTTCAAAAGAATAAGAATGTTTTTATAGTATTACTATTTTTCCAATTACATGGAAAGATAGTTTTCAGTATTCATTTTTGTAAAATTTTGAGTTTCAAATTTTTCCCTCCCTTCCTCCCCTCCCCCTTCTCCACTACAGTAAGCAATCTGATATAGGTTATACATGTACAATCATGTTAACATATTTACACATTAGTCATTTCGTGAAAGAAGAATCAGAACAAAAGCGAAAAACCACCAGAAGGAAAATAAAAGTGAAAATAGTATGCTTCAATCTGCATTCAGACTCCGTAGTTCCCTCTCTGAATGTGGTTAGCATTTTCCATCATGAGCCTTTGGAATTGCCTTGGATCATTGTGTTGCTGAGAAGAGCTAAGTCTGTCAAAGTTGGTCATCACAAAATGTTGTTTTTCTGTGTACAACATTCTCCTGAGTTTGCTCACTTTACTCAGCATCAGTTCATGTATTTCTTACCAGGTTTTTCTGAAATATGCCTGCTCATCATTTCTTGTAAAAGGGTAGTATTCCATTGCATTCATATATCATAACTTGCTCAGCCATTCCTCAACTGATGGGCATTCCCTAAATTTCTAGTTCTTGGCCACCACAAAAAGAGCTGCTGTGATTATTTTGGTACATGTGAGTCATTTTCCCTTTTTTACAATTTCTTTGGGATACTGACCTAGTAGTGGTATTACTGGATTGAAGGGTATGCACAGTTTGGTTGCACTTTGGGCATAGTAGAATACGATCTTGGCATTTTTTGAAACTAACAAGTCAATGCTAGTCAACAGTGTGCCATGGTAGCCAATTCTGCTCAACAGGAACTTTAAGGGCTTTTAAAAAGGTTTGCCTGTGACCTGAACCAGGAAAATAAGGCCCTGCAGTTCTCTGTTCTCATCAGATCACATCCAAATTATCATGTTCAGCTCTGAGAAATAAATTGCAAGAAAACTCACAAGATGGAATATTTCCAAATGGCAATAACAAATAGAGAGATGGTTAAATAAATGGAGATTAATTCCACCTGAGGATTAATTGAAGGGCCTTTAAGTGTTCAGCCTGGAGAAGAGATAACTTAGGGGTGGAACAATATGATAGCTGTCTTTAAATACTTTAAAACATTTTGTGTGGAAAATTAAAGAATGATTTTTATTTTTTTAGCACCAGAGGACACAACTATGACCAATGTTCAGAATTTCTTGAGAGGCAAATTTGAAAAAAAGTGAAAAAAATTCAAAACAAAACAAACAAAAACTTCCTAACAATTATACCAATCCTCAACTGGAATGGATTAATTGAAGAGACAGTGAGTCAGTTAGTGAAGAAATAACAAGTTTCTGCTATATTCCAGGCACCACATTAAGAGCTGGGGATACAGAGAAATATAAAAGATAGTCCTTGACCTCTGGGATTTCACAATCTAATGGGTGAGTCAGCTTGAAGATAACTATGTAGAGAAGAGCAAAGAGGCTAATGTCACTGGATCATAGAGTATGTGATGATATATAAAGTGTAAGAAGCCTAGTAGGCTGGAGGGGCAGTTTAAAGGGCTTTATCTGATTGTGGATGAAATAGGGAGGTACTGGAGTTCACTGAGTTAGGTATAACTAGAGATTTTTAAGTGGAGACTTAGGGTGTGGGGGATGTGGTGAGCAATCCCTGAAGGGGACTGTGGCTTGACCCCAGCGGAAGACAAGTCGAAATCCAACCTCCCTCCTATCCAAGCAATCATTCAGTTATCTCTAACACAGAGACACCACCCACTTGAACACTCTTTTTTGTCACTTTCATTTTTTCAGCGCTATATCCTGTGAAGTAAATGAAGAGGACACATAGAAGAATTATTACCTAATCATGCCCAGGTTCCCATAACAATTACATAGGAGAAATCCTCAGTACCTCTCCTTTCCAAAATCTCTATCATTTCATTATTTTCCCATTATTTTTGTTGTTCTTGCTGTTGGTGCTGGTCCACAGCAGTTGAACTCTGTACTATATGGCAATAGCCAATGAATAAGCTACTGATCTTCTTTCCTCACCCCCCCAATACATTATACTTTTAATTTTTCAATGGGAAATTGTGAGTAGAATAAACATAGATGTGTCTCCGTGACATTATCTTTCCCCCAAAAAAAAATCCATCCCTCTTCTGAACTTCCCTGTTTCCATCGAGAGCAATATCATTCTTCCATTCCCCTAGGTCCTCAAACTCCTCATTATTTGTGTCTTCTTACTCTACTAAAATTGGTCTCATTGAAGATGCCAACTATTTCTTAATTGCCAAATCCAATGATCTTTTCTGAATCTTCATCCTTCTTTACCTCTGTAACATTTGATACTATTGAACATTCTTATCTGCTGGATACTCTGTCTGTAAACAAATTCTGTCCTTGTTCTTTTCCTATATGTTGAAAATTTGTTTAGTCTCCTTTTCTGGAGCATCATTCATCTCTCTCTCTCTTACTGTGGGTATTCCTAAAGGCTTTGTTTTCCCTGCAGACTTTCTTATTTGGTGACTTTATCAGATCACAGGGGCTTAATTATTTACCTTCATCAAATCCTATGGGCTTAATTATTATCATCTCTAACACTCCAAACTCTACCCACAGACCTTGGAATTTTTGTTGGTGTGCATCAATTATATTAAACAAAAAACCTATATCCACTATGCCACTCCCTTGACATCTTTAAGCCCTCTTTCACCTATTTCTCTGTTTTCCAACTCTAGATCTGAGAAAAATGTTGAAATCAACACTACCAAAACACTCCTTTCTGGCCAACATTCCCACAGGCATTTTGTCTACCCCTATTAAAATGTAAGCCCTCAATTATCAAAAGTATTTGATACTGGCTAAGAAATGGAGAGGTTGATCACTGGAATATGTTAGGTGTACAAGACACTGTCATCAGTGACTATAGTAATCTACTGTTTGATAAACCCAAAGACACCAGCTTCTGGGATGAGAACTCACTATTTTGACAAAAAAAAATGCTGGGAAAACTGGAAAATTGTGTGGCAGAAACTAGGTATAGATCAACATTCTACATTGTATACCAAAATAAGGTCAAAATGGATACATGAATGAAACATAACGAGTGATAATGTAAGCAAATTAGGAGAGCAAGGAATAGTTTAACTGTCAGATCTATGGAGAAGGAAAGAATTTATGACCAAACAAGAGATAGAGAGCATTATGAAAAGCAAAATGAATAACTTTAATTACATTAAATCTTTTAAAAAAAGTTTTTTGCAAAAACAAAGCCAATGCAACCAAGATTAGAAGGAAATCAGAAAGCTGGGGAACAATTTGTATGGGCAGTATCTCTGATAAAGGCCTCATTTCTAAAATGAATAGAGGAATGAGTCATATTTATAGGAATGCAAGTCATTCCCCGATTGACAAATCATCAAAGGATATGAACAGGCAGTTTTCAGAGGAAGAAATTAAAGCTATGTATAGTCATATAAAAATGCTCTAAATAACTATTGATTAGACAAATGCAAACCAAAACAACTCTGGGGTACCAAATCACACCTATCAGATTGGCTAACATGACAGAAAAGGAAAATGACAGGTGTTGGTAAAGATTTGGGGAAATTGGAAGACTAATGCATTGTCGGTGGAGTTGTGAACTGATCCAACCACTCTGGAGAGCAATTTGGAACTATGCCCAAAGGGTTATAAAACTGTGCATACCCTTTGATCCAGCAATACCACTACTAGGTCTATATGCCAAAGAGATCACACAAATGAGAAAAAGACCCACATGTACAACAATATTTATAGTAACATCAACATTGTGCAATGACCAACTTTGATAGACTTAGCTCTTCTCAGCAATACTATTATCTAACAATACCGAAAGATTCATTATGGAAAATACTGTCTACATTCAGAGAAAGAACTATGGAGTCTGAATGCAGATCAAAGCATACTATTTTACTTTTTTATTTCTCATGGTTTTTCCCTTTTGTTCTGATTCTTCTTTCACAACATAACTAATGTGGAAATATGTTTAATTTGATTGTACATGGATAACATATATTAGATTCTTCTTATGATTCTTAACTTCTCATTTTCCTTCATTACATATCAATCAATTTCCAAATCTTGTCAATTCAAATTCTGTAACCTGTTTTGTGTAACATCCCCTTCTTTCAACTTGCATATCTATGAGCCCAATTGAATCCATCATTAATTTTACCTAGACTGTTTCAATAGTATTCTACCCATTCCAATCCATCCACTGTACAACTACAGAAATGATTTTCCTAAATCATATAGTTTTGACCATGCTTCTCCCGGCCCAGTAAACATTAGTGCCTCCTTATTAACTCTAGGGTAATTTTCTTTTTTACTTTTTGTAGACATTTGAAAATTTATATTTAAAAGTTGTATAACATAAACAATTATTGATGCAATATGAAAGGTAAGTAGTCAATAACTTTTTTTAGATAAGTAATCAAAAAACTTGGAGACCATTGTTATAGAAGATTAATTCTCAGATATGATGATCTCTGATATTTCTTTCAGTTCTATAATTCTGTGATTCCTATTTTTTTTTTTTACAAAATGCCTCCACCCAAAGCCTGAATAATGAAGGTTTGGTTCAAAGATCAAGCTAGTGAATGGATGTTCCTGGTCTATTTATCTCATTTTGAGTCCTGACTATTCTCTTATTGACATCACAGAAATAAATTTAATTTTTTTCATGTAGCATATATATTATGTTTCAAAAACCAGAATGGGGTCAGCACCACCCTATTCATAGGACCCTACCATTAGGTAAAAAAGGATTTCTGATTTTCATTTTTGTTTGGTTTTGTCTTAAGGGGAAAAAAATCTCTTGGAGTTTTATGTCTTTCTGCAAATTTATCCAGACCAATTTTAATCAAATAGTAAACAAGGGGAAGAGTGGTGAAAAATATTAAGATGTTTCAGAATTAATTCAATAATTAGAAAAGCATGTTCAGTCCATCTTTTTATTGATTATTTACTGATTGATTGATTCTACATATTTCATAACACCATTTCTGGTATGGTGGAGCTGTACACAAACTGTTAACAAAAAAAGTCTTGTTGCATTCCATTTAAGTAACTGCAGACCTAGCAGTAGCTTTCCTCTGAAAGTATTGACTTTTGCTCTTCTCTTTTGCCTTGCAATGTGCCACATTGATTTAAAGAGTATAAATTAGTCCAAATATCTGTTCCCCCGAGTCAGAAGACACCCTGACATCATGTATACAGTATTGGTTTTAGGACCATCAAATGCATTCAATGGAAGCTGATTAAAATTTATGGAAAATAATTAGTGATAAAAGGATTTAATTGAAAGTTTATTGAAAGTAATTGAAATTAATGAAAGCTATTGACAGAGAAGAGGATTAATTAAAGAGGGAGAAATTGTTTTTAATTGGGATTTAATTGGCTACTACTAAAATTGAATGGAATGCAATAGAAAAATTGATGGGCATTCTGCTGACTTTAAGAGATTTATATTCAATATTGTCAACATTTAAAAGAAAGCATGATCCCAGAGAGATAATCATTGATTTTTCTGGATATGTAAAAATTTATATTGTTTTGTTTAATTATAATAGATGTAGAACAACTTTAAACTGAGGAAATGTTTTTGAAACATTCATGTTTTAATGAAAAGATCCAGAAACCAATTTATATAGAACTTGAATACATTGTACATATGTATATGAACACATACACACATACATACTTGTTGTCATTCAGTCATGTCCAACTCTTTATGAACCCATGAACCATTACACTATAGGACCTTCTATCCTCCACTATCTCTTAAAGTCTGTCCAAGTTCATATTCATTGTTTCCATGATACTATCTATTAATCTCATCCTCTGTTGTCTCCTTTTCCTTTTGCTTTCAATTTTCCCCAACATCAGATTCTTTTCCCATGAGTCCCATCTTCTCATTGTTTTACAAAAGTAGTCATTTCAGCTTCAGTATTTGCCTTTCCCAGTGAAAATCTTGAATTAATTTCTTTATCTCTTGACTGATTTGATCTCCTTGTTGTCCAAGTGACTCATATGTGTGTGTGTGTGTGTGTGTGTGTGTGTAAACACATACCTACATACACATATATACTTATGCCCTCCCACCCTTCCTCCTTTTATTCCTACATGTCTAACGGTGCAGAGCTAAAAACAGTTCTGCAAGAGGCCTGGAACTTTATTTATAGGTATTCCTATTGAATTACATAACTCAGAATATTTCTACATGTTACCTCAACTTCTGTTCCCCTCATTCCAATACTGCCATCAGGGAGGTAAGGCTACCGCCAGAATTCCAATTTTATCATTCTCTTGTAAGCTCTGAAAATACTCCAGCAGCAATCATTCACTCATTTTTCTATGTACCCAGTGAGTATTATTGAATGCCTATTCCTCATGAGGCAGAAGAACAAATACTAAGGAGATTTGCAGAGAGGTAGACCAAAATGCTTTCTTTCTGAGTTGCTAAAATTTTAGAGGTCAGATAGTGTGTATGCCAAAAACTCCAAATAGCTAGCAAAATGGTAGTGAAGGCAATGTTATCTGAGTTGTAAAGACATTACTAAATAAGCTTGATAAATGGTCATTGAATGAATCAACATGCAAATGAATCAATGAAAAACGGGTGGACAAAATTATTAAGTTTTAATTCCTGGCATTAACTCCACTTCACTGAGAGGGTGATGAGTTTGAAGAAACAGAAGTATTGAATGGTATGGCAAATTTCCTTGCTTAATAAACTCCACTGGTTTCCTATTATCAAATATAGAATAATACGTTTGATATTTAGAGTTTTTCACAACCGAGCTCCATCACCACCATTTTTCCGATCATCTTACATTTTCTTCTATTTCAGATACTTCTTATTCTATTAGCACTGGCATGCTTGCAGTTTCTCAAACAAAATATTTCATGCCCCAACTCATGGCACGTTTTCCCCGTGCCTAAAATGGTCTCTCTCCTTATCTCCACTTCCTGTCTTCTCTGGATTCCTTCAAGTTCCAGGTAAATTTCCATCTTCCACAGGGATGCTTTCCTAATACCTCTTAATTCTAATTCTTTCTGTTGTTTATTTTCTGTTTATCCTGTGCACAGCTTGTCTACACATAGATATTTGCATGTTGCCCCCCCCATTTGATTGTAAGCACCTTGAGGATAGGGATTGTATTTTGCCTTTCTTTGTATTGCCAGCACTCAAAACAGTGCCTGGCACAAAGTTGCACTTATTAAACACTAAACTATTGACTTAATTTCAGGAAAACTGCTTTTATTTTTATTGTGTTTCTTGTTGCTCTTCTAATTTTGCATAGTTAGAGAAAGGAAAGATAGATGGTTTCTAGATCTTTTCTCAATTTTTATATTTCAAAAAATATTAGTGGCTAAGCAAATATTATAATAGCTAATAATAATGTATCTTCTAACCAGGATATTCAGGGGAGACTCTATGAGGACTGATTTTTAAACCTAAAAGAGTATATAAAGATGGGAGTTCTGGTATTACAGGCAGTTTAAAAAAGTGATCAAAGTCTTAGAAATAGTTAAGCAAAAGTATGTATTAGAAGAATGTGAATTATAACTGAGGGTAGATATTGCAGAACTCATCAGGAAATAGTAGGACATCATGCAAGGCAGAAAGAAGCCTAATAATGAGGGCTTTTAATGTCAGGATGATGATGATTATTCTTCCTGGTACCTCTGTTATGCCCTTTCTCTTGGAGTCTCCTTTTCCTAAACCCTTCTTTTGGGGAACTTTCATCTCACACACAATCTGTATATTTCGTGCCCTTCTTTCATTGTGATACCATGTTTGAGAAACAAATCTAAATCACCCAAATGAGACATCACACTTTCCTCTATCATGGAGTCAATTGCCCCTTCTTTAACTAGCTCACCAGACACAGGTCAAAGCAATCGTTAATGACTGAAGGAACAAAGAGAAAAGCGCACTTTTTTGTATTTCCATTAAAGGCCTGGCTCAGCAGTCAGTGATGGAACTTGCCATCTCCCACTGCAAACCTTTCCATCTTCTTTTCTGTCTCAGTAGTCAAATAGGGGATTCTACCATTACATAATACACAGTTATCATTAATGAGACATACATAACAAGAAGTAGGCTCATCCAAAGCTTCCACATGGTTGCTAACAATGGCAATTAAGTATGCTCTAAGATGAGGAGTACTGTCATACTTGTAAAGCAACTGACCCTCTTCCCCATCTTCATAGGAATCTAATGTTCACAATAACCCAGGTGTCCTGCACTGAAGAATTGGAAAGATGACCAAAAGCCTGATATAACCTGGGTGCCAGTGTACAAAAATGCTTAGCATCTAGCATCCAATCTTCTTCCTCTTGCCAGGCCTAAAGATCATAGTACCTATGGCCTGGGTCAGGCATATTCAAATACTTGGTTATCTTCCTGAACGTCTGTAATGCCAGCAGTATCCATTTTCCCCCTATCCGTTCCCCTATTCCTCCTCATCTGAGTCTCTGAAATGACACATTTATTCATTATATGAAGCAAAATATATTCTAATTTTAAAAACTCTTGTTGCTTTTAGCATTATTGGTTGGTTTGTATCTTCCATAGACATTTCTGGGCACCCCAAAAATTGCCTGCTGTAGACTAAATTATTCATTCTGGGGATATGTATTCTCTCCCTATTCCACTCCTCCTTCCTCCCTCATTGCCCCCTCCAACTTACCCCAGGGCAGCTGAAATCCTGGTTCCTGAGAGCAAATGAGGTCACAAGCAATTAGAGATGGAACCCAGTTGATTTTTTTTTTCCTGGAAAGGCATCTTGGCACTTCTCAACCGGAAAATAAATCGTCGAAAACAAATCCTTTCAGAGCTGATAGATGACATCCCAGTCACTGTTCAAATTTATTTTAATTTCTATAATAAATTGCACCTGTAAGCGACAGTCATTTAATTTTTCATCATACTCAGCTTCCAGCACTGCTAATAACCCTCCTCAGGTATCATGCAGTGGGGTTCCCAGTCATTAGTTCACTTTACTGAGGGCACATTCTGTTTGACACACATTACCCTCTATGAATATTTTCAGAAATCAATATTAAGTCCAAACAGAAAATGGGTGATTTTTATTATACAATATGCAACCTCTGGGGAGAAAGTTTCATAATGAGATTTATGGGAATCTGTGTATATAAAAACATCATTTTTAGTGCTAATCCTCTAAAATATAGATGGTACTGCCTTATTCCAAATAGAAAGTAGAGGTTGTTATTTCTTCAATCAACTCAAATATGATAGAATTCTGTTATCATCAATAGTGTAATATGGGCTACCTAGGTGATTCAGCGGATAGGGTGCTAGGCCTGAAATCAGGAAGACTCATCTTCCTGTGTTCAAATCAGGACTAAGATTGCTTACTAGCTGTATCACCTTGTATAAGTCACTTAACCCTATTTGCCTCACTTTCCTCTTCTGTAAAATGAGCTGGAGAAGGAAATGGCAAGCCACTCCAGTATCTTTGCAAAAACAAACAAATGGGGACAAGAAGAATAAGACAAACTGAAATGACTGAAAAACAGCAAAAACAAAAAAAAGCGTGGCATGTGTTGTTATCAAATAATTAAAAAAATCAAATAAATTCCCCCAACTCCCAAGAATTTCGAACTACCTTTGAGAATAAATATAGAAAGTAATGTCTTCACTCAAGTGATCTAAAGTATTTGCTATTACAACAAAAAGGAAACCCTAATAGAAATCTAGGGCCTCATTCTTTAATCGTAGCCGTCTTTGATGCTGGCAAAAATTTGATTTGTTCCACAATCTAAATGTGCATTACACAGTAAACACTCCCCTTTTAATAGTTTCTTTCTAACAGCTTAAGTCTGATTTGAACTCATAAAGATGAGTCTTTGTGATTTCAGGCCTGGCATTCTATCCACTGCACACCTAGCTAGCCCATATTACAATACTGATGATAAAATAATTCTATCATACTTGAATTGATTAAAGAAATAACAACCTCTACTTTCTATTTGGAATAAGGCAGTACCCTTTTTTTTTTTAACAGTTATTAATCCAACCTTGGCTCCTGACTCAACAGCAAAGTACTCATCAACAAGCATTTTTAAGCCCCTACTATGCACCATGTCCCTGGGGGTGCAAAGCAAAAAAAAAAAAAAAAGAAAAAAAAATCTGTCCCCATCTTAAAGGAGCTTACATTCTACTGGGGAAATACATCATAGTCATAGATATGTAAACACTGTATGTTAATCCAAAATACATGCACAGTGACAAAAAGATGGTATTAAATTTAGGGGCACCAGGAAAAGCTACTTGAAGGGGATGGCACTTGACCTGAGACATAAAGGGAGGCAGGGATGAAAAGAGGTTCAGATGAGTTAAGAGAACATTCTAGGCTTGTGCAAAGGAATATAGGCAGAAGTTGGAATGTATTACATGGGAAATGTCAAGGAATCCAGTCTGACTACAGAATAGAGAGTGTTTAACGTCGAGTAATGTATGACCAAAATCAAGAGACAGGCTGGGAACAGAATACAAAGGACATTGTTTAAATGTCAGTGAGTGAAAATTGTATTCTACCCAAAGTATATGGGGAGCCACTGAAGTTCCTTGAGTATGGGATAGGTATTGTCAGAATTCTACTTTAGAAATAACAATCTGATGCTGTATGAAATTAGTTAACATATGGAAAGCATTTTGAAAATGTTCAAGTGCTATATAAATGCTAGCTCTAATAATAACAGCAGCAGCAGTATCATTTATATTATAAGACTTTGGTGGCAAGAAGAAAAGTTAAGTAACTTGTTGTAGTCTGGGCAGAAAGTGCTGAGGGTCTAGGCTACAGTAGTTGTATTGTGAATAGAAAGACAGATAAATTTAAGAGATGTTTAACATATAAATCTATAAGCCCAATATTCTGATTGGATAAAGGGTATAACAGAGAAAACATTGAAAGAAGACTTCTATATATCCACTGAGATCTCTTCCAACTCTCAAATTCTGTGACTGTGTGTTTATATATATATATATATATATATATATATATATATATATATATATATATATATATATATATATATATATATATATATATATATATATATATATATATATATATATATATGGAAAGAGATATATAAGATTTGCAAAGGAAGCAAAGTTACCTGGAAGAATGGTGATTCCCTTGACAGCAACTCCCTAAGACTTGGCAGAATGCCTGCCAGAGATACTAGAAAGTAACAGATTTTCCTCAGGACAGAGGGCTCTGTTTTGTTAGGGAATAAAGCAGAAATTCTCAGACTAACCCTGATACTTCTGGAGAATCATTATGGCATAATGGGGAAGAACATTAGACTTCAAATCCAAAGACCTGGAGTCAAGTTCAAATCCTTACACTTCCTATTTTAGCTCTGTGGTTATAGCAAGCCATTTGACATCTCAATTTCTCAGTTATAATTCTTCTAAGATGTGCATTATAAAGTTTTCCCTGATGCTTTAACAGGATAGCTGTTAAGAAGATGTTTTTTAGACTTGAAAGTGATTTAGAAATATCTGTTATTATTATTACAAGATCCACTAGGAAGGATGAAGAAATGATTTATTAAATGCCTGGTATGTATCAGACCCTGTGCTAATCATTTCACAAATGTTATCTATTTGATTGCCAAAGTTACCCTGAAAAGTAGATATTACTATTATCTCGTTATTATAGTAGAGGAAACTGAGGCAGACAGAGTATAACTATGTTGTCCAGGATGACACAAGTGTTAAGTGTTTGCAACTGGATTTAAACTCAGGTCTTCCTGACTAATTTCCACTATGTTAACTGGCTGATTAACATTTCCTCAAAATCTTCACTTCCTTTTTATTTTTTAAATAGTGAATGGTACATTTCTTCCAGTCTTCTGGATTCAGAACTTCAGATTTATCCTTGACCCTTTCCTTTCTGTCATTCCCTATATTTAAAGAATTGCCAGGTCTTAAGAATTCTGCCTCTGCAATATAACTTTTTCACTGACAAATCTACTACACTACTTAGGTTCCTCATTACCTCTTGTGTAGAATAGTATGTTGTTGTTCATTCATTTCAGTCATGTCCAACTCTTTGTGACCCCATTTTTGATCCCATTTGGGGTTTTCCTGACAAGGATACTAGAGTGGTTTGCCATTTCCTTCTCCAGCTCATTTTATATGTGAGGAAACAGACAAACAGGGCTTGCCCAGGGTCATGTAGGTAGTAAGTGTCTCAGGCCACATTTGAACTCGGGAAGATGAATCTTCCTGACTCCAGGCCTCGTACTCTATCCACTGTATTACCTAGCTTCCCTGAGTTTATGTAGTACTTTTTAATTTGGTTTCTAGATCTATATGCCCTCTCATCTTTAATCCTTCCTCCTCATAAATGTTAAATTGATATATACATACATACATACATACATACATACATACATATATATACATACATATATATATATATGTATATATATATATATATATATATATATATATATATATATGTTTATTTTTTTTTTTTGTCTAGGCAATGGAGCTGAGTGACTTGCCCAGAATCACACAGCTAGTAAGTGTTATGTGTCTGAAGCCAAAGTTGAACGGAGGTCCTCCTCAACCCAGGGCCAGTGCTCTATCCACTACACCACCTAGCTGCCCCAAATTGAGATATTCTTAAGTTATTGGTTTGACTCAAGCACTCCCTTTCTTAAAAAGTTTCACTGATTCCCTTTTACTTTTACAATAAAATCCAGGGTCCTCCATTTGGCATTTAAAGCCCTTTACAGGCTGGCTTCAGCCAACTTTTCTAGGCTTTTGTATGTAACTCTTCTTCATCCACTCTATTTTCTATCCAATCTGGTCTATATGTTGTTTCCATTCATAACATTCCATCTTCCATTTCCATAATTTAGCACAAGTGCCCCCCCCATTCCGTTAAGCCTGGAAGACACTCCTTCTGGAGTTCTAAAAACTCTACCTTTCTACAAAGTTCTGCTCAGGAGATGTATGTATGTAGGTATTTTATTTTTATCTATCCATGTTTATGTTGTTCCCTCCAATTGAATGTAACCTTCTTGAGGTCAGGTATTGTATCGTTTTATCTTTGAATCTCTAGCAATTAACATGTGTCTGTAGTCTATAGTCAACATCTGTTGAATTAATAAATGCATCACTTCAGAAAGATCTTTCATGTGTATTATCTCATTTGCAAAATGAGGGCATGAAGAAAATGATCTCTAAAGTCCCTGCAAATTCTTTAGTTGTTGGTAATAACTTATCTTTATGTATTGATTGATTAATTTACAAATTGGTTGTGGCCGTTGTCCTTCATTCTTGAAGAGGACCAAAATGACATCACTTTGTTAGAGTTAAGTTAAAATATTTCCAACTGTGGCTGATCAGACCAATATGAGCTTGGAATGTCCTACCACAGATTGGGCACAAATAGTCCATGTCAACATTTGGAGTGGATTCTCTAAATTGGCACATTTCATGCTTCTTTTGATCTGCTTCAATTCTGCTTTGCTCATAGAGCACAGCATCTTCTCTGATGAGGGCATGTCATGTTGGGCAGTCCTGTGCCAGTGTCTCCCATGTCACATAATCAATTCTGAAGTTCTCTAGAGAGACTTTGAGAGTGTCCTTGTATCACTTCTTCCAACCACCATGTGAATGCTTGCCCTGTTAAGTAAGCACACATTTGATATTTGAACAATGTGGCCAGCCCATTGTAGTTGCACTCTCTCTGCAAGTAGAGTTGAATGTTTGGCAGTTTAGTTCCAGAAAGGACATCAGTTTCTGGTATCTTATCCTGCCAGGTGATCTTCAGAATCTTCCTAAGACAATTCAAATGGAAGCAATTCAGTTTCCTGGAATGGCACTGGTATACTGTTCAGGTTACACAGGCATACAACAAGGAAGTCAGCACAACAGCTCTGTAGACCTTCAGTTTGGCACTCAATTTTTGAATACGTCTTCTCTCCCACACCTTCCTTCAGTGCCTCCCAAACACTGAATTAGCTCTGGGAATTCATGTATCAGTGTGTACAACCCTAGAAAGTATACTGCCAAGGTAAGCAAACATCCACAGCTTTTGAAACTTCTCCATTTGCTGTAACCAATGGTTCCATGTATGGGTGGTGTGCTGGCTGATGGAGTACCTGTGTTTTGTTGGTGTTGTTAGCCCAAAATTAGCACAAGCAGCAGAGAAATGATACATACTTTGTTTCATCTCAGCTTCAGAGGCTGCGTTGAGTGCACCATCATCTGCAAACAAAAAATCATAAACCAACACTTTCTCTACTTTGGTCTTGGCTTATACCCTTTTCAAATTGAAGAATTTACTGTCACTGTGGTAGCTGATCTTGATGCCATATTTACCCTCATTGGTAACAGAGCTGAAAGCATCATGCTTAAAAGCATGGGAGCAATCACATAGCCTTATTTCATTCCACTGGTGACTGGGAAAGCACGAGAGGAACATCTATTATCCAGAATCTGGGCAAGCATGCCATTGTGAAATTGATGTACAACACTGATAAACTCCAAGCAAATAAATTTTGACATAATTTTCCACAAGCCCTCAAGATTGACTGCATCAAAGGCCTTGGTCAGATCTAAAAATGTGCACAGATCTCTCTTCTCTTGACATTTCTCCTGAAGTTTTTGAGCAGCAAACACCATATCAACTTGGCCCTTTCTGAAGCCACACTGGCTCTCAGGTAGATGACCATCTTCCAAATTAAGAATTAGCTTGTCAAGGAGGACTCTGGCAAGAATCTTGCCAGCAATAACTAAGAGAGAATTCCCTCATACCTCATGATTGTCACAGGACAATCTATTTCCTTTACCTTCATAGAGATAAATAATGGAAGCATCCTTGAACTCCTGCAGGATAAACTCCTCTTGCCATATAACCTAGAAATTTTCAGTCAGCTGTTGTATGAACAGTGGACCTCATACCTTGTAAATGTCAGCTGAAACAGAATCAGCACCAGGTGCTTTGCCACACAAAAGAAGCCTAATGGCATCTAAAAAACATATTCTTCACTTGGAACTTCAGGGCTGATGCTCTATCCACTGTACCACCTGGTTGCCACCTTGTACTTTACTTTTGAAGCAATTAAATGCTGCCTTCTTAGAGATGGGTAAATTGTCATTCTGGTAAACACCCTGTAGAGTTCTTGTTTTTCATTTAGCAGCTTCTGGATTTCCCCCATCAATTTCATCAAACCAGTCTTGATGATTGCAAGTGTTCTAACCCAGATGAGCATGTGCAGTGCTGTACATGAAATCTCTGAAAACTGCCCACTCCTTTTCTGTTCCACTGTTGCCAACTGTGTGTTTGCTCAACTTTCCCTTCAAGTTAGTATGCTGCCAGTCAGGGAAGTATTCTAATCTGTTGACATTAATATTTCTGGTAGTCGTTTTGCCTTGGGGCCACCACTTTTGTTGAATGGCAATATTTAACTTGGAGAGAATACATCTATGTTCAGTCCAGCATTCTTCAACACACATTGCCTTTCTCATTCTCAGATCCTGTGTCTTTCTTTTCCTTACAATCATATAGTCTATTAAATGCCAATGTTTGCTGCAAGTTGCCTTTCTCATTCTCAGATCCTGTGTCTTTCTTTTCCTTACAATCATATAGTCTATTAAATGCCAATGTTTGCTGCAAGGGTGCACCCATAAAGTTTTATTGCATTTAGGTAAATGGAAGACAGCATTGGTGATGAGAAGATCATGAGATGCACAAATATTCAGTCTTAAATGACATTGCTATTTCTGTTTCTAGCTCCATTCCTCCCAGGAACTCCCTGCCATATCTGGTAGTTTGAACTACTCTTGAATTAAAGTTTCCCAGAAATTTTAAGCTTCTTCTCTTCTGGCACATTGATGATAAGGGTCTCCAGGTCTCTATACAATTTTTATTTGATCTTATCAGCGTTTGTCATGGTGGGAGCATAGGCAGTGATGATGGCAGCACAGCATTTTCTTGCAAGTGGCAATGACATTGTCACGATACTGCTAGACATACAAGCTTGTTGATTACTTTTGATTGCAAAACCTGCACCAGCTTCATGGCATTCCTCTTCAACTGTGGCTGCCTAAGAAATATATGTATTCAGTTCCAACATCAGTAAGCTGGACTTCATTTTCTGGGCTTGTTTCACTCAGGGCTTCTATTTGGATATGATACCTGCTGAATTCTCTCACAAAACATCTGTTCATCTTTCAGGTCTATTGGATTTTGTGTTGTGTATAAGTGTGTGCACATTCCATGTACTGATGTTGATTGGAATCATCTCTGCATAAGTTTTTGTAAATGTGTTTTGTGTGTGTGTGTGCTTCAACCACAGGGTGAGATCCATAGCCTCCAGTGATAATCATCACAGAGTAGGATAATGAAATGGTCACTAAAGTCTCTGGAAATTCTTTAGCTGTCACTAATCACTTACCATTGTATAGTGATTGAGTGATTTACAAATTTCTTAGCAGCAACTCAAAGGCAGAAATATATCATACGAAACTATAAATTTATATAAGCTCCTGTGGTAGAATATCTGTTTATGGGGAATTAAGAGGTGGAGACAATTTTGAGAAATGGGTAATAGGGTGCTGACCACAAGATGTTCTGTGCATCTTGCAGTATTTCTTGTAATAACCACATAATGTTCCAGTATGTCTATAATAGGTTCCAGGATATTCTGGAGATAATCACAAAGTACGTAAAAATTTGTAAAAAAGCCAATCAGAAGAGAGAACACCATTTCACTCAAGATTATTTAAACTGAATTGTTCCTCATCACTAATTAAAAGAAAGCTCTGGAAACTCATAAATCATGTCCTTGTACCGACTGAGAAGGTCTTAGATCTGATTGCTTTGCCATTACTAGTCTTGCTAATAAATCAATATGTTCAATTTGTATTGCCTCAGTCTTTTTCAACTTCCTTCATCATAACTGGTGACCCAGATGGGACTCGAGTGAGAAACTCTGGCTCCTGAGACAGCCTCTTTCATGAACTACGAAGAGCATGCTATATTCAAATGTTCACAAAGGAACTTCTCCATGAAGGGCTGCCCCAAGATTGGACACCTTGACCTCAATTTCAAATTTATCTGAGCAGGTAAGCTTCTAATCCCTTAAATAGAATACAGTTGGTGCTATCTCTGTTATAGGTTGGAGAAAGGAATCCATCCTTCTGTAAGTAGAAGAATCTAGGGAATTCTTTTTATAAGTGAAAGAGACCACTTCTTCTATAAGTAGGAGAAATCCATTCTTTCAATAGGAAGTCTATCTATGTTATACATAAACAAATCCCTTAAGAGAACCCCTTTCATAAATAAAGGAAAGGATGGGTTCTGATAATAGCATACAGAAGTAAACCAGAAATCTTCTCATATTTTGGGACCAAGCGAAACTTCCAGTTTAACCAAGAAATGACAAAAATGTATGCTATTATTAAATTGTTATTAAACTAGCTATTATTAAATTAATTGTTGTTAAGTTGTATAAAATTTTGTTCAAAATTGCAAGAGAATAAATTGATAAATTATTCTGACTTAAATTTATCACTTTTAGGTTATTACATTTTTAATTAAGATTGGCCACTGAGAAACCTCACACCTAGCAAATGAACTTTTGATTTTTCTGGGATGCCCTGTCTAATGTGTCATGCTCATCACTTCCTAGAGGCCCACTCTTTTTTTTTTTTTTATCATATTCTGTCTTTTACCTCTTCAATTTTTCCTTTTATATCTTCTACTTCCACATTTTATTCTCCCTCCACTGTAGTCACAGATTTTATTTCTTTTGAATGTGAGGGACCAGCATGGGTACCTTTCCTTTCAAAGAAATGTTTATACATGATGATTCCAGTCAAGAAATATGGTACCTTTAATGTTCTAACAACCCTTTAGTCCCTCTGGTCTCTCCACTTAGAGGAGAGATACTCCTAAATTTAATGAAAACCCATGACTATTATACATGCCAACTCAGAAAGTATCCCTAATTGGTCTTTACAAGACTTGAAAAACCCAGCTGATTATATCAGGCTACTCAAATTCAAAGCAACTTTTTAAGAGAAAAATGAAATTCCAATCTTCTTCTATGACAGGTTGTATAAAAATGCTAAGCAATATGCAGGGTTAGATCCAATCAATCTGAGAAATACTAGAATCATTAAATCCAACATTTGCTAATGAAGCCATGCCAGAAATATGCAATTAATTCTGTAAAGGTTGACCTGGATAGCGTGAATAAGCATAGGCAAACTAAAAAAGAAAATTACCCAATATGTACATGAAAGAAGAAACAAAGAAAAGGTTAAACTGAAACAAAAAAGCAGATTATTTTTGTTACTGCTCAGACACCATCAGTAATCCATGAGTGTTTTTACTGCCATAAAAGGGACATCTTTTTAAAAATTTCCTGTACTGAAAGAAAAAAAAAATTGGGTCTTAAGGAATAAGAGCAAAAGGGCACCCATGGATTCAATCTATTAATCAGAAAGATTTAGTATAACTTAATTCTGTGGAAACCAAGTTGTTTTCCCCCTCAATTCATTTTGATTATCATGCAATTCTTTGGCAAAAGCCATCTATAATAACATTATACGTTTTGGCCAATGAAAACTGAAAAAAAAAGAAAGAAAAAGAGTTTGACAATTAGTCTAAGACACAAAAACCTGGATGAGTCCCAAATTTGGTCTAATGAAGGGACTATCAATCAAATTTTAAGCTCTCAGAAAACTGTGAATTATCCTTTCTGATATGTTGGTTTTGTCATATAATTAAATTCTATATGAAAATGCTTCTTTCCTGTATCCTCATCATCCAAAGAAGAAGAATGTAAAATTATAAACTCTGCAAGCCATCAGAAAGATAGTGTCTCTCTACGTTTCTGACTCTTGCAAGATGGAAAGACAGAGAAGAGACACAGAGAAAAAAGAGAGAGAATCTTTGTCCCAAGTCTAAAGAAAATGCATGGTACAGTTTTAAAAAATTGGGTTTGCATGTTTTGTAACTGCTAAAAAAAATCTTAGTTAATTTTTGGAGTAATTCAGCTAAGATTCAGATTAAGTACTAATAATCTCTCTTCCCTTCCTGGAGGTTGAGAATACATAGAACTAAAACTAATATAAAATGATATAACAAAATTCAATTATTTAGGTAAATTAATAAAGTCACCCACATTAAAATAGACGATACAATGAAATGTTATATTAAGACTATAACTGAGAAATAAGTTGAGATAGAGTCAAGAAAATGGTGGAGGTGAAGAGATCTAAGGAATCTGTTTCCACTGAGTATGAGTGCAGGGTTTGAAAGTAAAGAGTTTTGAAATTTTTATAGAGGTTTTATTTCATCAAATTTGAAATTTTGAATCCAAATTTGATTTCCATGAAGTATTGTCTTTAGACTAAATTACGTAGTATAATTTGCAGTTAGAAAAACTGTGATAAATTAGAACTTAATGTTACTTCACCTTTGTCTACCACAGTTCTCTAATTTGCAAAAGAGATAATAAATGTGAAGTGCTTAACACAGTACCTGTCTTGTGTAGAGGATGAACAATTAGACAAAATTTCTGTAGTAATGCTCCTCTACTTCAAGAGTTCTTTTCTAAATTGGCATTGACTCCATTCATATTTAAGTCTCATAAAGGAGAAAATGAGTCTTATTATTTATAACTGCCCTGTGATATGTTAGTTGTTATACTGATACATTAAAGAAATTCAAATAACAAATGGAAAATTAAAACTTAAACATTTTAAAGTGCTACAGAAGAAGAAGCCCTTCAGAACAAGGCTCTGAAACTCTTTAAAGTAAACTTTAAAAATTGGATAGAGCCTGACATATGGTAAGCATGATATAAATATTAACTATTGTTATTATTATCACTTCTTTAAGTGAATGTAAATTGCTTTGTACTGGATTACTCTCTATTGGGTTTTGGTCAAAAAATGATGTGGAAATGTATTAGACTAAATTAATACTATCTGACTGGTGATTTTTTTTCCTAAAAATGTTTTCTTATAATGTGAAACTTGATGACTTATTATTTGATTAAAAAGGGAAGTTGTGGTCTCTGCAAGAATTTCTACTTGCTAGCAACTTCTCCCTTAAACTAGCAGTGTTTCTCTTTCACTCCTAATGCTGTTAGGTTATTAATTGAACTGTCAAAAATTGTCATAAGTGTTTGAAAATTGTTGAACATTTAATAATTTACTGTAGGGAGAAAAATAGCACAGAACTCATGAGTTATCCTTGCTATGAAACTCCTTTGGCTGTCTACTTGGGCTGGATCATAAGATCTAACCAGGACTGATGACCACATGTTATAACATTCTGAAGCTTGAGGAACCAGAACCTCTCCTAGCCATAGTGGGGAATTTTATAATAGTAAAAGAGTAAGTTTATTATTTGTTACTTAAAAATCATAAAATTGTATCTATTAAAATTTAGTATGTAGTAAAGTTACACCTTCTGGATCCACTTATTAACAACACACTTTGATGACCAACACATTTTCTAGGGGGTTTTGAGCCAACTATTCACTGTATTTGAGGAACTCCAGAATATAATTCACTGTTAGGAACATGAGAGGAATAATAATGACCTAGCCAAGTTGTGATAAGTGAAATTTTGCTATTTAAGGTTAAATGTCATGGGATTGAATTGATGTTGTTCTAAGTATTGGTTTGAAGTATGATTGTCTGGATTATCATGAAGCCAAAAGACCGCTATTGAAGGGGAAAGTCTGAGGACTGCTACAGATATATGTTCAGCATCAGGGAAAAGTTAAGGGGATGGCTTCGATAGATTAAGGTAAGAGTCTTGATTGAGTTTTCCTGTTGTGCTATTTCCTTTCAGAACAGAAAAAAAAATTCCACCTGGTTAATTGTGAGCATGGCTTACAACATGTTAATAATGTGGAACTTTACTACATGATTAGCTGTCGAATATGACTCTTGCCTGGCATCAAAAGAACTTAAGTGAAGTCTTTTTTGTTTGTTTTGTTTGTTTTGTTTTGTTTTGTTTTGTTTTGTCTGTTAACCATGTTACTCCATTTCCCTTACATAGCACATTTCTATAATCAGTGCAGGTGAACTGTGAAAAGTTTTTTTTTTTAATTTCGTTTTGTTTTTGTAATACCATGTCTATTAATCAATAGAGTAATACTCAAACATCTCTGATTCTTGTTGTTTTCAACTAAGCAAACAAGCTCTTAGGCCTGTCATCAACTTCCTTATAATCTTATATTACAAACGAATAAAACTTTAAAATAATGAAGGTGAATTTTTTTCAGCATCCATAATTTAAAAACATAGCAATGACCTTATTTGCACACATATTTTACTCTGGGTTTATGTTCTATACCAGTTATATAAAACATCTTAAAAAGTGTCAAAGGAGTCACAAAACCTAATATGGGCTACTAAAGTCAGACATTACATTCTTGTATAACATTATATCCTTGAAGTATCTCAGCCTTTCAGGACGATATGGGAAGTAAGAGAAAGATATACAATTTATCTATTTTTTTTCTAATTATGAACATATATGTAATGGATGTACGTATGTGTGTGTGTTTGTGATTGGCTTTCCAAATTTTTAATGGGTTAATGACAAATTCTCAAAGCTAGATGAATGATAAACATATACAATTGTATTACTATAAAGAAAATGAAATTATTTTCCCATCCCAAAGTCTCTGTCATTAATATTCACTAAATTTAGAAGATTGTATTAAATTGTATTGAGTCTTGCTAAAGAAACAGATCTGCTAGTAGGAATCACTCCTTCAGAGCTGCCCTGAGAACAAGATTTATGACAGAACATCTAAGGGGAGATGTTTCCAGGGACCAGAAAATTACCTGGGATGACTGGGACTTAAGGTACAAATGTATGATTAAATAGACCTTGAGACTGAGGGATGAATTGATAATTACTGTTAATTAATGTTATTTTACTTCAAATTTCCTTGAATACTAAACAAAGTTTAACCTGTAACTTGTACTTATAGAGTTTACTTAACATTGTTTGTCTACATAACTTATTCAAATTAAGCCCTCTGGAGGCAGCTAGGTGGTGCAGTAGATAGAGCTCTGATCTTGGAGTCAGAAGTACCTGAGTTCAAATCCAGCCTCAGACAGTTGACACTTAATAGCTGTGTGACCCTGGGCAAGTCACTTAACCCCAAATGCCTCACCAAGAAAAGCAAATTAAGCCCTTTGCCTATGAAACATTGTGATAAGTTTGTTACTGATCTGACCACCTATCCCTCTTTAAATCAAACTTTAAAAAAGATAGACAATAAGGTGGATAATTTCTATTGATTCAGGTTATTTTAAAGAACCGTTTGATACTTTAACCAAGCTTTTCTGCTTCTGTAACTATGCTTTCACTACTATGAGAATGTTGGACTTGGGAAAGTCCATAAGGAGGAAAACTGTGAAGGAAATAATTTATTATACCCCATAATGGGACTCTTCTTGTTTTATTGACCATCATAATCAAATCAGGTTCATGTCATTCTAGTACTCATAGTTGTTTTTTTTTCCTGCCTTGTCTTAGATGCTATATTGCTTGTTGTACCACAGCTGTTCAAACTTAACTCATAAAAATCTAATGATGGTTCAAAGTATCAATTCTAAATATTAAACAATGAAAAAATTAAACAATGAACCTTACACTAATAGCTTTAGATAAGTGATCAAAAGGTGGAATTGTGAAATACAAAATTAGCTCCATTATGTTTGTTCTTTGCATGTTTTTTAGTATTTTGTGAGCTAGGATTTGCCTTGATATAAAATATATGATTATGGAGAATTAAGATGTTAAGACAATTCTAACAAACTGGAGTACTGAGGAGCTAATCAAAAAATATTCCATACATGTTGTGGTATTTTTTGTGAAAACCACGTAATGTTCCAGGATGTTTGTAATATGCTCGGAAATAACAAAAAAAAAAACCTTATAAAACTCTTGCTAATCAGAAGAGAGAATGCCCAGGTTATCCATGTTACTCATGATTTTGTAAATTGATTGGTTCCTCACTGTTGATTATAAAAAAGCTCTATAAACTCCCAAATGGTGTCCTTGTACATAACCGATGGCATCTTGGACCCAATTAATTGAAAATTGCTAGCCTTGCTAATAAAATCAGTATGCTCAGATTTATTGTCTCAGTCTTCATCAGTTTCATTTGTGACAAAAATGTTCCTCATCAGCAAAAGCTTCTGAGCAACTGCCACCAACAGACAGGCACAAGAGCCCTGAAAGTGGCAATAACCCCTGACCACAAGTTTTTTTTCTTCTAGCCAAGCCCTCAAACCCATTATTTTGTAAAGTAACTCAGTGCAAAAAGGTCCAGTAATCCCCATCAACTGTTAACTACTTGCCACAAAGGAGAGACAATCCAGCCTGGATGAAGAAGCAGAGCACTATGAGGGAAAGGCAGGAGTTCCATGTGCCAGACAAGTCAAATCACCACCACCACCACCTTGACCATGAGTTCTCCGCAGACTGATGGAGGCAGCACAGGATCCTGAAACCTAAGACCCTTGACAGTAGCTATGTTTCCAATCTAATGCCCTCTGCCATCATCCTGGCAAGCAACTTCTGTGGAGAAGCAGCCAGGCAACTGATCCTACAAGTGTTTTGGCCACCATTACTGAAAACTCAGGAAGGAAAGTTATCATCTATAAAATCCTTGGCAATGTCACAAGGTTCAACAGCATAAACTGACAAATGGCACTAAAGTAGAAGCATTAGCAGCATCTTCTTTGCTGTGTTGCACAATGGGACTTTTCCATCTGAATTGCAGCTGAAACCTTCCATGTCTTTTCTGCCCTTTGTACACAAAGTGAGCTTCTCTAGAGAAGAGACAGACTTGCTTTTCTATTCATATCCTAAACCCTTGCCACAGTGCTTTGCAGATAGTAAATACTTTTCATTCCTGCACGTCTTCATTAATTTAGCTAGGTAGTGCATTGGCCAGTAAATTGGAGTCAGGAAGACATGAGTTAAAACCTGTCATCAGATGCTTACTACCTGTGTGACTCTGGGCGAAACATTTGACCTGTGCCTCAGTTTGGATATTTCTAAAATGGGGGTAATAATAACATCTACTTCACTGGGTTGTTGTGAGGATCAAATGAGATTAATAATTGTAAAGTGCTTAGCAGAACATGGAAGAAAGTAGATGATTTATAAAGGTAAGCTATTACTACTACTACTACTACTACTATTACTAATACTACTATTTATTTATTCATGTATGTATTCTAAATAAGTCTGACTCTTGGGCATAGCTCATGTAGCACTGTAAGATAGCAGATTACTGCCTAAGAAACAACAGATAGGGAGGTTCAATAAAGAATATTTTTAAAGTATAATTTCAAAAAATATTTGCATTTTACACAGGAAAGTCCTCTTTGGATTCTTCACTGAGTAATGGAGTCCCAAGCATTAAAAAATAGATAACAAACCCTGGCTGGTAGTCCTGCTAACTTGGGATGGGAAAAAGGACATTAAATAGACCAGGAAACGTAAGAAACATAAAATCAAACTATGTAAATAAAATGTTCTTTAAAAAAAAAAGAAATAAAATTGTCTCTTTGTTATTGTATATATTAATTTTGTGATCTGTCTGGTCATATGTGCTCCAGTAATATCCAATGTCTCTAGTATAAAGTAATACACAGGAAATGTAAATTTGATGCCAGAGTTGAAAGCATTATGAACCTTGCAAAAGTCCGTATATGTCTTTTCCTGGTGAGGCTCTTTGATAACCATTAACACAACTGGAATCTGATAAAGATGCATGACAGAATAATTGAGTGTTTTTGTCAGGGTAGAAAGGACTCAGCCTTAGTGATAATAACCAGTTTTCCCAATTTCTGTTTCATCGATTAAGCTTACAATTTATTCTAATGGCTTCTAGAAGAACTGAAGCTGATTATTTCTGTACAAATTTATCAGTCCTCTACATAATGACTCCTTGAGAAATTAAAAATGGAGTGATAATAAATAAAATAGAGATAAGTATCAAAATAATATTGTCTGAGTTGGAAGGTATCTCAGAGGTCACGTATTCCAAACTAAACTTAGAAAACAGAACCTCTGCATCATGTTACAGGGGAATAAAAGACAGATTTAGAGCCAGAAGACATGCATTCAAATGCAGGCTATTCTACTTGCTACCTTTGTGACCTTTCGAAAATCATTTAACCTTTCTGGTCCTCAATTTCCTTCTCTGGAAAACTGAGGGGTTTAGACTAGGTGACCTTCTTTTCAGCTCTGAACATATGATCCTGCATTCCCTGACAAGTGGTCATTAGAGATGGGAAATTCACTACCTCATGTGTCAGGGAAGAAAAGGACGACAAGAAAATTCTAAGTGACAAAGATGTAGAGAGCAGTGATGATTTTTAAAATGGGTAAAACAACCTAATTTGAATGGAAAGAAATCTTTGAAAATATCTACAAAAATTTTATGTGGTAATTTTTGTAATTATTTTTCAGGCCTATATTGGCAAACAATTCATATTTGGACTAATATAGTGCTAACTGCGTGACTTTGGGTGAATCAATTAACCTCTCTCTTGTTAGTTTACTTAAATATAAATTGTATAAAATTATATTCGCATTACCTACCTTCTAGTGTTGATATAAGGATCAGTGAAATAATTTAATATAAAATCAATTCAATTAAGATCCTTTTTGTTTTGTTTTGTTTTGTTTTGCTTCCCATCTTCTAGTTATCATAGAAATCCAATTTTCTTTGGAATACATATCATACCTTATTACCTACATTGCAGATCACGTATCAGAGATATATACAGCTTGACGCACCTTGAAAAGTTATCTAGTTTACTGGCACTTATTTTATATATAAGGAAGCAGAAGTTAATTTACTTTTAGTGACTTGCCTATGGTCATAGGTGATATTCAATTAATCAACACTTAACAGGTTTTAAGTGTCTACTAGATTTTTAGTGTGCTATATTCTAGGGATAAAAATAAATGATTGAAACAATCCCTAGTCATAAGAAGCTCACATCTAATGCCAGAAATAATAAGTATTCCTAATTATAAAAATAATAAGCATAAAGAAAAAAATTAAAAATCAATGTAAAATAGTAACTAGAGGGTAGTTTACCACACAATGCTCTAGCAAGTAGGGATATCAGGGGAGAGGTTTCAAGTGGGAGGTGATATTTGAATTTTGTCTTGAAGCAAGAAAGTTATAGGGATACTAATGCACTGTTGGTGAAGCTGCAAATTGGTTCAACTATTCTGGAAAACAATTTGCTGCTATGACGAAAGGGCTATAATTTTGACCCACCAATACCACTACTAAGTTTGAAATCCCAAAGAGATCAAAGAAATAGGAAAAGTACCTATATGTACAAAAAAAATTATACTACCTGTGTGTGTGTGTGTGTGTGTGTGTGTGTGGTGACAAAGAATTACAAACTGAGGGGATGCCCATCAGTTGGAAAATGGCTTAACAGGGTGTAGCATATGATTGTGATAGAATACTATTGTGCTATGAGAAATGATGAGAAAGATGGTTTTGAAAAGCCTGAGAAGATTTGAACTGAGGCAAAATTAAGTGACCAGAACCAAGAGAACATTCTACAGTATAACAGCAATATTGTAATGATGATCAATTATGAAAAACTTAGCTCCTTTGATCATTACAATGATCTGAGACAATTTTGAAGGACTCATGATAAAAATATGCTATCCACTTTCAGAGACAGAACTGATGAGTGCTGAGTTCAAATTAAAGTATAATTATATTTCATTTTCTTCATTTTTCTTGCTTTTTTTTTTTTGGCAACATGGCCAGCTTGGAAATTTGTTTTACATGATTTCACGTATATAATCAATATAGTATTGTTTGCCTTCTCAAGGAGGGAGGGATAGAAGAAAGGAAGAAAATTTAAAACACAAATTTTAAAAATGAAAAGATTAAAAGTGAACAAATAGTGCATTAAAAAAAAGAAGAGAGAGACTCTGTGAAGCAGATGTGAGAAAGTGCACAAATGATCCTAAGAGAAAATATGACCGATAAAACTGAATATTAAACAATGTTAAAATGATACCACTGGAAAATCGTTGTTACAAAAGCAAGAAAAAAGAAATAGAGTTATTCAATTCATGGAACCATAATAAGCATATAATTTGCTTACCCATCTATATCCTTAACTTCTCTGTTTAGAGATGAATCAATTAGTAGAATTCCATACTTGGGAAATAACTAGTTCAAAGACACAGAAATGGTACTGGCAATAGGGTTAAAAACAGGGTAGATAATTTAATTTTAATGCTATGCCTTTTGATTATTAATAATAATTTGTAATATTCCCTTTTCTGTTAAAAGGCTAATTTTGGGAAGAGGACCTCCTTTGCTGGAAAATGTCAAGCATTCCAGCTCATCTCTAGGCATTCTGCTAAAAGTATCTGGGCAAGGCCCTTCTCCACTGGGAAACCAGATTTGTGTCTATGGCATAAAGAGAATTCAGTTTGGGTGAGGTCCTTCCCAGGATAAGTTCTTGTTCCTTGTTCTCCTTCAATAGAGTTTAGAATGACTGACTAATGAAGGAGAAACTAAATGAGATGTAACCTGGTAGAGATGCTCTGATCGCTAGGGGCTACTGAGCCTGATGATCAAGTCACAGATCTCAGCAGAAAGAATTGAAGACTGTTAACCCACCTCCTCCTTAAGTATAAACCAATTAGGGTATCTTTGTCCTGGTGGGGAGGGCCCAACAATGTGCTGTCAGGAAGACAGTGGGATGTTTAACAAGTTGCAGGACTCTGTATCATTGTCTTGGTTACCAAGAAAAACCAATGACCATTAATTTATTAATTATTGGCTAGCCTAGTTAATAAATTGATTATTAACACCCAGAAACTTTGTCTCTTGAAATGTTTACTCCCAACACAGGTTTGGTAAGGTCATAAAGGGCTTTAAATGCTAAACAAACAAAAATTATGTTTAACCCTAGAAACAATAGGGAGCCACTTGATTTTGTTGAGTAAGTAAAGTAATTAGATCCAAACTTGAAGAAAATTATTTTTGCATCAGTTTGGAGGATGGACTAAGGCAGAGAAAGACTGGAGGCAGAGAAGCCTTTGCAACGATATTTTTTTTCTTAATATTATTTTCTTTTTCCAATTACATATAAAGATAATTTTTAACATTAACTTTTCACACAACTAGATCTGTTTTCCAAGGTTACTAGGGGGAAAGCAAAATAACCTACATGTTCTAAAATATTTATACCAGCTCACTTTGCAGTGGCATAGAGCTGGAAATAGCAGGGATGCCAGTCAATTGGGGAATGGCTATACAAGCAGTGGTTTATGATTGTGATGCAATACTACTGTGCAACAAGAAATGATGAGCTTGATTATCTTAGAAAAACATGGGTGGACTTGCACAAAATAGTGAAGAGTTAAATGAGTACAACCAAGAGAATATTGGATGCAGTAACAGCAATATTTTTTAAGAACAACTTTGAGCGAATAAGTTATTTTTGCCATTATAAATGCCCAAATTAACTGCAAAGGACACATGAAGACATTATCTGCATCCAGAGAAAGAACTAATAAATAGAAGTATATATAGAATGGTTTTACGTGCACACACACACACACACACACATTTATGTTTAACGGTAACCATCTCTAGAGCAGAAGGAGAGAAGAAATAAAGGAACAAAAGAGAAAGTTACATGACAAATTTATTATATATTTAAAAGAAATAAGAAGTTAGATTTTAAGATTTTACAATCCTCTTTTTTTCCATGTTAGGGAAATGCTTGTTTTATTTCTTAAGTTCAGAATAAAATAAATATTTTAAAATTTATTTAGTATTTTATTTTTTCTTATTTAAAAATAATATTCAATATTTGTTTTTAAAATTTTAAGTTTCAAATTCTCTCATTTCTTCCCTTCCCACCCTGTTATTGAGAAGGCAAGCAATTCAGTATAGGTTAAACATGTGTAGTCATGCAAAACATTTCCATATAAATTCTGTTGTGAAAGAAAACATAGACCTCCCACCAAAAAACAAACAAATGAACCTCAAGAAAAAGAAAGAAAGTAAAAAAAAAAAGGTGTGCTTCAATCTGTTTTCAGACACCATCAGTTCTTTGTCTGGAGTTGGATAGCATTTTTCATCATAATCCCTTCAGAGTTGTCTTGGATAGTTGTCTTGAAAATAGCTTTGTACATTTCACTTTTTATGAGATCATATAAGCCTTTTCAGGTTTGTCTGAGGACATCCTGCTCATCATTTTTACAGCACGATTATGTTCCATCATAATCACAGCCACAATTTGTTCAGCCATTCCCCAACTGATGGGCATCCCTTCAATTTCCAATCCTTTGCCACAACAAAAAGAGCTGCTATAAATATTTTTCTACATGTAGATAATTTTTCCTTTTTTATCTATTTTGTGATTAAAAACTTAGTAATGGTATTGCTAGTTCAAAGAGCCTGCATGGTTTTATAACCTTTTGGGTATTGTTCCAAATTTCTCTACAGTTGTTGAATCAGTTCACAACTCCACCAATAGCATGTTAATGTCTCATTTTTCCCACATCCCCTCCAACATTTGTCATTTCCCTTGTCTATCCTGTTAGCCAATCTAGAAGACATGAGGTTTTGATTTTTAATTTGTATTTCTCCAATCAATACTGAGTTAGAACATTTTTTAATATGGCTAAAGATAGCTTTGATTACTTCATCTGAAAACTGTCTTTTGATCATTTATCACTGTAGAATGGCTCTTATTTTTTATAAATTTGACTCACTTCTCTATGTTTGAGAAATAAGGCCTTGATCAGATAAATTTGCTTCACTTATTTCACAGTTACTATTGCTAAATGTATTTCCCTCCATCCTATTCTGACTACCCCCACTTATTCCACTGTATTTTTTTCCTTTCACCCTGTCCCTCCTAAAAGTGTTTCCTTCTGACTACCCCATCCCCTATCTGTCCTCCTTTCTATCCCCCCACCTTATCTTATCCCTTTTCCTTCCTGCATTCTTTTAAAATAAAATAGATATCTATGCCCAATTAAATGTATTTGTTATTCATTCATTCAGTTAATTCTGATGAGAGTAAGGTTCCTTCCCTCCTTCCTTCTTTCCCCTCTTTCTCCTTCCACTGTAAAAGCTTTTTCTTGCCACTTTTATGTGAGATAATTTACCCCATTTTACCTCTCCCTTTCCATTTATCCCAGCACATTACTTTCTCACCCCTTAATTTTATTTCATTTTATTTGTTTTAAACCATTCCTTTGCATTCAACCCACACTCATCCTTTCATCTACATGTACTCCTTCTCACTGCTCTAATAATGAGAAAGTTCTTCTGAACTGACAAGCACCATCTTCCCATGTAAGAATGTAAACATTAAATCTTGTAAAGTCTCTTATGATTTCCCTTTCCTGTTTACTTTTTATGCTTCTCTTCAGTCTTGTATTTGAAAGTCAAATTTTCTATTCACTCTTTTCTTTTTTTTTCCAATTTTTAAAATTAATTTATTTTGATTTATCAACAATCACTTCTATATGCTTTTGAGTTGAAAATTTTTCTCCCACTTCCTCCCCCCCTCAACCTCCCCAAGACGGTGCACAATCTGATATAGGCTTTACATTTACATACCCATTAAACATATTTTCACATTAGTGAAGTTGTAAGTAAAAATTAAAACCAATAGGAGGAACCATCAGAAATATGAAACAAAACTCAACAGAAGGTAAAAATAAGTGATAGCGATTCGACTTCCATAGTTCTTTCTTTGGATGTGGACAGCATTTTCCATCCCGAGGCCTCTGGAGAGGTCTTAGATCCTCATAATGCTGAGAAGGTTCAGTTTAACAATCTTAGTCATTGCATAATGTGGGTGTTATTGTACACAAAGTCCTCTTGGTTCTGCTCACTTCACTCAGCATCAGACCATATAAGTCTTTCCAGGTTTTTCTGAAGTCAGCCTGTTCATCATTTCTTAGAGCACAATAGTATTCCATTACATTCATATACCACAACTTGCTCAGCCATTCCCCAATTGATGGGCATCCTCTCAATTTCCAATTCTTTGCCACCACAAAAAAGAGCTGCTATGAATATTTTTGTACATGTAGGTCCTTTTCCCATTTGTTTGATCTCTTTGGGATATAGCCCTAGAAGTGCTATTGCTGGATCAAAGGGTATGCACATTTTTGTAGCCCTTTGGGCATAGTTCCAAATTGTTCTCCAAAATGGTTGGATCATTTCACAACTCCACCAACAATGTATTAGTGTTCCAATTTTCCCACATCTTCTCCAACATTTATCATTTTCCTGTTTTGTCATGTTGGCCAATCTGATAGGTGTGATGTGGTACCTCAGAGTTTTTTGATTTGCATTTCTCTAATCAATAACGATTTAGAGCATTTTTTCATATGACTATAGATGGCTTTAATTTCTTCATCTGAGAACTGTCTGTTCATATCCTTTGACCATTTATCAATTGGGAATGGCTTGTGTTCTTATAAATTTGTCTTAATTCTCATATATTTTAGAAATGAGGCCTTTATCAGAGACTGGTTGTAAAAATTCTTTCCCAATTTTCTACCTTCCTTCTAATCTTAGTTGCATTGGCTTTGTTTGTGCAAAAACTTTTCAATTTAATGTAATCAAAATTATCCATTTTGCTTTTCATAATGTTCTCTATCTCCTGTTTGGTCAAGAATTCTTCTGTTCTCCATAGATCTGATAGGTAAACTATTCCTTGTTCTCCCAGTTTACTTATGGTATCAGCCTTTATATCTAAGTCATGAACCATTTTGACTTTATTTTGGTATATGGTGTGAGATTTGGGTCTATGCCTAGTTTCTGCCATACTCTTTTCCAGTTTTCCCAGCAGTTTTTTTCAAAGAGTGGTTCTTATACCAGAAGCTGGGGTCTTTGGGTTTATCAAATAATAGATTACTATAGTCATTGACTACTGTGTCTTGCATATTTAACCTATTCCACTGATCACCTCCCTATTTCTTAGCCAGTACCAAGCAGTTTTGATGATTGCTGCTTTATAATACAATTTAAGATCTGGAATTGCTAGGCCACCTTCCCCTGCATTTCTTTTCATTAGTTCCTTTGATATTCTGGACCTTTTGTTTTTCCAAATGAATCTTGTTATTTTTTTTCTAACTCTATAAAATAATTTTTGGTAGTTTGGTATGGCACTGAATAAGTAAATTAGCTTAGGTAGGATTGTCATTTTTATTATATTAGCTCAGCCTACCCATGAGCAACTGATGTTTTTCCAATTATTTAGATCTGATTTTATTTGTGTGAAAAGTGTTTTGTAATTGTGTTCATAGAGTTCCTGGGTTTGTTTCAGGAGGTAGACTCCTAAATATTTTATATGTCTACAGTAAGTTTAAATGGGATTTCTCTTTCTATCTCTTGCTGTTGGGCTTTGTTGGTAATATATAGAAATGCTGATGATTTATGTGGGTTTATTTTATAGCCTGCAACTTTGCTAAAGTTGTTTATTATTTCAAGTAGTTTTTCACTTGGTTCTCTAGGATTCTCTAAGTATATCATCATGTCATCTGCAAAGAGTGATAGCTTTGTTTCTTCTTTGCCTATTCTAATGCCTTCAATTTCTTTTTCTTCTCTTATTGCTAAAGCTAAGGTTTCCAGTACAATATTGAATCACAGTGGTGATAATGGACATCCTTGTTTCACCCCTGATCTTATTGGAAATGCTCCTAGCTTGTCCTCCATTACATATAATGCTTGCTGAAGGTTTTAGATAAATGTTATTTATTATTTTAAGGAAGACTCCATTTATACCTAAGCTTTCCAGTGTTTTTAATAGGAATAGGTGTTGTATTTTATCAAATGCTTTTTTTCTGCATCTATTGAGATGATCATGTGGTTTCTGTTGGTTTTGTTGTTGATATGCTCAATGAGCTCTTCTAAGAAGGCTTTTTGGGCTTCAGACCAGTTCTTATTCCCTTTTGTTGTTGGTTTGTTGACAACGTTGTCCTCTTCAGAATTTCTGTCTTGATCTTCACTCTTCTCATAATATGAATCTGTGGTATGTTTCTTTTTACTCATGGTGTTTCTTTATTCCCTGGCCTTTAAAGAGATTGAGCTGTCCTGCTGGGAACAGAGGGTACTGACCCAAGCTTCTTGTGTTGCCAGCCTAGGTCTTGGTCACTGGCTTTACGTGTTGGGGCCTGTTATGCTGGGAATTGGAGACTGTAGGTTTCTGGCAGCTTACCTCGTGTTGGGCTGGAATCAGCAAGGATGGAACTTTCAGGCAATTCTAGGTTGCCTGTTTTTCCTTTCCTTTAGCTTTCTTCAGCTTCTTTTAGATGGGTGCTGCAGGGTGTTTATCTGCCTGGGCCCCCCTGCAGTGTTGTCTCCCTTGTTTCTGCTAATGCACCTGGGAGATTTCGTTGTAGTGGAGTGCTGAGGCTCCTGGTAGTTTTCTGAGCTGGTTTCCATCGATTTCCCCCGTCCTCACTGAGGCACTCAGAGGTCCAGGTGTTGGTTTTTGCCTGCTCTACCACCTGGGCTTCAGGATTTCTTCACAATTGGAGGTTCAGGGCTCCTACAGCTCACCTGGTGTTGGTTTGGAATTAGCAAGGCTGGGGCTTTAGGAAGCCTTTAGGTTGTTTTCTTCATCTCCTTTTAGATGAATGCGGCAGGGTACTTATCCACCTGGAGTCCCTTGTAGCTCTGCCTCCCTTATTTTTGCTGAGGCACTGGGATACCCATTTGTTGGGCTGCTGCACTGCTTCTCCTTGTCTTTCTTCTAGTTCAGGTGTTCCAGGGTTTTTTTTTTTTTTCTGGAGTGATATTTTCTGGGTTTTCAGAGGTTGATAGGGGAGAGTGAGAGCGAGTACCTTTTCACTCTGCCATCTTGGCTCCCAGAAGCGGAAGTCCAGCTCTGTTCTTTTAATCAAGAATGCTTTGAAAGTTCTGTATTTCATTACATGTCCACTTTTCCCGTGAAGGATTATTTTCAGTTTTGCTGTTTGTAATTCCAGCTCCCTTGGCCTCTGAAATATAATAGTCCAAGTCCTCTGATCCTTTAATATAGAAGCTGTTAAATCTTATGTCATCCTGACTATATCTCCATAATACTTGAATTATTTCTTTCTGGCTGTTTATAGTAATTTCTCCTTCACCTGGGAGCTCTGGAGTTTTGCTACCATGTTCTTGGGAGTTTTCATTTTGGGATCCCTTTCAGGAGATAATCAGTGCATTCTTTCAATTTCCATTTTACTCTCAGGTTCTAGAATATCAGAGTTTTCCTTGATGATTTCATGAAAGATCATATCTAGGCTCTTTTTTACTATGGCTTTCAGGTAGACTAATAATTATCAAATTATTTTTCCTGGATCTAATGTCCAAGTCAGTTTTTTTTTTAAATGAGATATTTCACATCGTCTTCTTTTTTTCCTTCATTATTTTGGTTTTGTTTTATTGTTTCCTGTTTTCTCATAAAGTCATTAGCTTCCATTTTCTCAGTTCTAATTTTTAATGAATTATTTTCTTCAATGAGCATTTGTACCTCTTTTTCCATTTGACCAATTCTGCTTTTCAAGGCATTCTTCTCCCCATTGGCTTTGGCCTAGCGTGCTTTTTAAGGTGTTATTTTTTTCAGTGTTTTTTGTGTTTCCTTTACCAAGCTGTTGACTCATATTTTATGATTTTCTTACACTACTTTCATTTCCCTTGCAAATTTTTCCTCTACCTCCTTTACCTGATTTTCAAAATCCTTTTTGAGCTCTTCCATGGCCAGTTCATTTTTTTTTCCTTTGGTGGCTTTGCATGTAGGAGCTTTGACTTTGTTTTCTTCTTCTGAGTGTGTGCTTTTGTCTTCCTTGTCACCACAGTAACCTTCTATGGCCAGAACATCTTTTTTTCTGTTGTTTCCTCATTTTCCCAACCTATTTCTTGACTTTTAACTCTTTGTTAAAGTAGAGTTCTGTTTCCAGGTGGAGAGAGCACTGTCCCAATCTTCAGGTGATTTGTGTAGCTGTTTTCAGAGATATTTCTAGGGACCTATAAACTTTCAGTTCTTCCAAGGCGGTATGATCTAAGGAGAGGTGTGTTTACTACTCTTCTGGCTTGTGTTCTCGTTTGTGAGTGACCATAACCACTGTTTTTCTGCTCATTACTGTCCCTGCTATACTGTGGCTTCAAGCTCTGGTGCGGTAGTATTCCTCCTCACCTGCAACTGCTGTCCAGAGCTGCGACCCAGATCTAAGTATGGGCAAAGCAACAGAGACCTGACTCAGTGCTAGCAAAGAGATTCCTGCAATCTCCTTCTGATGAGCTGTATAATCCTCTTACTATCTCTGGGCTGAGAGTTCTGAAAGCAGGTACTCCCATTGCTGATTCAGGGTCTCCCATACCTACTCCTAGTTTGATGGAGCCAGGTCTACACTGGTGCAGACTGTGATGGACTGTGGTCCACTCTCACCCAGGTGTGACAGGACTTTCCCACTGACTTTCTAAGAAGTCTTTGGCTGGAAAATTATTTTACTCTGTTCTTTGGTAGATTCAGCTACTCCAGCAATCCTTTGATAATATATTTAAAGGTGGTCAGAGGAGTTTTGTTGAGATATCAGGGGATTCATTTTCCTTTTTCTGCCACCTTGACTCCACCCGCCATAATTTTTTTTAAGAGATCATTGGTAACTTTGATTCAGTCAAATGATTAGGTCAAAAGTAGGATTGCAAAGTGAGAGAGGAGAAGAAGTCATTCAGTGTGGATAGCTTTAAAAAAAACTGTGAAAGGGAAGAGAAATAGAAATGATATACTGAGAGAATAATCATCTATTGGAGGCTTTTCCTTTTTTTTAAGGGAGATAGAGATTTAGGCATATTTGAAGGTAATAGGAAAGGGAGCAGGAAATATGGAGAGGTTGAAAATATGAGAGAGAGAGAGAGAGAGAGAGAGAGAGAGAGAGAGAGAGAGAGAGAGAGGGGAGAGAGAGAGAGAGAGAGAGAGAGAGAGAGAGAGAGAGAGAGAGAGAGACAGAGAGACAGAGACAGAGTGAGAGAGACAGAGAGAGAATGACAAAGAGGGCAATTTGTTGTATAAGCCAATCAGGGCAAATATAAAGCACATATATGGAAAGGCTGCCTTTGGCAAAGAGAAGTAGCACTTTATTGTCAGACACTGGGAAAAACTGGAGAGGGGAGAAGATGATGTCAAATTTTGAGGTGAGAAAGGAATAAAAAGTAGATTGGAAATATGACATGGCAGGCAATGGTATGATATATGATGACATGATATGATACAATGCAATATGATACAATAAGATACTATGAAATATAGTAGGATATGTTATGTTATGTTACATGATCTGATATATTTATGTTCAAGTTTCTGCCATATTTTCCATCCCTTTCAAACACCATTGAACCATTTTGTAGTAATAATAACTGGTAAATCATCTTAACTATCATAATCTTAAAATAAATTTTGGATTTGCTCTGTCTCATACATACTTATGTATATATGTGTATGAGTGTGTATGTATGTGTGTGTGTTTGTTGTTGTTCAGTCATTTTTTACTCATGTCCAATTCTTCCTGAACCGGTTGGTGTTTTCTTGTGAAAGATACTAGAATGATTTGCCATATATGCACATATACCTATGCACATATTCACAAATAAATATATTATGTGTTTTCTTATTAGTAAACTGAGACTCAAAAGGTCAGGTTACTTGTCCATTGTACAATGGTAATGAATGAGAACTTAGATTCACTTCCAGTTCTCTTCTGATTTCCATACCTTTATATTTTCTATTATACCACAATATATCTCTGATATGGTACCAAGTTAAGAAATCTTACAGCAAACAAAAGGTTTTTTTTGTTTTTCTTGAAGAAAGATAGTAGAGGAGAATCAGATTACCCAAATGACCTTGCACATACTCTGCTTTCTGTTTTCAAGGCATGTCCTTCTCCTAGTAGGATTGAGTGCAGAATGATGCCAAGTGCTCAGAAGCTGAAAGTTAAAATAGAAAGGTCCTTAATTGCTGTATGTTGTCATAGCAACACAGTGCATAGCAATACATGGTGGAAGTCCATTTGACATTTATATTCCAATTGAACTCCAAGGCAGTCTGAATGGTCAAATTCAGTACCATACACGTGAGTGTGTCAATTAAAAAATATATAATATATAAATATATAATATAAACTTACATATATGTATATATAATATATGTATATATATATACATATATATATATATATATATATATATATACATGTATATGTGTATGTATATATGCAGGCACATATATTTTTTTTGTATATGCAGGTTGGACAAACTCACCCTTGAGGTGCCTTCAAACACTTGTGATTCTGAAATATATGATGTATGTATATTATACAATATAACATACATATGTGTATTTGTGTATGCACATATGCAACACACATACACACAGATGCAGAACATACATATGTATGTATGTGTATGTGTGTATATACCCCCACATGTCACATATATTTTAGAATAACAAATGTTTGAAGGCATTTCAAGTGTGATTTAGTGCAACCTCTACCTGAAGCAGTAATTTCTTAATTGATATTACAGGCAAATAATCATCTTCATTTCATATGAGGACATATGCATGGCAGGGACATGATACTCTCAGAAGCAATCCATTTTACTTGCTAATAGTTCAAATTATTTAAACAAATATTTTATAGATGCTGAGGCAGGATGGCAGAGAAGGTAGAATGCTTGGCTAGGAACAAAAAAAATACTGAGTTCCAATATTGCTTCTGACTTATTAATGCTGTGATCACGGACAAATCATTTAATCTACCTTAGTTTTAGTTTCCTCATCTAAAAAATGGGAATACTAAGACTTGTGACACCTTAGTCACATTCATTGTGAGCAAAATGTGATACCTTTCATATAATGAGATGCATTTACTTATTTGTATCTCTATATCAAGAAGTATTATACATATACATATATGCATGTATGTATGTATGCATAAGCAATAATAGACATTGAGTGAGTTGTGATTATGTAGAATGAGTATTGGATTTGGAGTTAGAGAACACAGGTTCAAATCCTTTCTTTGACATTTAACTACCTATGTGACCTTGAATAAGTCAGACACCCTCTCTGGGCTTGAGTTTCCTTATCTATAAAAGAAAAGGGTAAGACTAAATGATTCCTAAGTTTCCTTAGAATTATAATTCATGATCCTTATTCTACTGTGACCTGGGTCAAGGTGCTGGACTTTTATATTCCTGGAATAACAATCTAGTACTTATCCATTAAGATTTTCATATGCTTTAGTGTAGAAAGTTCCCTCACCAGCAGTTCCCTATTCTGATTAAATTCTAAATGCATTTAACTATATAAGCATCAAGTAAAAAAAATAACATTTTAGAGCAAGAAGAAACCTGAGAAATCATGTAGCCCAATGCTCTAAGTTGACAGAAACACAAACTGAGGCCTGGAGACAAGAGGGCACTTACCCAGGTTTATGCAGTAACTAGAATTAGAATCCAATCCATTCCCCATGTCTTCTTATTGAAAGTTTTGGAATTTTCTTACAACACCACACTGCTTCCACCGTTGTAATTTTTGTTATATAGGCATACCTTGGAGATACTGTAGATTTGCCTCCAGACCACTCCAAGAAAGTGAATATCACAATAAAGTGAATCATATCTATGTACATGTATATGTGTATGTATATGCATATTATACACAAACACACACACACATACATATATATATATAAATATATGTATATATATATGTATATATATACATACATGCCTTTTCTTTTAGCAGTGCATATACAAGTTATGTTTTACACTATGCTGTAGTCAATTAAGTTTTCAATAATATCGTGTCTAAAAAAGTATATACCTTAATTTAAAAATACTTCATTGTTAAAAAAAAAAAGTGCTAACCATCATTGGTGCCTTCAGTGAGTTATAATCTTTTTGCTGGTGGAGAGCTTGCTTTAATGTTGATGGCTGCTGACTAATCAAAGTGGTGGTTGCTAAAGGGTGGCGTAGCTGTGGCAATTTCTTTAGATAACAATGAAATTTGCCACATCGATCATCTCTTCCTTTAACTTGAGCACTTGGAAACCGTTGCAACGTTATTAATTGACCTAATTTCAATATTGTTCTGTTTCAGGGAATAGGGAGGCATGAGGAGAGTGAGAAAAATGTCAAACAGCTGAGATAGGTGGAGCAGTCAGAACATGCACATCATTTATTAATTAAATTCTCTGTCTCATATGGGGCAATGGTACATGCTGCGCCAAAACAATGATGGTAATAACATCAAAGATCATCATAACATACAACAATAATGAAAAAGTATAAAATAATGGGAGGATCACCTAAATGTGACACAGAAAACATGATGTGAGTGATGCTGTTGGAAAAATGGCACTGAGAGATTTAATTGGAAAAAAAAGGTTGACACAAACTTTCAATTTATAAAAAACAAACACCCCACATTATATCTGTTAAGTACAATAAAGTGAAGAGCAATAAAATAGGTATGGTGGTACAAATATCACCAAAAGTGTATGTTCAGCCTTGTACTATGTACTGTTGGGATATTGAAGATACCACCTCAGTACTAAACTGAATTAATTTGATCTAATGGAATTAATTAAATTATATATGTATGTAATTTATATTTAATATACATATATATATATATATATGTTTGTGCATATGTGTGTGTATATAAATGTATATATGGAAAGAAGGAGAGAGAGAGAAAGAGAGAGGGAGAGAGAGAGAGAGAGAAAAGGGAGGGGAGAGAGAATAAAGTACATATATCAAAATACAATACTCAAGAAAATCAACATTTCACGATAGGTGAAGTGTTAGAATTGAACTGTCACATAACCTGCTTTTGAATCTGGCCTCATGTACTTCATACTCTAGGCAAGTTGATTAACCTCTCTGAGCCATGGTTTCCTCATCTCTAAAATGAGAATAATAACAATAGTACTCATCTTCCAGGCTTATTGTAAGGATCGATTGGGATAATATATCCAAGAGCTTTGTAAACCATAACATGCCACATAAATGTACTATTTTATTATCATTACTAGTTAAAGGCAATTGAAAATTTATTTATTCTTGCTCCTATCTAATCTTTTAAAAAATAGTGTTAAATGTTTCATTTAATGCAAACAGGAAGCATGTACTTAATCATTGTGCAGAGAAGAGCCAACTCATTCTTCCTGATCAGTATTGGTCTTTTTTAAGATGGTACTAGTGCCCCTTAATTTGGACTCCACTCCTTTTCAGTTTCTCAGTTCTCTCTGTAGATGCTTCATTATTAGCCAGGGCCAAGGACTGTACCTAGTGCTCATCTGCTCTGATTTTCCTTTAGCTCTGCTTTTTTCCCCCATTATGAGTTAAATGACCCTCTGGCTGGAGCAGCTGAGGTCCGCTCTAAATTCTGTACTCTAAACACATATGTCTGCTGTCACCATTCAAATAGATGGGACCAGCAGGCTAAAATAGTGTTTTCCACAACTGCATTGGAAAGCTTTGCTTTATAATGTTATTTTTCTTTTACTTTTAGACATTACTGCTAAGTTCTAGGGTATCAACTCATAATTTAGATTTTAAAGATGATCACAGTTAAATTCATTTGACAATTTTGTTAATACAAAAGCATCCCTTCAACATTTTACAGTATGGAAAATATGAGATAGACTTGCATGTTAATGAAATCTCTGCCTTGATATAATTTTAAAATATTCCCAATCTTCAAACCAAATGCTTTCACTAAATTAAAAATCATTTTTACATATAGGATTCACCATGAAATTAAGACTAGGTTTAAGAAGCTAGAAGGGAATATGTAAAATAGAAGGCATAATTGCTGTATACACAGATTCCACAGTGTTACAGGAATTGGCATAATGTGACCTGAGAGAACAGGCATTAGGATAGGAAGCAATGTTTGAAGAATTGAGGACATACAAGACAAAATCTGACCCCAATATGTAAAGAAAGGAGATCAGTTTAATTCATTTCCAACTGTTATTATTCTTTTTTACACTTAAACTTTTTATTTACCACCTAATGTTAATAATTCAGTGCATTACTTTGTATGGTCTATTTCCCACCCTGTCTACTTCCAACCCCAGCCCCTACCAGGCCTAGCTTTGGAGCCTGTACTTTGCCTGATTAGTGAAAACCTTATATAAGTTGGGGGGATTTGTATCATTGTGGAAGAGGGCTCTTGTTTAGTAGGGAGATGGAGGGGATGTTAAGAGGGGGCAGCCACAGCAATCTTAAAATTCTTGAGGGGTAGGTATGAACAGGAATATTTCTGTTATCTTTGGTCAAGAATGGAACTTGAAGCAATGTATGAAAGATGGAGAGAAACATATTCAGGCTGGATGAATATTTATATATTTTTTTTCCAATTAGAGCTATCTAAAAAGGTAAATGGAATGCCCTAAGAGCATCCTCATCATCATTCTTATATTCACCATTTCCTCGTAGTCAGTCCAGCACTATGACCAAAGAAAATACAATAAAATCAAACACACACAGACACACACACACACATACAGAGCACATAGTAAATGAAGAGGTAAATGGTGGCTTCAAGCTGGCTGCTGCTCTTTTCTAAGGATACTCTGGATTGAAAAAGAGATATTATCAATAAACTTTATGATAAAAAAGATATGGATTGGTCATGTGGATAGAAAGAAAGTTAATAGAGAGAACAACCCAGCCCTCACACATTACCCCTTTGTAAAAAATATAAAATAAAATAAAAAGGTAAAGAAAAGCATAAAGTGTTCAAGGTGAAGATCACTAGTTTGTTGAGTGAATCTTCTTTATAGGATCCATGGGAAAATGTGGACAAGTATAGTATAGAATTTATCAAATATACCCATTTCTTTATTGGTTGAAGGAAAAGGGCATGTTTATGATAAAGACAACTGAACATATTTAGCTACAAAAAATAGGAGTAGAATCCAATATGAAAACTTAAATTATGTCCAATTGCTTTAGGAATGCCATACCCAAGAACTTGAATTGAAAATAAGGAGTAAATGAAATAGAATAAGAAAAAAAATCCAGATTTATGAATGAATGAACAAAACAAATATAGCACCCAAATATGACGTGATTCGACTTTAACTCTCTGGCCTGACTTGGTTAACTCAATCTGCCTTCATATTATGAGCTCTGGTTACCAGAGATGGACTATCAACACAGAGCTACAATTTTAGTTTAAAAAATATATTTTACTGTCTTAAGGATAATCCTGTTTTCTTTTTTATTTATTTTTTTTTGGAGTGGGGGGTGATTGTACTCCCATTTGCATAAAACCAGTCATCACGACACTGTTAGCTCTCAAGCATTTATTTAAACAATGATAAGGCAAAAACAAGAATGACCATAAGTTCAAATTAAAGTTACTTAATATAAAACAAAAGCCAGGAAAATCAATTTATCACATTCTACATATAAACCAGTCTCACACTATCCTTCTAAGGTATGGAGGGATATGGAATCCTGGAAGTGGCCACACTTTTATTTTCCCCTATGAAACCAGAGATTAAAATGGAGAGCAACCAGACACTTCTTACATGTTTTCCCTCTCTCAAAATAAAAGTGACAGAAAGCAATACAGTCGAAGAGTGGCAAGTATAAATTTTATTCCACTGAAGCTCCCAGTGGCCATCCTTCCCTTTTCTACAGTCATTCCTCAAAGTTAAGTCAAGTGAAGATAGAAAGCGTTTATTAAGCACCTACTAAATCCTAAGTGTTACATTCTAGGGATACAAATTGAGGCAAAAACAGCCTATGCTCTCATGAAGCTCAGAGCCTAATAGAGGAAGGAAAGAATAAGCAAACAACTATGTAGAAACACGATTTATTCAGATAACTTGGAGGTAATCTCAGAGGGAGGCACTGGAATTAAGGAGAACTAGGAAAAAAAAAAACTTCTCCAAGATGATCAGGTTTCACTGAGACTTGAAGAAAGTCAGAAAAGCCCAAAGATGAACGCAAAGAGAAAGTTCTAGACATATGAAAAACCACTGAAATTGTCAGGAGTCAGGAGATGGAGTTTCACATGCATGAGTTTGCAACAGCAAAGAAGTCAGTGATGCTGGATTTCATAATGTGCAGATGTGAGTCAGGTATAAAAATTTCTAAGTAGAAAAGGTAGAAAGGGGCCAGCTTATGCAGGGCTTTAAAGTTCAAATGATTTTATGTCTGACCCTAGAGGTAAAAAGGAGCCAGTGCTGTTCATCAAGTGGAGGGAAAAAAGAGAAAGATATTGTGATGTGTACTTTAGAAATATCCATTTAAGAGCTGAATGGACAATGGATGGGAGTGTGGAGATTCTTTTTAAGGCACTGAGACCATCAAACAATGCCTTTTCTCCAAAGTAATGCCATTCTTCTAATCAAAATGCTCTAAGCACAACAGATAAAACTTTCTTGTCTGTTGACTTCCTGCTTTCTTCTATACATTCAACTCCTTCACAGCTGACACTTTTATACATCCCAATGTCTCAGACCAGGGCCTCCTGATGTTTAGTGACTCATCTTTCCCTTATGAGGTAAATCTTACAAAATCCATTTTTGTCATTTATGAATTCAACAGTCCTTGTTTAATCTTCTTGTAATCCCCAAATAGTTATTTGATTTACAGCCTTGTCAGTTATGAGCTCCAAGCTCTAAAAATAGTCACATTCAAATGAACACAGGGACCACAATGTCCTGAAGCCATTGCTACATCAGTAATCTCTGATCTCAAACAGATCTTAGTACATTCATATAAGGGATAATTCTCTATGTAGTCCACCTAAAAGGTTGTTTGTCTCTACATTTTATCTGTTATAATATGTATCTTTACAACTGTATTTTTATCAGTTTTATGCCCTTACACATTCTTTTTCTGCCCTTCAGCAACCAAACTGTACAAAAAGGGGATGTATATTATACAAGTATTTTTAGAGTACAAAGAAGAGGAGAAGATAAGATTTATGGGGGAAATGATAGCTCATGTCAAATATTTGACAAGCTGTAATGCAGAGGAAGGATGGACTTGATCTATTTGTCCTTAAAGAGAATCATAGAACAATGGATTTAATTTGCAAAGAAGAAAATTTGGGCTTGACATGAAAGAAAATTTCATGACAAAATTAAAATTAAAATTAAAAGGAATCATACCAATATGGGTTTTGGTGGGTGTCTCCTTTCTGGAGGTGTTCTAAAAACATCTTTGAGTCCATTTGTCAAATATGTTATACCAGGTGTTCTTTTCATATTTGGACTGGATTAGATCACTCTTTAGGCCCTTCCAACTTTCAGAATCAGAAAATGAGATGACATGGATGGGTTGTGATCTGTCCTCCCAAAGAACCACATTTATGAGATCACAAATACACAGAAATGGTTAAGCATATAGGACACAGTATCTACCCAACCACCACTTTAATTTGACCATATCCTTCAAGCACAGAACTCTCAGAGATAAACTATTCAACCCTTCCATCTAATGATTATCTTTGACTGGTCTTGCCCAATAGATGACTGTCATTTCATCTTTAAGAAGAAATCTCAATTCCTATTCATTCCCTATTAACTCAACCCTCAAACTCTTTTCCTCTGGACTTCAAAGCTAAAACCCCTTCAACCCTTTCCCAGTGGCTTCTAGTCTCTATGCTTTCAAGAGATTCAATCTCTACATTAACAAGGGCTCAAACACTTCTGTGCACTCCCATTCAAGATTCCTGGCTCATCTCCTCCACCAGGAAAATGTTCACAGAAAACCTCTTTATATAACATTACATATATCATAGCACAAAAAGAAAAAAAATGTCTCCAACACTGTGAATGTATATTCATTTCTTTGTAGCATAACACTTGTATATAATCAGGTAAAGGCTATGTGCTACCACACACTGCCATGAGTTTCATAGCATTGGCAGTTTTATTCAGGTAACTCACTGAAAAGTCCTTCTCACTTCACTTGTCTACTACTACTACTTCCTCATAAATTCATCCTGCTATAATTAACTGTTTATCAATCCTTCCTGCCTCCCCTGAGGGCTGAAGTTAAAGACTTCTTCAGACATGGAGTCATTACATGAAAACTTTTGATAACCTTGGTTACTGGTTAGGTGGTGCAGTGGATAGAGCTCTAGGCCTACCATCAGGAAACCTGCATTCACATCTGGCCTCATGCAATTATTAGCTATGTGACACAGGACAAACCACTTAACCTCTGTCTGCCTCACTTTTCTGAACTATAAAATAGAGATAATGATAACACCTACCTCACAGGAATATGGTGAGGATCAATGAAATATTTTTAATAACTTAGCATGCTGGATCCTTGCTTCCATCTCAGATTTTTTCAGATTTGGCATTCCAAAATAAACCCACCTTTGGATTTTGCTCTCATTTACTCCTTTTTTTTAGGCAAAGCCTTCCCTTGAAGCCTAGTAATTGTCCTAATTACTTGCAGATGTCAGAAATATTAGGCATTTCTACACATAGTTCAGTTCATGTTTATTCCAAAGATGCCCAATCTAATTCCAAGTCTAAAATCAAAATTTTTCTTGCTTGATGATGTGTGCCTCATAACACTTATCTTTTACTGGCTTAGCCTTTGCAAAGCATGTATCTCATCCAACCTTTGTGGTGTCATCAGTTTTAGTTTTCATGGTTGTAGCATGAATGACAGTTTTTGATATTTAAAGATTAAGTAGCAATGTCATATACATTGGAAATAAAAAGAAAATCCATTTCTGTTTGGTGGGTATGACAGTTTCTAGTCTCTTGTCTCCACTTTTGGCTTCTCTGTTTGATTTCACTGCTATTTTAAGCAAGTGAGTGATTTCCCTCAGGTTCTTTATGACCCAAGTTGGCTTGACTCCTTTTCTTCCTTAAAACTTCCCTGAGCTGCATTCTATCAGTCCTGGAATTCTATCACCCAGAAGTCATAACTCCCTGGGTCACCAGAATAACCCAGAGACTTAAATTATTTGCTAGTTATCAGAGCATACTTTATCACACCTCAGGTATAGATTATGCAGTGCTGAATTCAATGTTAATCAACTGCCCAAGGAATTTGCTAGGCCAGCTATAATCTGTGAGACCTTTAGAATGAGCAAGAGGATATGCATTGCAGTTGTTCATGATTAAGACACAATCATTGAAATTCCAAAAACCACTATGCTTATAATTATCAAGAAGGGGGAAGAGAGTGTTGTTATCCTAGGTTTTAACTTTTTCTTCCAAATAGGTTTTCCACTGAAGTTTTCATACTATTCTTAGTCCTCCACCAGTTGACCTGTGGCTCCCTATTGATTAATTATACTCAATTGAATAAGTGTTTCTTTATCACCTACTGGAATATTGCTAGGAAATACATTGACAAAAGGCAAAACATTCTCTGCTGGTAAATACTGATAAGGTACTTACATTCCACTATTTGTTATTATAGCACTATAAAGTTTATGACCTGGAATATGCAATGAACACGACTTAAGAGAAAGAGAAGATGGGGTAACAACATGGGAGTGATAAGAGGTATATAGTTAAAGTTCTATGCTGGTACCCTAACAATGCCAGGAAAAAATAAAAAAGGTCTCCAAAACTTTGGATAGAACACCTTTGGTAAACTTTTGAGAAAATCTGGAGAAGAGTCACGCAGGATGGGAAGGCATGGATGGTTTGTGATCTGCCTTGATGGAAGGACTCACAAATCAATGAAAACATAGATTCTCTTGAATATTTGAAGCTGTTACTGAATTAATATATCATTATAAATAATACAAATATAACATTATTAACTTTAATTTCACCATGACTAATGCCAAGATAATTAATCACCCAAACAATGTCGTTCTGTTCTAACTGCATTAACCCTCTGTCAAGCTCCATGTATTCAGGTGATCTCCAGATAAATAATTAATTTCAAATAATTATATCAGCCAATCATGTCTTAAAATATACTTACAAAGCCAATAATAGTTGAAATTATCTTAAAATCTTACCTCTATCAGTAGCCTTTGTATTTTAGGGGAAAAAAGGATTCTTAGATATTTTACCCAAAATCATGAAAGTTTGGATTTCTGGATGTGAGGCAAGGGTTTTGGTATGGATGTAATTTGAGACACAAGGACCCTTCAGAGTCACTCCACAAGCTATCCCCCTAAGCTACTACCTGCTTTACTTTATGTAGAGTGGCCTCCTCTTGGATCCCTGCAACTCATTATAATTGTGGTGTTGCATATGTGCAGGATGACTCAAAAAGCATAGGCTTTGTTAGGTTTGTAAGGAAAAAAAGAATTGTGTTCCACCATTACCCTATAATTGTCAACTGACCAGATGAATGTTCAAGTATTTTGAGAATTTAAGTGTTGCTGTAAATTCTTTGTAAAACACTCAAGACTAGGTAACTACAGGATTTAATCATCTGTTGAATGGTTCATATATCATTATATAGTTCATCTTTGTTGAAAGTGAAGGAATAACTTTCCTCCTTCTGGAAATTCAATTTATTTTATAATAATGGCTAAGTGACTATATACAGATAACATTAAATAAAGTGTTTTAGGGTTTGTAAAGCATTTTATAAACAAAACACATTTGGTTTCATACACAGACACAGACATACACACACACACACACACACACATATTTCCATGAAACAAAATGATTGATAATAGGCAATGTTATATGGGTTCTCTCATGAATGATACAGTTGGAAACTTTGCTATGGATACAATGGGTTGGGGTGGAAAATATGTTTATCCCATGGTTGGTAATTTTTCTAATAATGAGCTTCGAAGCTTAGTTAAGCTGGTCCTCACACTACATTTAACCTGTGGCTCCTGGGCATGTTTTCAAAGTTCGTTCAATTTAAGAAAGTATAATAGCATTTAGCCTGTGCTACTTACCCTTTAAAAAGGCCAAGGCTACCTCCATGCCGTAATGAGAAATTAGAGCAGGACTTTAATGGGGGACTTGCATCTACCTATCAGAGGACAATCATTCTAGTCTAAGCTTTCACTTAGCAACCTTGTAGGCCAACTTTTAAAAACCAGAAACTTGAAACCTAGAAAATTATATGAATTGTTCATGGTCATCTAGATAATAGATTCAGAAATGAGGACATGAACTCAGGTCTCCTCTTGTTTCCACTACAACATAATGTCTTCTGGGAATTATTATACTGAATATCAGTAAGAAGCAGACCTTAAGACTGTTTCAACATTGTATTCCTATGATAATGACAGATAATTTGGAAACATCTGAGGAATCTATTTCACATCACTATTAACTATTAGTTCAACAGAGAAAGCCATGCAGTTGGTATGTAGGGTCAGGAAATACTACAGGGAAATTACTCCCAGAAATTCCTCAAATGCTTCTGCACATGTTGAATTGGCTAGTGTATTGGGGCCATAGCATTAAATTTGGCATTGGCAAAACATTGAGAAATGAGTAGATTCTAGACCTGTGCTCAGAGGACCTAGGTTCAAATGCTGTCTCTCTCGCTTTTTACTTATGTAAATTTTGGCATGTTACTTATGATCCCTAGGCCTCAATATCCTCTTCAGTAAAATTGTCATCATATTAATTGATTTCCCAGCCACTTTCAGCTCAAAATCTATGCCTTTATGATGTTCTGGTACCTGAGATTGATCTATGAAATTCTGTTGTTAAGGATGGAGATGGCAGAAAGGGGGTGATGTCAGATTGTTGCAGAGGAGACCCTGCTGCCTAGCTACAAAGGCCTGAATGATCCCTAAGCATTGTGCTTTTGTCCATCTTTGCTGTGAGTAGCCAGTCAATCCCCTCAGCAAGATGGTAAAGAAAGCAACTGAGCCTGAATTTCTCATGGTCTGTGATCATTTTTGTTGTTGTTGTTGTTATACTATCCAGGAGTCTGGATTCTGGCTCATGCAGTAGGGAAAACCAGTATTGACCTTTTGGCTCATTCAAAGCTGCACAATAGAATTTTAGTATCAGACCTCTCCCACTATGATGGTTTGTGAGGTTGAGCCCAAGGATATAACAAGAACAACTCATTGTGCCAAGAAAGCACTATCTTTTTGGGAGTTTATACACAAGTATTTATTTCACTTTGCTGATGAAGCAAGCAGTTTAAAAATAAATTCTATTTATGCCATTTTTATTCCATAGGAAATAATCAATTATGTGCTTTCTTTAGATAGTTTTCATTTATCCTCAGATAGTAATGACTTGAAAAGAATTTATTCAAAATCTCAAATAATGTCACTTGAACTCTTTTTACATTTTAGTGGGTTACTTAAAATTAAAGCAGAATAGCCAACTCATTAGCAGCAATATAACCAGAATCCTTGGTAACACCCTATGATTTCTCTCCAAACTCATTTCAGTAGATGGGCCATTCACAATTTTCTCAAGAAAGAAAGAAAGAGTTCAGTTGTGATAGCCACCTTACTAAGTGCAAAATTTCTCTAAAGGAGATTCAGTGCCCATTTAGAAATGCATAACCACTGCCTTTGAACTCTGTCACTTGAAATTGCTTTGCTCTTCTCAACACTCACAGTCCTTATGCAACTTCATTTTTAATTCAGTGGTAGCAAGATGAAATAGATTTGAACGTTCTTGCGGAGCTCAGCGTTTGTGCCTACTAGGGGGCTGAGCTTTTGTTTTCAGCTATTACAGGATCTTATCTTCTGCCTACATCCACACATACTATTTTACCTCCATGATACTAAATCTATAAATTAGAAGCCTGTAAAAGATGAAATAAATGTATGAATAAGATCAAGAGACAAATGATGTGAAGTGTGACCAGGAAAGTATAAATATTATCCATAAAATGACATTTAAAAAGAAAATTCTTGCAACCACCACTACCTTTATATGGCATTTTAATGTTTTCAAAGCAATATGTATGTATGTATATGTATATGTATATATATATATATATATATATATATGTTTTTTTGTGTGTGTGTGTGTGTGTACACAGTATATTTATATATATATATACATACACACATATAGTGTGTGTCTGTGTCTGTGCATCTGTGTATATACAAATGTACATACATACATATGTGTATTTATACATATATATATATATATATATATATATATATATATATATATATATATATATAATTTGATAATAGGAACAATTAAGGTAGAATATTCTGTGTTAGGCACAAAACAAATTCTTGTTTTTTTTATTTTTAACATGTGTTTTTAAAACTTTGGGTTACAAATTTTCTCCCTTCCTCCCTCCCCACCTACTGTCATTGAAAAGACAAGCATTTCAATACAGATTACAGATGTATAGTCATGTAAAACACTTCCATAGTAGTCCTGTTGTGAAAAAACTAAGTACATTTCCCTTCATCCTATCCTACCCCTCCAATTATTCTGTTCTCTCTTTTACCTTGTCCCTCCTCAGAAGTATTTGCTTCTGATTCACAAAACAAATTCTTAGTAAGTTCTTATTTAATTGAATAAAACTTTGAGTTCTGAATTCTCTCCCTTCCTCCCTCCCCACCCACGCCACTTTCATTGAGAAGGCAAACAATTCAACAGATTATATATGTGTAATCATGTGAAACATTTCCACGTTAGTTATGTTGTGAAGGAAAACATAGACCTCTTTCCCCCAAAAATGTCTCAATAAAAATAAAGGTTTTTTTTTTAAAGTATGTTTCAATCTGTATTCAGACACCATCAGTTCTTTCTTTGGGGATGGATAGCATTTATCATCTTAAGTCTTTCAGAGGTGTCTTTCATCACTGTATTGCTGAGAATAGCTAAGTCATCCATAGCTGATCATCTTACAATACTGCTTTTACTTTGTACACAGTACCTTTCATTTTGCATTAGGTCATGCAAGTCTTTCAAGGTTTTTCTGAGAGCATCCTGCTCGTTATTTCTTATAGCACAATAGTAATCCATTGTAATAACAACCACAATTTGTTCAGCCATTCCCCAATTGATGGGTGTTCCCTCAGTTTCCAGTTCTTTGTCACCAAAAAAAGAGTTGCTTTAAATATTTTTGTACATGTGGGTCCTTTTCCTTTTTTTATCTCTTTTGTGATCTAATAGTGGTATTGCTAGGTCAAAGGGTATGCATAGTTTTAGAGCTTTTCAGGCGTAATTCCAAATTGCTCTACATAATGATTGAATCAGTTTACAACCATGTATTAATGTTTCACTTTTCTTTTTCTGTCTTATTACCCAATCTAGAAGGTATGAGGTAGTACCTCAGAATATCAGGGCAATTGTCCTTGATAATTTCCTGAAAGATGATGTCTAGGCTCATGTTTTGATTATGGTTTTCAGGTAGTCCAAAAATTCTTAAACTATGTTTCCTGGATGTATTTTCCAGGTCATTTTTCCCTCCAATGTTATATTTCACATTGTCTTCCATTTTTCTCCATTCTTTTGTTTTTGTTTTATTATTTCTTGATTTCTCATAAAGTTATTAGCTTCTATTTGCTCAATTATAATTTTTAAAGACTTATTTTCTTCAGTGAGCTTCCACACCTCCTTTTCTATTTGGCCCATTATAATTTTTAAAGAGTTATTTTTTTCAGTGTATTTTTGTGCCTCTTTTTCCATTTGGTCAATTTTTCTTTTTAAGGGACTCTTCTCCTCATTGGCTTTTCCACCTCTTTTAACATTTGGCCTAATCTTTTTGTAAAATATTATTTTCTTCAGTATTTTTTGTGTTTCCTTTACCAAGCTCTTAACTTGTTTTTCATGATTTACTTGTACCACTCTCATTTCTCTTGTCAATTTTTCCTCTACCTCCCTTACTTGATTTTCAAAATCCCTTTTGAGCTCTTCCATGGCCTGAGACCAATTCATATTTTTCTTGGAGGCTTTGGATATAGGAGCTTTGACTTTCTTTTCTTCTTCTAAGTGTATGTTTTGATCTTCCTTGTCACCGTAGTAACTTTCTATGGTCAGAATTTTTTTCTATTGTTTCCTAATTTCTCCAGACTTTTTCTTGACTTTTAACTGTTTGTCAAAAGAGAGAATATAGTAAACGGGGGGGGGGGTAGGATAGGATGAAGGGAAATGTCCTTAGTTTTTCACAACATGACTACTAGGGAAGTGTTTTACATAACTACACATCTATAATCCGTATCGAGATGCTTGCATTTTCAATGAGGGTGGCTCAGGAGGGAGGAAGGGAGAAAATTTATAACCCAAAATTTTAAAAACACATATTAAAAATTTTTAAAACATAAGAATTTGTTTTGTGCCTAACAGAATACTCTATCTTACTTGTTTGTCTCAAACTTCAGGGGATTCATGCGACTGTTTTCATAGATATTTCAAGGGAACTGGAAGTTTTCAGTTATTCCAAGGTGGTGTGATCTAAGGAGATGTGTGTTTACAACTCTTCTGGCCTGTGCTCTGGTGTGTTAGTGACCACAATAACTCTTTTCTGCCCTATTACTGTGAAGAGGGTCCTTGTTCCACTGTGGCCATAAGCTCTATTGTTCTTGTGCTCTCCTTTGCCCTGGGACTGCCACAGTGAAGTGTGACCCAGATCCAAGTATTGGTAAAGCAACAGAGTCCTGCCTCAGTGCTACCAAAGAGATCCCTGCAATCTCTTTCTGACCAGTTGTTTGACCCCTTACCATCTGTGAGCTGAGAATTCCTGGAAGCAGCAGCTGATGATGATGATTCAGTGGATCCCAAGGCTTGCTCCTGGTTTTCTGGCCCTGGGTCTAAATGGTACAGCCTTAACTGGACTATGCTCCACTCTCACCCAGGTATAACAGACCTTTCTTGCTGAACTTCTAAGTTGTCTTTGTCTGGAACATTATTTCACCTCATCCTTTTGTGGGTTCCACTCTTCCAGAAATTATTTTGTGCTATTATTTAAAGGTGTTTGGAGGGATTTGGGGGAGAGCTTAGATAAGTAGCTACCTTTTCTCCAACATCATGGCTCCACCAGCACCACTAAAAATTAAAGGCAAGATGTGAACACAGGAAACTTTGTCTTTAAGCATGTCCATTTTGATGTCTTTCTACTCCCAAATTTACTCTCCAGGCTTCTTTTCCTCTTTCCTTCCAGCTTCCAGTACCCTTCTAATCCCATCTACTCATCTCCATTTTCTAGCTTTCCTTTATGTATAGTCTTTTTTCATTAGAATGTCAACTTTTTGAAGGCAAGAATTGTCTCACTTGTTGGTATTTTAACCTCTTCACATAGAATAGGACCTGAGACATACTGTTTAAGAAATGATCTATCATCCATATATCTATTTATCTCTCTTGGTCTTTCTCCATTTGTCTATCTATGAAAACTAAGATACTTAATATGTCACAAAAAATAAGTCATGCACAAGTGTTTTTATAATGATTAGTTCATTTTAATAATTGTGATTTCAATGTTATTTGGGGTTTGATTCCTGTGTTTCTTTCCATCTTCCTTCCTCCCTTCCTTCCTTCCTTCCTTCCTTCCTTCCTTCCTTCCTTCCTTCCTTCCTTCCTTCCTTCCTTCCTTCTTCTCTTCCTGCCTTCTTGCCTTCCTTCCTTCCTTCCTTTCTTCCAAGTGTTTCTTAGGATGTCATTCTCTACAGGCCATGGAAGCTTATAGCTTCCCAGAACCACAACTCATGTGCAGAGACAAAGGTTTTGTCCCAGGGAATCAAATTTAGAAACTGCCAAAAAATAATTACCATCCTTTAGCAGTCTAGAAACAACAGTTTAGCACATAGTTATCAACAACAGTTACATTAAAAAAGTTCCTTATGTAACCCAAGTCACCTTCCCACTTAACTTAGGCATGGTTTATACAATTTACCTTAAATGCATTTTCTGGTACTTGTTCCATGCATAAAAAGATTCTACTCATGACTCTTCTGCCACCATATTCTTTCTTATAGGGCACAGGACTTGTTTGGCATTTATGATACCTATCTCTAACTTCGTTGGGTCCATCTTAAAAACATCATGAAGAGTCCTTCAACAAAGTGCTTCTTTTCTTATGATCTTGCTCCTTTGGTGGCCCTGCCTCTATCTAAAAACTTATTAGAAAAAGTGGAATGATAAGCACATTCTGGGGAGAATTAAACATATGACAAATGCTCCTAATTCAAATGCCATCTCAGGTACCTATACCCTCTAAATGTGCTATGCATAGTTCAAACCATTCCTCACTGCCAGTGGATCCTCTTTGAGATCATGCCCTCTACCCATGGGTATCCCATGGGATTCTACCATGAGCCTTCATCTCTCTTCATTAGTTTGTGCATTCCTTGAGATTAGCAACTGTCTTTACCTTTCTTTGTGTTCTCAGAGCCTAACACAGTGCCTGGTACATAGGAGGCACTGGATAAATATTTATTAAATTATAAAGTGTATACTGTATGGTACATAAAGTCTTTGCCTTAGTGTATAACAAAAGCCTAAGCAATGACAACCCTGTGTTACCAGATCAACCTCTGGAGATTCCTCCTTTTGACTTTGTCTCTAATGTCTCTAGCATGTATGTGTTGCAGAGTTGAATGACCTTGACAACAAGATAGATTGTATTTGCACAAAGAAGTGGCTACCCTTTCCTATGCATTCCCTCCTTTCCTTCCCATATTGCATATGGACTTCAGTGAACCATCAGAATAACCTTTCAGTTCACTGACCAAAAAAAAATAAAAATAAAACAACCCCCCCAAAAAAAAAATAGCTGAATTTGTCACTTTTTGTTTCTTGTGAAGGCAGGGTCTACACACCTGGCTGAGCCAGACTGGCTTGCCTATTAAGCTGTAGCAGGACAATGAAATGCATTTCTCTCCAAGGAGAGCTGTAGGAGATGTTTTGCTCTCTAAGCCTATGAGCATGTAACATGTTTATGTTGCTCAAAGCAACTGAAAAATGAAGCTACTTATTTCTTTTTTCTCTAAAAAAAAAAAGAGAGAGAGAGAACTCTTCCATCACTTTTGAAAGGGAAATCGCAGCCATTCCAAATGCCTTTGGAAACCTGAAAGTAACAAGTATGTTTACCACATTTGTTTTTCTCCAACTTTGTATGAGAGTAGAGAGCAATTTTGCAAAGAATGATTCTCAAATGTTTGTTTTAAAGAAAGAAATGCACTAGATTAATTGCTAGTTGGCAACTACATGGTTTCTATCATATTAGATCATATCATGTGAGGTGATAATCACCAACCGTTTGTGATTACTGGCTGTAGGGCCTTCCACAGTCCTTCAACCAAATATTTCACCATCATCATTGAGCCAAGCAGCAAATGCTGTAGGAATTTCTGTTTAAGATTAACTGATAGTTATATCACTGTATGATTGTGGATAATTGACTTTACTATCTCTCACCTTTCACCTCCAATTTGTTGCCAAAGACTATTTCTTTCACTTTTTCAACAGCTCTCAAATATACAACCTTGTCTCCTCTGATACTGCCACCACTTTTGTGCAGGCCCTCAACATCTCACCCTAGACTATTGCAATAGTCTGATTATGGGTCTACCTGCTTTAGTTCTCTCCCCATTCCAATTCATTATCCATTCAGCTACTAAGGTTATATTTTTTTGAAGTGCAAGTCTGATCATGTCACTCTCTTACTCAATGAACTCCAATAGCTCCAGGATTATATGTAAAATCCTCTGGAATTCAAAGCAGTTCACAAACTATCCCCTTCCTACCTTTCTGGGCTTATTGTACATTATTCCTTCATGAGAGACTCTTTGATCGGTGACACTGTCCTCTTTAATATTCCTCTAACAAGACACTCTCTTACCTCTAGGCATTTTCTCTGATGGTCTCCAATGCAGTCAATGCTTTCTTTTCTTATCTCCACCTACTGGCTTTCCTCGTTTCCTTTAAGTCCCAACTAAAATCTCATTTTCTACAGGAAGCTTTTCCCAACCATTCTTTAATTTTAGTTCCTTTTCCTCTCTCAGTTATTTCCTAGTTGTCCTACATATAGCTTGTTTGTGTGTAATTGTTTGCTTGATGTCTTCCTCTACTAGACTGTAAGCTTATTAAGGACAGTAACTGTCTTTTGCTTTTTGTATCCTTAGCAATTGGCATGGTGCCTGGCACATAGTAGGTGCTTAACAAATATTTATTGACTGAATAATATTACCAGTCTCTTTTTTTATGGTAAATTTCTTTGGTGACATTCATATTTTTTTTTCCTTTGAGCTTCTTTATTTATTTTGCATTGCATTGCAAACAAAAATAAGAAATATATTCAATATAAATTCAATTATTCTGTTAAGGTGAAAAGGAATATCAACTGAGGGATGTCAAGAAGTCTCATATAGGAATTTCTAGATGATCTGAGCCTTTTAGGCAGCTGGGATTTGAAGAGGCAGAAATATGAGAAAGGAGAGCTTTCCACACACAGGAAATAACATGTGTGAAGGCAAAAAGTTGGGGCTTAGTCTGTTAGCTTGAGTAGAATACATTCTAGAGGTTTGTTGTAGCAGCATGGGGGAAAAGGGAGATACTGCGCAACAATCTAGAAACCTAAACAAAAATATGAGGAATGTTAGATACCCCCACCATACTTCTACTCCAAAAAAGAGTTTTTATTTTACTCTAGAGAAAATAAGCAGAAAATTAAGGTTTTTGAGGCCAGAAGTGGCCTGTGTTTATGAATATCACTTTAGCAACTATGTAAAAGATCTATTGGAGAAGGGAAAGGCTGAAGTCAGGGAGACCTATGAAGAAGATATTACAGTAGGCCAGATGAAAAGTGATGAAGACTTGAATTGTGTAGAATAAAGGTGTGATCCTGAAAATTCTTGACTTTACCGGGTAGTCACTGCAATACTCTTATCATTGAAACATGCTGTTTGAAGGTTACAGCTTTGGGAGATAGGGCCAAGATAGTGTAGTAATGGTAGGGATTTGCCTGAACTTACCCAAATCCCTCCTTCCTCCACAAAACAAACAAACCAACAAACAAAAAAACAAAACTTTAAAATCGTACCTTGAAATGAAATCTGGAGCATCAGAACCAAAAAAAAAAAAAAGGGATGAAATTATTTTACAACCCAAGACAATTTAAACGGTTAGCAGGAAAGATCTGTTTCACTGGGGTGAGAGTGGCACACAGTTCAGCACAGGGCATGGCCTGGCAAGACCAAAGCAGGCCTTGGGGGGCAACTGAATCAGCAGTGACTACAGAGCCCTCAGCACACAGATGGTAAAGGGGTCAGACAACTGGTCAGAAGCAGATTACAAGGGAACCTTTGCTGGCACTGGGTTCAGGACTCTGCTGCATTGTCTATTTGTGGTTCCTAGTCACAGTCTCAGTGTGAAGAGAAATAATAGCAGGAATGGATACCCAAGTCACAGTTGCAGGGCAGAAAAGAGTACTTATGGTGACCATACCTTTCCCTAAATCTTACCACTCTGAAAGAACTGAAAACTTGCAGTAACCAAGAACTTATTCCGAAAATAGTAGCATGAAAAACTTGAAGCTTGGTATAGTGCCCCCTCTAACCAGGAAGCAGAACTCATTTTTAGCATAATGTTAAATGTTGAGAAATAGGCTGGAAAAATAAGTAAATAAACAAACAAATGAACAATCAAACAAACAAACAAAAAACCTTTCACCATAGAAAGTTACTCTAGTGACAGAGAAGACAACAAAAATTCAGAAGAGAGCAAAGTTAAAATGGCTACACCCAAAGCCTCAATGAAGAAATGTAATTGGTCTGAGCCCCACTCCCCAGAAAAATTCCTGGAAGAGCCCAAAAAGGAGCTGGAAAATCACATAAGGTAGGTAAAGGAAAAATTGGGAAAAGAAATAAGAATAATGCAATAAATCATAAAAATGGGGTCAACAGCTTGGTAAAGGAAGCAAAAATATTGAAAAAAAATGTATACCTTAATAAACAAAATTGACCAAATGGAATAAGAGGCACAAAAATCTACTGAAGAAAATTCCTTAAAAACCACAATTGGCTAAGTAGAAGAAGAGGTATAAAAATTCATTATTGGATATAACTCCTTAAAAGTAGATTTGTCAGGGGTCAGCTTGATGGTACAGTGGCTAGAGCCCTGGCCCTGGAGTTGAAGAACCTGAGTTCAAATGTGGCCTCAAACCAAATATTTGACACTTACTGGCTTTGTGATAAGCCACTTAACCCCAATTGCCAAAAAAACAAAACAACAACAACAAAAAAGTAGATTTGCCAAATACAAAAGGAGCTACAATAGCTTATTGAAGAAACAAATTCCTTAAAAATTAGAAATACGTAAGTAGAAGCTAATAATTCCATGAAATATCAAAAAGCAATAAAACAATCCAAAGGAAAAAACAAAATAGAAGAAAATGCAAAATATTTCATTGGAAAAATAACTGACCTGAAACAATAGATCCAGGAGATGTAATTTAAGTATTATCGGACTATATGAAAGCCACGATCAAAAAAAAAAAACCAAAAAGAACTAAGCATCATATTTCAACAAATTGTGAGGGAAACCATCCTGATATCCTAGAACTAAAGGATAAAATAGAAATTGAAAGAATCCAACAATCACCTCCGAATATAATCCCAAAATGAAAACTTCTAGTAGTACTATAGCCAAATTCCAGAACTCTGATGTCAAGGAGAAAATTTGGCAAACGTTTGAAAAGAAACAATTTAAATAGCATGGAGCCACAGTCAGGATAACACAAGATTTAGCACCTTTTACGTTAAAAGATCAAAGAGCTTAGAATATAATATTCCAGAGGGCAAAGGAGTGAGAATTACAACTAAGAATTACCTAGCCAACAAAATTGAGTATAATCCTTCAGGGAGAAAAATGGATATTTGATGAAATTGAGGACTTTCAAGCACTCAAGATAAAAAAGCCAAAGTTGAATAATAAATTTGACTTTCAAATATAAGACTCAAGAGAAGCACAAAAAAAGTAAATGAGGAAAAAAAAAATCATAAGCAATTGAAAAGGTTAAACAATTTACATCCCTACTTGGGAAGATGGGACTTGTAACTCCTAAGAATTTTACCATTACTAGAGTAGTTAGAAGGAGTATACAGACAGAGGACATGGTTGTGAGTTGACTATGGTGGAATAATATCTAAAAAAATTAAGGAGTGAGAAAGAGTGATGCAGTGACAGGAGGGAAGGGAGAAGCATAAATTATGTCACATAATAAAGAAACAAAAGAGCTTTTTACAGTAGAGGGGAAGATGAGTATGGCAGACAATGCTTGAATATTATTTTCATTGGAATTGGTTCAAAGAGGCAATTTGAGTATAGAAATATGTCCTGTTTGTGTAATAGTGCAGAAGCCAATGTCACTGAACTGGAGAGTACAAGGTTGGTAGGAAGGTGTAAGAAATATGGAAACGTGGGGGCAGAAGCAGATGAGAAAGGTTAGGAAGGACTTTGAACAATAAACAAGATTTTTTATTTTAACTTGGAGGTGAGAGGGAGCCACTGGATTTCAGTTGGTAGAGGGGGAGAGGTGACATGGTAGACCTGCATTTTGGGTCATGCAGGCTCACCAAAGGACTTTTGGAATAGTCCAGTTTTCAGGTGATAAAGGATTAAACTGAAGTGATGGCAGTATTAGAGGGTAGAAGGGAGTATATTACAGAAATGTGGCAAAAGAGAAAGTGACAGGTCTTGGCAACATATTGGGGGACAGGGTGAGAAGTAGTAAGGATTCAAGGATGACATCTAGTCTGGCAGGCTCAGGGACTGAGGTCATAGAGAAGCCATCTAAAGCAACAGGGAAAGTTAGAAAATTGGAGAGGATTTGCATGAAAAATAAGAAGTTCAGCTTTGGAAATGTTGAGTTTAAAATCTAGTTCTAGATGTCCGAAAGACAGTTGGAGATGAAAAACCGAAGTTGAAAAGAGAGGTTATAGCAGCGTTACTAGACTTCAGAATAATCAACATAGAAATGGTGATGGAATTAATGGGAGCTGATGATACCAGCAAATGAAATAATATAGAGGTAGAAGAACACCTAGAACAGTATCTGATGGAGTATCTAAGGCTGGAGGACATGACCTGAATGAGGATCCAGCAAAGAAAAATGAGAAAAGACAATCAGATATTTAGGAAAATCAAGAGGGAGTGATGTAGAGAAAACCTATAGAGAAAACAGTGTCAAGATGAAGAGGATGATCACCAGTGTCAAAAACTGCAGAGCTGTTAAGAAGAATGAGGATTGAAAAGAGCCATTGGATTTGCTAATTAAGAAATCACTGGTAACTTTGAAGAGAGCACATTCAGTGGAATGGTAAGGTTAGAACCTGGATTTCAAGTGGTTAAGAAGGTATAGGCATATATTGTAGAAGACTTTTTAAAGAAGTTTGTCCTCAAAAGGCAAAAGAGGTATAGAATGATAGTTGTCAGGGATGGGAAGATCAAGTAAGGGTTACTTCAGAATAGGAGAAACATGGGACAAATTTTTAGGTACTTGAGAAAGAACTAGTTGACAGGGAAAGACTGAATATAAATGATAGACAAGGAATAACAGATGTAGAAATGTGTTGGAAGAGATGGGAAGGAATGAGACAACATGTTGAAGTAGAGACATTCACCTTTTTAGGGAATAGGGCCACCTCTTCGTATGAGATAGGTATAGTGGAGGAGATACAGCAGAAGATACATGAGTGATATGAAAAGAAAAAGTGGGAACTAGAGGAGGCCCACAGCAGATAGCCTTAACTTTTTAAAATATCAGTTAAGCCTTTCAGCTTAGAGAAGGCAAAGGGAAGAGGAGCAATGGGGGGTTTGAGGAGGAATGAAAAGTTATGGAAGAGCTGCTCTGAAGAATATTACAGTGAATTGATAAGGAAGGTATAAAAGGATCACCTAGGAGCAGTGAAGGCCCAATTGAGATTGTATAACATGAATTTATGGAGTTTATAGTATAATATATATATATATATATATATATATATATAATATTATATATATATATATATATATATATATATATCTCAATATCAGTTACAGTGATTCAATGATTTTCTCTATCTGCACTCAGTAGCTCATATGAAGGAGGGATGGTAGCAGATGGTGTCTTTTTGAGGCTTGGCTGAAATCAATTGCTAATATGATAAACAGGCTATGAATGAAAAGCAAAGGACAGAGTTGGATTTAACTGGTTCACTAAATATGTGGGAAAGAGATGAGGAGTCAAGAGGTTGGACTTGTGATTTGGAAGAGTGGTAGGGTTTGGTAAAGGAAGTCAGAAAGAGAAGTGGAAAGCTTAATTGTGGTAATATAAGGGGATTTAAAATCTCTTGAATATGAAAGTCATGCATTTGTCAGTGATGACAAGATCAAGAATGTGGCCACTTTTGAGTGTGGTTGAGGTGGGGTGTAGGAGCAGCTGGTGGGAAGTGAGTAGATTGAGAACCTGAGTGAATAGAAGGGCAGAAGGAGATTCAATATGTATGTTGGTTGGGTATAGAAATCTATCTTGCCCCACAAGAAAGTAGAAGGGGAAGGGATAAGAGAAGGGGTGGAGATAGAAGACAGGGCAGATTATGGAAAGAGGTATATAGAATACATGCTGTCTTGGGGTGGGGCAAGATGGGGAGAAAACTTGAAACCCAAAATCTTATGGAAGTGAATGTTGAAAACTAAAAATAAATAAATTAATAGCATTATGTTTGTTGAAGTCACCCAGTATGAGGGTATGAATTGAGAAAGAGAGAAAAAAAATGTGAACCAGGTACTGAAATCATGGAGGAGGGTAGGGCAATAAACTGAAGGTTTATAAAACAACAACCACTAGGATTTTGATTGGGTAGTAGAAATGGATAGCATTGATGTCAAATGAGGAAAGGTAGCTGAATGACCAAGATAAGGGCAACAGAAGTGGCAATAGAGAATAAGGAATATCCTAATCCCCCTACTTTAACCAAAAGTAATCAGTGAAGGTACTGGAAAGTACTGGACAGGGTGGCCAGAAAAACCATGGGAGTAAATGATTCAGATTTTCATGATTTGTAGGAGATGGATGGAGTGAGAACAGAAGAGAGTTTTAGATGAAGAGAAGTTTATTATCTATGTAAGACATTCAAGAGGGCACAATGGAGGGCGGTAGTTGGTATTTGGGAATTTGGGGTAAGAGTGCTGAGAGTGAAGGACATGAGGGATTGGGAGGTGGGGGATTGATATAGGGTTTGAATGATGACCTTTACGGATTCAGGACTAATATAGCATGGGCAAAAATAATTTGGGGGTGAATGAAGTGGGCAGGGTTCTTGCTCTCTTTCCCACATAAGGCAAGTATCTAAGTTATGGAAAGGACAAGGCTGTGGTCATACAGTAGGGAATCATTCTCAGTTCTGGATGCCATATTTTAGAAAAAGAACAGAAGTTGAGAAGTAACAGTACATTCAGAAGATAGAACACAAAATAAATCAATACTGGAAAGCGTGCCAAACAATGAACATTTAAAGAAATTAATTGCTTGACCTAGAGAAGAGAAGGCTTAAGACAGAGGTTCTTAACCTAGAGACTGTGAACTTAAAAAAACCCACTTTCAATTGTACTAATTTCCTTCATAATCCTATGTATATTCTTTTATGCATTTAAAACACTACTCTGAGAAGAAATCTGTAGGTCACACCAGAATACCAAAGGGATCTATGCCACATACAAAAAGGTTAAAAACTCATGACTTAAGATAAAATGATAGCTACCATCAATTACATAAAATATAGTCTTGTGAAGTATTGATTCACTTTGTTCTTCTTGGTCCCAACTGACTCAATTAATAATAATGAATAGAAAATATAGAAAAACAGATTTTGGCATGATATAAAAAAGCACTTTCTAGGGATTTTCAAACTCTTAAGAAATGGAATGGAATATTTTGAGAGGTAGTGATTATCAACTCAACGGAGATTTTCAGGGGTAGTCTCAGCAATCACTTCCCAGAAAGTTATAGGTAGCTATCGGTTTAATTACAAATTGGACTAAATGTCTTTTGGTATACTTTTCAACTTTGAGATTTTTTTTTTTTCATTCTGAGATGTCCAGCAAAGTTGAGTAGGAATGTCCCTGAGTCCCTAAAGTGAAAGATTCTTGTTTACGCTTTTATCAAAGCCTGGAATGAAGGGATTGATTTTATGTTTATCAAATTTGTGGATGACACTAAGCATAGAGAGAAAACTAATAGGTAGAGGATTAGGATCCAAAAAAAGATTTTAGCAAACCAAATCTAATAAGAAGAAATCTAATCAGAAAAAAGGAAGGTTCTGCATTTGATTTCATAGAAGCAAACTATACAAGTGCAGGATGGAAGAAATGTGACAACAGCTCAAATGAAAAAAAGCCTTGGCATTTTAGTAGATTGAAAGTTCGATATGAGTCAATAATATGACATGGCAGCCTAAAAAAAGTTAATGTGGAATAATGTTACATTAATAGCACAGTCTTCAGAAATAAGGATCTAATAGTATTGTTGCAGTTTGCTCTGATCAGACAATAGTTGTGGCACTCTGTTAAGTTCAGGATGTTACAATTTCTGAAGGATGTTGATAAATGGGGGCACAGAAAAGGAGAGCAGCTAGTATAGTGCAGAATACATACTGGAAAACCATGCTATAGAACCGGGGATGCTTTGCCTATTGAAGAGGAGAAAAGGAAAGAGCATGACACCTGTCTTCAGTGTTTTAAAAAGCTATCATTTGGAAGAAGAGTTTAATGCTTTTTCTTTGGACTCAGAAGACAAAATAAGGGACAATAAATGGATAATACAGAGAGACAGATTCAATTAATATAAGGTAATAGTGATAATAATCATGCATTACATTCATTTAGCACAGTGGTGTCAATTTCAATAGCAATAGGGGCCATTAAACATATGGATCCCTGAATTAGAAAACCACATGTTAACATTTTGTTCTCTTTTTTTAAAATTTATCAAATATTTGAAAATTACACTTTGATGTGGTTCCCAGAACCGTTTGAAATCTCTGATATACCACTTTAAGGTGTTCAAAGATCCTCCCAACAACTTTATGCAGTTGGGGTTATTATAATCCCCTTTTTACAGAGGAAGAAGTTAAAACTGAGAGAAGTTAAGGGACTTGCCAAGAGTCACACATCTAGCGGGATTCAAATAAGAGTTTTACTCACTATACATCCAATCGTTAGTCATTTCACCATCTAACTGCCATGAAAAACTTTTCAACTAGCATCCTGTCCAAAAGTAGAATGCATCATTTTGGGAGGCAGTGTATCTTTAAGTAGAGGGCAAGTGGCCAATTCTTAGAGTATTCCTGCATGGGTAGAATTTGAAGTAGGTGATATTCGCATTCCTTTGCGCATCTGAGCTCCTATATGTACCTTGGGTAGTGAGAAAAAACATAGCTCTCTTAGTAAAAGAGATGTGAACAGCAAGGGACAAGGTAGGGTTTCCTTAGCTTTATAGGCATGGAATTGAGGGAGACAGAGAAAGGATTCTATAAATACCATCTATGAATGAAAGACTAAGTGAATACATTTGAGAACATCATTTCTTGACTCCAGGCCCAAATATCTATCCATTGTGCCAACTAGTTGACTTGACATACTTGTGTTTCTTCATGTATTTTTTTTTCTCAAATGTATCCATCCTTTTGATTCTTCATGTGTGGATGGTGTTTATGGACCCCTCCTTCTTCATCTATTTTATGCCTGTAGAGTTAAAAAATACATATCTTGTCTTCTGCTGTCCAAACCTCCCTTTTGCAAGAAAGCTATTTACTCCAAGCCCACCGATCTATCCACTGAGCCACCAGCTGTACTCCTTTTCACCAAACTCAATAATGCCTCCAGCAAACTTCATCATCAGGAAACTCATCGTCTTGCAGATTAGGTCAGCCTTAATACTCATACCTTATCAGCACCCTCAGTATTCACTTTCACCTCTGCTTGGAGAGCTCTTATCCCAATGTCCTTATCCTTTCACCTTCCTTTTGTGTGTTACCGTCCCCTAATCAATGGTAAGATTCATAACTGCAGGGACTGCTTTTTTGTTTTTTAATTTTCTTTTTTCTTGCAAGCACTGAACATATTCCTGGTACATAGTAGCCACTTAATAAATATTTGCTGTCTGGTTTGTTGATACTTATATATTTGAATCCTGCCTCACATACAAGCTATTCGAAACTAGACAAGTCACTTAAACTCACTAAGCCTTAGAGTGCTTATCTATAAAATGAGGACATTTAACTCCATGTCCTGTAAGACCAGTTTGAGTTTTGAAATTCTTATATATGCGTATTACACATACACATATATGTATAATATACATATGTCAATAGATGAGGCATACTAATAATAAATAGATAGATAAATAGATAAACTTGCATATCTATTTATCTAATACTCACGAGTATTTTCCTTTTTTAAGTCATGATAGAAATTGTCTTTGGATAGCACTTAACAGCTACATGTAGTAAAGTTTCTTTTTAGAATTGGGCTAGTTGGTTTACAATGATAATTTTTTCCCCAAAAATATGTCATATTTGGAAAAGAGAAAGAGAACATTAACTAGAGTTTTATTGCACTGATTCAATATGGCTTTGGGGGTCTCACATTCCCAGGTGGCTTTTGCTGTATCTTTCTGTATTCCTCTGTTCTTCCTGTCTCTGAAGAATTCTTATTTGGGGGGCTATGCTAGGATTTGACAGAACTATTAGACACAGAGGATAAAGTGTTTGCCTCTTATGAATCTGGGTCAAAGCAGAAAAGAGAATAACTTTTCCTTTTCAGAGAGGTGATTATGTCGATTTTATACTTGGGAAATCTGTGGCTTGGAGAGGTTATATGACTTGCTTAAGGTCACACAGCTGGTAGGTGTCGGAGTTCAGCCTGGATTCAAGTCTTTTGACTTCGAAGTCAGTGTTCTTTCCATTAGGTCAGTCTGTATTTCAGCTGCTCCTTTACTGTGTAATGCATTTTATATTTATTATTCATGCCGTACTAAGGAAACAGTGAAAAGCGGAGAGAGAAAAGCAGACAGCTTTCACAGCCCTTTGGTGAAGCAGCTTGTTCTAACTTCCAAGATTCTGGTGTTTTTGACCCCACTTGGCCAAGAAGCAATTCTGTTCCTCCCTAGAGTAGGGTGAGGTGGGGAGAGAAAAGCCTGGTTTCCTCTGATGTGTCCTGACACTGGCATTTCTGTAGAGCTACTTGGGAATTCATTTTTGGCCACAGAGCAATAGTTAGAAAGAACTTAAGCATAGTAAATGTCAAAAGATACTCCAGCCCCAATGATTGAAGGTCAGCTATTCTCTTCTTGGTGCCTAATAGACTGTCTGTGTTAAATGTTTTCCTGTTGATACTACAGAATGAACTCAACTCAATCATCTCTTTTTGTTCATATTTTTAATGAAATCTGAGTAATTTCCATGAACATTTACATTTTTATTATCTTTAAGAGATAGCCATATCTATCATTTATTTCTGTCTTTATATCTGTAATCTATTTTCATCTCTATCTTGATTACTGTCAGCTATTTCTATTGTTAGCTCTACCTTTATCATCCCTCCATTTATCCATCTATCTGTCTGTCTTGTATGTCTCTCCATCTCACTATTATCTATTTCTCTTACCTTTATGTCAATATTCTATTTCCATCTTTATCAGTTATCTGTATTTCTACCTTTAACATCTATCTATCGATCTATCTATCTATTATCTATCTATCTATCTATCTATCTATCTATCTATTTTTCTATCTGTCTGTCTATTTGCATCTATCTACCTATCTATATGTATCTATCTGTCTGTCTGTCTATCTACCTATCTATATCTATCTATCTATCTATCTATCTATCTATCTATCTATCTATCTATACCTATCTATCTATCGATCTATCTATCTATCTATCTATCTATCTATCTATCTATCTATGTATCTATTTTTCTATCTGTCTGTCTATTTGCATCTATCTACCTATCTATATGTATCTATCTGTCTGTCTGTCTATCTACCTATCTATATCTATCTATCTATCTATCTATCTATCTATCTATCTATCTATCTATCTATCTATACCTATCTATCTATTTATCTATCTATCTATCTATCTATCTATCTATCTATCTATCTATCTATCTACCTATTTAAACATTTTAGCTTCCTTTAGCAATAAGGACTATGGTATAATGGAAAGAATGATGGTCTTAGAGTGAGAAGATATGAATTTGAGTTCTGACTCTTACTAGTTAAGTTTGTATAATTGGATAAATCACTTCTCCCTTACTTTCGTGGATGATTAGACCTGCCATTCTCTGAGACTTCTTGTATTTCTAGGCTTCATTGGTTTAAGGTTCTTTCCTTTTCTAATAATCTATGGTTCTTTGTGTAATGTTGATTTAATGAAATTGAATATTGGCATAAATGAATTTAATGCTTCAATCAGTCAGTTGTCTAATCATTGGGTGACAAGGAATAAACAGAGGTTAGTGTTAGAGCTGGGCAACCTAGATGGTGCAGAGGACAGAGAGTTGGGTCTAGAATCAGGAGAATTGAGTTTAAATCTAGCCTCAGACACTTATGCTGCATGACCCTGAAAAAGTCACTTCACCCCGTATACCTCAATTTCCTCATCTATAAAATGAACTAGAAAATAAAATGGCAAACTAATCCAGCCAAAAAAATTCCAAAGAGGATTATACAGAGTTAGACTTGACTAAACAACAGCAACAACCTGCAAACCTTAAAGGGTTGGAGATAATAATATCAAGGAGGCCTTACCTGATCCCTGCCCCTGCTACCTGCTAATGCCTCCACCATATCAAATTTAAAAAAAAACCCAACCTTATATTTACTTTACATATATTATATAACATACATACATACATATATATGTGTGTATGTATACATACATGTTACTTTTTTTCTGTCATAGAATATTAGGTCCTTGAGAGAAAGGAATGTTTCATTTTAATCTTTGTATCGTTAGAATCTAACATAATACTTGGCATATAGTAAGCACTCAATGAATACTAATTTATTATTTGACCTATTGTTAATATATATGTATATATATATATATATATAATATTAATTTAATGATATATACTATGAAAATTTTTTATTAAGTCATTCCCATGATGAATAATGCAAAAATATTGAAGGTAAATTGAATATTGAAATTATATGAATATTCTAAAGACTTTAAAATGCAAATAAAAATTGACTTACAAAGGTTACTACTAGAATCTCAAACACCATTTTTATTACACTATCCTCATTTTCATACTTAAATTCAATGAACACTTATTAATGTTTGATATTTATAGAGAATATTCAAGTCTGCAAAGCACTGTGTGTGTGTGTGTGTGCTTGTGCGTGTGTGTGTTCATTTGCATCTCAACAACCCTAAGAGGTAGACATTACTGGTTTGATTATCCCCATTTTATACATGAGGCAACTGAGACCCAGTCTCAGTTCTCTTCTGTTAAATCTATGTTTTTTTTAAAGTATCCTTACTTGTTTATGATGAATTTCATATTCCCAGAACTCACATAAAGGCATTTAATGTATTATTATGTACTTTTTATACATGTAATAATTGTGGATATGACCTTAAACATAATTAGTCTACGTACATCATATGTTATATATGAGAAGCTGAGGCCCAGTGAGATGAAATGAATTTTATGAGGTCATAAATTTTATAGTAGCCCCCAGAACCATAACAAGTGATGTTTTGGCAATGGAATAATCAGCATGAAATGCACCACAAATTGGGCATCAGTGATATAGACCCTAAAACCCTATGATTCTAACACTAGGAATGCTATGGATAGTAAAATAAGGGTGAAACTAGGCTTGGGATATATCTCCCAACATGAAAAAGAAGATGTCTTCATCTGGTTTTCTATTTTAGCCAATTATTCTTTCTAACTGTATGCTAAAGTCAGTTGTTTCTGTGCTGATGAAGGGCCCATTTGCCTCATTCTAGCTTCATTTGAGGCAGAACAGTAATCCAAATCTCACTGTTTCCAGTACGGTACTCCTTCCATTTTATTCATTATCTGTCTCTCAATACCACATCTTTGTGTTTCAGCAGATAGTTTCAAATTACAAGATCTTGCTCTGTTTGATTAAAAGTAATAGTGGAAATGTTTTTTTTTCCTAAAATATGCCCAAACCTACTATGTTAAAAGCCTGCCTAGTCAGGTTTTCTTAGCAATGTTGTACATATATCAGACACCAGATTATCTTATGGTTGTTTAAAATGGAGAAACAAGAGCAGATCTTCAATCACTACTCAGGAAAAAAGGACCTACATGCCATGTGACCATTTTGAGGAGAGATAACTCTCTGTTATTGAAATGTGTCATAGAAGCATAGATTTTTAGCTGGAAGGAAAGCTTAAAAGATAATTAGTCTAACCTCCTTCAGTGTATTAGTGAGAAAATTAAGGATCAGTCAGGTTACTTGAGTTGCCCAGTGTAAAAAGTTAATAAGTGGTACAAGAATTCAAATTTAAGTTCTCAGATTACAGGCCTAACATTTTCTTTTGCTACTTCCCTTTGATTTCTTTGATTTAAAGTTGAAGGATCCATCATCAAACTTTAGTATCATTCCCAATGATTGCATCTAACAGGGCAAGATGATTTTAGCAAGTCACGTGCTTAAACTGACTATGTGGTTTTCAGTAGGACCCTTGATTCAAAACTGATATGACCAATATTCAATAAAGAATATAAAAAGGGGTGCCACAGTAGCATTTATATTATGAAGCTATATTTACATGAGGAAATGCAAGGCACTGGAGGGAAGAAAAAATGTTGGAGATCATGTGGGTGAGGATAAATGTATTGACAGTCAATCTCAGTCCACCAATATTTATTAAATACCTATTATGTTCTGGGCACTGTGAAATGTTATGGAAATACAAAGAAAGGTTAAAAACAAAACAAAAAAGAAGTGGTGTTTCTACCAAACAAAAGGAAGAATTGAATATGATGTGTGGAAACAAATCAAAAACCTAGTGTAGAAACAGTATATCATTGTAATAAGAAACATCAACTCCACACAATCGTTATCTCTCTCCCCCCCATCTCTCTCCTTCATCTCTCTCCATCTCTGTCTTTGTCTCTGTCTTTCTCTCTCTGATTCTCATTGTCTCTGTTTCTATCTCTCTGTCTCTCTCCAAAAAGATTAAATTATTCAGCATCCTTGGTGTTAATTTTGTCCTTCAAAATGTGAAAAAAGTGACAAGAAGAACTACTTATTTAGGACCTAATTGTGAACAGTAAATAGGGAAAAATTGTGGATATTGAAATGATAAGGACAGGGATGGAGTTAAAATAACTCTTCTATTTTAGAAGTTGAGATACTGATGGAGAGAAATGTCAGGTAGAATCTGATATTTAACCTACATTTTAGGAGACCAGATACCATCAGGTTCGTAGAGAGGTTCAAAAGATTATCTCCACCAAAAGCAGAATAGTAAATGATTTTTTGACCTGTCTTACTGAAGGGATACCTAGTACTGAGAAAAAATAGATAAGCCCAATGAACAAAATTTTATAGGAGGTACTTTCTCAGCCTGGGAAGTAGTGAAGAATGAAATCATAAGGACACAAAGGTAAGTAGTTACAAAGAACAGGAAAAGGGGCAGTTTTCCAAAGAGACCGTTGTGAATGTACAGAGAAATCACAACATGAATTTTAATATTAATACAAAAATGATGGTCCTGTGTGATGATATCATGAACATTGAGGTTCAGCATAAGCTGAGGCTGATGTGGAAAGCTAATGAAAAATAAAAATCTGGGGTGGAGGAGAGAAGGTGCTATTATTGGTGCTGTAGTGTCTGTTGCCTTGTTTTCTTTGAAGTTAGATCAGGAAAAAGAAGGAAAAAAGGAAAAACTAGGAATACTGTTTGGGGCAGAAAGAATGATAAAGAATAAAGAGACAAAGCAGGGCTAATTGAGTCTCATTTTGTTTCTGTTTTTTTTCTGATATGGAAAACAATTTCTGGACTAGAAAAGATGATTAAAAATTATCAATAAGTAGTTGAAAATCAAGATAAGTAAGGTTACAGTAAGAGAGTAGGATGATAATAAGATAGTACCTAAAAGCCCCTCTTAAGTTCAAGTTGTTTTCCTAGGCAAATAAATCCACTGGCATCAGCATTTTGTGTGTTACAAATAAAAACCTGGAGAAAGAAATAAAAAAAGGAAAATTACATTAAAATAAAGTTAAAGAACTAATAATTTGGAGTTAACCTGACAAAATAGCCATTGATTTTACTACAAAACAATTTTTATAGAAAAAAATGATGCCCTTAATAATTGGAAAAGTTTACAAGTTCTTCACCTGGGTGTTCCAATACAGAACAAAATCATACTATTCAAGTTAATTTAGAGATTTAATGTTATATAAATAAAATTATTAAGAGGATGCTTTATAAAATTAGACAAAATAATAAAGTTGATATACAGCATTAGTTCATCTTTTATATCAGAGCTTCTTAAACTTTTTTTCACCCATGGCCCCTTTTTGCATTTTGCTGGTGTTCATTGGGGTTGTGTAGTGTGATGGCACATGCTTTGTGTTCAGAACCAAGGCTGCAGTGTATTTGTGCAAAGTAATACAAGCAAGTACTGCCAAAAACACCTTGGTTTCATTATGCATTTGATTTTTAATTAATTTTTGGTCTTTGTGAATTCAGAGACGTACCATTGCCAAATTTTTCATGACGCCATATGTAGTCATGACCTACAGTTTAAGAAGCACTGTTTCATATCATAGCACCATTTTGTAGTCTGATGAAACCTGTGAATCACTTCTTAGAATGATGTTCTCCAAAGAATAAAATACATATAATTTTAAAGGGAATAAGATATACTAAAATACAAATATTAGAAAACAAATGGAAGGAGACTTGGTCTACCTATCTTGTCCAGCCTGAAAGTACAGTGGCCACTGAAAGGCCAAACTTATTCCTAATCATCATGGAAATTTTGACTTGTTCCATATATGAACTGAGCCAATTTGCATCTTCTTAGACAGTGTACCACCTTCTACCTCCTTCTCCTGGGTGTTCACCAAGTTAATGTAGAAGTTAGTGAACTTTAGACCTAATGCTGCTCAGAACTCATGAGCTCAAGCAATCCACAAGTTTCAGCCTCTCCAAGTAGAAGAGATTACAGGTATGTGCCACCACGCCCAGCATTATATGTGTGTTAATGTATACATGAGTATATTTTAAAAAAATGAATATGCACGTGTTACATGTGTAGATATACCTCTGTTTATGCATATAGGTGTGTATAAATACATATATGTGCAACTATGTCTATGTCTATGTCTATATCTATATAGTGGCTTGGTGTTACCAGATTTTAAATTATGATACATAAGAAATAATTATCAAGCTTGTCTAAAATCAGATTAAAATGTCAAAAGTAGATCATCAGAATATAGTAAATAGGCAAGAATCAGAAATGAAATTGTATAAAAATCTTATATTTAGTAAACTTGAGAACAAAAAAAAATGAGAAAGGGTTTTTGGCCACTTTCTTCATTAATACTGGGCTACAAAACTGGAAAACAACTTCGGGGTAAGGTAGTGAAAGGTTTTAGGCTGACTGAGTACCCTGAGTAATACCTATTAAAAATGAAGAAAAGCATCAAATGAAAAAACAGAACCAAATGTTTTTTTTTTCCAAAAGAAAAGAACAAAACAACACTGATATCCTTTATAACATAAAGGATATCATAGAATGCTGACTCTGAAGCATGGGTTGTTTCAGGAAGGAGTTGAGACATTGAAGATTTCACAGGGCGCTGGCCTAATGGGAGTTAAGATCTGGGTTGGGCTAGAAGTCTTACACTTCCAATAGGTGATTGAACAAGAAAATGGAGAAGGACAATTTCATAAGGGTCAGAGGATATCAAAGAAGGTGGATGGAAGCTGTAGACTATGGTAAAAGACAGGGGTGGTACATCCTGGGTTTCTTTCTAGGCCCTAGGGTAACACTGTAGCAGAAGGCCTGTCACCAGACAATTTTCCATTCAAGGAACAGACTACAACTCAATGACTTACAGAATATTGAAAAGGCAAAATGTAGCTCCATAATATCTTTCTGTTTCAGAACTATGGAAGGAGATACAACCTAATCCTAGCCACCAAATTCAATGGGACAGAAAGGGCTTAGCACAGTCCTAAACCAACAAGTACAACTATAAATATAAATGAGATTTGAGATGGAAAGAAATGTTACTTTAAAAAATACTGTGTGGGGGCAGTTAGGTGGTGAAGTGGACAGAGCACTGTCCCTGAAGTCAGGAAGACCTGAGTTTGAATCTGCCTCAGACCAAAAACTTGACACTTACTAGCTGTGTGACCCTCAGCAAGTCACTTAACCCCAACTGCCTAAGCAAAAAAAAAAAAAAATACTGTTAATTAAATGAAACCCAGAGGAAGGAAATATGTTTGAAATAATTATCTCAGATAAAAGAATGAATAGGACTTGAGACATCACAATATATAAAAGCATGGAGGAGACTCTAAAACAGACAAACAAATTAATGAAGTTAGTATATGTGGAAAGAGACTTAATAGTTTAGAACGGACAACCTTTCCCAAGAAGCTAAGATCCTGAAATATGTAATGGGGTAAACAGAATTTAATGATTGAATGAGGAAATGAGAAATTCCACCTTCCGCAAGAAATCTTTCCTGATTCCTCTTAAAGCTACTTCCTTATCTCTGAGATTACTTCCAAATTACCATACAAACACACACACACACACACACACACACACACACACACACAACACACACACACACACGTGCGCACGCATGGGCATCTTATTTGTACAAAATTGTTTTCATGTCATCTCCCTCATTAGACCGTGAACTTCTTGAGGGCAGGGACAATCTTCTCAACTTTCCTTCTTTCTTTTAATTATTTTGAATGCCTAGGGCTTAGCACAGTTTCTGGCAGCTTGTAAGTGCTTAATAAATATTAGTTGACTGGCTAATAAAAAGCCTCCAAGGCAGAGAAACCAATCATTTCCAGAGGCAGGCTTTCTACTTTTGAACAATTCTAATTCTTTGAAAGGTTTTTGTTTGTTTGCATTCTTTTCCTGAAGGGAAGGGGAAGGGAACAAGAATTTTTTAAACTCCTGTTTTGTGGCAGGAACTGTACTATACTTTTTATAGATATGATCTCATTTGACAGCAAGCCAAATCTGTCATTGTTGCAACATCCACCTAGTGATATTGTAATGAATAATATGATTTTCAGGTTTTCATGGAAAATTGTTTATACATTAAGGAATACCCCTCAAAATATCTCAAAAACAAATGCCTAAAAGCAAAGCAGTTATACATAATCTTTTGTGACTTCAACACAGTAAAAATAACAATTAAGGACAGTTTGAAGAAAAGGATTTTTACTTTAAAAGACACTAAAGAATGACACTCCCAAAATGAGCAGTCAAAGAATTAACCACAGAAATGATATATTTTCAGGAAAACAAAAATGCCAAAATATATGAAAACTTGTGACATTGAGCCAAAGCAATCCTTAGGCCAGAGAATTAAAGGAAAATTCATGTCTAAAAATGTTAGTCAATAAAAAAAGTAAAACTCTATGCAAAGCAATAACATTTCTTATCAATTTTATCTTATATTATGATGAATAATAACACATTGTGTTCTGCAACTAAACATAATTCAATTCAAAAATCATTTCTGACATATAATATGCTGGGCACTGGGAATATAAAGACCCAAACTAAACTCCTTAAGGAGAATGCACTCAAAATGAGTCATAAAGCACATTCAAGTGATGGCATATATATTTCAAATACATGGCAATTTGAGGAGGGAGAAAACATTATCAACTTGGGAACAGGCATCCTTTTTTCTTGCCTTTCCCTTGTCCTGTGCTAACTTTCCTAAGGGAAGTAAATAAATCTAACCAAATAAAAGGGGAAAAACAGAAAAAAATAGAAATATATTGACTAAAAAAATGAATAAGAAAAGATTCTGGAAAAAGTTCTCGTAGCAAGTTATTATTAGAAGGAATTGTATTTTTCAAGGAAACGTATAAACATGTCAACAATTCTGTTGTTTTAGTAGTTTTTAAATTATTTTTAAAAATTAAAATTAAATGCTATCCTAAAGTTTTATTTGCAATACAATCTAAAGGGGGAGGCACCATGCAAATACCTATGTACAAATAAAAATGTGTAGGATAAATTAGAAATAATCATCTGAAGGAAGGCACTAGAAGGAAGTGGGATTGGGAAAGGCTTTGCTTAGAAGGTGAGATTTTGGCTGAGACTTGAAGCAAGCCAAGGAAGTCAGGAGGTAGATTTAGGAGAGAAAGAATTGCAGGAATGGAGGACAGCCAGGGAAGATACCCAGAGTTTAGAGATGGAGAATCTTTTTTTGAGGAGCAGCAAAGAGGGTAAAGATCATTGGATTCAAGAATATATAGAGTATGGTAGCTAAAAAGAATAGAAATATAGGGAAGAATTCAGATTATGAAGGGTTTTGAATGTCATACATAGGATTTTGTATTTGATTCTATAGGTTACAGGGAGCCACTGAAGTTTTTGTTTTTGTTTTTTTGTTTGTGTGTGTGTGGGATGTGTGAAAAAAGGGGGTGACATAGTCAGACCTGCACTTTAGGAAAATCACTTCAACAGCTGAATAGAAAATTGGCTGCAGTGGGGCAAGAGTTTAAGCAGGAAGACCAACCAGCAAGGTATACTAGGAAACAATGTTCCGTTAGTTTGGATGTTTTCTGTAAAGTAGGCTGGGGTGTCAGTATCTACCAATTCCTGGGAGGGAAGAGACTATTCTATATAGTTTCTATAGCAGCAATGATCCCATTTTCAGGAGTCTGTAAATAAGTTTGCTTGTTCTTGTCTGAATGTGTGGAGGTTGGCAAGAGAAAAGCTGAATGAGACCATTAAGCTTTAAAGCATTCTAATAACTAGCTGCAAAACTGAACCAATGCACGAAAAATCTCCTGGTGCACGTGAAAAGCATCCACCTATACATCTGGAATTAGGGTTCATTGAAGTGTTGACAAATTATCTTAATTACTAGATTTTCTAAAGAAATTCAACCTCTCTAGGCCCAAATTTCTGAGGCATTAAATCAAACTGAATTTTCTCAGGTAGAATAAAGTAGTACTAAACCTTGTTATCCTAAATGACATACCACAAATAATTAATTCACATACAAAAAGTATGCAAGTGACATTTTTCTCTTTTTTTTTCATAGATTTCCAATTGAAAAGAGAATTAAAGATACTTTACTCAACTCCTAGATATTATTGATGAGGTCAAGGGAGGTTAAATGAACTATCTGTTCAAGGTCATACTGATGTTATCCAAATATGACAGATTTGTACATATGTAAGTCAGGATTGACTTTAGTAGCCAGGTACCATTTGGACCTCATGAAAAGCACATATCTAGCAGCTCATTGACCACAATGCTGTGGCAAACTGCCATTCTTTTAAAGCAACACACCAAAATCACACTGAAAATTATTGGAAAGAAGTGGTCACACAAAAATATAATTCACAAAATGATAACTACTTCATGTGTTTGTATAAGTAGAGAAAAGGAGCCAAACTTGTAAATTGAACAGCAAAAAACACAGAATTCAGAAAATACATAAATGTCAGTGAGTTGAAATGAAGAAAAGTCTTATCATGACATTATTTTTCTACAGCATAGTTTGACAAAACTTATTTATTTCACAAGTGGTTGAAGTTCTATTACAGAGGAAATTTATATGCAAAGTGAAGCCAGATAAAATTTGTTTCAGAGGGATCAATTCTAACATCACAGGAAGTAATATAAATATTTGTCCAATATTTTAAGGGCAAATCAAATCCCATTATTATCTATCGCAGGAGACTATACAATTTCCTTCTTTATCCTCAAACTTTTTTTATTTTTTTGAGAGGCTAAACCTAGAGAAGGCTAGGCTTTAGATTGGTGGTGAGCTGGGTGGGGAGGGTATAATACAGCAATCTTCCAGTATTAGAAGGAGTACATGAAGGTGTTCAACAAACAAAGATTGAATGTCCACTTGTCCTCCTGTATCTGTTTTCTTTTTCACAGCCAAACTATTAGAAAAATCAGACTGTCTTTGTTGCCACTTCTCTTACTCTTCTCAGCTCCTTACTTCTGAGCTTCCTACATCGCATAGCCAAAATCAATTCCTCTAAATTTCCTGACAATCTTTTAATTCGCCAATCTCATGTACTTTTCTGAGTTTTCATCTCTTTTGATACCTCTGCAGCATTTGGTATCATTGACTACCCTTTTCTTCTACGCATTCTCATCTCTTTGGCTTTCAATATCTGTGATCCCTCTTGGTTTTCCTTAACTCTGGTGACCCAATTAGTATCTCTGTTGGATCATCAACCATGCCTTACTTCCTAAATGCCTACTAAGACTCTCACATATGTTTTTTTTTTCTTTAAGCCTCTTCTCTTTGTCTCCTTTACTCTGTCTCCCTTTGTTCCTTCTCTTTCTTCTATTTCATTTTTTTTGTAAAAACATCAGCTCCCTCACATTCAATTAGCATATCTATTAATATGACTTCCAGAACTACTCTGTCTTCAGAACTCCATTCTCACATCACTGCATAGCTAGTTAGACATTGCAAACTAGTTATCTTATAGGAATCTTAAGCTGTATATATCCACAACAGCATTCATTATATTTCAGCCTAAACTTTCTCCTATTTCTAACGTGTCTGTTACTTTGCGATCACCACCATCTTTTAGTCACACAGTTTATAACCTTAGAATTATACTCTACTTTTAACCCACAATCAAATTAGTTGTCAGTTCTTTTGAATTTTACCTCAACTACATCTCTCTTGAATGACCTCATCTCTCCACTCAAATTAGCACTCCTCCTTGTTTAGACCCTCATCACCTCTGATTAGTCTAGGATAACTTAGGTTTTTTTTTTTTCTGTTATTATTTTGTTTTTTTCTGGAGGAACGAAAATATGGGAAGGAAGAGAGTGGATTGCTCTAATGAAGAGTGAAGGCCCTAGACAATGACCAGACAGCAGAAACTAAGAAATTACAAACTTTCACAAATTTCCAGTTAATGTCAGATGATTTCCAAACCCAAAGCTTAGCTGAGCTCATAATTCCCAAGGTTCTCCATCTTGATCTGATGACTAACTGGCCCTGCTGGAAGAAATAGTCAATCCTAGCATAAAAACTATTTTTCAATCTACATAATAAGTCAAAATATTGGAATGTTGTTACAGCCTGTTGATTCACTTCTTTCTCATCTCCAAACCAGTTACCATACAACTGCCTAAATAACATTCTTATATCACAGGTCTGAACATATAACTCCTCATCAATAACCTCCAGTCAATTCCTTATTACATCTATGATAAAATACTAATCAGCATTTAAATGCTATTTGACTTCAAAAATTTTTGCAACCTCACTCCAGACTGCCATCAGACTATCTATCTATCTATCTATCTATCTATCTATCTATCTATCTATCTATCTGTCTGTCTGTCTGTCTGTCTGTCTGTCTATCTATCTATCTATCTATCCATCTATTGTTTTGGAAATAAGAAGTAAATCACCAGGCTATCAGAATTTTCCCTTATTTCATATACAAGATAGTATGTATGTATGTATGTATGTATGTATGTATGTATGTATGTATCACTACCTCTTACCCACTCTATAGTCTAACTAAACTGGATTCTTTGCTCTATCTCACAAGTAACACTGCAGTAACCATTTCTAGGTGGTCTTACAGCCTGTTCCATTTTCCTGGAAGATATTCCTTCACCATCTCAGTCCTTTAGAATCCTTAGCTTTTATTAGAGATGTTGTGCTGTTTCCTAAGAGGAACTTTCCTTATCTACCCAACTTTAACTCTTTCTAACCCTCAAAAATTAATTTGTAATTATATGTACATATGTGTGTACATCATTATGTATATACATGTATACATAATTACAAATATTTGATTGTATATTATTGCATTCCTATATATTTCCACCATTGCACCATCAGATAGAATCTAAGTTCCATGAGCTTGGGGACTCCTGGTTTTTTCATCTCCCTAACAGATAACTCTTTTCCTATCACAGTGTAGGTGTTTAATAAATGCTTGATTGGTAGATTGATTAATTTGAAAGAATTCTTACTCAGTTATGGATCAGAACAGATCACTTCTAAGATTCCATGATTCTATGATATAATAATGCCTTAATCTATGAACAATTTGCTTGCTGAAAAGCAGGGGAAAATGTTGAAGCAAGATTGATAAAACTAAGTTGTGAGGGAGTACAATGCCTCAGAAAGAAAGTTGAGGAGAGGCACAGATTGTTCCAAAAATCATATAGAGAACTACTTCCAGATGAATGGATTTGAGGGACCTTTTCGAAAATACAACAAAGGTAGATAATGATAATCACAGGGCAGCTCATTTGCCTATGCTTATTTTCAGAGCATAGTAGTTAATAACTTGTAGAAAATAACAAAAATATTGACTTGATATCTGACATAAGATAAAATATGAGTTAATGCTAAACCAGAGGCTCTGATTTGTGTCATTGGAAGATACAGGATGAGAGAGAAAAATTTAGAAGAAGAATAAGAAGATGAAACAAGGAAATAAGTTGAGCATAAGAGGAATCACAAGAATTCAGAGGAAGGGGACAGAAGGCTACAAGAAAAACTTCTAAGTTAAATACTTGTCTCTTCATTTCTTTGCTGGAAGCCTACTGATTGGAAGAGAAGATTCCTTTGCTTATTGGTGAAAGGCTGGATGAGCTGAGAGCTCTTTAGCTGTTGTGCTGATTAGAGAGTTGAATACTGTTACTATATTACATAGCTATCTAGCTTATTGTGCTCTAGAGTCTGGGAGTTAAGAGGGGAGGAGGGAATTGATTGTTTTCTACTGCTCTCTATAGTTTTAGAGGGGAAAAAAGTTAGGAAAATACAGGCTACACATCTGTTGTGCAATTAGCTATGCTTATTGAAGAAGAAACTTTGCTTTCTTAGAAGTTAATTGGACAAACAGAGTCATGTGCAGTGAAGAGGTGGTTGAATTTATTTTCATTTCTCCAAGACTTAGGCTGAAGAATTTTGAGTTATCTTGTTTGAAGGAACAGTATGTAACTGAACAAGTATGATACTTGGTGCATTCAAGTGGTGCAATGACTACAGTGCTAGATCTGAGGTAAGGAAAACATGAGTTCAAATCATTCCTCAGACACTTAATAGCTATGTGACCAGGGGTAAGTCAACAAAATTCTACAAGCTTCAGTTTTCTCATTGAAATAATAATAGTGCTAATCTCAGTAGGGTGGTTTTCAATACCAAATGAAATAAAATTTGCAAAGCACTTTAAAAACCTTTAAGCGCTATATAAGTAGTATTATTATTGTTATTACTATTAAGGTTAAAATTTAGTATCATTTTTTGGTGTCTTTTTAAGGTGGCTATGAGTTAAGAGCTTGCCATGGTTTCATCAGCTTGAAAGCATAAGAGGAGCAGCTCTGCCAAGTAAGAGAAAGGTGAGGTAGAAAAAGACAGTAGCTAATAGCTAGCCAGTTTCATTTGGTGCACACTGTTCCTGAAAATGTAAGGACATCAAGGTCTGAAGTCCGGAGTTTAGACGGATTTCTTTGCTCGTACGTTGCTCAGATAGATTTCTATAGAACCATGAATAATGTAGATAGTGGTAGGAAACTCTAGAGTTTGTTGGGTGGACTAGGATGTTTTTAATATTCTTGCTTTTGTCTTCTATTAAGTAAATATTATACCCTGATAATCTCTGCTTTTGCTCTCGATTGAGGAATATTTTAAGGATTTTTGCTTTTAACTTGTTGTTAAGTAAATGCTTCATATTTAAATGTTGGTTATTACGAGTGAATAGTGCAATGGTGATTGATTTTGTGTAAATTTTCAGGACATCTATGGAAGCTCATGAGCTAATGAGCTATAGTAGTGAGCAATAGTAATGTGTATGTCTCCTTCCTCCCTGGCACAAATCAGGGTTATCCCTGGATAGGGGGAGATGAGAGAGTTCTCACTTGAATGAAGATAGGTTGGGAAGGAGTCATCCTAGACCCAGAGAAAATACATATGGGCCTTATATTGAGTACTACATGATGGATTATATTGTTCACATGGGTGGGCACAAAGACATGCCTAGAATGTAAGAGTACACTCTATGGATGAGGAAGTTAAAAATAAATCTCGATTATTGTGTGGGGCTTTGGAAAACTTTGGTTCTATAGGAATTGGGTTATGTTATAATATTTGCTTAGCAAGCATAACCTCCCAACTCAATTGAGTAGAATTAAAAAAAAATGTTGTTAAATGATACAATATTATAGTATTTAGTTTCATATAAATAGTATTAGAATTATGTAAGTAGGGCATTTTTTCTGGTGTTGCTCTGAGTGTGGTTAACATTTTAACAGTGTCATTTAAACAATGGGTTTCATTAAATAAGGCTTTCCTGTAATGATATGCAAAACATTTTAGAAGTTCCAACAATTTCTTCATGACTCCATAACGCCTAGGATAAATTTTAAAATGATACAATCAAATTTATCAAGGTAGGGCTTATGTAACATTTCCTCATCATCAAAATAGCCCCCTGATATGTTCCTACTTAGCTACTTCATAATGTACCTATTTCAACCATTTGAGTTGGTCAAATTAGCTTTAAAAGCATGTCATTTTCATGGAGTTTGCTATTTACCCTGAAGAGTTCAGCGAAGGAACCAAGTAACCTGAAAGTGACTATTATGTCTCATATCTGTATATGCTTTTGTTGTATACCACAATTAGAATGTAAACTCGTTAAGAGCAGGATTTGTTTTTTCTTTATACTTGCATCCTCAGGACCTATAAAAATACCTGGTACATAGAAAAGACTCATTAAAAACTTTTGATTCATACACAGTCCTTATGTAGACTACTTACCCAGAAAAATATCCTACCAATATGTCAAGCTCCAGTATCCACTAGTCAGTATCCTTCCTGGGGTGACTAGGTGTTTTGTTATAGATATAGTTATAGATATAGATATATATAGATATAGTTGCAAGTGTATTCTTGGGCATTCTGCAAAAATAATCAACTTTTTTTAATAAACATATTTAAATATTTAATAAACATATTTAGATCTGTTTCTGTCAGCTTCCTCTTAATCCTAATTTTATTTTAATTGACCCAATATGTCCATCTTTTCACATAATTTGGGTTATCTATAGAGGCAAAGATTACTTAAAATTACACATATTTTAGTGTGATACATACCCTAGTAATGCAAATCACAAAGTCATAGACCTTAGAAGAGTTTTTATGAGTTGCTGTAAAAAAAAAATCACCTTAACGCTAACCCACTGGTGATAAGCTTTTTCCATACCTGCATAGACAGTCCTTGGATACCAGACACAATCTTTCCCTGGACCAACACAATCTTTCTACTTTGAGAGAATCTGTCACATCTTGTAATGTTACCATTGTCTTCCTCTTCAGGTAAGGGCTGCAGAAGATGAACTGAAATTCTTTCCAAATCTGAGATGTTGTGATTCTGAGAACCCATGGGGTCTACATAACAACATAAGTATCCAAGGAAGATGTAATCAGAGGAATAATAATAAACTCAGAAATTTACAAGGTTTTATAGTATTTAAATAACCTCCATAGAAACCAAGGATTATTAGCACCTTAAGGATCAAATACAAAACCCTCTGTTTGGTAGTCAAAGCCCTTCATAACCTAGTTCCTTTCTATCATTCTGGGCTTCTTATACCTTACTCCCTGCCACGTACTGTCTGCTTCAGTGACACAGGCCTATATGCCATTAGACATTCTACCTTTCAGCCCTGGGCATTTACTCTGGCTATTCCCCATGCCCGGAATGTTCTCCTTTTCCATGTTTGTCTCCTGAATTCCATAGCTTACAGTCCTATTTAAAACCCAATCCTTTATAGGAAGCTTTTTACAACAACTCTTTTTTATTTTTATTTTATTTTATTGTTTTCTAATTTATTTGTTTATTTTTATTAATTTATTTATTTATAGTTTTCAACATTCACTTTCGCAAGATTTTGAGTTCCAAATTTTCTCCCCATCTTATCCCTCCCCTCACCACAAAATGGCATGCATTCTGAGTACCCCTTCCCCTAATTTGCCCTCCCTTCTATCTCTTCCCCCTTCTCATATCCCCTTCCCCTTCAATTTTCCTGTAGGGCAGGATAGATTTCTATACTCCATTGCCTACATATCTTCTTTCCCAGTTGCATGTGAACACAATCTTTTCTTACATTTGTTTTTAAAACTTTGGGTTCCAAAATTTCTCCCTTCCCTCTCCCCACCGACCCTCATTGAGAAGGCAAGAAACTTGATACAGGTTATACATGTGTAGTCATGTAAAACACTTCCATAGTAGTCATGTTGTGAAAAACTAAGTGTATTTCCCTTAATCCTAATCCACCCTCCCCCTTTATTCTATTCTCTCTTTTGACCCTGTCCATCCTCAGAAGTGTTTATTTCAGATTACCCTTTTCCCCAATCTTCCATCTCCTGTATCATCCCTTCTGTTCTGTTAAGATTCCCCTCTATTTTCCTGTAGGGTAAAATAGCTTTCCATACCCAATTGACTGTGTATGTTATTCCCTCCTTAAGCCAAATCTGATGAGAGTAAGATTGGTTCATTCCCTCTCATATTTCTCTAATTCCCCTCCACTGTAAAAACCTTTTCTTGTCTGTTTTATGTGAGATAATTTACCCCATTCTACCTCTCCCTTTCTCCTCCCAGTATAATCCTGTCTCACCCCTTAATTTTATTCTCCAGATATCACCCATTCATCTTCAACTTGCCCTGTGCCATCTATTTATCTATCAATCTATCTATACATAAGTTTTTTTCTCTCCAAATACCCTAATACTGACAAAGGTCTCATGAGTTACAAATATCATCTTTCCATATAGGATTGTAAACATGTCAACCTTAAAAAGTCCCTTATGATTTCTCTTTCCTGTTTACCTCTTCATGCTTTTCTTGAATCTTGTATTTGAAAGTCAAATTTTTGAGCCAAGATGGTGGAGTAAAAAGGTAATTGCTCTCACCCTCCCCTCTCAACCTTTGAAAACCCAGAAATATTACCCCAGAAAAACAAACAAACAAACAAAAAAACAACAACAAAACAAAACCCTGGAACAGCTGAACTAGAAGAAAGACAGGGAACAGCAGTGCAGCAGCCCAGCAAACTGGTCCCCCAGTGCCTCAGCAAAAAAAAAAAAAAAAAACAGAGCAGCACTACAAAGGGCCCCAGGCAGATAAGCACCCTTCAGCATTCATTTGAAAGGAACTGAAGAAACCAGCCTAAAGTCTTCCTAAAGTCCGAGCCTTGCTGACTCCAGCCTAACACCAGGTAAGCTGTAAGAACCTCCAACTGTCAAACAGGAAGAGATCCTGAAGCCGAGGTGTTAGATCAGGCAAACACCAATACCTGGATCTCCAAGTGCCTCGTGAGGGCGGGGGACCCGGTGGAAACCAACTAAGAAAACCACCAGGTGACTCAGCACTCTGCTGCAAAGGAATCTCCCAGTGCATTAGCAGAAATGAGGGAGACAGCACTGCAAGGAGCCCCAGGTAGAAAAACACCTGGCAGCACTCATGTAAAAGGAGCTGAAGAAAGCTAAAGGAAAGGAAAAGCAGGCAACCTAGGATTGCCTGAAAGTTCCAGCCTTGCCGATTCCACCCCAACAGGAGGTAAGCTGCCAGAACTCTACAGCCTCCAATTGCCAACATAAGAGGCCCCCAGCACACAAAGCCAGTGACCAAGACCTAGGCTCCCCACACAAGAAGCTTGGGTCAGTGGCCTCTGTTTCCCAGCAGGAGAGCTTAATATCTTTTAAGGCCAGGGAGTAAAGAAACACCATGAGTAAAAAGAAATGCACCATAGATTCATATTATAAGAAGAGTAAAGAGCACGACAGAAATTCTGAAGAGGACAACATTGTCAGCAAACCCACATCTGCAACATCAAAAGGGAATATGAACTGGTCTGAAGCCCGAAAAAGCCTTCTTGGAAGAGCTCAAGAAGGATTTTAAAAGTCTAATGAGAGAGGTAGAAAAATCCTTAAAAAATAAAATTGGCCAATTGGAAAAAAAGTACACTGAAGAAAACAAGTCCCTAAAAAGCACAATTGCCAAACTGGAAAAAAAGTACACTGAAGAACACAAATCGCTTAAAAATGCAATTGGCCAATTGGATAAGGAAGTACAAAAACTAACAGAAGAAAGCAATCTGTTAAAAACTAGAATTGGACAAATGGAAACTAATGACTATAGGAGAGCAAGAATCAGTCAAACAGAAACAAAAATATGAAAAAAAAATAGATGAAAACATAAAATACCTTGTTGGTAAAACAACCAACCTGGAAAATCGATCCAGGACAGACAATTTAAAAATTATTGGACTACCTGAAAACCATGATGAAAAAGAAAAAGCCTGGACAGTATCTTTTAGGAAATCATAAAGGAAAACTGCCCTGAAGTCCTAGAACCAGAAGGTAAAATAACCATAGAAAGAATACAACAGTCACCACCTCAAAGAGATCACAAATTGACAACACCAAGGAATATAAGAGCAAAATTCCAAAATTACCAGATGAAAGAGAAGATACTGCAAGCAGCTAGAAAGAAGCAATTTAAATATCATGGAACCACAGTAAGGATTACACAGTACCTTGCAGCTTCTACATTAAATGATATTTCTTAAGGCAAAGGAGCTTGGATTACAACCAAGGATCAACTACCCTGCAAAAATGAGCAGGATTTTTTTCAAGGGAGGATATGGGTATTCAGTGAAATAGGGGACTTCCAAGCCTTCCTGATAAAAAGACCAGAGCTCAACAAAAAATTTGATCTTCAAGTACAAGATTCAAGAAAGACATGAAAAGGTAAATGGGACAGAAAGGTACAATATGTTAATAAGGGTGGAGTGTTTACATCTCTACAAGGGAAGATGACATTTGCATCTCTTGAGAACTGTATCGTTATTACATTATATTAAAGGAGTATACATAAAGGGGGTGGATATTAGCTGACTTTGATGTAATGATAAAAAAAAATCTAATCAAGTGGGTTAAATGGATCCAAGTAAGTGGATTAGTCTGATCTTTGAAAATGTATTGAGAAAGGAGGAGGCAGACAAGGGTAAATTACATTACAGAAAAAGACACAAAATCCTATTGCAGCAGAGGGAAAGAAGGGAGGGGGGTGACCATTGTTTGAACCTAACTCTCATCAGATTTGGCTAAAGAACAGAATAACATAATCAGTTAAGTATAGAAATCTAACTTGCCCTATAGGCAGTAGGAGGGAAAAGGGGAAAGAAAAAGGAGGGGGGGGAATAGAAGGGAGGGAAGAAGTAAGGCTAAAGGAGAAGAAAAGGGAAAGGGAGAGAGGGACAGAGGGAGGCGATGGTCAAAAGCAAGAGACTAGTAAGAATTTGTACTTACAACTTCACTAATGGGAAAATATGTTTAATAGTAATGTAAATGTATAGCATATATCAGATTGTTCACTGTCTTGGGGAGGGTGGTGGGGAAGAAGGGGGAGAAAAATTTTAAACACACAAGCATATCAAAGTAATTGTTGATAAATAAAAATAAATTAATAAAATAAATAAGAAAAAAAGAAAGTCAAATTTTCTATTCAGCTCTGGTCTTTTCAGCAAGAATGCTTGAAACTCTTCTATTTCACCCAATATCCATTTTTCCCCCTGAAAGATTACACTCAGTTTTGCTGGTGATTCTTGGCTGTAATCCTATCTCCTTTGCCCTCTGGAATACCTTATCCCAAGCCCTCCAGGCTCTTAATGTAGAAGCTGCTAAATCCTGTGTTATCTTGATTGTGTTTCCACAATATTTGAATTGTTTCTGGTTGCTTGTTATGTTTTCTCCTAGACCTGGGAACTCTGGAATTTGGCTACAATATTCCTAGGAGTTTTCCTTTGGGATCTCTTTCAGGAGGTGATTGGTGGATTCTTCCACTTTTTATTTTGCCCTCTGGTTCTAGAACATCAAGGCAGTTTTCCTTGACAGTTTCTTGAAACATAATGTCTAGGCTCTTCTTTTGACCGTGGCTTTCAGATAGTCCAATAAGTTTTAAATTTTCTCTTCTGGATCTATTTTCCAGGTCAGTTGTTTTTCCAATGAGATATTTCAAATTGTCTTCTGTTTTTGTTTTGGTTTTTTTTTGGTTTTCTTTTCCAATGCCTTTCTTTCATAAATCACTACCTTTCAATTGTTCTACTGTAATTTTTAAGAAAGTATTTTCTTCAATGAGCTTTTGTACCTCTTTTTTCACATTTGACCAATTCTGCTTTTTAAGGCATTCTTCTCCTCATTGGCTTTTTGGACCTCTTCTGCCATTTGAGTTAGGCTATTTTTAAAGTGTTATTTTCTTCAGTATTTTTTTTTTTGATCTCCTTTAGCGAGATGTGCTGGGACTGGGGCTGGGACCAAACTTCCTTCTTACTTCACAGAACTTTCCTACTGACCTTCTAAGTTGTCTTTGGCATTTGTGGGTTGAGAAATCTTTAAATCACCACAGCTGTCTGTGATTCAGTCCTCTGAGGCCTGCTGCAGGTTCATTGAGGCCTGTTCTGCCTGCACGCCCACACTGAACTGCATTCCTCTCCTAACCTGGCATGTTAAACCTTTCTAATAAACCATCCAGGGTGTCTTGGGCTGGAAATTTGTTTCATCCTGTCTTTTTGAAGGTTCTGCTGCTCTAGAATTTGTTTAGAGCCATTTTTACAGGTATTTGGAGGGGTTTGAGGGAGAGCTCAAGGAAGTCACTGCTTTTATTCTGCCATCTTGGCTCCACCTCCCTAGCTATAATATTTTAGGGAAAAAAATGTACCTTTTTCTCTTTTCTTGGATAGGTTGCAATTCAGACTTAGTAGCTGTATTGCTGGTTAAAGAGTGAGCATAGTTTTATAGGTTGTTGGGTATACTTCCAAACTGCTTTCTAGAGTGTCTTGATTAGGTCACAACTCCAGCAAAAATGCATTTTAATTGCTTTTGTTGAGTTATTTCAATCATGTCTTACTCTGTGCACAATTTTCTTGGTGAAGATACTGAAATGGTTTACTTTCTTCAGCTCATTTTACTGATGTTGAACTGAGAGAAACAGAGTTAAGTGACTTGACCAGAATCACGCAACTATTAAGTGTCTGAAGCCAGATTTGAGCTCTGGTCCTCCTGACTACAGGGCCAGTGCTCTATCCACTGTGTCATCTAACTGTCCAAACAGTACATTAGCAACCCAGATCTTTCCACATCCCCTGAAGCATTTGTCATTTTCCTTTTCTGTTATGTTAGTCAATCTGACAGGTGTGGTATGGTATCTCAGAGTTGTTTTAATTTGCACTTATCTAATCAGTAGTGATATTGAGCATTTTTTTCATGTGGGTATTGATAGCTTTGATTTTTTTTTTCATTTGGAAAACTTCTATTTCATATCCCTTGACCGTTTATCAACTGGGGAATGGATCTTTTTGTTTGTTTGTTTTGTTTGACTATGCTCTCTATATGTTTGAGAATTAGGAACTTTATCGAGAATTAGTGTAATTTCCCCCCAGTTTCCTGTTTTTTCTTCAGATATTGGTTTCATTAGTTTTGTTTATGCAGAAGTTTTTCTTTTTTTAATTTCATGTAGTCAAAATGAGATATTTTACTTCACATGACCCTGTCTGTCATTTGTCTGGTCATAAACTCTTCCCTTATCTATGGATGTGATAGTTTTATTTTTTTCCATGTTCCTCTAATTTACTTACAATATCACCCTTTATGCCTAATTCATTTATCTATTTTGACTTTGTGTTGGTATACAGTGTGAAATATTGTTCTATGCCTAATTTATGCTCAACTGCTTTCTATTTTTCCATCAATTTTTATCAAATTTGTAATTCTTACTTCCAAAGCTTGGATCTTTGGTTTTATCAAACATTACATTATTATGGTATTTACTATTATTCATTGTTTACCTATTCTTTTCCACTGATTCTCTATTTTTTAGTCAACATCAGATTATTTTGATGATGACTGCTTTGTAATATAATTTGAAATTTAGTACTGCTAGGCCACCTTCCTTCACAATTATTTAATGCTTCTTTTGATATTCTTGACCTTTTATTCTTCCAAATGAATTTTGTTATTATTTTTCTAGCTCTATTGAATAATTATTTGGTAGTTTGATTGATATGGCTTTGGATAAGTAAATTAACTTAGGCACAAATATTATTTTATCATATTGGCTCAGCCTGCACAGGAACAATTCTTTTTTTCAAATTGTTTAAATCTATCTTTGTGTATATGAAGAGTATTTTATAATTGTGATCATATAATCCCTTGATTTGTCTTGGCAGGCAGACTACTGAGTATTTTATACTGTCTGCAGTTGTTTTGTTTCATTTTATCTTCATTAAGAACAGGTCATGCTACTAAATGAACTTTATTTTCCTTTTTAACAAGGTTAAAAGGGTTTATATGATTGTATTTTATTTTATTTTGTTATTCCTTTCATTTAAAATGATTTAGTATTTTATTTTTCCTTAACTACATGTAACAACATTTTTTATTTGGTGGGGATGAGGCAATTGGGGTTAAGTGATTTGCCTAGTGTCACTCAGCTGGTGAGAGTTACATGTCTGAGGTCGAATTTGAACTAAGACCCTCCTGACTCCAGGGCCGATGCTCTATCCACTGTGCCATGTACCTGCCCCAATAACAATTTTTAACATTAATTTTTGCTTTGACTACATCTAAGAAATATCGAAGTGTTGTTTCATCATTGTCATTATCTTTAATGAAATTGATTATTTTTCTGATTTATTCTTTGTCATATTCATTCTTGAGCCTTAGATTATTGTTTCCTATGAATTTTAATCTATATCTTTATGACCCTTTATTAAAAGTTATTTTATTGCATTCTAGTCTGAAAAGTGTATATTTAATACTTCTTTTTTTCTGCATTTGTTTGTGAAGTTTTTATTCTAATATATGAACTTTGTGTTGGTGTATTTGCCATGCACAGCTGAGAAAAAAAAGTATACTCCTTTCTATTCCTATTCAATTTTCTCCAGACATCTATCATATCTAACTTTTCTAAGATTCTGTTTATCTCCTTGACTTCTTGAGGGAAAAGTTGAGGTTTCCTACTAGTATGTTCTTACTATTTTCTCTTGCAATTTTTCCTCTAAGAATTTGGATGCTATACCCTTTGGTGCATTTATGTTTAGTATTGATATTATTTCATTGTTTATGATCATTTTTACAACACGTAGTTTCTCTGCTTATCTCTTTTAATTATGTCTTATTTTGGTTTTGCTTTGTCTGAGTTCATGATAGCTACCCCTGCATTTTTTTATCCTACCTGAACCATATTAAATTCTGCTCCAACTCCTTATTTTCTCTCTCTCTCTCGCTCTCTTTCTCTCTCTCACACATTTCTTGCAAACAACATATGGTTGGATTCTGTTTGTAATACTTTGTGATATCTACTTCTGTTTCATGAATGAGCTCATCCCAGTCATATTCAGTTATGATTACAAACATTTCCCTCCATTACTAGCATTTTCATCTATCTTATTTGCTTTTGTTTATCCTTCTCTTTCTCTTTGTTTTTATCTTGTCCCTATTCTAAAGTCTATTTTTCTTCCGACCACTGTTTTCTTATATATTCCTGACCTTTTATGACCTTAGCTTTCCATTATCCCCTTCCCGTCCTGCTTTCCTGCCGGCCAAGACAGATTTCTATTGCCAGTTGAGTATATGCATACATACATCATATATATATGCTCACACATATATGCTTCCCTTTTTGAACTAATTAAATATGAGTGATGATGAAGTGTTGCCCACTCCCCCATCATTTGCCCGTCCACTATAAAACTCCTTCTTGTGTACCCATTTTATGTGAGATAATTTTCTCCATTTTTCTTCTCTCTTCTCACTTCTCTCAGGGCATCCTTCTTTCTCATGTATCCAAAATTTTTACAGTATTCCAATGTAATTGCTTCCTTCTGTACCTTCTTTCTATGTAGAATTCTTCTAACCACCTTAATATTGATGAAGTTATTAGAAATTACAAGTATCATTTTCCTATATAGAAAAGTAAAGTTCATCTTTACTTAGTGCCTTATAATTTTTCTTTCATATTTGTCTTTTTTTATTTTCTCTTGAGTCTTGTATTAAAATTCAAGTCATCTTTTTTGTTTCATTATGGACTTTTCATCAGGAATGTCTGAAAATTATTTTGTTCATTAAATGCTCATTTAAGCCTTTGAAGGATTAGATGCAGTTTTGCCGGGCAGTTTATTCTTGGTTGTAGTACCAGCCCTTTTTCCTTTTGAAATATCATATTCCAAGTCCTCCATTCCTTTCTGTGGTAGCTCTTAAATTTTATGTGATCCTGACTGTGACTCTATAGTATTTGAATGTGTTCTTTCTGCCTGCTTAAAGTATTTTCTCTTTGACCTGAGAACACTAGAATTTGATTTTAACATTTGTCATTTTGGGATCTCCTTCAGGTGGTGATTGGTGAATTCTTTGCATTTCTATTTTGCTCTTTGTTTTCTAAGCTATCAAAGGAAGCTTTTATTCATAATTTGTTGAAACATGATTTCTAGGTTCTTTAATTAAAAGTGGCTTTCAGGTAGCTCAATAGTTATTAAATTATCTCTCTGATCCATTTCCAAGTTATTTTTTTTCCAATGACATTTTTTATCATCAGTTTTTATCATCAGGTAGTTTTTTGTTGTTTGCTTATTTTTGCAACCCTTTTCTTGATTTTGAACTTTGTTTTAAATTTGGGCTCTGTTCCTGGAGTGAAGGGGATGGGGTACAGTCTCGACATTTAAGCTTCTTTCACACTTCCGTTTTTGGAGCTAATTCTGGGTGTTTGATAGTTTTTGTTGCTTCCAAGGTGGAGTGATCAGAGGGACATGTGGTCATTGTTCTCCTGATTTGCTTTATGGATTTTACATGGAAAGGCCCCTGTTCTCTTGGAATTACACTTAATGCTATTTCTCAGCATCTCTGATACCTTAGGACCAGAAGTGATACTGCCCCTCAGGGCTTCTGCTTCCTCTTTACTGAAAGTGCTCCTCTCAGTTCTTGAACTATGATGTAGAAGTGGATATATGCAATGGAGTTGCCAAACAGCCTCTGGTCCTGCATCCAATGCTATCACAACAGTCCCTTGTAAATCTCTTTCTGATCAGCTGCCAGGTTCCCTTATTGTGTCTGGTTTGAGAGCTCCTGAAGCTGCTGCTATTTCGGTTTCTAATACATTATCTCACCACTGATGTTTCATCCACGTGGGTTTCAGGTCAGCTCCCACCACCATTTCACAGACATTTCATTCTGACCTCCTGAGTCATCTTGGGATTGAAGAATGTTTCACTCTGAACTTTTTTTTTTTGCTCTGCCACTCCAGAATTCAATTTGAAACAGTATTTAAAACATTTTTGGAGGGAAATATTGAGAAAGCTCAGCTGAATGCTTTCTTTATTCCAACATCTTGGCTCTGCCCCTCAAAGTGTCCCCAACCCCTTTTAATTCTAGTGCCTTCCCTTTATTAATTCTTATTTATCCTCTATGAAGTGTGCTTATCTATATTTGTTTGTTTGTTTTCTCTCCCATTAAATTGTGAGTACCTTGAAAGTAGGGAATGTCTTTTGCCTTTGTTTTATTTAATTTTTTTTTTGGTATCATCAGCTTTTAGCACAATGCCTAACACATAGTAGATGCTTAATAAATGTTTATTGATTGATAAAAATGTGCTTTTTTACAACAAACTCAGAAGATAGGTAAAAGGGGGGGATTCTTTCTATAGCATCAACTTGCAAAGACTTGTGCTCAAAGCTCATCTTTGAGATATATGGCTGCATGATTCTAGATAAGTCATGTAAAATATAGGTGCTGTGGTAATTCTTTAGGACTGTAAACTTCAGAGAAAGTACTAACTTGCAAAATAGAGGAGATCGGCAAAATCACAGGTTCAACTATTTTCCTACCTAAAAAGAGATTGAGCCGGAATTCAAATCCAAGTCTTCTGGTTCCAGATTCATTGTTCTGTACACAATGGTGTTATCACTGAATTGTTGCCATTATCAGGACTACATGCAGGTATTATGCCAGATGCTGAAGCGGCGCAGCCTCTACCCTCACATTAGCATTCAGAAATAAAAAGACTCAATAAAAAACAGGTGGAAAAATAATATTTTCTAATTATCTCTAACGCTTGGCATTGTGCCTTTATTGCCTCAGATGATCTAGCAAAAGATTATATCAAAGGCCAAATAAAACAGTATCTGATGAATGATATTATACTCACCAATCAATCAGAAGAACGTGTGCACATGTGCGCACACACACATACGTACTTACACGTACAGCACTTTGGGGTTGCATGCTTGCTATGTTCTACTGGATAGCAGGTGTTCAATCAAAATTGTTAATGTATTTTCAGTGGATCTCATATCCTTTAAAAGCAGGTAATTAGAATTATCCACAGATACTCTGAGAGCATGAATAATTCATTTCCTGCACATCAATAAAATAATTATTGAGTATTTTTGTTCTTAGCTTTCTATTTCAATAAAATTGCCCATGTTGTGTTAATGTCATCAGAATGCAACTTTCTTTTCATTTTCATATTAAAATGACATGTAGAGTCTCTCTCTCTCTCTCTCTCTCTCTCTCTCTCTCTCTCTCTCTCCATATATATATATATATGTGTGTGTGTGTGTGTGTATTTGTGTGTTTTGGGGCAGAGGTGAAAGAAGCGCCAGATTAGATGGAGATTTATGGCCAACATTCTTTCTTTGTGATATGAAGTAGGCTTTCAAAATCTCTTTTGAGTGGTAAAGGGGGGGGGATTCTTTCTATAGCATCAACTTGCAAAATATATTCAATTAATTGCCATCATCATCATCACAGCTACCATTTGTATATCACTTTAGTATTTACAATATAATTTCTTTTTCTCCATAAATTGCTTTTTTTTGGGGGGGATTTTTCAGCTGGGTGTATATTGCTAAAGCTCTATGGAGAAGTGAAAATTGACATTTAGCTCATGGGGTAAATGTGTGTGTGTGTGTATGTGTCTTTTTTTAACCCTTCGCTGAAATGATTGAGAAGTAATTTGGCCATTTTACAGTCTAATATCAAGTGGTATTCCAAATTAATGAATGAAAGTAGGAAACTTTTTTTAATGAAACAAAATGCTAAATGACATAAATCAATGGTTGTGTTATGTGATAATGCTATATTATCTTCCACTTCTTTAGTACCTTAAAGCATATGAAACTTCTCATTCCAATCCTTTGAAGAAAGAAGTACATTTATCATAGTTGAGGCAACCATCTTCCTCCCAGACATCCAAGCTCACAACTTAGGTATCATCCTTGACTCCTCACTTTCTCTCACCTCTCCATATCTGATCTATTGTCAATTCTTGTTTATTCTAAATTTCCAGCACCTCTTATACACAATCCTTACTTTCCTCTCACACTGCCACAACCATAGTTCAGTTCCTCATTAGTCATGCTTGTACTATTAAAACAGGCTACTTGGTGATCTCAATGCCTCTGGTCTCTGCTTACTTCAGTCTACCCTCCACCAAGTTAGAAAAGCAATCTACCTAAAGCACAGTTCTGAACATGCCACCTCTTTATAAACAACACTAAACAAAGAAGACAAACAAAAACGACTCTATCGGTTTTCTCCCTCTGATTTGCTTTTAAAATGCTCAGTCTGGCCCCTTCACACCTTTCCAGTCTTTTTACATTATCCCCCCTCCATAGGCTCTACACTCCAGTAATGCTGCTGTGCTTCCTCTTTCTGGTACAATTGCTCTATGATCCGGCTCAATGCCTTAGCACTGGCTGTCTTTCCCCCGTATCCCACATTGAATCCTCTTCCTCCTTCTTGCTCCTTCCTTTCCTGACTTCCTTCAAATCTCTGTTAAATCAACATTTCCTGCAAGATTCACTTCCATGGAAAACAAAGATGATAGTACAGCTGAAGTGAAATAAAATTCAAGGGAAATTAAATTTTAGAGAAAGATTTCTTATGTTTTTTGTTGGTCATAAACACCTTAATGCTAGTTCCTTCTTTCAAAGATTACCAAATGACCCTGTTTCTATTTTGTATGGTCATGGTGATTTGTATTGTGTCTCCCCCTTTTGAATATGAACTCTCTGAGGGTAGGGACTATTTTTGCCTTTCTTTGTATCCCTAGAGCCTAGCATAGTACCTGGCACAGAGCGATCATTAAATAAATGTCTATTGAATGACTTGCTGAATGAATTGATACTCCATGTCACCTTGAGAATGTCAGTTCCCTTGTTTATATCTGTTTCCTCAGGCCCAGTAGAAAAAGCACTAGAAATATAAGACCTAGGTTCAAATGCCACATCCGTCATGATCACCTGTGTTACCTTTGGAAAGTCACATGATATATCTGGGCCCTAACTTTCTCATCTCTAAAATTAGATCATACTAGATGACCTTTATGGTTCCTAGATAATCCTATGATCTATAAACTAAGTATAGCGATGCTTACATTTCAGCTACCTTACAGGAATGATGAGAAAAAGTTCTGTAACAAACTAAAAGCAAAACAAGCTAACATATACCCAAATACCACACAAATGTGAACTTTGGTTATTGTTACATTATTTCTGGATTGTTTAACCACTATCCATATCTAAAAGTATTATTTGGGATATATGTTGGAACTGATTAGACTAAAATCATTAGGGCTTCTTGCTCTCTCTCTCTCTTTCTCTGTGTGTGTGTGTGTGTGTGTGTGTGTGTGTGTGTGCGTGTGTTGTCATTTTTCTTGATTATATCTGCACAGGGCCTGTTCAAGGCTTCCTGTGATCTGTCTTTTCTCTCCAAGTCAATTAAGTTTAAATGTCAATATTTGCCTTGTTTTCACTACGGCCTCATATGCCTTTTGCAGTAAACTGGGGAAGATTGTGAGTGTTAACTGTGTTAACTCCAGATTTCTTAAGGAAGATTGTTTATTGGACTTTATCAGGCTGATAGATGCATTTAAAAACAAATACAAAATGACACTAACAATGGGCTTGATTTATTTACAGAAAGTATCTGAAAAGGAGTCAGAATAATGTGCTTTGGGGAAATCTTTGAGTGCCCATTTTTCATTCATTAAAATAAAGATAAAGTGCCCTCTATCAAAGAATTGGAACTTGAGGGGGGATACCCATCAATTGTGGAATGAATGAATACGTTGTGGCATATGATTGTGATGGAATAATATTGTACAATAAGAAATGACAAGCAAGATGGTTTCATGAAAACCTGGAAAGACTTATATGAACTGATGCAAAGTGAAGTAAGCAGAACCAGGAGAACATTGTATATAGTAACAACAACAGTGTAAACATGATCGACTGTGAAAGACTTAGGTACTCTAATCAATGAAATGATCTAAGACAATTTCAAAGTACACATGGTGGAAAATGCTATCCACCTCCAGAAGGGAAGCTGATGAATTCTGAGTATAGACTGAAACATATTTTTATTCATTTGGCAAAATTTTTTTCTTGCTTTTATATAACATGATTAATATAGAAATTTGTTTTGCATGTCTTCATAACTATACTTGATATCACATTGCCTTCTGAATGGATGGAGGAGAATTTGGAACTCAAAATAGTTTTAAAAAAAGGAAAGAAAAGAATGTTAAAATAAATAGCTTAAAAGCCTGCTAAAATAAAATAAAAAGAGGACTCTGTGGTATAAAGTGATGAACAGTAGATGAGGGGAGTCAACAGACTTGGGTTTGAGAACTAAGGTTCTGTTTCTTATTCATTGTCTGCCCATGGGCAAATCCTTTACCTCTCTAAGCACCAGTTGGCTCCTCTGTGAAATGGGGATAATGGTGCTGGCCCAACTTTGCTTGTTGTTGGGATCAATTAAGATAATTTAAAGAAAGCAGACTATAAATATAACTCTGTGATTATCATCATTTGGCACTAAACACACTTGTTTCAAAGTTCTAAAGAAAATGAGGAGCCCCAAATTCCTATTTATATGTCAACTTTTTGAAGTGAAAAATATTAAATATACCATATCTTCAGGAGTTGTCTTTCTAGTGGTAAGTGAGGATGGATAGACAAAATCATTCACTTTCTTTTATATCTAATAATATTGGCAAAGGATTATCTCTGGTCGAAGATCTGAACCAGATAAACTGAATGTCAAAAATCTTTTCAACAAGATGACAGATTTGGATCTCTGTCCCAAAGGTTATTAATGTCACATTCCACTTGCTGTGGACTGGCCCCATATGCTGGTTCTGGAAAAGGAGAAGCCACCAGCAGGATTCCTGCACTTTGCTGAACTGATTGACTTATCTGTCTCATTGTGATCAAGGCAATGTTGTGACATCCACATGCATGCAGGCAAGAGATCTGTAATATTAAGCAAAAACTAAATAAAAATAGAATTTCTTGGAAGGGAAGGGCAGAAAATTACTCAAATTACTTTTCATTAAAAGCAGGAAATATTAGAGCAATCCCTAAATGTTTTCCCCTGGCACATCAGTTGAATGAAGGTCCCTCTATATTTGTTTTATAAGACACGAAGAGAAATTTGCATGATTTTAGGCTTCGCATCTGGCAGGGTTGTGCCTTGGAAACTGGTTTTGTGCAATTGCTGAGGAGTTCTGTGAGGAGTGTGACTGATGGGAATGAGCTGCTGAGAATAATCAGAGCAGAAGGAGGGTTAGGGAGGGCTGAACAAGCACAGCAAAGCTCCAGTCGTCGCCGTGGAGAGCTGAAGCCTCTGAAGAAAGGAGTTTAGCATATTGATTTTTTCACTTGTCTGACTATTGGCCTGGATTGTTAATTATTGGCTGGCATTCTGCTCTGGAGCAGACACACAGTGAGCTCTTATCCCTGCCTGCCTCAGCCCCCATGGCTGCTTATCAATCTTGAGTCATGATGTAGACACTTTTATGTTCGACTTTCATCTCACTCTATTACCATTTGGAGAATCCTTCACTATTTGATCTCTCCTCATACTAAGACCCTTAGTATCACAGATGGTATTTGGGAAACAGAGTACTTTGTCTTGGGGGTGAAGGGAGGTAGAGAGATATTCAAGAAAAAAATTACAGTACATAAGAAATACCTATGAGCTCTAAAGTCATTTAAAGACTCCTCTGATCCCTCCATGTGGCCTGTCAATTCTGTAGTCTGAAATGGCCTGGCCTGTACCTTTATATATAACTCCTAAAGTATGATTCTCTAAACTATCAAAACCAGGAGCTCTTTGTTCTCTGGATGCCAAGTCATGGCAATAAAGTTTGGGAACATTTAAGATGCCATTTGAAACAGGAAATTTCCATTATGTTTCACTGTACATTGGTATCCCCCATCCTTCTACATTCTTCAATAGACATCGAGTGAAGAACATTCTCCTTGGATCTGGAATTTCATCTGTGTGTGTACTCCCTAGACATGGACAGAAACCCTGCAAAACCATGCTCAATAGTCCACAGGAAGTCATGTACCCCAAATCAATGAGCAGCTGTTGGTGGCAGGCATCTATTCACAATTACCTACATGACCTCAGAGAGCACAAGCATAATCCATTACTTCATCTGCACCTAAAGCTTTTCCAACTTGAGAGCATCTACCATAGTTTGCACTATATTTGCATAGCCTTCAAGAATCAAGGATTACATTTGGGTTAGGACTAATCATCTGAGTAGAACTTTAGTCGAACACATGGACAACTGCACAAATATGTGTCCACATACTCTGTCTCTCTGTCTCTGTCTGTCTTTCTCTCTCTCTGTCTCTCTCTCTCTGCCCTTCCTTTCTTACTCCCCTTTTCTTTTCCTCTCTCTTTACCCCTGTCTCTCTCTAAACAATCTATTTCTTGCTATTATGCAGCATTAATGTTCAGTTATGAAAAACATTATCAAACTTGAAGAAATTTGTGTAACATGAAGGCCTATAGAACCTCTTTGGGCAGAAAACTAAACTGGATTGCTTATGTGTCATAAGTTTAACTTATCTATGCAGTGGAAAACTTTTAGTCAGCCTTCATATATAGAACTGGAATGACTATATGGAATTTATCTGTGGTTCAATGAATAGTGTTAATATTGGAAACAGAAGGATTGGAGTTCTAATCCTGCCTCAGACACTCACTGTGTGACATGGAAATAGTAATACAACCTCTCAGTCTCAGATTCCTCATCTGTAAAATGGAAATAATAATAGCATATAACTCACAGGATTGTTGTGAGGATCAAATCAGATAAAATATGGAACGTATTACAAATCCTAAAGTATTATACAAATTGGTGCATATTATTATTATTATTACTTTCTAAAAGATAAAACATTGCATTCATTTTAGTGAGCTTTTGGACTTATTTCCCATTTGGCCAACTCTGCTTTTGAATGCATTCTTCTCCTTATTGGCTTTTTTAATCTCTTTTGCCATTTGGGTATAGCTATTTTTAAGGTGTTATTTTCTTTACTAGTTTTGGAGTCTCTTTTAGCAAGCTATTGACTTGTTTGTCATAATTTCCTTGCATCACTCTCATTTCTCTTCCTAGTTTTTCCTCTCCTTCTCTTACTTGGTTCTTAAAATCCTTTTTGAGCTTTTCCATGGCCTAGGACTGATTCATATTTTTCTTGGAGGCTTTAGATGTAGCTGCTTTGACTTTGTCGTCTTCTTCTGGTTGTATGTTTTGATTTATTTCTCCCAAAAGTAAGATTCTATGGTCTGAATTTTTGTGCTGTTTGTTAATGTTCCCAGCCAATTTCTTGAGTTTTAAACTCTTTGTTAAGGTAGATGTCTACTTCCATTGTGGAGAATGTACTGTTACAAGCTTCAGGGGTTTTGTGCAGCTGTTTTCAGAAATACTTCTAGGGACCTGAAAGTTTTCAGTTCTTCCAACATGGTATGATAAAGAGCGAGGTGTTCACTCCTTTCCTGGACTGTGCTCTGGTCTATGAGTTACCACAAGCACTCTTTCTTTTAAAAAAAATATTAATTTATTTTTATTTATCAATAATCACTTCCATATGCTTTTGAGTTGAAAATTTTTCTCCCCCTTCCTTCCCACCACCCTCCTCAAGATGGCTCACAATCTCACATACGCTACACATTTACATTCCTATTAAATATATTTTCATATTAGTGAAGTTGTAAGTAAAAATTACAAACAATAGGAGGAACTATTAGAAAGAGGAAACAAAACTCAACAGAAGAGAAAAAAAAATTATAGCAAATAAACTTCCATAGTTCTTTCTTTGGATGTGGATAGCATTTTCCATCATGAGGCCTCTGGGGATGTCTTAGATCCTTGTACAGCTGAGAAGGGTTAAGTTTATCAATATTAGTCATCACACAATGTGGCACTTATTGTGTACAATGTTCTCTTGATTCTGCTCACTTTACTCAGCATCAGACCATACAAGTCTTTCCAGATTTTTCTGAAGTCAGCCTGTTCATCATTTCTTATAGCACAATAGTATTCCATTACATTCATATACCACAACTTGCTCAGCCATTCCCCAATTGATGGGCATCCTCTCAATTTCCAATTCTTTGCCACCACAAAAAGAGCTACTATGAATAATTTTGTACATGTAGGCCCTTTTCCCATTTGTATGATCTCTTTGGAATATAGCCCTAGAAGTGCTATTGCTGGATCAAAGGGTATGCACATTTTTATAGCCCTTTGGGCATAGTTCCAAATTGTTCTCCAGAATGGTTGGATCATTTCACAACTCCATCAACAATGCATTAGTGTCCCAATTTTCCCACATCTTCTCCAGCATTTCTCATTTTCCTGTTTTGTCACGTTGGCCAATCTGATAGGTGTGATGTGGTACCTCAGAGTTGTTTTGATTTACATTTCTCTAGTCAATAATGGTTTAGAGCATTTTTTCATATGACTATAGATGGCTTTAATTTCTTCATCTGAGAACTGTCTGTTCATATCCTTTGACCATTTATCAATTGGGGAATGGCTTGTGTTCTTATAAATTTGTCTTAATTCTCTATATATTTTAGAAATGAGGCCCTTATCAGAGAGACTGGTTGTAAAAATTCTTTCCCAATTTTCTACCTTCCTTCTAATCTTAGTTGCATTGGCTTTGTTTGTGCAAAAACTTTTCAATTTAATGTAATCCAAATTATCCATTTTGCTTTTTAATGTTCTCTATCTCCTGTTTGGTCATGAATTCTTCTGTTCTCCATAGATCTGATAGGTAAATATTCCTTGTTCTCCCAGTTTACTTATATCAGCCTTTATATCTAAGTCATGAACCCATTTTGACTTTATTTTGGTATATGGTGTGAGATTTGGGTCTATGCCTAGTTTCTGCCATACTCTTTTCCAGTTTTCCCAGCAGTTTTTTTCAAAGAGTTCTTATCCCAGAAGCTGGGGTCTTTGGGTTTATCAAATAATAGATTACTATAGTCATTGACTACTGTGTCTTGCATATTTAACCTATTCCACTGATCCACTCTATTTCTTAGCCAGTACCAAGCAGTATTTGATATTGCTGCTTTATAATACAATTTCAGATCCGGAATTGCTAGGCCACCTTCCCCTGCATTTCTTTTCATTAGTTCCTTTGATATTCTGGACCTTTTGTTTTCCAAATGAATCTTGTTATTATTTTTTAACTCTATAAAATAATTTTTTGGTAGTTTGATTGGTATGGCACTGAATAAGTAAATTAGCTTAGGTAGGATTATCATTTTTATTATATTAGCTCGGCCTACCCATGAGCAACTGATGTTTTTCCAGTTATTTAGATCTGATTTTATTTGTGTGAAAAGTGTTTTGTAATTGTGTTCATAGAGTTCCTGGGTTTGTTTGGGAGGTAGACTCCTAAATATTTTATAATGTCTACAGTAAGTTTAAATGGGATTTCTCTTTCTATCTCTTGCTGTTGGGCTTTGTTGGTAATATATAGAAATGCTGATGATTTATGTGGGTTTATTTTATAGCCTGCAACTTTGCTAAAGTTGTTTATTATTTCAAGTAGTTTTTTACTTGATTCTCTAGGATTCTCTAAGTATATCATCATGTCATCTGCAAAGAGTGATAGCTTTGTTTCTTCTTTGCCTATTCTAATGCCTTCAATTTCTTTTTCTTCTCTTATTGCTAAAGCTAAGTTTCCAGTACAATATTGAATAACAGTGGTGATAATGGACATCCTTGTTTCACCCCGATCTTATTGGAAATGCTTCTAGCCTGTCCCCATTACATATAATGCTTGCTGAAGGTTTTAGATATGCTATTTATTATTTTAAGGAAGACTCCATTTATACCTATGCTTTCTAGTATTTTTAATAGGAATGGATGTTGTATTTTATCAAAAGCTTTTTCTGCATCTATTGAGATGATCATGTGGTTTCTGTTGGTTTTGGTGTTGATATGCTCAATGATGCTGATAGTTTTCCTAATATTGAACCAACCCTGCATTCCTGGTATAAATCCTACCTGGTCATAGTGTATTATTCTTGTGATAAGTTGCTGTAATCTATTTGCTAGTATTTTGTTTAAAATTTTTGCATCTATATTCATTAGAGAAATTGGTCTATAATTTTCTTTCTCTATTTTGACTCTTCCTGGTTTAGGTATCAACCCTATATTTGTATCATAAAAAGAATTTGGTAAGACTCCTTCTTCACCTATTTTCCCAAATAGTCTATATAGTATTGGAATTAATTGTTCTTTAAATGTTTGATAGAATTCACATGTAAATCCATCTGGCCCTGGAGATTTTTTCCTAGGGAGTTCATCAATGGCTTGTTCAATTTCTTTTTCTGAGATGGGGTTATTTAAGTATTTTACTTCCTCTTCTGTTAATCTGGGCAATTTATATTTTTGTAAATATGTATCCATTTCACTAAGATTGTCAAATTTGTTGGCATATAGTTGGGCAAAATAATTCCTAATTATTGTTTTAATTTCCTCTTCCTTGGTGGTAGCTTCACCCTTTTCATTCTTGATACTAGTAATTTGGTTTTCTTCTTTTTTTTTAATTAAATTAACCAAAGGTTATCTATTTTATTGGTTTTTTCATAAAACCAGCTCTTAGTTTTATTTATTAGTTCAATAGTTTTCTTAATTTCAATTTTATTAATTTTTCCTTTGGTTTTCAATATTTCTAATTTGGTGTTTAGTTGAGGATTTTTAATTTGTTCTTTTTCTAGTTTTTTTAGTTGTATGCCCAATTCATTAATCTCCTCTTTTTCTATTTTATTTATGTAAGCATTTAGAGATATAAAACTTCCCCTAAGAACTGCTTTCCTGCATCCCATAAGTTTTGGTATGTTGTCTCATTATTGTCATTCTCTTGAATGAAATTATTGGTTGTTTCTATGATTTGTTGTTTGCCCCAATCATTTTTTAGGATTAGATTATTTAGTTTCTAATTATCTTTTAGTCTATCTTTCCATGGCCCTTTATTACATATAATTTTTATTGCATCATGATCTGAAAAGGATGCATTTAATATTTCTGCCTTTCTGCATTGGATTGTGAGGTTTTTATGCCCTAGTACATGGTCAATTTTTGTGTATGTGCCATGTACTGCGAGAAAAAAGTATATTCCTTTCTATCCCCATTCAGTTTTCTCCAGAGGTCTATCATACCTAACTTTTCTAATGTTCTATTCACCTCCTTAACTTCTTTCTTGTTTATTTTGTGGTTAGATTTATCTAGTGCAGAGAGGGGAGGTTCAGGTCCCCCACTAGTATAGTTTTGCTGTCTATTTCTTCATGTAAGTCCCTGAACTTCTTCTCTAAGAATTTGGAAGCTATACGATTTGGTGCATATATGTTTAGTAATGATATTACTTCATTGTCTATGGTGCCTTTTAGCAGGATGTAGTTTCCTTCCTTATCTCTTTTGGTTAGATCTATTTTTGCTTTTGCTTTGTCTGAGATCAGGATTGCTACCCCTGCTTTTTTTACTTCAGCTGAAGCATAATATATTCTGCTCCAGCCTTTCACCTTTACCCTGTATGTGTCACTCTTTTTCAAATGTGTTTCTTGTAAACAACACATTTTAGGATTATGGTTTTTAATCCATTCTGCAATCCATTTCTGTTTTATGGGAGAGCTCATCCCATTCACATTCACAGTTTACTATACCTAACTGATTATGTTATGCCCTTCTTGAGCCAAATATGATGAGAGTAAGGTTCAAACAATGCTCACCCCCCTCCCTTTTTACCTCTGCTGTAATAGGAATTTGTGTCTTTTCCTGTAATGTAATTTACCCTTGTCTGCCTCCTCCTTTCTCAGTACATTTTCTAAGATCAGATTAATCCACTTATTTGGAGCCATTTAACCTACTTGACTAGATTTTTTTTTTTCATTCTTACATTAAGGTCAACTAATATCCATCCTCCTTATGTATACTCCTTTAACATGGTATAATAACAATACAGTTCTTAAGAGTGGAAAATGTCATATTCCCTTGTAGGGATGTAAATAGCCCACCCTTACTAACAACATATTGTATCTTTCTTTCCCATTTACCTTTTTATGTCTTTCTTGAGTCCTGTACTTGAAGATCAAATTTTTTGTTGAGCTCTGGTCTTTTTATCAGGAAGGTTTGGAAGTCCCCTATTTCATTGAATATCCATGGCCTCCCTCGAAAAATGATGCTCATTTTTGCTGGGTAGTTGATCTTTGGCTGCAATCAAAGCTCACTTGCCTTGTGGTATATAATGTTCCACGCCCTGTGGTGTTGTAATGTAGGAGCTGCAGGGTCCTGTGTTATCCTTACTGTGGTTCAATGATATTTAAATTGTTTCTTTCTAGCTGCTTATAGCACCTTCTCTTTCATCTGGTAATTTTGGAATTTTGCTATTATATTCCTTGTTTTTGTCAATTTGGGATCTCTTTGAGGTGGTGACTGTTGTATTCTTTCTATGGTTATTTTACCTTCTGGTTCTAGGACTTCAAAGAGTCTTCCTTTATGATTTCCTGAAAGCTACTGTCCAGGCTTTTTTTTTTTATCATGATTTTCAGGTAGTCCAATAATTTTTAAATTGTCTCTCCTGAATCGATTTTCCAGATCGGTTGTTTTACCAATGAGGTATGTTACGTTTTAATCTATTTTTTCATTTTTTTGTTTCTGTTTGACTGATTCTTGCTCTCTCATAGACATTAGTTTCCATTTGTCCAATTTTGGATTTTAGCAGATTGTTTTCTTCTGTTAGTTTTTTTGCTTCCATCTTCAATTGGCCAATTGTGGTTTTTAGGGACTTCTTTTCTTCAGTATACATTTTTTCCAATTTGTCTATTCTATTTTTTAAGGACTCTTCTACCTCTCTCATTTGACTATTAAAATCCTTCTTGAGCTCTTCTAAGAAGGCTTTCTGGGCTTCAGCCCAGGTCATATTCCCTTTTGATGTTGCAGGTGTGGGGTTGTTGACAATGTTGTCCTCTTCAGAATTTCTGTCTTGCTCTTCACTCTTCTCATAATATTAATCTATGGTACTTTTCTTTTTACTCATGGTGTTTCTTTATTCCCTGACCCTTAAAGAGATTGAGCTCTCCTGCTGGGGAACAGAGGGCACTGACCCAAGCTTCTTGTGTTGGGAGCCTAGGTCTTGGTCACTGGCTTTGTGTTCTGGGTCCTCTTATGTTGGCAATTGGAATCTGCAGGGTTCTGGGAGCTTACCTCTTGTTGGGCAGGAATCAGCAAGGCTGGAACTTTCAGACAATTCTAGGTTGCCTGTTTTTCCTTTCCTTTGGCTTTCTTCAGCTGCTTTTAGATGGGTGCTGCGGGGTGTTTATCTGCCTGAGGCCCCCTGCAATGTTGTCTCCTGCCTTTCTCCTAATGCACTGGGAGATTCCTTTGGGATAGAGTGCCAAGGCACCTGATGGTTTTCTGAGCTGGTTTCCACCAGTTCCCCCTGCCCCCACTAAGGCACTCAGAGGCCAAGGTGTTGGTGTTTGCCTGGTCTACCACTTGGGCTTCAGGATCTCTTCCTGGTTGAAAGTTGGAGGTTCTGAGAGCTTACCTGGTATTGGGCTGGAATCAGCAAGGCTCGGTCTTTAGGTTGCTTTCTTCAGCTCTTTTCAGATGAATGCTGCATGGTACTTATCTGCCTAGGGCCTTTTTTAGTGCTGCTTCCCTTATTTTTGCTGAGGGACTGAGAGACCCATTTCCTTGACTGCTGCACTACTGTTCCCTGTCTTTCTTCTAGTTGGCTGTTTCAGGGTTTTTTTTTTTTTTCTGGGGTGTTATTTTCTGTGTTTTCAGAGATTGATAGGGGAGAGTGAGAGTGACTACCTTTTCACTCTGACATCTTGGCTGAAAGCACTCTTTTCTTCCTTGGAACTGTGAGGAGGATTCCCTCTCACTGGCACCACAAGATCCAGCACTCCAGCAGTCCTCCTTGCCCCAGGACCATCACCCAGAACTGTTACTTAGATCCAAGCATGGGCAAAGCAAGAGATTCCTGCCTCAGCAGCAGCTGAGAGATTTCTGCATTCCCACTCTGATCACTCACTCTATCTCCCCACCATCTGTCGGCCAGAAGCTCCAAAAGTAGCCTCCATACCACAGCTGTGCTGGGACTGGGACCACACTTCTGTCTCACTGTTGTCACATAACTTTCCTACTGACCTTCTAAGTTGTCTTTGGCATTTGTGGGTTGAGATGTCTGAAAACCATCACAGCTGCCCATGATTCAGTCCCCTGAGGCCTGCTCCAGGTTTGCTAAGGCCTGGTCTTTGCCTGGGCTCCCAAGTTGAACTGTGTTCCTCTCCCAGCCCAGTGCAATAGACCTTTCCAATCAATTATCCAGGTGGTCTTGGGCTGAAAATTTGTTTCACTCTGTCTTTTCGTGGGTTCTGCTGCTCTAGAATATGTTTAGAGCCATTTTTAACAGGTATTTGGAGGGGTTTGAGAGAGAGCTCAAGCAAGTCACTGCTTTTACTCTGCCATCTTGGCTCCGCCCTCTCATGACATTCATTTTAGATGAAAGAAATATGAAATTTATTTCTTGAATATAGGAAATACTTTTGAATTATTTTCCACTTTGCATTACTGGTGCCCAGAACAATGATTTGTACATAGTAGATGCTTTGTATATGTTTGATGGTCATATTGGAAACTAAGGCCCAAAGAGTTGAACAAAATGGTACAAGCTTGTTTAATTAATGAGGGGGCCACCTGAGACTAGATCACCAGGATCTTTATTCTAAGCCTGGTTCTATTTTCAACATTTCATTTTAATGTTCTTCACCTTTCCTGGATTCCTTCGCTATAAAATGAGGGCACTGTGGCTGTTGCAAGTAATAAATTTCAACCTGGCATTGTTGGAATCTATCCAGTTGAAAAGATCTAAATTGATATATTCTCTGAGGCAGGAATTATACCTTTTTCTGAAACTTAGACCTATGCCCAATATATGACACAATGTTTTTGCATTTGGCAGGAACTTGATAACCATTTTCTGTAGTTAACTGAAATGGGCACAATCTCCCATGAATGACTAAAGCAACTCATTCTTTCTATTTTGGTGGATTGACAGTCAAAACATCAGGTCAGGGACTGTTGTGAGGGCAACATAATGTATCATTTGGGACAAACATAGTCTCAGCTTATATTTTGAAATCACCAAGTGGGCAGATAAATGAAGTAGCTAAAAGGAAAAAAAGACAGAGGACCATTAAAGAAGTCGAAAATTTCAGAATGTGTTGTTCAGTACCAGACAAGTGAATTACTGGGTAGACATGGCATTTTAACCATTTGCTACTATTGTAACCCAAATAAATCTTTGCTTTGTGGGGGAGGAAGATCTTTCTTGTGAATGCTGTTTCTGCCCTAACTCCTATTCTCCTACTTGGCAAACCTCTTCTTTTCTTTTAATATTCCAGGTGATTAACTCCCTTATGATTTTTGAGATTTCTGTTGTCTGCCCATCTATGGCAATACATATTAGAAACCATCCCAAGGGCCCATTCTTTCCTATGAAATTCCTGAGTGGCCCTGATGCACTATGTGTCCTACCCTTCATGCTAAGGAGAGCTCAGTGAGAGCATAATGTGTCAAGTATTTGGAGGAGTCTTTCAAAGTACGATCATGTATTTTCCTATCATGTTACCTCAACCTGAAGTCTCTCATGTCAAGGTTCACTGAGTGTATGCTTGGTCTTATTACTCCTTTCTCCATTTTTAGAAATTTTAGCTACCAACTTTAGGTGAGAGTATGGGTGCTATTCTAATATTGGTATTGGCCAGCATCCTAGATGGGGATGATGCTTCCATTTATTTTGTGCTCTTTTGCTGCTCTGCAGTTAGGCTATGTACATTGAAATGAACCAAATGGTAAAGTATATAAATTTCTGCTGTTTCTAGTTCAATTAATTTTTCAATGAAGCCTTCCCTTTTTAAGTCCAGTGGTAGCAGTAATATCTATTACAAATGTACTTGGGGTCCATGGACATTGTCACATCTAAAAATTCACCAGGCATGGCTTAAAAATACTGGAATAAGGTCTTCAGGGGCAGAACCAAGATGGCTGAGTAAAAGCAGTGACTTGCTTGAGCTCTCTCTCAAACCCCTCCAAATACCTGTTAAAAAATGGTTCTAAACAAATTCCAAAGCAGCAGAACCAAAAAAAAAAAGACAAAGTGAATCAAATTTCCAGCTCAAGACAATCTGGATGGTTGATTGGAAAGGTCTATTGTGCCTGGCAGGGAGAGGAGGACAGTTCGGTCTGGGTGCACAGGCCACAGCGAACCTGGAAGAGGACTCACAGGACTGAATCATGGGCAACTGTGGAAGTTTCCAGACTTCTCAACCCATGAACACCAAAGACAACTTCGAAGGTCAGCAGGAAAAGTCTCTGTGTGTGATGAGAGAGAAGTGCAGTGTGTTTCCAGCCACAGTCCTGCAGCTTGGCCCTGAGGTGGTGGCTGTCTCCAGAGTTTCTGGCCCAAGACTAAAGTGGAATTGAGTGGCTGATCAGAGAGGGATTGCAGGGATCTCTTTACTGGTGCAGGATTCTCTTGCTTTTCCTGTGCTTGGATCTGGGTCAAAGTTCTGGGTGGTGGTCCTGGGATGAGGAGGAGTGCTGACATGGTGGAGCTTGCAGTGGCTGTGAAGAGAAAATCCCCTCACAGTTCCAAAAGAGAAAAAAGTGTTTGTGATCATTCAAAGACCAGAGTACTGGCCAGGAAAGGAGTAAACACCTTGCCCTTGATTATACCAAGTTGGAAGAACTGCAAATTTACAGGTCCCTAGAAGTGTCTCTGAAAACAGCTGCACAAAACCCCTGAAGCTTGGGACAGTTCATTATCCACACTGGAAACAGACTCCTACCTTAACAAAGAGTTTATAACTCAAGTAATTGGATAGGATCATGAGCAAGCAGCACAAAAAGAGTGAGAACATAGAATCTTACTTTGTTGACAAAGATCAAAACATATAACCAGAAGAAACAACAAAATCAAAGCTCCTACATCCAAAGCCTCCAAGAAGAATACGAATTTGTCCCAGGCCATGGGAGAGCCAAAAAGGGATTTTAAGAAGCAAATAAGAGAAGTAGAGGAAAAACTGGGAAGAAAAATGAGAGTGAAGCAAGAAAATCATGAAAAACAAGTCAACAGCTTGCTAAAAGAAACCCCCAAAATGCTAAAGAAAATAGCACCTTTAAAATAGCTAAACCCAAATGGATAAGAGATTTTAAAAGCCAATTAGGAGAAGAATGTGTTAAAAAGCAAAATTGGCCAAATGGAAAAGGAAGTCCAAAAACTTACTTAGAAAATACTTCCTTAAAAATTAGAATGGAGCAATTGAAAGCTAGTGACTATTAGAATAAGACACTGTAAAACAAATTCAAAAGAATGGAAGAATAGAAAATAATGTGAAATATCTCATTGGAAAAAATAGCTGACATGGAAAATAGATCTAGAGGAGATAATTTAAAAATTATTGCACTGTCTGCAAGCCACGGTAAAAAAAAAAAAAAGAGCCTAGACATCATCTTTCAAGAAATTATCAAGGAAAACCACCCTGATATTTTAGAACCAAAGGGCAAAATAGAAATTCAAATAATTCACTAATCACCCCCTGAAAGAGATCCCCAAAGGAAAACTCCTAGGAATATTGTAGCCAAATTCCAGAGTTGTCAGGTCAAGGAGAAAATACTGCAAGCAGCCAGAAAGAAACAATTCAAGTGTTACAGAAACACAATCAGGATAACACAATATTTAGCAGTTTCTACATTAAGGGACCATAGGGCTTGAAATACAATATTCTGGGGGACAAAAGAGATAGGATTACAACCAAGAATGACCTACCCAGCAAAACTGAGCATAATCCCTCAGGGGAAAAAATGGACATTGAGTGAAATAGAGTACTTTCAAGCATTCTTATTGAAAAGACCAGAGATGAACAGAAAATTTAACTTTCAGGTACAAGACTCAAGTGGAACATGAAGAGGTAAACAGGAAAGAGAAATCATAAGAGACTTATTGAGGTTGAACTGTTTGCATTCTACATGGAAAGATGATATTTGTAACTCATGAGTCCTTTGTCAGTATTAGAGTAGTTGGAGGGAAAAATTATATGTATAGATAAATAGATAGATTGATTGATTGATAGAGGACACAGGAGTGATATTTGGAGAACAAAATTAAGGGGGTGAGAGAGGATTATATGGAGAGGAGAAAGGAAGAGGTAAAATGGGGTAAATTATCTCATATGAAACACACAAGAAAAGGCTTTTACAGTGGAGGGAAAATGGGGGGAAGGTGAGAGGGAATGAGTGAATCTTATTCTCATCAGATTTGACTTAAGGAGAGAATAACATACACACTCAATTGGGTATGAAAATCTATCTTACCTTACAGGAAAATAAGGGGGAGGAATGGGACACAGAGAGCAGAGGATGATAGAGGGGAAGACAGATTGTGGGAGGTGGAAATCAGAAACAAATACTTTTAAGGAGGGACAGAGTCAAAAAAAAAGAATTTTATAAGTGGGGGGGTGGGATAGGATTAAGGAAAATATACTTAGTTTTTCACAATATGACTATTATGGAAGTGTGTTACATGACTACATCTGTATAACCTGTATTGAGATGCTTGCCTTCTCAATGAGGGTGGATGGAGAGGGAGGGAGGGAGAAAATTTGGAGCCCAAAGTTTTAAAAATGAAAATTTAAAAAAATATATTTTCATATGCAACTGGTAAATAAGATATACAGGAAATGGGGTATAGAAATCTATCCTGCCCTACAGGGAAATAGAAGGGGAAGGGGATAAGAGAAGCCAGGGGAGAAAGAGAAGGGAGGGCAGATTAGGAGAAGGATTATTCAGAATGCATGCCATCTTGGGGTGGGGGTGGGATGAGATAGGGAGAAAATTTGGAACTCAAAATAATGTGTAAGTGAATGTTGAAAATTAAAAATAGAAAAATAAATTAAAAAGAAACAAACAAAAAATATTGCAATGATTCTGTCACATAGGCTCACTTTTCTCACTAAAAAGAAAACTAAAACTTTCTCCAGACTTAATTGGTCCATGAAACCAAGTCTTAAACCGCTGACATGACTAGACATAATGCCCACAGCTATATAAATCAACATAACCTCCTAACTATCAATGTCATTTTGGTAAATGCAGGGGGCAAGGGAATCTTCTTTCCTTTCAACTAGGGCTCTGTCTTAGCTACATCTCCCTGAGATTATCTTCCATTCACTCTGTATATATCTTGCATGTATGTAGTTATTTACATGTTTTCACCCCATTATAATAATAAAAACTAGAATTTATATGGAACTAAAAGGTTTCCAAAGAGTATTATATATGTGTCTGTAATATTTATACATATATATATTGAACATGTATATATGTGTGTATATGTTAACAAGTATGTGTGTGTGTATATATATAGTATATATAATTATATCTTCATAATGTTATTAATTATTGGTATTAATATTATGTCCATTTTACATGTGAAGAAAATGAGGCAGAAAATAAGGTCAAGTGTCTTGCTCAGGGTCACATAAAAAGGAGGATTTATATTTATATTGGAAGCACATTATTAAATAAAAACCTGACAAACAAGTAATTACTTTTTTTCAAAGCAATTTCATCTCACACCTATCTACTAAGGTGTGATGTGGTTGTTTTCCTGAAATTCAGTGATGAAATTGAAGTGTTGAATTACTGAAATAAATTCAATATAAAATCAATCCATTTTAATTCACATAATTAAGGTAAGATTTGAAATCACATCTTCCTGGACTTCAAGATCCAGGCTCTGTCAACTTTACAACCTAGCTTTTATCCAAATATGAATTGTCCTGGTCATAAAACGACATTTTTATCTTTATTTTTTTTTTGTAACTAGTTGTCATAGTGAAGAGAACCCTGGTCTTGGAGTCAGGATGACCTGGGTTCAAGTCCTGTCCCAGTTATTATAGCTATTTGACCCTGGACAGGTCACATAAGCTCTCTCAGTATTTCTTCTTCTGTAAAATGGGGATAACAATAGTAGCTAAAACACATGGTTATTGTAATCATCAAATGAGATATAAAATTCTATGAAAACTTTAAAGTATTATACATTTGTTGTTACTATTAATTTATAAGCATTTAGCACAGTGTCTGATACCTAGTAAGTACTTAATAAATGCTTCTTACCTGACTGACTTTTTATACTATATTTAGGTGAATATTTTATTAATTATTACATAATTTATCAATGTTACATTTCATAGACATATGAGGAAGACAGAAAGCAATATAAGTGATACTGAACTTATTTCAGTACTTCAATATTTTGAATCCTTCATTGTGGGCACTTGAAGATAACAACCGCATCATGCCTTTGTAGATGGATGTAAGATGAAATTATTTTTGAAAAATAATCATCATTTGGTGTCTGATGATTTGGTTATTTATTTCTGTAGTTAGCTAAGTGGTTTCTTGTTTGACAGAGCTATAAGACATCTCTTGATCTAACCCTAAAGACTGTCAAATACTGTAGGATCATATAGACCCTGTGTTTTTTGGTTATATCCTTAAATAACTTCTGTTTCATATGTCTTTAGAACTAGAAGAGAACTTAGAGGCCATTTAGTAACATAGCAGGGTGTTGATCAGAGGACTCTGGATCAATTGAATACTCCTGACCCCCCAGATGAAACTACAGTCTATAAAAGGCATGTAAAAACATCAAGAACATGTTAAAGTTTTACACATTTCAGACTTAAAGTAGTTGCATGTAAAGCTTATAAATAGTTTGAAACCTTGAATAGCTCATATCCTTTTCAACATGTTCAAAGATTAAAAAGGGCCCCCTCCTTTAATATTTTGATAATGAAGTATTCAATGAAGTATTCAAAAAAGGTTTACCCCTCTTTAATCCTTTAGGCCATGTGCAGCAGTTCCCTAATCAACTCAAAAGAGTTTTAGGGCAGTAGTCAGCTACAATATCAAGAAGGTTTCTGGTTGCCTTAAAAAATATGACAGTTCTGTGAAGAATGTTAGTTCTGGTAGTTGAGAGGAGAACTGTCTTCAGAGAAGGAGCTTAGCTCTTGGAAATGAATCACTCTTGACTTTTTCCCTTAAACCCCTTTCTGGGGCAGGGTGAGCATGGTAGAGGAAATTTATCTCTCCTCTGTTATGCTTTTCTGTGACTAACAAAGAAAAAACCTATATGATTCAGTTATGGAATTCAATTTGAATTGTGGAGAGTTTTAAGTTCAAAGTCCCAGCAGAGCAATCCTTCTAGTTGAGTTTTTGTTTTTGTTCTATCCAGAAGACACATCAAGAAGCCATTAAGGAAAGAAAAAAGGTGCCATAAATGGCCTGTAGTGCTGGAGCTTTGAGTTATCTTGGGTACATTGTGCCTTATAAAAATGTCTTTCTATTATTTATTCTATTTTTGTGACTTCATTTGTAGCCTAGGTTTATAGGGGGAATGCCCCCCTATAATGTTAATACAATGCCACTTCTATAAACAACTTGGCCTTAAGCCAATTGTGTCAACTGAGTAATTATTGGAAGTGAATGCAATGGCTGGGGCTTCTATTCTACCACTATGGGATTAAGAGTGTGGGTTTATAGAGTTCCCTGAATCTGAAATAATTTTCCTCCAGAGAACTCAAACCCAATTACAAGATGATAGGATAGTCAAGGGTACTATATGCAAGTGAGAGAGATGATGGTGGGAGAGGTGAAATTACATGCCCAAAGTTGCAGGTAATAAATGGGGAAATTGAGATCTGAAACTAGGTCTACTGACTCCATAGCCATTCCTTTATGTTATATCTAATGATGATGATGATTTAAGGAACTGAATTAATGTGTCTTTTTTAACAGAAAATTCAGGATTCCTATCAAACTCTGTTATTTTATAGAACAAACGTGATCTTCATAGAGATGAAAATCTTTATATGCTTCTTTTTCTCTGATAATTTAAGTGATTCATGTAGGATCACAGACATATGTCTGTGTGGGAGGAAAAGAAAAGGGGGAAGATGTAGGGAGACTCAGCCTTTGAATGAATCAATCCCTTCAGGCTACAATTATTTATATCAACCTCACACTAATATTCAGATATTCTGAAGATCAGAATATTTTTTTCTCTTCTATTACTTTCAATTACCCTGATTAATGTTTATCATAAACCTAAAAGAAGGAGATTTTCTTGCTTCCAAAGCCACTTCCAAAGACAGAGTGATTTTCTCCTGGAGGTTTCAGTCAGCTACTAACTTAAAATGAGCTGTGTGCCATCATTTTTTTTTTTATAAAGCTAAAATAATCTCAGTGCATTAATAATATCATTATTAGTAATAATACCTTTCATTTTGATAGTGCTTTATAGTTTTCAAAATGATTCCACATGCATTATCTTCAATAAGCTATGAAATTTTTAACTATGATTAAGAGACAATAGGGATAGGACTAAGGTCCTTTCTAGCTGTTAAAATTTAGCAGTCATGATAGAAGTAAATATAGGGTCCAGTTCCAGCAAGATTTCAGGTATTTCCCTCTTCTCTAGCATCATACAACATGCAGAGTACTGTGTCTTGATTCGAGAACCAAATTTTAAGAGGGATGTTGACAACCAGGCATCTACTCATGTGGATCAGGACAACTAAGGTATTTGGGAGAGTCAAGATCAAGTCATATTAAAGAACAATTGATAATAGAGATCAAATATAAATGCAGTGATACTTTTAAGTACTATATGTACACACACATCTACACGCACATTTCTCATAGGTTTATGAATTATACATATTGATGGAGGAAATCATATCTGATTTTAAAGAGAAATGATTACAGAAAAGGATAGAATGTTGAAGTTGCAGACTTAAATAACTCCTATGCATAAAAGGACATCATACCTGATATTAAAAACTTAAATGACTGCTTTGTAAAAAAAAATCTTGCCTTCAAAAGGAAGAATTTTAGGTTCAATGGGTTGAAGTAACAAAAGTATATGGCAATTCAGTATAAAAAATAACTTTTTGGTTTATACTTTTAATACACTTCTTAAAATTAATTTTTGTATGAGTCATATTGTTATAGCAGAATGCAACCTCCTGGAGGTCAGGGGCTATATTGTTTTTGTCTTCATATCTCCACATCTTTGTACATTGGAGGCACTTAATGTTTACAGAATTGGAGAACTACTAAAGAACCCTAGTCCACATCACCAATTGCCTGCTAGACATCTCTACTTCGGTATTGCATCAGATTATCAAAATTAACATGTTCCAAAATAGAACTCATCTTCTTCCCTAAATCCAGATCTTTTCCACACTTACCTATTATATTGAGGATATGACCACCTCCCTGCCACCCTCCTAGTCATTCAGGCTACTTACTTTGAAGTAATTCTTGTCTCTTCCTTCCACTTCATCATGCCCTCTTTCCAACGATAGCAAGTCCTATCTTCTCTACCTTGACAACATGTTTCATATCTGTCTTCTAGTCTCCACTCACATGAACACCACTCTAATTCAGATCATTCTCACCCCTTGTCTGGACTATTGTAATAAATTCCTAATCTCTGTCTCTTATTTCTTCCCTCTCTAAATCAATCCTACGCCTCTACCAAAATAATCTTTCTAAGACATTGGAATGAATGTCACTTCCACCTAAGTTCAAAAATCTTCAGAGACATCCTATTACCTATAGAGGAAATTGTGAACCTCTCAGCTTGGCTTTTAAAGTATTCTATAGTGTGACTCTAATTTACTTACTGGATTTATTTCCTATTGTTTCCCTTTATACATTCTTTATTAAAGCAACCTAAATTACTAGCTTTTCTTGGACCATGACACTTCATCTCTTACCTGCACTGACTAAAGCCATTTCATCTTCTTGATTACAGTCCCTCAAAAATTCTATGCCTGAAAATCCACATCCTTCTTTAAGGTGTAGGTGAATATGCTGAGACTTCTGTGAAGCCTTCCATTACCCCTCCCTACCACCTGATTATTAAGACTCCTCCTATCCTCAGATTACATCTATATTTTTTCGTTCAGAATGTGATCTTCTCAAGGGCCAGTATACATACACACAGACACACAGACACATACACACACACACACACACACACACACACACATACACACAAACACACACATACACATATATACTTATTAAAGTTGAACTGTTTACATTACTACTTGGAAAGATGATATTTGTAACTCATGAGACCTTTCTCAGTATTAGGATAGTTGGACTACTGAGTGTGTGTGTGTGTGCGCATGTGTGTGTAGACAGAGGGCACAGGATGAGTTGAATATGAAGCAATGCTATCCAAAAAACAAAATTAAAGGGTAAGAGAGGATTATACTAGGAGAAGAAAAGAGGTATTTTTTTGCATCTCCTTTAGCAAGCTATTGACTCATTTTTCATGATTTTCTTGCATCACTCTCATTTCTTTTCCTGATTTTTCCTATACTTCTCTTACTTGCTTTTCAAAATCCTTTTTGAGATCTTCCATGGCCTGGGACCAACTGATATTTTTCTGAAGCCTTTGGATGTAAGAGCTTTGACTTTGCTGTCTTCTTCTGGCTATATGTTTTGATCTTCTTTGTCACCAAAATAAGATTCAATAGTCTGAGGGGTTTTTTTTGGTACTGTTTGTTGATGTTTCCACCCAATTACTTGAGTTTTAAACTCTTTGTTAATGTAGAGCTCTGCTTCCAGTGTGGAAGGTGTACCATCCCAAGATTCAGGGGTTTTGTGTAGCTGTTTTCAGAGATACTTCTAAGGATCAGTGAATTTTCAGTTCATCCAAGTTGGTTTGATCAAAAGAGAAGTGTTTACTCCTTTCCTGGCCTATGCTCTGGTGTATTAGTGACCACAAACACTCTTTTCTGCCGTCTGCCTCACCAGTGCTTCTGCTTGCCCCAGGACTGCCACCCAGGACTGTGACCCAGATCCTAGCACAGGCAAAGCAAAAGATTCCTCCCTCAGCACCAGCAAAGATATCCCTGAAAACCCACTGTGATCAGCCGCTCAATCCACACACCCTGTGTGGGTCAGGAGCTCAAAAAGCAGCTGCTGCCCCTATTGCCATAGCCCCAGGGCTGTGCTAGGGCCAGGACTAGACCACACTTCTCTCTCACACAGGTGTAACAGACCTTTCCACTGATCTTCTAAGTTGTCTTTGGCATTTGTGTGTTGAGAAGTCTGGAAACCACCACAGCTCCTAGTGATTCAGTCCCCTGAGGCCTCCTCTAGGTTTGCTGAGGTCTGGTCTTGCCTGTGTGGCCCAAGCTGAACTGCATTCCTCACCTGGCCTACCTGACACAACAGACCTTTGCCAGCAACTATACAGGTTGTCTTGGGCTTGAAATTTGTTTCACTCTGTCTTTTTGTGGGTTCTGCTGCTCTAGAATTTGTTTAGAGACATTTTTACAAGTATTTGGAGGGGTTTGGGAGAGAGCTCAAGGAAGTCATTGTTTTCATTCTGCCATCTTGGCTCTGCCCCTGCCCCTTGCTCCCTTTTAAACTGTGTTCTCTGGGACCACTTCCTTCTTACTCCTATAGCTTTCAGTTGTTAATAGTGACTACTCCCTTGCCACAGTAGTAAGGGGATGGGGAAGGAATAAACATTTATTAAGCCCCTACTTTGTCCAAGTACTGTGCTAAGGAATTTACAAATATCTCATTTTTATTTAACCATAAATGGGGAGTATCTAACTTTATTTTTTTAACAAAATTCAGTAACACGTGTAATACCAAAATTACTTAGTTAAATCATTCAATAGTACAGAATTACTTTAATTATAAATAAAATCCACCTAAATATCTTCTTTGATTTGGCCATGGACACACATAGAGAATATTTTTTATTCTCCCCTAAAAAGGTGGAACTACTATGAGACTTAAAATAATGGCAGTATAGAACATATAGGAAGGATATTAACAAGTCATAGTATACTCAGAGGGTGATCTGTATAGTTACAATACTTAAAATCATGCCATGTCAAGGATCAGATGAAGAAACTGAAGATCATTACACTAGAGAAAAGAAGACCTGGTGGCACACTCAGGAGTGAAGGGGAAAGCATAATTATTGTCTTCAAGTATTTGAAAGTCTGATATGTGTAAATAGGGGAAGCATTCATATATAGGGAATAAACATTTATATAGTCACAATATTATGGGCACTGTGCTAAATGTTTTACCAATATGATTTCATTTGATTCCCACAACAACCCTGTAAGATAGGTGCTAGATTATCCCTATTGTACCGTAGATGAAACTGAGGCAAACTGAGATTTTTTTTAAGTGACTTGTCCAAGGTCTCATAGCTAGCAAGAGTTTGGGGCTGGATTTAAGTCAGGTCTTCCTCTATATCACCTAGCTGCCCTAGATCTGCTCTGCTTGTCAGCAAACTAGAAATAGGAGCAATGAATGGAAGCTGCTAAGATACTAATTTAAACTCAAGGTGAGGGAAATTTATTTCTTAATACTCAAAACTATATAAAAATGGAATAGAAAGTAGTAGGGTTTAAGAGGTTGCTTCCTCTTCACTGGAGTCCTTCAAAGGATGGATGACCAGTAATTAGAGGACCTATGGAGGAATCATGGTTATTCAGATAGAGCTAGAATTTTATAGCCACTAAGGTCCTTTTTAAAGGTAAGATTTGGGGATCATGAAGGTATAATTTAAGTAGGATGGCACTATCCTTTCCTAGGGTTCCTCTCTTTACAATTCAAGGAACTAGACCTTGGAGCTATCTTCCTATTTCTTAATGGGCAGGTTCAGCCTCCCCATCACTTTTGTGGTCAGCACCACTTTCATAACTATAGGGAAAAGACATAGTGCGGTAGAAAAGAATCTGAGCTTGAAGTCAGAAGACAAGCTTGAGCCCCAGGTGTGGAACAGAGCTGTATGTTCCTGGCCTTTTTACTGTACCTTTGTGTCTCACACTCTCTTCTTTGTTAAACAGAGGATTTGAATCCATGATCTCTTAGTTCCCTTACCATTCTAACTTTATCTGAAGCTGGTTCAAGACAACTCACCTTCTGTATCCCAGAGCTAGAGGCTAGATTCCCAAGATTAAGCTTTCAGGTAGAGATGCAGCAGCACTGACTATGGGCACTAGAGTGGTGGTAATTCAGTGAAGGTCAATTATTACAGGAAGAACAACTCAATGAAAATTGCATATACTACCTCTAGAATTTGCTTTTAAGTACATCAAATGAAAGTTAAGAATATTGTGAGTTGAGATTATAAACTTTAATTCATGTTATCTAAGATATCAATTTACTTATTAAAAACAACTTCCAAGCAGCCCAATATAGTGGAGACAATACTCATACTACCTAATTTAAAGGAGCATGTAGAAGAAAGTATTTTGCAAACTGTAGGATGCTGAATGTGTCAGTCATAGCTGTGATTCATTTGCCTGAGCCCCAATTTCTTCATCTGTAAAATAAGACTAATAACTTCTCTACTCCCTATCTTATTGAGTTGATGTGAAGAATGAACTCTATATGGTACAAAATAAAATATAAATGTGGGCTAATATTGTTCTTGTTGCTTTCTTCCAAGCTCAGATCAAGTGCCACCTGTTACATAAGACCTCTCCTTATCCATTCAGTGATTCAGGCCTTTCTCATCTTACCAGCACCACAATATTGCTTTCTTTTCTTTTTTTTTATGAATATATACATTAATTTCCTCTAGTAAAATGGAAACAACTGTAGGACAGGGATTATTTTGCCGTGTTTTGCTTTGATTTTTCTTTATACCTCTATCAGACATATAGTAAGTGCTTAATAAATGCTGATTAAATGAATGAGTGAAAGATTGTTGTGGTAATTTGTATGTAAAAAGTCATTGCACAGGGGTAGTAGGCTCCTGTCATTACCATAAAGCTCGGGTTCTGAACTTGAGGTCCACAGACTTTCACAGGGTATATGGACAGATTTCAAAGGTTCCATGAATTTGGATGGGGAAGAATACACATTAATTTTCTCTAACCTCTAAATAAATTTCACCATTTCCTGAAATTATGATTTAAAGAAATCTGAGAAAGGATACATAAATTTCACCAAATGGCACAAAAAGTCAATGCCACATAATAGATACCTTAGAGCCCTTTCTTTTAAGTTTCACTATCTCTTTCCTTTCCTTTTCTTTCCCTTCAGACATATTGCAATCATACCTTTCTATTCAAAGAATGCCATTCACAATCTAGGTTTTTCTCACCAAATGGAGAGTTAAGGAAACTCCAGATTAATTGGGCAAAAAGAGGTGGATCACTGCCTCCATTCTATGCTTTCCCTTTCCATGGAAGACATGACTTGTCAATGATAAGCAATGGTAGTACAAAGGTCTGAGAGTGGCTTATTGTGAAAAAAAAGAGGCAAATTACGATAAATTAAACTCAACGTGTCTCAATGACATTGCTCAATCCAGGGCATAGGATTAAGATGGCCACTGCTAAAAACTAAGATTTGTATGATGGGTATTTTTCCATTTCGTCTTTATCTGGCAACCATTTTATCACAAAAGACTCAGCCAGCCATACTTAAAATGAAAAACACAGTCGTTAGATAGCTTTGACTGGACTGATCCATCAGTTCGGTTAAGTGACAGGTCAATTCAGTCAATCCAGTTTATAGACAGTTAGTGACCAGGGCAAGTCAGTCCAAAGGGTCAGAGTGTCTTTGTAAACACAGCCTCAGGTGAAACAAGTATTCAGATAAGTCAGGTCTCCTAAAAGCCTTCAATCAAAATATCCTAATAAGGGAAGGAAAGAACTCCTAAGGCCTTGTCTTATCTGCACAGGAACATAATTTCCCACTTCACTGGCAGTGATCTTGACATAACCCCTGCTTCCTTATGCCTGTGTAGACAAAATAACAAGTATATGTTTGGTGTCTTGAGTGGAGGAAAAAAAAGATAATTCCCTCATCTTAAAATTGCATCATTTTTTTCCCTCAAATACAGTTTCCTTCCTTTCTTCCTTCCTTCCTTCCTTCCTTCCTTCCTTCCTTCCTTCCTTCCTTCCTTCCTTCCTTCCTTCCTTTCTCCCCCCCTTTCTCCTTCCTTCCCTCTCTCCCTTTTCTTTCTTTCTTCCTTTCTCCACTTCTTCCTTACTTTACTGTACTTGCTTCAAAATTTCATTCACAGCAGTCCTGTTCTACTTATATTTCTCAAGAACACTTTTTCTGTGAAGTGGTTGAAATCAGGAATCAAAGAATTTAAGAAATGTAAAAAAACCACTGAAGTCATCTAGTCTCATATGAACAAATATCCCCTATACAGCATGAATGACAAATTATCTGTTTTCTGTGACCTTCTTAGGATGAGGATTTCCCATGCCGGTCTATCTCACCAATTTGAAGTTTTGATTTTTTTTCTTTACAAAGCATTACAATCAGGCCTTCTGCAACTCCCAAGAATTATTCCTCACAATGTTCTCTAAGGCTTGCAATATGTATACTCCCTTGTCCTCATACCAGCTATTCAAATACTAGAAGATATCTATAATATGCATTTACATATTCTTTTGTTTCCTGTTGAAAAGCCAATGTTGTTTCAAATGGTTTTTAAAGACCTTAGCTTGAAGAGGACAAGGTCTCCCACTACATCCAGGGCCAGTTCCAATGGTCTTGATCTATATCTTGCCACTAGACCTAGATGACTCCAGAGTAGAAAGTAAAGCTGGTGACTTTGTACAGCCTTACCTCACTTCATTTCACTTGCATGTCATGGTATCACCACCCTGATATCATGATTCCCTTCTTTTCCCTGTTTTGGGCAGAAACTCTAAGGGTCTTCCCTTCCCAGATTGATTTTTTTTCCTTTGACTAAGTAAAGAGGTCATTCTCCGTATCATTTCTTACCTATCTGTAATCACTGAATGGGTATAGCTTCAGTCAAACTGTTAAAGACAGACTTTTCATTTGATACTTCATAAACAAAGATATTATTTTTCTTTGACAGCTAGGTGGTACAGTGTATAAAGTTTGGTGAGGCTGGTGACTTTGCACAGCCTTTAAAGAAAATATTCTATACATAATTTAAATAAGCAAAATATAGAAATATTAATAATTCCCTTATTCTTGACATTATAATATTAGTAACATATCCTGTTGATAATAGCTTTCTTTACTATTGCATTTGTACAACTGATTTTGTTTTCTTCCCAAGTAATCCATATGAAATTTTACTTTCTGGATTTGTTGTATTGTTTCATTTTGATTCACACCCTAGGATTTATCTCCTGCTCTTCATTCTTCTTTATTCTCCATAGCATTTATTACAAAGCCCTATAAATGTTACTTTCCCAATTTCTTTTGCCTTCTCTCTGCTAACATAGCAAACATTCTGGATCAAATTCTTATAAATTCTCCTTGGATTAGTGCAATAAAATCTTAATTGACATCCCTGCTTCCAGCCTATCAGGTTTCTAAGTATACTCCAAACAATTGCAACATTTAAATTCATAAATTATACATCTGATCATATCTCACTTTGGCACAAGAAGCTTCAGTGACTCTTTTTTGTACGTGGAATAGAATATGAACTTCTTTGTCTGGAATCTAATATCCTCCAAAATCTAGATCCAATTTCTTTAGACAGATTGTTCAAATGATACCTACTCCACTCATTCCCACCCCCACTTTCTGATTCCAGCCAAACTCTGAATTCCTTTTCCTACTTTTGTCTTTGCAGTCTCTCTTCCATTCCTAGAATGTTTTCTCTTTTCCTGCTCAATAAAATGCTGAGTTATTGTAAAAACAAAATTCAGATCCAATTCCTATAGGGATAATTTCAACATATGTCCCACATCTTAATTCTCCTTGTTCTGAAAATATTTACTTTGAAATTTATGGATTTTTCACTATGCAAAAATTTATTCCACATTGAAGTGAGTAATTTGAGAGCAAGGACTATTTTTTTTTGTCTTTCTTTGTGTCCCCAGTTCTTAGCATAGTGCCTGGCACAAAGTAGGTGCTTAATAATTATTTACTGATTGAATTAATTGTTTTTAGAGACTAACAGAATATAACATTCAAGAAGAACTACATGAAGCCTCCAGAAAGGAGAAGAGTGCCCTTGGCATCAGGTGTCTGCATGTACCCTTCTGGCTCTTGCGTAGTTGATACCTGTATCTAATGAGGTTTACACTTTGCGTTTAGGTCTACTCTCTGCAGAGACCTTCTGTGTGCAAGGGGATAGGGAATTTGGGGGAATTTTGTGGGCTCACTCTTCTTATAATACGTTCTTGATGGGTTTTATAATTAAAAGCTAATGGAGTTCAATTTGTTATTTGTTGAGGTAAAACTCATGAATTTTGGCTTAAAAACTAAAGCGTTAGAAATCCCATACCCTTACATTTACCACTATAACCCTTAAGGGATAAGAATAGAGAATAGGGTTTGATAGAGTGGGCTTATAGGGGCTACTACAATTTAATAATACTATCCAGAATCTTATCAGTAATTGAAATTAATATCATTCCCTGATGTTCGAATGAGACACTTTTTTCTATCTTTTGAAATTACAGAGTCAATTTGTAATCTCCAGGGTATGACACTTTTATCATCTGCTACTTTTATAAAGATCACTTTTCAAAGATCCAATAATCATTTTTTCCTGATCTTATAATATTCTAATAAGTTATTTGCAAATGCTTATCCTTGAGCTTGATTGATGCCAGGTGGTAATCTCCCACTATATGCTCACCTATACTTTTTTTCATTTTAGATCTATTCCTTCTAGGCTGAAGAGAATTTTGCTTGGTAGAGATAATATAATTAAAATAGGCTAATGCAGGAATGTGCCAATAAAAATCAGAAAAGTATAAGATGATAGATTATGGCAAATAGCTGGATCTGGGGAAGGTTCTTTATGGACAAGGAATATTAGAAAGTGTGGATAGGAATAGCACCTGACTCATTGGATTGTTGTGAGTATCAGATGAGAGAATATTGTAAAAACAAACAACAGTGTCTTAACATAGTAGGTATTACCTAAATGTTTACTTTACTCTTTTATTTGTTATTGTTATTATTAGTGATTAATTATAATGATTATCACCTTATCATCATCATCATCATCATCATCATCATCACAATTGTGTCCTCGATCCCATTCCCACTCACCATTTCTAGGTGGCTGTCCATTAATAATTCCCTCTCTCACCCTCAACATTAATATCCTGCTAGTGTACTTATTAGTTCTCTTTCATTACTTACAAACATGTTCTAATATTCCTTTCCAATAAAGAACCTTCCTAAGATCCAGCCATTTACCACAACCTATTATCCTATACTATATTGCCAAATTCCTATACCAGATTATTTTTACTATTTTATTTCTACCAAGCAACATTATCTTTAGCTTAGAAGAAATAGACCCAAAATGACACACACAAAAAAATATAGGTGACACAAAATATAAGTGCACATAGAAGGAGTAAGGTATAAGAAGTCTGGAAAGTTATGGAGAAGCTAGGTTTTAAAGAACTTTGATTGCCAAACAGAGGCAGTGATGACATGATTGAGGCAAGTAAATTGCAGTAATCCATGTGTGAGAAGATAAGTGCCTACACTAGAATGGTGGCAATATCAGAGGAGAAATGGGGGTATATTATAGAGATGCTGCAAAGGTGAAACTGACAAGCCTTGTATATGAGGACTGAGAGATAGTGAGGAATCAAGGATTACTAGTAGGTAATGAGCCCACGGGACTGAAAGGATGGCCTTGCCCTCCAGAATAATAGGAAAAGTAGGAGAGGAGGGGTTTAGGAGAAAAGAAGAGTTCTATTTTGGACATATTCAGTTTTAAAGATCTACTGAACATTCAAGTTAAGATGTCTGAAAATCAGTTGGACATGCAAGATTGAAGGTTAGGAGAAAGATTGGCAAATGAAAGGAAAATTTGAGAATGCAAGCATAAAGTTGGTAATTAAATTAATGGGAATTGATGAGATCACCAAATACATTAGTATAGAGGGAAAAAGAAAAGAGAGCCCAGAACAGAGCCCTGAGAGACACTTATAGTTAGAGAGTATGATCTGGAGGAGGATCTAGCAAAGGAGACAGGGAGGAAATTGGTAGTTAGTAGGAGGAAAAGTATGAGAGAGTGGCCTCCTAAAAACTCAGAGTGAAGAAAGTGATCAAGTGTCAAAGACTGAAGAGAGGTCAAGGAGAATGATAATTGAGAAAAGGCCATTGGATCTGGCAGTAAAGACATCATTAGTAACCTTGTAAAGAGAAGTTTTGATGGAATGATAATATTGGAAACCAAATTGTAAAGGGTTAAGAAGAGAGTGAGAGGATAAAAAGTATAGATACTGATAGTAGGTGGCTTTTTTGAGTTTAGCTACAAAAGGCAGAAGAGAAATAGGATGATAGCCAGCTGGGAAGTAAGCATCAAATGGGAGTTTTTCAGGATAGGTGAGATGTAGACATACTTATAGGCAGTAAGAAAGGAACCAGTAGAGAGAGAAAGACTGAGAATGAGTTAAAGAAAGAGGATGATAAAGGGGAAATCTATTGCAAAAGATGGGATAAAATAAGATCACTAGAAAAGACGAAGAGTTTAGTCTTGGTAAGCACAAGGCCACTTTATCATGTGAAATAGGGGTGAAGGCACAGAAAGTCTTGGAAGGCATCTAAGTAATATTAGATAAGAAGAGAGGAGAAGATGGAGTTCATGGGGAATGGCATCAATTTATTTTTTCCATAAAATATGAGGCAAGGTTCTCAGCTGAACAAGTGGGAATAGGAGGAGTATTTGGGAGGTTTGAGGAGGGATGAAAAGTTTGGATAAACCACTGTGGAAAGTGGTATAATTAAGTGATTGGGGAGGCATATTAGGATTACGTAGAAGCAGTGAGGGCCCAGTTGAGGCTAAGTGGCATAAATTTGTAGTGGATCCAGTCAAAATAGCTACATGATTTTCTCCAACTTTGTCCAGCAGCATATGTATAGGCAGGAAGGCAACAAATGGTGGGACTGATACAAGGCTGAGGCTTGGTCGAGCAGCAGACAACCTGTAATTGAATTTATTCACCAAGGGAACAAGATAAATAGGAGAGTCCCTAGTGTAGGAGAGATGGCCAGAGAAAGAATTTGGGGATCAAGAGAATAGAGGTCATAATGAGGATGAAGAGTACAGTTCTATAATGGAAGTCAAAGGGAGAAGTGAAAAGTCAATGGATTATGATCAGATAAGGGGATTTCAAGAATTCTTGAAGATAGAGGTGGTATATTTGTGTGTGATGGCAAGATTGAAGGTATGGTCATTTTTTAATATGGCTGAGGGGAGGTAGAGGAGTAACTCATGGAAGGAGAGTAGTTTGAAGGACTGAGTAATTAGTGTATTTGAGGGGGAATCAATATATTTGTTGAAATCCCCTTGTGTGAGGCAGGAGTTAGAGATGAAAGAGAAGTTGTAAGCTGTGTATCAACTGATTAGGGAATAAAAAGGAGTGTCTTCAAAGTCTATATAAAATGGCTTAGTGTCAGAAACTTAGTAACTGTGTGACCTTAAGAAAGTCACTTAATGTTATTTGCCTAAGTTTCTTTATCTATAAAATGAGCTAGAGAAGGAAATAACAAACCACTCTAGCATCTTTGCCAAGAAAACCCCAAATTGGATCACAAAGAGTCAGATATAGAAAATGACTGAACAACAAACACAATGAGGTTTTTGACTGGGTATAGAGATGTATAATATGAACCTTAAAGGAAGAGAGGTTGCTGAGTGAAGGAGGAAAGGGAAGAGCCTGGAAATGGCAATAGGGAGCCAGGAATATTCCAACTCCCCTGCCTTGGCCAGTGAGATGGGAAGAATGAATTCAGTTACTGGAAAAGGGTGGAAGCCAGGATGTTGTGTTATCAGGAGAAAGCCAGATTTCAACAAGAGCTAGTAGATTTTTGAATAATGGAGACTAAGGAAGTGGCTGGAAGTGGTTGGGTGAGAAAAAGGGATATATGAATTCTCCTTCTAAGTTTGAAGTGTAACCCTAAATTCAATCTGGGGAACATGAGTGATGTAACAAATATCGCTGAAAAAGGTAACCAAAAATAAGTGTAATTCACATGAAATCAGATTTGCAGGGACAGGTCAAAAGGAAGAGTGTGGGCTTAGATTCTTAAAATCTAGCCACTGCTTACCCATGTTCAGACTCCTTAAGAGTCTGCCCAATATGATGGACGTTCTAATAAACCTTGTCTTTGGCTGAAAGAAGATTTGGGTCGAATTCTTTTGGACAGGACCTGCAGGTTGTGATTTTGGGGTCTCAGGACCCCTGAACTCCTAAACTGCATCATTTTGGTGGCCCTTATGGGGAAACTGCCTAACCCAAGTTCTTCTCCAGCCAAGACTGGATGGTATGTAAGCCTCCTCCCTCCCATCCTTTCTTACTCTGCAATTGGGGGTCGCTCTCCAAGCACCAAGGCTTGGAGGTGCTTTTCGGGCAGACAGTTATGAGGCTGTCTCTCACCCAGCATGATGCTCTCAGGCTTTCAGTCCAGTGGGTCGGTTCAAGGCCATGGACCTGGGTACACCTTCCACAGCATAGAGGACAAGGATGGATGCCCTATCTGGAAGTGTATCTCTTAATTCCCTCAGTGCTAGGGAATTGGGGAAAACTGCAGTTGCTTTTTCGTTCCCTGAGGCTTACTTACTCCCTTCCCTCTACACAACTAAATCCTCCTTCATGGAGGTTACAGGGAAAGTTAGAACAGCTAAAAATATCTTGGCATATTCTGGAGGTTTTGTGATTGATCATTATGGACTTTTGAAACGCCTTTGATTTTGCCCTCCCCCACCTGGGAAAGGAAGGAGTAGTGAGGGGCAGCACCTACAGCATGAGCCACACTGGCAATGGCCTTGGGCTCTGGGGCAACCTTTGCCTGGAAGCATCACCCAGGTTCAGGACATCTTGCTCAAGTTAAAGAAGCTGGCCTCTGCACTTGGACTATAGGCCATTCACCTACAGTTGAGAACAAACAGTGAGTACCAGCCAATGTCCCCACAGAGTTCCTTGGATGCAGCCTGTGCTCAGTTCCAGTCAACTTCCTCTTTGGGACTGCCTTGAGGCAGGGACAGCTCTATGCCCCTTGCCATCAGGAAGCAGTTTCAGAAGCTGAAACCTTTGCCCCTCTCCCAAAGAATTTGGGTCCCACTTATTTGAGGGGGAATGATGGGGGTTGGGATCTGGGCCCTAGAAAGGAAAAACCCTGGGCTTTCCTACAGTGGCCAAATCTTTGGCATTTGTCTGAGGCTATAATCCCATCAACTGGCCTTTCATTGTGGCCACACCCAATCTCCCCTCCCCATCTTGTCTTGCCTCCCTATGGCCCCAGGCCACTTCCCACCCTTGGTAATTCTATTACCTCACAGACTACTTGGCCACTCCTAGATCCCTCCCACAAGCTTTCTGTATATAAGGTCTATCTTGTCTCCACTAAGATGCTTAGATTCTTATAATCAAGTCACAGCTGGGATTTTCATAATCTAGCTACTGCTTAGATTCTTATAATCTATCCACTGCTTACTCATGTTCAGACTCCTTAAGAGTTTGCCCAATATGACAATGTTCTAATAAATCTTGTCTTTGGCTGAAAAAAAAAAAAGGAAGAGTGTGAAAGAGATCTAGAATGAAGACTAATTTTTAGTGAGATTGTGGTGGTTTCAGAAGTGCAGTGAGAGAAAGATATAGGTGGAGATCAAGATTCAGGAGGGTATTGAATTGAGTAGGATAGGTCTGATATGTGGAAGAATTAGCAGAAGAAAATAATTTTCACCTTAATCATTCTATATACTGGAACTTAGAACTCCATATGGATAGAGACTGTTATCTGTCTTCTTTGTATTCTTTGTACTTAATATGGTATCTGATATGTAGGGGGTTTTTTTGCCTAGGCAAGGGGGTTAAGTGACTTGCCCAGGGTCACACAGCTAGTAAGTGTCATGTGTCTGAGGCCGGATTTGAACTTGGGTCCTCCTGAATCCGGGGCCTATGCTCTATCCACTGCACCACCTAGCTGTCCCCTACAAAGTAGAATTTAATAAATGTTTTTTCGGTTCACTGATTGACTGAATAAACATTGACTTAAAACTGGAAGGGGCCTCAAAAATCCAGCCCCTTCATTTTGTGGAAGAAAGTAAATTCTGAAGATGAAAAAGTAGCACATCCAGGGTTATACAGGTAATTTGCATCAGAATCCTGATTCAAACCCAGTACTTCAAATTTCAAATCTACAATTATTTCTATCACATTCCTTTCCAGAGATTAGGCAACAGGGTTTTAGGAACTTTCTGGTGATCAGACAAAATATTAGCTATCCAGGTGTTCAGTAGATTAGAAAAGGGTCACAAAGGACAATGGTAATAGCTATGGAGCTTATCTGGTGAGGATGGCAATTTATCCTGGCCAGAGTAACTACTTACATATTTTTTTTCCTCTGGATCATAATGCTTAACAGGACCTGGGGCTGTGCCAAGGCTGAAGAAATACTAAAGGGTATGTGAGGTGGTATCTCATATATGTTATAATTTGCATTTCTCCAATCAGTGGTGATTTAGAGCATTTTTCATGTGACTATTGATAGTTTTGATTTCTCCTTCTGAAAACTGGTTATTCATATCCTTTCACCATTTATCAATTTGGGAATAGCTCTTTTTTTTTTTTAAATTTGGCTCAGTTAAGGGAAAATTTGTCAATGGTAGTATTAGTTGAGTCTCTTTACCCATTAAGCAATTAGTCACAACCTACCTGGGCACGTAGTGATGGCAGAAGGCTTAAGGTACTAATGTCTCAGGCATGATTTTCTTAAGTAGATTCTGATGTCTAACTTTATAACTAGTAATAATCTGCCCCCACTTACCTGTGTGGATTGACTATTACTTAATGATAATGACTGCTAATGATAACTAACATTTATATAGAACTTTCCGTGTACCAGATGCTATGCTAAATTTTTTTATGTATGTCATGTCATTTGAACCTCAAAACAGGTAGTTCTATTATTATCCCCATTGTGTAAATGAGAAATTCAAGGTGAGGGTTAAGTGATTTGCCCAGAATCACATAGCTAGCAAGTGTCTGAGGCCACATTTGAACTCAGTTCTGCCTAATTCTAGAGTCTCTATCCACTGAACCATGTACTTGCCCCTTTTACAGATTCTTTTATTTGCTCTCTCCAAAGGAGGTCCAACAGCTCACTGAAGAAAATACTTCCTTAAAGATTAGAATGGAGCAAATGGAAGCTAGTGACTTTATGAGAAATCAAAAAATTGTAAAATAAGATCAAAGAATGAAAAAACAAAAGACAATGTGAAACATCTCATTGGAAAAGCAACTGACCTGGAAAATAGATCCTGAAGAGATCATTTAAAAATTATTGGACAATCTGAAAGGTAAACTTCCCTGATATTCTTGAAACAGAGGGTAATATTGAAATGGAATGTGTCCACCAATCACCTCCTGAAAGAGATCCCCAAAGGAAAACTCCTAGGAATATTATAGCCAAATTCCAGAGTTCCCAGGTCAAGAAGAAAA